>NC_081408.1:517457389-518185514 GCF_030272615.1 Cryptomeria japonica | reverse complement strand
TTTACAAAAGGTTCTTCATTGAACAAGGGATCTGGTTCAGGTATAATGTCATCTATGTCTATAGTTTTCTTGCCTTTATCCTTGGTGTCTTCACCCCAAGGTCCTTGTGTCCTCTGATCTACCACTTCCTAAAGCTTATCCCTTATCTCACTCATAGCTTCTTCAAGGAGTCTATTCTTCTCCTTCTGCTCTTCTACCTCTCTAGCCAGCTCTGCATTAGTGGCCATTGTACTTTCCCCTACTGATTCACCAGAATACAAAGACATACATGATCTAGAAAATCTTTAACTTGCTCTGATACCAATCTAATGGGATGGGGTTTGTGATAGACTTGCCTAATCTATGCTCTTGGATCCTTTCCTTGGATCATCAGGTGTTCTGACCACCCCTAGGGTCTCTAGGACTTCCTCTACTTGAGGAATCCCCTAACCTTGCCCAAACCACCCACCAACAACTTGAAAAACTCCTCCTAAGGTCTCACCTACTCATGAGGTTTAAGGAACCCTTACTTAGGCTAATAAGGCCTTGTCTTGTTCCACACCTTCCTAGGTCTTAGCAATTATAGGTTAAGTCTAATACATGGTTTTTCCATCCATTCATGTGCCCCCAAGAGGTTTCAAGCTTTCAACCCCTTACCGATTTCACTATTTTGTGTTTTGCCTACAAAATAGGGCTACAAGGATTGTGACCAATTAGGCCTCCTACCCGATCCTTTAGGGCTCCCTCTTGCAAACAATGCACTTGATTGTGAAACTTCCTAAAAGACCTACTATTCATTTGGCAAGGAATCAAGGATTTTTTAGGTTTTAGGCCTCCAAGTGTCTGTACACTGCCCTAGGTGGATTTTAAGGTTTTTAAGGGTTTTTAAAGAGGGTTTTTAGGCCTGCTAGGGTCACAGTGTAGGTTAGGTGCTCTTGCCACCTTTTCTAGATTGGTGGAAGCTCCTCCTTCACACCAATGGTGCTCCACTCACCCCTCTACAACTCCTCCAAATGGTGCTTCCTCCTCTGACCTTCCTTGCTCTCCAAGACCTCTGCACCTTAACCCTTCCTAGCTGGCCACTATTCAGTCTCACCTAGGAGTGGATCTTTAGGTGGCCTCCCTGCATTTTCAAGGGCCCTTCTTGCATTGAATTATAGTACAAGGTCAATACTCTCATTCCCCATTGTTTCATGGTGATTCCACAATGGGGAATGGAGTTATGAGCCCAGTGACACAAACCAGTCCAAAACTAGACAAGGAGAAGCAAATTCACAAAATATTTACAAACACACACAACCTGCAAAATAAAACCTAATATAATTTCTCATAATGGAATTAAATACACCATACAAGACACTCCACACAGTTTTGCTCAAAAATCAATCCATTAACAATCTTCTTTTACCCCTTTTGTGCTGACTGGCAATGAAATTGCAGTCACAGTCAAGTCACTTTGCTTGGGTTGTACAACATCTAACATCCAACCCATTATCTTAGGGTTTGTACCTACTTATACTACCCTTTCCTCAGTCTATGTGCCCATATTAGGGTTTTCCACGCTTAAACTAAATATTTTGACCACTAGGTGGAAAAGTTGCTTGACAACTTTGAAAAGTTGTCATGCAACTTTTGAGCAACTTTCTCAATGTTGCTTTTCTTGACTCCTAGGCCCACATTGGGCTAACCTAAGGACACCACCATGATAAGAAGGACCCTAAACACCTCAAAGGCACACATACCCTCTATTTTCAATAAAAACTCAACTTTGACTCATGACCCTAGGACCTCAACTAGGACCCTAACTAGGACCAATGAGCACATGGCTCTTATTTTATATATAATGGCTTCATTGAGAAGCAAGAACACAATAAAAAACAAATGGTGGGAGCCCTTTGAATGGTGCTCCTACACCATGGTGTTTCTACCTCCACAAACAACTAGATAGATAAATAAAATAAATGCAAGAAAAGATAAATGATTTGACGGATAAGGGATGTGATGAATCCCAAGATGCTCAAAGACAAGACAGATAGAATGATAGAAATATATTAGCAAAGAAACTTGGGAAAGCCAAGAGAGTTGAAAAAGGTTACTATGAGAACTTGAGAGTGTTGTAGAAAATTAGATACTGTTGTAGCAAGTGAGAGAGAGAGAGAGAGCTATAGAAACATGTGAAAGCCCAAAGAATAAGAGAGATTGTGTCTAGAATCTAGAGAGCTTGAAAGAAGAGAAAGATCCATTTAAAATGAGAGAAGAGGAGGGAAAATAAGAGGGTTAGCAAGCCATTTAGAAGATTCAAGGTCATTTCCACCAACATGTGCAGGTGACAAGTGGAAAGGTGCTCTCAAAACCAACATTTGAACGTTAAGATGTCGCAGGATGAATGCACGACGTGTAGACACCTGCATGATGCTCTAGTGTCTAGACTATTAGGGTTCCCACAGATACTGAGAGGGGGGGGTGAGTCAGTATCTGACCGGTAATGAAATTTTCTTAAAACTGAATATGCAGAATATAAAGTAACAGTATACTGGTATGCAAGAATTAATGCAAATAATAGAATCAAAAGCATCCACATGAAAAGAACACCATAACACAAGATGTTTAATGAGGAAACCCGTTGTGGGAAAAACCTCGGTGGGATTTGTGACCCACAATATTCACTTGCTGGCCAATAAGAGAATATTACTTACAATAGGGGCCTGCACATGCAGGAAAGCCAACTGCCTAGAGCTCATTGCTCAATAAGAAGTCACACTGACTTACAATAAGGATTTACACAAGTCCAATATTCTGTATTGCTTTACAATAACATCTTCAATGCCAGATTCAGTACCGGTTCTAGCTTTGTTCTTGACATATACCCTTGACCTACAATTCGCACATTAGGTCTGCCTTATAATTTATTTATTACTTTCTATCCATATCCTACAAATGCCTACAATGATCTATTTTATATACAAGAGTCATTTTACAATTTTCCAAGTCGGCTTACAATGATAAACAAAATATTACATATCAAAAATCTTGTCGCCCTCTGTGCTGGTATACATATTTCCTTCTATGCTGGTGTACATCTTCTGTGCCGGTGCTGGTGTAGATTGATTTTGTTGATGTTGGAGCACTATTTTGTTTGAGTAATGCTTTACCAGTATAATGTCTTGCCAGTGCCATAGGATTGCAAGGTTGCCTGTGTAATGCTTTGCCAATATAATGTCTTGCCGGTGCCATAGGATTGCAAGGTTGCCTGTGTAATGCTTGGCCGGTATAATGTCTTGCTGGTGCCATAGGATTGCAAGGTTGCCATCAATGACAAAACCTTCAATCACACACAATGTCTCATTTGGAGTGTCCATATGCCAACAATCTCCCCCTTTGGCATTGATGGTAACACTCATGAGAAATTTCAAAAAGATATCCAAAAATGTGTAGACCAAAAAATGTTACCAAAAATGTGAGAGCTCCCCCTGAGCATGTGATCCTTGTGTTTTGAATTTTCTCATCTACTACTCCCCCTTTGGCATCAATGACAAAGGTTAGTAGATTTTGTAGTTGTACCAATTCATAACCTCAACCTTGTAGTTGGGTAGTTATTATCTGAAGAATATCTACCAAAATTAAGTTTATACCATCCATAAACTTCTTGCACTCCTTTATTGCTATCTTAGTTCTGTATACTATACCAGTGAGATGTTGCAAGTGCTCTGCCAGTGTTTTGCTACCCTGTGTTAGTGCCTCTGAGATTTCCTTATGCAGAGATGCTAAATAGTCCAATCTTGGACTTAGTTTAGATCTCAAAAATTTTGCCTTGTTTATTATTTTCTCTTTTTCTCTTTCTAATTTGAGCAGTTCTTCCTCAAAATTTGTTATCCTTTCCTCAAAAACTGATAATGTATCAAGTGAGTTAACAAAATTATTAGCAAGTTTATTGATCTCTTCCTATACCTTGCTCATCTTTTTGTCTACATCCGTGGTCAAAAAGTTTATCTTACAGGTGTCTTTGTACAAAGTTTTGTACTCTTTCGATAAATTGCACAATTCCGGTAGAAGTGTGTCAAATTCCCTATTACACTTCTTTATTCCTTCCTCAAAGAATTTTTGTTTCTCTTTTTCTATAGTTTCCTTTATAGTTTCTACCTTTGTTTGCTCAAAATTTCCAAAAATATATTTACAAAGTGTATCCAACTAGCTTAAAGAATCTTTGTTGGCTATATTACAATTGGGAACTATTGATTTCAAAACTGGAATTGAATCATCTATCGCTTTATAGGCTTGTGAGCTATAATCAGTTATTTTCTTGATAGATTCAAGCAATACCTCTATTATATTTGATGGTGACCTAATAAACTGCATGCTGGTGGAAGTGACCATGCTGGTATTGACCTCTGGTAGGTTTGTTTGTGTCTCCATCTCTTTAAGAACAGTTTTTCCTACATTATTTCTTACCGGTGGCATCTGTTCTGGAGCCTTTAGCTTTGTTGGTTGCTCTTTTTGTGTTCCAGATTCCATCTTTTTCTCTAAATCTATTGTTGGTTGCTCATTGTTTCCTATTGTCGGTTGCTCTTTGTTTCCTGTTGTCGGTTGTTCTTTGTTATCAGATTTATCTGTGGTATCCTTATCTACCACTATGTTGATTTTTTGATTATCAACATTCACAATATATAGAACTCCAGGATTAGGATTATTATCCTCTATGTCCATGCTCTCAGCTGCCAGTTGATCTTCTACAGTTGTTGTTTTTACTAGTGGAGTATTTAAAGGAGGTGGGGGTAAGTTGTCTCTAATCTTGATACTTGGTGGTCCACCAACTTTACCTTTCCCTTTGTCCTTTTGATATACCAGAATGGGCTTGGGATTCCAATATTCTTCTTGTTTTTCTTTTTCAACCAAGAATTTATCCCAGCCATCTTCTATTTCATTTGAAACTTTAGTAACTCTACCTGCCATTAGTGATATTTGCCGGTGTGCAGTGGAAAAAACTGTCCGGTTGGCCTGAGCTATCAAATCATCAATTTCCTTAGGTGAGTTGACTGGGTATACTCCAAGTAATTTTTCTATTTTAATTTTCTTATCCAACTCAACTATTCCTTTCCTTCTAGCCTCAAGTCTTTTATATAATTCATCAGGAATTTCATTTAGGACTTGCATGAAATTTTTTTTATACATGTCCATAATATAACACTTTCCTCAACTTGTCCTTTCTCATCATCTGATAAGGTGTCATAGATTTTCCCTATGTTTTTCAATTTACCTTCCTCTATGATCTCATTCAATAATATGTCAAAAGGGGCCAAGTCAGTGTTTGTCTTCTTCTTCTTTTTGGGGGTCAGCTTTTTCTTAGGTGTGGCTTTCTTGACTGGAGACCTTATAGCTTGTTGCTTCTGTCTTGTCCTTCTAGGTGAAGGAGTGGATACCAGTGAGGGGTCTCTTTTCCTAACAACTCTTTTGAAAGTTGCTGGCATATCTCCTTCTGAGGAGGTATCTACTAGTGATAGATGAGTTTTAGGCTGTTGGTCTGCCAACTCTTCTTCTGTTATGCCAGTTTTCTTTAATACATCATCTTTTAAGGCTTTTGCTTGCCTCGATCCTTTCCTCACAGATGCCTCAACTTTCTTTACTCTCTTTTTAGATTGAATTTGACTTTCAATGGTCTCAACACTACCAAATACTTCTTCCTTTGGTTCATTGGGGGCTTCCAGAAGTGCTTTGGCATAAGTTTCCACTATGTGGTCATCTATTTCATACCCCATCTCAATAACCCAGATTGTTCTTGGGATGACCGCTTCCATCCAGATCTCATCCTTTTTTATTACAAAGCATATATCATCCTTGTATTTGTTGACAATTTCCTGTGATAGTCTGATCCTCTTATTCATTTTGACCTTTAGTGCTTGAAAATACTCATTGATATTCTTTTCTCTGTTTTCACCCATGTTGTTGAATAAGTCAGACAATTGTTTTCCTACCAGTATGTCAAATCCAAAATCCTTGTTGCCTATATCGGGAGCCTGTTTGGTTAAATGCAGCATTAAGCATACAAGCAAATTTCCAAATCTAAAGGTTCCTTTCTTATCCTTCTTGATTTTTGCCAAATTGTCAATTAACTCATCTTTTAACCATTCATAGATATCAATTTTCACATTGTCCTTAACCATGTCATAAGCACTCTTTATGCATAAATTGGAAACAGAGTTAAGCCTATTTGCATGAGTTGCTTTGTAACCTAGAATCATGCTAATGAATCTCACATTTGTATCAGTTACATCATTAACCCTCAATGATCTTTTGTCAGATGTTGCACCAGTTGATTTCATTACTAGGTCATTGGAGACCTTCTTGGTTTTGTCGAGTTTGGTACCAATGGAAGGTAACCTTGTTACTGCTTTCACAGCTACCTTTGTAATTTTATGCACTGAGTCAAGCCAAAAGAATGAGCCTTGTACCCTGCTAAGAACTATCCTAACCACTTCCTTGGGAAATTTAGGAATGTAGAGGATTTCAGTGAATCCTAAGGTTTCAACAATTTTATGTTCAGGTTTCACATTTCTGGCATTGTCACATATAGCAGATTTATACATGTTTTTGATTTCTTCATCACCTAATTCCTCTATGTTTCAATGAATATACATTCTAGGGTCTTCTACATAAACAACACCCTTTGGAATTTGGGAAAAAGCACCTGTGTTGTCATCCTTCTTAGCTACCTCGAGAACTAGCTGAAACACGGACCTAGGTCATTTTATAACCTCGACTACTATAGGGTTTGCTATGAATTTAGGTGCAGAGGAGGATGCCATGATGATAAATACCTTTTTTTCTGGCTTTGGATGGATTGATTGCTGAAGTGCTTTGCCTCTTTGCTTGAAATGCCTTAGCTCGGAAATCTTCGTGCTCTCTGAAAGTTTGAATTCATGGTGAAATGAAATGGAGCCAAAAACCTTATTTTCTAAAGTCTTTTCTGTTACCTACCACATTAATTGTTTGTCGGCAATGTATTAACTCAACTTTATTTGTCGGTAATGAAGGATTTTCAACTTCTTTTCTCTAACCGAGGGAATAATAGCACATGTGTCATTAAATTGCCAAACCCTCAAGATAATTTTCTTCAATTTGATGAAGAACATCCTGCCGATGGAGCATTGCTCTATCCTGTCAGTGGAGCATTGCTCTATCCTGCCGGTGAAGCATGTGTTGGTTCTACCGGTGGAGGAGTAACCCCAATATTTAGATCACCTTTTCTAATCCATTGCTTTGAAAATTCTTGCTTAACCTCTTCAACCTTTTCTTTACCTTTCAAGCTAGTACTTTTGTTATCTACCGATGTACCTTTACTTCTACAGAATTTAGCAATATGACCAATCTTGTTACATGCATAACAAGTTACATTATTTTTTTGAATAGTTTTCCCATAACCTATGCTGGTTTGTGTTCTACATTTATTTGATAAATGACCAAATCTTCCACAAACATAACATCTTACATTCATTCTGCAATTTTTAGAGTTATGACCAATTTTGTTGCATTTGGTGCATTGACCCGTGGGAGGATTGATGTTCTAATAATTCCTAGATCTACATTATTTTCCCTATGACCATATTTATTACAGTTAAAGCATTTTCCATTGAATTTGTAAGTATTAGAGGGTCTTACCAGTTTGCTTTGATCCTGGGTATTTGCAATACCAGAGCTTTCTCCAACTTCAAATCCAACTCCAGAAGTGTCACCTTTGGGTTTTTGATTCTTCAATAAGGTACCAAGTTCTTCTGAGCTTTTCTTGAATTTTTCTTTGTGTTGATTTGCAGTTTCCAATTCCCTTTCCAAGATCTCTTTTTGTCTCATTAGTTCATTCGAGTCATTTTGAGTATGCATCAGATCTGTCTTCAACATATCATTTTCATAGCTAAGTCTTATGTGCTCATTTACTGCATCACTTAGTCTTCTAGTCAATTCTTCTTCATTCTTCTTTCTGTCCTCAATCTCTTTGCAGAATCTCATAGTCATATCCTGCATTTCATTTTTGTTGTCATGATCTCTTGTTTTAATTTGCTTATCATATCATTTAGTGATTCCTTTTCATCATTTTCATTTTGCAATTTTTCACAAAGTTCTCTTCTCTTGTTTCTTTTAATAGTAAGATTTTCTTGAATTGCTTGAATAATGTCTTGAGCTACTTTTAACTCATCTTCTAATTTGATATTTTTCAACTTCTCTGCATCATAGTGAGTAAGAGCTCCTTCAAGTTGCTTCATCAAATTTTCCATCTTTACCGGTGTCAAGACCTTCCTCAAGCTGTTAGGCTTCTGAAAATAGAGGACCAGGCTCTGATACCAATTGTTAGGGTTCCCACAGATACTGAGAGGGGGGGGGGTGAATCAATATCTGACCGGTAATGAAATTTTCTTAAAACTGAATATGCAGAATATAAAGTAACAATATATCGGTATGCAAGAATTAATACAAATAATAGAATCAAAAGTATCCACATGAAAAGAACACCATAACACAAGATGTTTAACAAGGAAACCCGGTGTGGGAAAAACCTCGGTGGGATTTGTGACCCACAATATTCACTTACTGGCCAATAAGAGAATATTACTTACAATAGGGGCCTGCACATGCAAGAAGGCCAACTGCCTAGAGCTCATTGCTCAATAAGAAGTCACACTAACTTACAATAAGGATTTACACAAATCCAATATTCTGTATTGCTTTACAATAGCATCTTCAATGCTAGATTCAGTACCAGTTCTAGCTCTGTTCTTCACATATACCCTTGACCTACAATTCGCACATTAGGTCTGCCTTATAATTTATTTATTACTTTCTATCCATATCCTACAAATGCCTACAATGATCTCTTTTATATACAAGAGTCATTTTACAATTTTCCAAGTTGGCTTACAATGATAAACAAAATATTACATATCAAAAATCTTGTCGGCCTCTATGTTGGTATACATATTTCCTTCTGTGTTGGTGTACATCTTCTGTGCCGATGCCGGTGTAGATTGATTTTGTTGATGTCGGAGCCCTATTTTATTTGAGTAATGCTTTACCAGTATAATGTCTTGCTGGTGCCATAGGATTGCAAGGTTGCTTGTGTAATGCTTTGCCGGTATAATGTCTTGCCGGTGCCATAGGATTGCAAGGTTGCCTGTGTAATACTTTTCCAGTATAATGTCTTGCTAGTGCCATAGGATTGCAAGGTTGCCATCAATGACAAAACCTTCAATCACACACAATGTCTCATTTGGAGTGTCCATATGCCAACATAGACGAACCACAATCAGAAATGACAAGTGGCTTGAGAAACATGAGGCTAACATGAAACAGAAGCTGAAGGATAGTTGTTGAAAGGGTGTCTTGAGCATACTGAGAGGGAAAAGGTTGATGCAAGGGCTGAAGTGATCCTACTTAGGTGATAGGGGAATGGACACCAAAGTGGTTACAAAATATGTAGGTCAAATTACTTAGAGGTATGCAATTTTGACACTACAAATATTAACTATAAAAAATGAGTTACAAGATCTCCCTCTCAACAAAAATGCAAAGGCATAAAAATCTAGAACTAAGGCAAAAGAGGGACCTTTTTTCATAAATACAATGAAGGAATGAATAATGCACCCAAGAGGTGGAAATCCAATCTAACTAAAAGTGAGAAAGAGCAATCCATGTTTCTCATGAGCAAAATAAAAAACCCTAAAGAAAAAGGAGCAAAACTGAAGTAATTCATGCTATAATAGCTCCAAACTCCACCTATTGATTCACTTGACTCAAGTGAACTCAAAAAGGTCTCTAGATGACTAAAAGTCAAAGAAAAACTCTGAAAATATCTCAGTTACATGTGTAATTTTTAGTGTCACCTCCAAATCTCCTCTTTATTCTCTTAGCTTTATGATGAATGCTCATTGTGGCTTTACTTGCATTTATTGTTATTTGAAGACTATCAAAACCTTTTTGATTTGGCTTTCATGAACTAAATTTTGGCTTTTGTCATTGCTTTGCAATGCTTTTCTTTATGGTTGCACTCATTCCTTTGAATGATGGTCTCCTTGCTTGCAATTCATACACTTATAGATTTTATCTTTTCTGATTGTGTATTACTCCTTAATGCCTCCATGTTGTGACAATAATTACATCTTCATAATCTATTCCTTTGTTACTCTCCTTTAAATGAATGTCATCAACTGTGTTCTTAGCTGATCCATGCTCATTTGGTATGGTCTTTGACTTGATTTCCATGGAAACCTCCTTCAAAATACCCTAATGACTATTAGAATAGTCATTTTCCCTTCCTTTGGTTGTCCTATAGATCTCATTGGCACTCATTATCAATCATAGGGATTTTTGCTTTATTGATAGGGATTGAGGATGTTGGACTATGAAAAGACAATGACTAGCATGAGATGATGTCTTTTGAATCACTTTTTTTATTACAACTTTTATCTTTGTATTGATTCTTTTATGGTGTGACTAGAATATGTCCCATGGATTGACTCAAACTTATCCTTCACATATTCATTTTTGTATGACTATATCAATACCCCAAAAGTTACTGTTGCTACTCCAATCACAGGGCTACACTTTGTCACTACCTTCTAATCTAAAGCTTACTATTTTGGTTCTTCATGAATTGTGCTTCTACATGATACCACAAATGCTCTTATTGTATGATCTGTCTCATCCTTATTTTGGCCTTGTGAAGATCCTTCAACACCATCTTTTCTCTCCACATTTGAGAACATTGTATTGACATATCATGATTTAAACATAATGATGAAAAGATCTCTATACATGCATGAAAGAAACTTTTCTTCTAGATGAAAGACCACATAATAAGAAGGAACACAAAAGAAGACTTGCCTTAGCAATGGGGCGCATGCTTTTATTTTTCCTTGACAATATGAGCTCCATTCATGTCCAAACCCTTAGAGACCACTCCTTGACTACTATGAAACTATTGTTGACTCCCTTGGAATTGCTCCTTTTATGTGATACACTTATTTGATCATTCATTGATGTTCATGAAGATTGCAAGTATATACGTGATACACCTATGATTTTACTCTTCAAGTCTTTGTTGGTGTTATGATAATATTTAGCAGCCATGGATTGTGACATGCAACTCAAGAACTAGGGCTTCCTAATTTCACCGTAGCAGTTTACCCCTGGTTCATCTTCAATTTAGCTTCTTAACTTGAATGGTTAATTGAAAATATAAGAGATTTTCCCTCTAAACATTAAAGATTGACTTTATTTGACTCTACTCAATGTGGGAAGCTCTTTTTTGAAATATTTTATAAATAAAATCAAAGCATTATTTACCCCTTTATTTGTATTAATACCATCATCAAATCATAGTAACATTTTGATTTTCTTATAATCATTATAAACCTCCCTATAATATTTTGACAAAAAATAGGGCAAGTGAGGAGACTATTTTTGATCTGAGAGTCAAAATTAGGTAACATTTTGGTGACCTCTCAAGGGTGTTTGCCTACTAAACACATTGGACCAGTGGTCTTAAGGAATCTATTGGGCATAGGATTCCATTTGCGGCTTGGGAAAACTTTGATTTAGACCTTGATTCAACTATTAGAAGCATTGAGCAATAGCAAAACTAACTACAAAACTAGAAAAACAAACTAAAACATGCATATGAGCACTTAGAGGAAGGGAAAGATTGAAAGGAAACCTACTCTATGCTACCCTAACCAAGAATGGAACTTACTCAAACAAAGCCATTCACTAGTTGATTGAAATAGCTTCCATTTCTTCCCAACTTTGAATGCATTACATGTTGACAAACAACTGAAAAAGAGATGAAGAATGAGGAGGTGCTTCACATAAGGCTGCAATATTGCTCCAAGAATGAAAATAGTGTGGCCTACCTCTTCATTTTTCTCATATATGTTGTTGAATGAAAGAGCATAGGCTAATTGAGGATGATAATCTTTAATTGAAGCTCTGTGCTTGGGTGTAGGTGTGTCTTGTGTTGTCTTCTTGGCCTCCAATCTAGAAAGATGTCTTATAGGATAGCCCCTTGTATGGATGAAACTCGAGCTCTCCTTGCTAGTCTCAGGTTGATGGACTTCTTCTTCAACTTCATTATGTTGTTTGGAATGAATTGGCTCATGTGGTTCAAGAGGAACCATGATCTCTTGTACATTTTTCTTCTATTGTTCCTCTTCATTTTGTATTGATTTATCCTCCATATTTGAACTAAATATTTCTAAATCATCCTAAAATAAGTCCTCCTCAATGTCTTCTTTACTCCTCTGCATACAAGGACTGCATTTGTCTTCATTGCAGCTTTTCACAAGGTTTGATGAATGGTCAACAATATATTCTTGAAGTATAGGCTCAGATTCGAGAATTTTCCTAGCTTGAACAACAACTTCTTATACAATAACATCATCATTTTCTTCTTCATATTGCTCATATGACAGATTTGGCATTGATATGGGCATGATTTCTTCATCTTGATTATAAAAACAAGGGAGTTCATCAAATAGGAAATTGAAAACTTCAACATCATTACCTTCATCTTGCTATCCCAGCTGATTTGTTGGCATTGGAATTTGTATAGCCTCTTGCTCTTCAAACAAATTAGGCAAAACTTCACATTGATCACCAATTTCTTATTGTAAAACTTGTTTCTCCAACTTGTTCTTCTCAGTATGAAAACCTTCTAGGAATACACTAGGATCTACTAGATCAATTTGAGGATCTTCTTGGGCTATTGGAAGGTAACTGGGTTTTTCAAGAGGTTGGTCTTGAGGGATTGCAGGTTGAACTTGCCCACTTATGGGCTCATTTTACATGAAGCACATGGTGTTAAACAAACGAATCTCTTTACCAAAGAAAGGGTTTGGAAAAATACTAGCTAGACTATTTTCCAGTTTAATTATAGATTTTTGTAATGAAGGAGAAGTGTTAGAATGAATAGATACCTTTTGTAATATATCAAGAAATGTCTTCATTAGCTCTTCTTTTGCAATTGTCAGCTTATCTTCGTATTTCTCTTCTTGTATAGCTAACTCCCTTTCTTGAATTTCCTCATCCTTTTATTTTTGTACAACTAACTCCTTTGCAATATTTTCTTCATACCACCTGTATTGTGCCACCAGATATTGCTTATGAAATTGCTCTTAACGAGCCAACTCTTCTTGTTCATGTAAATAGGCTTGATAAGCCCACTCATCCTGTTGCTGATCTAAATTCTTGTTGATATTATCCATCTATTTAGTATAGTATAGAAATATATTTTTGATGTCACTACTTCCAAAATCATCATTTTGGAGCTGATTGTAAGATTGAGCAGGGGTGGGTGGGTGGTAAGTAAGATAAACTTGTTGTTTTTCTACTATAACAAGGCTATTTGGTCTAAAACCAACATTCTTGCTACTTGGATATGGCTGATAAGGAGTCTTGTGGGCAACATTTTCATGGTATGGAGGGTAATAATAAGCATTTTCATGAAAATTTGACATATTTTTTCATTCAAAGAGCTAGAAACTCATAATTAATAGATTTTTTTTGAAACATACCAGCACTTGTGTCTATGAAACCAGAAGATCTGAGCTCAGAGTTGCTAGATGTTTGTGGATCTTGCCTCCAAAGGCTAGAATCATTGTTTCTCACACCAAAACAACAATAAATATGGAACTTTATTTGAGCTGAGATAGCTCAAATGGTCTCACCGGGCATGCCAAAAACTGTTATCATGAGGATTGCACCTGTGTGTGAAAGAAAATATGCTTTGCAATCTTGTGATACATGTGAATACTTTCAGGTTGTGGGCACCTATATTAATAGTAGACCTCTGAATTATAGGCCAGCTTCTTTTATGATTTTCTAATGTTTGACTATAACTTTGATAGAAAAGGGAGATAAGATTGAATTTAATGCATAAACTAAATTTAAAAGGAAGGTGATGCACCTAATGATGAGAAACTTAATTGCAACCTGATTCACAATGACTTTCCAACATTTCTACTTGCACAACCAAATTTGAACAACTTAATCACTTAAATATTTCATACAAAGGCTCTGACAAAATTATCTTCTTTGAAGGAAAACTATGTTTTCTCAACTAAAAATGATAAAAATATCACATGCACAATGTATAACTTGTGGATTTAATTGCATACACACTCTTATGAAGGAGACAAAAAAAGAGAGGTTTCCAAATTGAAACACAGCAATCTTCCTATCAAATCAATCACATTTATGATGTATGAAATATTGAACGCAAAACCTGATTATACTGAAAACTAAGAGGAATCCATCTGCTAATAACAAATTTCAAATTTCAAATTGGGAAATGGCGGATTTCCTGGAAACTGTTGCTCCCCTGGGATCGATTCTGGCACGCAGGCAGGAGGTTAAACATCTCAAGGGTCAGAAGAGGACAAGGAAACAACAAAATTGGGAGAAGAAAAAGATTCGATCCCCAAGGACCCACATGACAGAGGAAAATGGAAAAAATGGTCCTCGCTCTTTGGAGTGAAGCCACTAGTTAAATCTGGGCTTCCGGAAGTTATGAACATTTCAAACCCCATCTCTGGACTAGTTGCTATTTCCGTTCTAGACAAAGTGGTTGATATGACTGTAGCTGGCCTATCTATGACCTTAGTGGGATGATTCTCTAGCTTTAGGCCCAACATTGATGATGTTAGGAATTTCATAAGGAGAAAATGGATGGTAAAAGGATAAGTGGAAGTGGCGGTGCTGCCTAGAGGGTTTTTTACCTTCGCCTTCAACTCTGAAGAAGACTTGAACAAAGCTCTCTACGAAGACCCCTGGATGTTTGGCAAGTCTTCCTTGGCTCTCCAGAAATGGGCCCCGAATCTCATCCTGGATGAATCCTTCTTTGTTTCTGCGCCAGTATGGACACGCCTCTCGGGTCTCCCGCTTGAATACTGGAACAAGGAATTTTTCAAGGGCATTGCAAAATCCTTTGGAGAACTCTTATCTATTGACCCTATGACGGAGACTAAATCAAGGTTAGTCTTTGCTCACATTTGCATAAATGTTAACCAAATAACAAATATGCCTCAATCCATAGATATCATATCTAAACTAGGAAAATGGTCCCAAGCTATTGAATATGAATCTCTACCGTTTACCTGTTTCCACTATAAAAAATCAGGGCATTGGGCAAAATCTTGTCCACTCAAGAAAGGCAAGGAACCCAAGACAGATAGTATCTCTAAGAACAAAAAGATCTGGCAAACAACAAACAAAAAATTAGATTCATCAATATCCAAGAGTAATCAAAAAAAAGGATGCAACGAAACATATGAATGAAGTCAAGAGGACTGGGAGTAGCAGCAATGATAAACAGGATTGTGTTTGCTCCAATGACCCACTAGAGAGCTCTAAAGAAGCAGAGCCAAGAACTGAGTTGATCAACAAAGAAAGCCCAGAAGCCCAAGAGAATGAAACTGTAAGCTAGGAGAAGGATGAATCCATACCAGACTAGAAGGACATATCAGCTAGCCAGGAGAAGGAAGAACCATTTCCAACCTCTTCACTCTCTAAATCGGCCGACACAAACTTTAATGACTTTAATGAAGCCCAAGACCCCTCTGATTCTGAGCAGTTATTGCTCTTAACTAATGGAAGCCCAAAGCCTCTCCTCTGTAAAACCCCTTCCCAAAGCATGCTTATGCTGGATGAAACCCTCCGGATTCTTGGGTTGAGAGAAGGAAAATTGAACAAGGAGGAACTCAAGGAGGAATCTCAACTAGAAGAAATATCAAGAAAAAGGCAGATGTTGGAAGCCAAATAAAAAGCAGGGAAGGCCATCCCTAAAACATCAAAGGGAATAGGAAAGCTGGAAGAACCATGTTGATGGAACACAGTGTTCCATCGAGTCATCCCTATCCCTAGTTAAAATATGAAGATTATATCCTGGAATATCAGAGGGCTAAATGCCCCTCATAAGTAGGATGTGTTACAAAACATTATCAGAGATCATAAACCAGAAGTGGTCCTTGTTCAGGAAACCAAGATGTCAAAAGAAAAATTTGAAAGGATCATAATTTTCAAAGAAAACGGAGTCATAGGAACTAACTCGGAGGGTGCCTCTGGAGGAACTGTGATCTTTTGGAACAAAAATACTATAATAGGAAAGGAAATCATCTCAGCCTTTAATAGGAACTCAGTTTTGCTCGAGCATATTAAGGACAACTTTGTTTGGGTGTTATCTAATGTCTATGCTCCTAACTCTAAATCTAGGAGAGCTAAATTCTGGAAAAGCCTTGTGGCTGACAGACTCCAGTTTGTTGATCAAAGCTGGATTATCATGGGAGACTTCAATACCCTGCTCAGAGATGAAGATAATATGGGAGGAATCCCCTTACATCTTGATGGAAAACAAGACCTTATGGATTTCATTAATGACCAAGCTCTCATTGATGTTGATCTCCAAGGCATCAACTATACCTGGACCAATAGAAGAACCGGAGCTGATTTGATTCAAGTCCAACTTGACAAATCTTTAATTTCTCCTGACTGGCTTTCTAAGTATAGTTGTTCCCTTGGCTCTATTGTCAAAATGAGTTCAGACCACTTCCCAAACTCATTTTTTGCCAACTCTTTTTTGACTAAGAGAAACTTCCCTTTCAGATTTGAAAAATCCTGGCTCTCCCATGCTTCTCCAGAAGCCTGCATTACTGAATGGTGGAACTTTGAAGTGGAGGGTAAGGCTCTTTTCAGAATTGCCAAAAAGCTCAACATCATAAAAGCCAAAATTAAAACCTGGAACAAGGAGATCTTTGGCGACATATTCAAGAACAAAACTCAAGTTAAAGCTGAATTAAAGCTTGTTCAGGATAGAATCCAAGAGGTGGGTCTGACCAAAGAACTTAGGATGACTGAAAATGATCTATTATCTAAATACCACTCCATCATTTCTAATGAAGAGACTTCCTAGAGACAAAGATCTAGAGCTCTATTCCTAAAGGAAAGCAATAAAAACACTCGCTTCTTTTACTTTACTGCCCTTAAGCACCGGGCAGCCAATAGAATATCTAGACTTACTTGCAATAAAGGTGTCCTATCAGAGGATTGCGACATCAAGAAGGAAGCTCTTGAGCATTTCAGTACCTTGTTTGGTGAAGTGGACAACCTGGACCTCAGTAAGAAAAACACTCTCTTACAAGCCATTCCTCCTATCCTATCAGAAGTTGACAATCACCTCTTATCCTGTATCCCCACTAATCCTGAAATCAGAAAGGCGGTGTTTTCCTTTCAGGGTGATAAATCCCCTGGCTTGGATAGCTTTCCCATGTTTTTCTTCCAAAAATTTTGGCACATTGTGGAGGTGGACATATGCAATGGTGTTAAGGAATTCTTTGGCTCCAGAAGACTTCTTAAGGAATTGAATGCCACTTTCATTGTCCTTATCCTGAAGATACCTGGAGCCGATTCTCTCAACAAATTTAGACCCATCATCTTGTGCAACTCTGTCTACAAGATCCTTTCCAAGGTTTTGACTTCCAAGTTGCTTGATGTTCTCCCAAGGATTATCTCTATCCAACATAATGGCTTTGTCCCCAGAAGATAGATTTTGGACTCCATTATCTTTGTTCATGAAAATATCCACTCCCTGAAAGTGGCGAGTAAACAGGGATTCTTCCTTAAGCTAGACATGGCTAAAGCTTTTGATAGAGTGAACTGGCAGTTTCTCCTCAGGATTATGGAATCATTTGGTTTTGGTGACAAAGTTATCCAGCTCTGTTCTCAACTCATGGGAACTTTCTCCTCTACTGTTATTGTCAATGGTTCCCCATCTAATTTCTTCAAAATCTCTAGAGGTCTCAGACAAAGAGACCCCATCTCCCCCATCCTATTTACTATTCTTGCTGAATGCCTGGGCAGATTCATCCTTAAAAATGTGGAAGAAGGCAATCTTAAGGGTCTGAAACCCTCTTCTTCCAATGCTATTTGCTCTCATGAATAATTTGTTGATGATTCTATCACCATGGGGGAAGCCACCATCTTGGAAGACAAAAACATGAAAACCATTCTGAATACCTATGAATTGGCCTCTGGTCAAAAAATCAATTGGGATAAAAGCTCTCTATTTTTCATTAGCACCCCAGCCCAAAGGCAAATTAGGATTGGCAGGATTCTTGGTTGTAACATATCTGAGTTTCCTTCTACCTATTTGGGGTTCCCTCTTTGTCTCAAGCCTGAGGATTCCTTTTGGAATACGTTAATTGATAGACTCAACCTAAAACTCATTGGCTGGAAAGGGGCTGTTCTTAGCCAAGCTGGTAAAGTCAGTCTGCTCAAAGCCACTCTCCAGAATCTTTTTGTGTATGCTCTTAGCCTGTTCAAAATCCCCTCAAAGTTTGCAGAAGCTATTGAAAGAATCCAAAAAAAGTTCCTTTGGTTGGGAGTGGAAGCTAAAAATAGAATCCCCCTTATAGCCTGGAATAACGTTTGTACCCCTAAGGCCTTAGGTGGGTTGGGCTTAAGGAGCATTAGTGGTGCAAGAGCACCTTAGCACACAAGCATTCCAGGAGGTCAAAAGTCATAATGTGAACAATTTGATTGTATTTGAGTCATTCATAATGTATCAAGGTCATTTGAGTCCATTGAATCATAATATGTAAGGCTAAATGAGCCATTTTGTCCAAAGTTGCCCAAGTTGTGTATTTGAGTCTTGATTGGGTTTATGAGGTCAAATTTGTGTAAAAGTATCATGAAGGGGGAAAATGATGTAAATTGTGTTATTTGGTCCATTATAAGGTGTTAATAATTTCCATGTAATATCTTAACAAGTTTTGAGTGCAAACTCAAAGAGTTGTCAAGACAAAACCTAGATAGAGGAGGTGTCATTTGGTTGAAAGGTGGTTATTTAGTTAATTTTCAAAGGGAATTCGACCCAAGAGGTTGATTTATGTATTTAAGGATTTTAATCCATGAAAATGAAAAAAGGGAAGGCATTGGGAAGCATTGAAATCAATTTGGTAACAAGTTCTTGGTTTTTCAATTTGTTATTTTGGTGTTTTAAAGGTTTTCCTCTGGTTTCCAGGCCTTGTACGGCCATGTACAGCCTGGAAAACTATTTATTATTAATTTGATAGTGTACAAAAATGAATAATATTTCCATTTCTTTTTGTTTGAGTTTATTTCATGCAGATTTGAGAAAGTTATGGATGTTTTGGTGAAAACAGTTTGTAACTGCCAAAACCCTGCCTAGGGTTAACCAATTTTGGGAAAAGCTTCATAACTTTTGATTTAACCGTTGGATCTGGCTATAACTTGGGGAAAGGTTTTTTATCTGACCTATCTACAATCTGACTGAAGCGATTGGATTTATTTTCAATATGTAAAAAGTTATTAATGACTGTTCATCTGCATTTTATTGTGAAATCAGACTGGTAAAGGCAGGAGCAGTCCTGTTGCAGCATTTGATATGGCCAAATTAAGAATAATGATGAAGAAAGGATATATGTTTTGGAAATTTATCTGAAACCTCTTTCAATTTATTTTTATTTCACTTAATTTGGTTAAGAATTGAAGAAGTTGTGGTTATTTTTTATGAAAACAGTTTTTAAGGATGAAACCTTGAACTAGGGTACTCCATGGGAATAAAGAATTTGTTGTCTCATGTTTTGGTGAATTTTATGATCTAAAATATTGAATTAAGGTCTTTAGGGATGGAATATAACCTTTTAAAGTGGTTTGGGGTTGATTGGTGGCATATGGTGGAAGTATTTGATAGACAACCCTTGTGTAAAGATTATATTGTGATTGCATTGTAGAATGGATGAATACCATTTGCATTGCCACTTAATGATTGTAATGATGATTGGATCAGAAAGATCCTTGGTTGTGAGTTGGTTTTCCATGATGCTCTACATCAATTAGCTCCATGAATAAAGCTTTATTAGCCATACAAATTTGGAGATTCAAAGGGGAGGAAAGAGAATGGAACTCTATTTGGAAAAACAAATATCTCTATATGCAACCTTCTGAGGAAAAATTCTTTGACAATTCTTTCTCTGTTGATGGACCTGCCATTTGGAATGCAGTGCAATCTGCTAAAGGCTGGGCAGCCACTAGCAGAACCTGGAACCTTGGGGATGGGAGGAAAATTAGATTTTGGGAAGATAGATGGATCCTGGATAAACCTCTGGAGGATATCCCTGTCATCAAAGATTGGAAAGGCAACTTCAAATGTAGGTATGGTGAAATGGTAAGAGATTACTGGAAAAATGGGGACTGGATTGACTTTAGCCAGCAGAGCCCGGATCTCAAGTTCCCTCAGATTGCTCTTTCTACTAAAATCCCTAGAGACAACAAAGATGACATTCTAATATGGGGGAAAACTTTGGATGGGAAATACTCTGTTTCCTCTGTTGTTGCTATTCATAATGTCCTAGAGGAAGCCACTCCCATCTAGGCTAAAGTCTGGAATAAGAATTTAGTTCCCAAAATCAACATCTTGTTTTGGATTTTCATCCAAAATAAGATATTAACCCTAGATAATCTTCATAAAAGAGGCATCATTTTTCCTAACATGTGTTCTCTCTGTTGCAGGGAAGAAGAGACAGCTTGCCATTTTCTCAATCAATGCTCTTTTAGCCATGACATCTAGAAAATCATCATGAGCAGGTGGAACCTAAGCTAGGTCTTCCCAAATTCTCTTGGTGACACTTGGCTTCAATGGCATTGTCCTAACTCTAAGCCTAAAATTGTGGAGATCTGGAGACTTACTATGCCAATTGTTATCTGGAATATTTGGAAAGAGCAAAACAATAGGATTTTCAGAGATAAAAGGGCTATTCCTGAAGTGGTTGCAGACAAAATCTATAGGAGTATTTTTGAATGCCTCTATGGTTCTGATCAGGGAATTGCTGCTAAAGAGGATTTCAAAGACAGATGGAACCTTTCCACCACCACTACTAGTAAGGAGAAAGGCAGAGAAGGTCTTGTCTAGTGTTTCCCCCCGTAGGGATGGATTAAGGCCAACTTCAATGGGGCCTCTAAAGGAAATCCGGGTAAAGCTGGATATGTGGGTATAATCAGGAATTTTGTTGGAAGTTGCCTTAAGGCAGTGGCTGGTCCTCTGGGGAATCAAACTAGCCATTATGCTGAAGCCTCCACTGCCTTGCATACTTTAATTATAGCCAAAAATCTCAATTATGATAAAATATGGCTTGAGGGGGATTCACTTAATATTATTAAGTTCTTAAAGGGGGAATCGGAGCCTTCTTGGTCCATTGAGAATATCATCATGAAAGCTAGAGAGATTATCACCAGTTTCAAAGAAATTATTATACGACATGCCTACAGAGAGAAAAATAGTGTTGCTGACTATTTAGCGAATGCTTGAGTTAATTCTGACGTTCAAATGATTTGGCACAAGGATGATCTCAATTTAAACATTAAAGAGATTCTCAGAAATGACTGTTATACGGGGAAAGAAGGACAATTAAATTATGACAAGTAATAAGCACCACTCACGCCTCATTGGAAAGGCCATCATTACCTGGCACTGTGGTAGATCTCGTACTATTTCCAAAAAATTTCCGCATGCTTTGTGGGTTACTCAGGGCGATAGTCTGAATTGCAAAGGGAAAGAAGTTCTAAATTTGCAGAGAAATAGAGTCGACATCCTACATCCAAAAATGGGAGGAGATCTAAGACATGAAGAACCCAACAACAAGTCGACCTGGAAAGCAATGCCCAAAGTTTGGGCAAAGCTAGAGAAGGGCCATCTCACCAGCTTCATGGAAAAGCTTGAGGACTATGACAAAGGTAGGGTCAACCTAGCTGTTTCCAAGATTTTTGAAAATTGGTCTAATGGCTCTTTTAAACTTTATGGAGTTAAATTTAAGTTGGATGTTGGGCTTATTTCTACTGTAACTGGTATGCCCCACTCCAAGCTCAACTTCTTTGGAGACCTCAAGGTCTCCAACAATGCAGTTACCTTGTTCCTACGAAAAGAGAAAGAGCAGGCCAAAATCGGCAAGGCTACCGAGGGCTACTAGGATGCTGCAAACATCAAGAAGTTGTGGGGCTGGGTCCTGAATGCAATCATGGAGTATATTATAGTTGAAGGTTGTTTCTCCAGGGCCCACACCTACCACTTCGTGCTCTTGAACCATTTCAGACACAACAAAAAAGTGTCTTTGCCCTACTACCTTTTTCAATCCCTCTCTAGGTCCTTGAACAAGCACATGACGAACCCTTCCAGCCTGATTCTCCACTGTGGGCTCCTACTGCTCATCTATGAGCATTGCAAAACCCTCGCTCTATAGGAAAATAAGTGGATTTCCACTTCCCTTGGTAAAAGGAGGATGGAAGAGGGAGACACCAGCAAGGAGAAGGTGTCATCTAGCAAGAAAAGGAAAAGCTCCCCCAGGTTGGAAATTGAGGAGATCATCAAGGAAAGTAGTGGTATGGAGATAGATGACTCTAACAGAGAAGACGGCTGGAAGGAAGAGGAACTGGGCAACGAGGAAGAAAGTGGAGATTTTAAGCCCAGTCAAGATAGCCCTATTCCAAGTGATCACCCTAGTAAGGACAATAGCCATCTGATGGAGGAGACAGCTCCCAAGGATAATGAGGAAACCAAAGTTAACTCTAAGAAAGAAACAAACAAATGCTCTGAGAAGAACCTAGCTGAGGAAGGGGATAGCAAGGCTAAGGATAGTGCTAGTGAGGGGCTTATCCTAGATAATCTCAAGAAGCTCTTGGAGGCCAGAATAAATTTTGACAGACGGACTTACGAAACCTTGAAAAACTTGGAAAAGCAAGGGATAAATTCAGAAAAAAAGAGGGAGGATGAAAACAGAGAGCATACTAACTGGAAGCAGGAAATGGAGAATAAGGTGAAATCGCTAGAAGAGGAAAAAGAAGCGATGAAAAATCTGCTGGGAATTATCCCAAGTATCCTCTCTGCTGTCACCAAAAACTTGGAAGACATTGCCAAGGTCTTTGACCATTCTCCTAAACTGGTTGTGGACCTTGACCTAGAGGAGGAGACCATCTAGACTGGAAGTCGTGGTGATGCTACCCCGGTGAGCGAAACTGCTAAGAGAACCAGGGCTAGTATCAAGAAATTTGTGGCTGCTATGGCCAAGGACCCTCCCAACCTCAAAGACAACATCAAAGAACTGCAAGAAATTAGCAGCACCCTGGCTAAAGCCTTGGATAAAATCTAATTCCTGGACAGCCTGCTGGCTTTTAGGGGCTTTTGTGGGTTTTTCTTGGTTTTCTGTTGGTTTTTTCCTTTTGTTCTATTCCTCTCTATTTCTCATGGCTTTGTTGTTTTAATCTTGCTTGTATAGGGTTTTGGGGCCCCTTCAAAACCTACTTTTTCATTAATCAAAGAAAAATTCAAAATAACCTATAAAAAAGTTACTTCATAATATTAACTGTAAAAAATGAGTTACGAGATCTCCCTCTTAGCAAAAATGCAAAGGCATAAAAATCCAGAACTGAGGAAAAAGCAAGACCTTTTTCCATAAATACAATGAATGCATGAATAATGCACCCAAGAGGTGGAACTCCAAGTTAACTAAAAGTGAGAAAGAGCAATCCATGTTTCTCATGAACAAAATAAAAAAACCCTAAAGAAAAAGGAGAAAAATTGAAGTAATTCATGCTATAATAGCTCCAAAATCCACCTAATGATTCACTTGACTCAAGTGAACTCAAAAAGGTCTCTAGATGACTAAAAGTCAAAGGAAAACTCTGAAAATATCTCAGTTACATGTGTAAGTTTCAGTTTAACCTCCAAATCTCCTTTTTATTGTTCTTAGCTTTATGATGAATGCTCATTGTGGCTTTACTTGCATTTATTGTTCTTTGTAGAGTGTCAAAACCTTTGTGATTTGGCTTTCATGAATTACACTTTGGCTTTTTTCTTTGCTTTGCAATGCTTTGCTTTATGGCTGCACTCATGCATTCGAATGATGGTCTCCTTGCTTACAATTCATACACTTATAACTTTTATCTTTGTTGATTGTGTATTACTCCTTAATGTCTCGATGTTGTGAGTATAATTGTATCTTCATAATCTATTCCTTTGTTACTATCCTTTCAATGAATGCCATGAATTATGTTCTTAGCTAATCCATGCTCTGCTTGTATGGTCTTTGACTTGATTTGCATGGAAACCCCTTCAAAATACCCTAATGACTGTTAGAACAGTCATTTTCCCTACCTTTAGCTATCGTATAGATCTCATTTCCACTCATTATCAATCATAGGGCCGGTTGCTTTATTGATAGGGATTAAGGATGTTGGACTGTGAAAAGATAGTGACTAGCGTGAGATGTTGTCTTTTGAATCACTTCTCTTATCACAACTTTTATCTTTGCATTGATGCTTTTAAGGTGTGACTGAAATATGTCCCATGGATTGACTCAAACTTATCCTTCACATATTCATCTTTGTATGATTGCATCAATGCCCCAAAAGTTACTATTGCTACTCCAATCACAGGGCTATACTTTGTCACTACCTTCTAATCTGAAGCTTACTCTTTTGGTTCTTCATGAACTGTGCTTCTGCATGATACCACAAATGCTCTTATTGTATGATCTATCTCATCCTTATTTTGGCCTTGTGAGGATCCTTCAACACCATCTTTTCTCTCCACATTTGAGAACATTGTATTGCCATATCATGATTTAAACATAATGATGAAAAGACCTCCATACATGCATGAAAGAAAGTTTTCTTCTAGATGAAAGACTGTATAATAAGAAGGCACACAAAAGAAGATTTGCCTTAACAATGGGACACATTCTTTTCTTTTTCCTTGATGATATGAGCTCCATTCATGTCCAAACCCTTAGAGACTACTTCTTGACTGCTATGAAACTATTGTTGACTCCCTTGGAACTGCTCCTTTTACATGATACACTGCTTTGATAACTCTTGATGTTCATGAAGACTGAAAGTATATACATGATACACCTATGATTATTTTCTTCTAGTCTCTATTAGTGGTATGCTAAGCTCTGGTAGCCATGAATTGTGACATGCAACTCAGGAACTAGGGCTTCCTAATTTCATTCTAGGAGTTTACCCTTGGTTCATCTTCAATTTAGCTTCTTAACTCATGGTTACTATAAGATATTTTCCCTCCAAACATTAAAGATTGAATTTATTTGACTCTACTCAATGTGGGAAGATCTTTTTTGAAAGATTTTATAAATAAAATCAAAGCATTATTTACCCGTTTGTTTATATAAATACCATCATCAAATCAAAATGACATTTTGATTTTCTTATAATCATTTTAAACCTCCCTAAAATTTGTTGACAAAACATAGGGCAAGTGAGGAGGAATTTTTTTACCTAAGAGTCAAAAATAGGTAACATTTTGAATAATCTATAACAATCAATAACTTATCTCTATCAATCTTGAAATAAAGATTATTGTATGTTGTATCTTTCCTTAAATTTCGTCGTAGAAAATACATGTCTAATCTTTCATATGAGACCCTGGGTGCATGTTTGAGCCTATACAATGCTTTCTTCAGTCTACACACCATATCCATATCCATATCATATGTCAGTTTGAACCCATCTGGTTGCTCAATGTATACTTCTTTTAGGTCTTCTTTCAAAAATAATGACTTGACATCTATCTGATAAACTCTAAAGTTCTTGTACGCAAAAAAGAAAGAAACATACATATAGCTTCCATCCTTGCTACTAGAGAAAAAGTTTCTTCAGAATATATGCCTTCCACCTAAGAATATCCTTTATATACCAGTCTTGCTTTATTTATTGTAACTTGTCCTTTCTCATTTAGTCTGTTCCATAATACCCATTTAGTTCCTATCACATTCTTGTCCACCAATCTAGGTACCATCTCCCAAGTCTTGTTCTTCTATGTTTGATTTAGTTCTTCTTCCATTGCTTTAAAACAACTTTCATCTTTACTTGCTTACTCATAATTCTTCGGCTCAGTCATTGATATAAAATAGTAGTTTGCTTGATCTTGTGCTTCTGCAGTTTTCCTTCTTTTCTGAACACCTTTTGTTTTGTCTCCAATTATCTAATTTTCTGAATGACGCTTTCATACATACTTAGCATGAGTCTTTGTTGCGTCTTCCTCTTATTTTTCTTCATTTTTTTTCTTCCCCTTGTTCTCTTCCAGATTAATTGTCTTCTCTATTATTGTTGGAACAATCTCCACCTCAATTTTAGTACTACTCTGTGTTAGAAAATATTTGCTCTCTTTTATCCTTGATATAGTATACATTTCCACTTGTTCTAATTCCTTCTGCAACCCTTTTACCAATCTTTTATTTTCTGATCACATATCTGGTACTACTCAACAAAACTTCATAGCCTTTTCTACACATTTGACTAACACTTAACAAACTATGTCTTAATCCTTCAACATAATAAACATCGCCAGTTTTATGTAAACAGTTCCTATACCTCGAATAGTTGCACCATCTTCTTCAAAAAAATTCATTGATCCACCATCATATCTCTTGAGATTAATAAATTTGTCTTTATCACTAGTCATATCCAATTTGAACATCTACAGTCAATGATCCATGTATATGGTTCTATTTTTGCATGCAATGTTGTAGTACCCCTACTCGTTTGAACTCATTGGACTCATATTTTATTGGTTGTTTTCAGTAGATACATTACCATGATTTGTTATTCAGACTTATATGACATTATTTCATGCTTTATATGGATATGAGATGCATAATTTATTTGCAGTATTTTAGTACTTGTGATTTATGGCATTTTATGGATTATTGTTATGTACTGACACTTTACTTTATCTATGCAATGTGGAATTATATGGTGTGTGTCTGCGAGTGTATTGGATGCAAGGGGATGATTTTCCTTCACTCATTTTGGTGAGACAGGGAATGTCACAATTCTCCGTCATCAGTGTGTATGTTGTGTTTTCTATATTGTATACATGCATGTGTGGTTTGGTGATGCAGGATATTGCAGGTACAAGTACCGGGTAGGTATGGGGTATCATCTCCACCTGGCTTCACAGGTCTGAGTGTGCCTTATATTTTCTTATGGAAGTGGAGGAGATAGTAGTTGACCCTATTTTACATAGTTACACTCGTCTGAGTGTCGTCAGTTTGTCGTCCTGTCAGTTTGTTCGGTCTTCGTATTTTGTTGTTTGATCTTTTATGATTTTTTGCTTGAGGTTTGCTCAGTTTGTGTGTTTAGTGATTTTAATTATTGCATGTTATATTTTATTTGTCTATGAAGGGTGAAAAGTTGTTAATAATGGGATTTAAATAGTGACTCTATGATTTAACGTCCTTCGTGTAGAATTAGGTGAATTATCAAAACTATATTCAATGTTGGTTTTCAAAATTATACTATAGTTATACGTATTTTATATGTATATCCGGACTTGATCATATACATATATATACGTGTAGGAAATTATGATGCATGTTTAGTTATGTTGATTATTCTTAATATGATTATTTATAAGTTGAATAATTTGGATTTTACGACCTAACATACCATATATCGAATGGTTATTGTCTTTTGTACAAAAAATGCATCTTTATTAAGGATCGTTTTGTTTACAATAATACAAATTTTATATAAATATTAGTTAGATAACTTTGAATTCGATCGTGTGTGTGTGTGTGTGTGTGTGTGTGTATGTATGTATGCATATGTAGGTGACTATGAACTATGTATATATATATATATAGAAGAACAAAAGAAACAACTGGTCTTGGTTACCCTGGTACAGGTCCTAGGAAATAATCACTTAAGCATAATTTCAAATAAGTACACATAGTTCATAGTCACCTACATATGCATACATACATACATACATACATAAATAGATATATATATATATATATATGTATGTATGTATGTATGTATGTATGTATGTATGTATGCATATGTAGGTGACTATGAACTATGTGTACTTATTTGAAATTATGCTTAAGTTATTATTTCCTTATTATATAAACATGAATATTCATAATAAAGTATTTATGAATATACATATATAAAAACTATGATTATATATTATATCTAAAACCATTTAAGTTTAGACTTACTTTGCAACTTATAATATAGTTGATTATTATATTATTATCCAATTTACATATTTATGCATCAAATAGCATAAGCTGGGGGGATTTATTAACTTCATGTATTTAATCAAGCTTGAGCAACCCGAGTGGGGCTCGACCATCCCACATCACCAAGTTTATGTCATATAACTAGGGAAGGAATGCCTTATGAATCATGGTATGTCGGCTAGACATATTCTTAGACTGTTGAGAGTTCAAAAGAAATAAGGACTATGTATGTGCAACGTGGGCACCACGATGGCTATCCCACATAACAACCAACTTGCATGCAGAAATCGATGAGTAGAGCGATATATTGGGAAGCCACTGAGACTTAGGAAATGCAGATCTATTGCAAGTAGAAACCACGATGGGAAATATTTTCCCCAATCACTTACCACGTTGCATATCCTTCATGGTAGTAGGCAGGTTTAAAGGTAGTTGTTTGAATTAAGGTAGGTGTTGTTTAAGGGAAACACCACCGATTACCACTACTCCTATTAAAACATAAACCACTGATATCTACCATGAATGACATGTGCAGAAAGAAGTAGTCAACCTAGCACCACGACTGGTAGTAAATGGTAGAGGAAACCCGTGGTAGGTAGTCGACTTGGCCCTACTCCTCGATCCTCGATGAATTAGTAGATAAGTTAGTTGTTGACTTAACTCTCCCACGACCCTCAGTAGGAAGTGACTGACCTGGCATTCCATCACTGCAGATAAAATGGCAAGGAGTTGGGTTGATTACAACCACCGACCACTTCTCCTTTTTTCTACGAACACCAACCACGTTGCAATATTAACACCAATCACTCATTTTTTTAATGAAAGGACATAAACGTTGCAAGCTGCCAAATATGTGGCATGCATTAATGATAACGTGGTTTACCAGCCCACGTAAACCCACCGATATCCACCGTGATTGACATGTATAAAGTTAGTTATATAACTTGCATGTTGTAAAGAAGTCATTTTTAGTAAAGTCAACTTAGTATTGGAGTTAAAGGCCATATGGATAATCTATAATTATGGAATTAACAACTTTAGTGGTTTGGTGTCACAAAGTAGGTAATGGATAATGTTGCATGATGCACACATAAGAATTCAAAACCATTTATGACTATTATATTGCAATAAAACCATGAGTGGTGTCATTTAGAATCAATCCACCACTAAGACACATAGCCCGAAAGTAGGAAAGAGGGTAGATGACAAACACTATATATAGACCATTGAGTTGGAAGAGAAGGGGGAGGTGAGATGCAATGAAGGATTAGAGAATGGAATGAAGAAGAGAAGGTAGGAAAAGATATAGAGGAAGATAGAAAATAGCAAGTTGGAGCAGAGAGAAATAAAGAAAAAGAGAGCAAGATAGAGGAGAGCAAGAATGTAGAAGAGTGACAAGAGATTAGGGAGAATGGAATAGTGGAGATTTGATGTGTTTACGATCAAGTCATAAAAGATCAACGATGATCATCTCCAATTTAGTGTCAAACTTAGGGGTTGCGCTCTTGAATGAGTGTTAATTACTTTATTATTATTAGAGAAACTCTCAAAATATAGAAAGGGTAAGGACTCAGAATAGAGATCTCGTGAGATAGAAGAGCATCGAGGTGGAAATTATTGGAACCCGGATGTATTGCAGACAGTTTGAAGTTATCAAGGATCGTAATAGCCATGGATTGCGTTTCTTAAGGTAGGCTCAAATATAGTATGTTTTGTTGAAAGGATTTAAGAGATTAAGAATGATCTAGATTTATATTTACGAAATAGTTAGAGTCACAATATCAATCAATTTATTATGATCATGCAAGCATAGATGCATTAATGATATATTTCATAAAAGTTGGTAGATTAAACTTAGTGAAACTCTTAGAAAATTAGATCACCCAACCCTTTAGAAACAGAGTCAGAGGATAGAGAGAGAAACTCTCAAATTGAATTACGAAAAAGATGAAACATTAGGTTTATGACTTATTAAATAGTGCATTAATATAGTTGTAATTCTTATTTTCTAGAAGTCTTAATTTGAAAGATATTTATGCATTTTGTTGTTTTAAGAAAAGATTGCCTGTATTAGGATATTTTGTAAATGGTGTTTTCAGTCAAGTTTAAATTCCGTTGCAATTCTGGTTGAGTTGTCATTGTGTCCTATGTTATTATATTTCCTTGGTCAAGTGTTGATGTATAACCTTATTGATGTGAGCCATTGTGTGTTTTATCCAAATGGTCAATCTTTGGTTAGTGATTGTGTATCCTTCACCTGTGGTTTGTCGGGATTAGGTATGGTTGTTTGTTTCACCATAAAGTTCTCATAGACAGACCTTTCCTGTAGTGTCCTATGAGAGAGAGTGGCTTTCAAGCGGGGGCCATGCCCGAAGTGGATGACATGATAACCCATCAGAAGTCAGATAAAAAGTGATAACCTAATAATTGATTAGGGGGTGGTTAGAATAAATATTAATTAAGATAATGTGCCTCGTGCATAGGTGTAGTGCTTGTACAGGGCTCATAATGTTACGAGAAGGCCTGGAATGGCAAACTTACCACCTTGTCTTCATGAAAGGATTGGTAGGGTTCGCATGAGACTTAGTTGGAGCTAAAAGATAGGAGAGGTTACCAGGACAAAGAGTTGGGACCTAGGAGGTTGTACCATGGTATCCATCTTAAGCTATGCGATGACACTCTCTCCTTAGAGTCACTAGTGTTTGTGAGTTGAGTCACATGGATGTTTGTGGAGTCTTGTAGTCCTTTCGTACTTGTCTTGCTTTGTTTTCTTGAGGGTTTTTTACTATCTCCTAGCACGATGGGGTGGTTCTATTTTGGAATCACATGGTCAGGTGGTAATGCCACTTCCCATCGGATGTTTTGGAATGTATCTTTAGGTGAGGAAGGGCTTCGTTGGTGTTCTCGGTTCGTGGTTCACGTACCAGCTCATGTTCATGATCATTGTTCAGTTGAGACCTTGTGGTCATTGTATCAAACTTCTATGTAACCTTGATATTGTAACTTTGTAATCCGTGGTATTTGTGGTAACCATGTATTTATGGATATTGTAAAAGGGAATCATTGGAATGTTTGTTATTTCAGTTGCCTTAATCTTTTGTATATATGATCTATAAGAAATGAATGCATTGGAGTACCTTGATTCATTTATTATGGAATATGGATGTATGTGTACACTAATACATTTGGACTAGATTTTTTACTGAGGTTTTCGACAGAGAAGGTATATTATGGCCAAATTTGATTTTTTTTTGAAAAAATGCTCGCATTCATCGTAATTCCGATGGAAATTACCCATTTGGTTTTGACGAAGAAGGTATTAGCAATGAGAATTTTCTTTTTTTTTAAAAAGTGCTCGAGTTTGTTGTAATTTCGACGATAGCAGCCATTACAAAATAAAAAAAGAGGCAGGGAATTCATTTGTGAATTGCAATCCTGTGTAGGCGTCTGTGGTGACTTCAACCCCCAAGAACATCAAAATCGCATCGAAGGCAATCCCACGCAAGAGGTAGATTCAAATTTCCCTAGTTTTTAACTTCATGTTGCAAAAAATATACATGTGGTGGTTAATTGTCCTAGTTTAATCTCATAAAACCATAGAACTGTGATTGAGGAGTGAGCGTTCAATTTTGTATCAGCAATCCCTTCCTCCCATATACACGTGTGTTGATTATTCACATGAGATCACATCTCTTTATGGCATCATATCAAACAATTCACGAGCCTTGTCCATGTTTCCACATTTTGCATTCATGTCAAGCAGGGCATTTGCAAGTACAACACCTAACAAAATTCCTCTATCTATTATGCTTTGATGGATGTCCATACCCTATTCCAAAGCTCCCATTTTTGCACAGGCAGGGAGGGTGCTGGAAAGGTTGTGGAATTTGGCTTTATGCCTTCCAATTTCATTTGCTTGAAAGTGTATAAAGCCTTTTCGACAAATCCATTTTGTGCATAGCCAGCAATCATTGCAGTCCACGTGACAACATTTCTTTCAAGAATTCTATCAAACAGTTCACGTGCCTTGTCTATGCTTCCACATTTTGCATACATGTCTACCAGGGCAGTTACAACTACAACATCTGAAAAAATTTCTCTATCCTTTATGCTTCGATGAATGTCCATACCTTGTTCCAAATCTCCCATTTTGGCACAGGCAGGGAGGATAGTAGCAATGGTCATGGAATTTGTCTTTACACCCGCCGATTGCATTTGCTTGAAAGTTTCTAAAGCCTTCTCAATAAATCCATTTTGTGTAGTTGCAACGACATCTGACAAAATTCCTCTATCTTTTATGCTTTGATGGATGTCCATACCCTGTTCCAAAGCTCCCATTTTGGCATAGGCTAGGAGTAGGCTGGCAAACGTAACTAAAGAAATGCAATGATCAGCTCCAAAGACATCAAACCACTACTAACAAAACCGAGAGTCTAAAATATGATAGGGAATAGTGTGAGTTGTCCTGAAATAAAATATTTTATTTTCAATTTCAACTAAAAAATAATTACTCAACCATTTAATGTTATTAATAATTGTTTAATTTATGAAAGAGATAAATGGTTGGCCACAAGTACATGAGTTACTAAATGCACACAAATAAGTGAATTTGATATTCAAAACTATCTACAATGAATTCAATTCTTGTCCAATAGTCATTTATGTTTGCAATAAGCATCTTTCTTTGTTTTTCTTAATCTTTATTCATAGTTATGTGCATATTTCACATTCTATAATTAGGATATCAATTGCTATGGCTGAACACTAGAATGATGTTTGTGTTGTGGTATAGATGCGTGGAAACATAATTATGGGATTGTTATATTATAGAGATCATAAATCTAGATATTGCATATTAGTTCTAGCTCTTCTTGGATTGAGTCTAAAGTTGACATACTATCATAAAGCCATTATTAGTAGATCTATCAATTTCTAGAAAAGACAATTGAGAAAGTCATTTTGATATTGAGAGTTTCTTATCTGTTTACCTATTGATCATTATTAAGCCATTTTATTTAGGTCTATTTATCTCTCTTGCAAAACCTCTGTAAGTGTCCTAGATTGTCCCTACTACTCACTCTTCAATTTGGAAAAATGGAGTTCTAAAGATTTGTTGCACAAGATGGTGTTGAACGTATCAACAAGGCTAGCATGGAAGGCATGTTCAAGCTTCCACTTGTACAACTTACAACAAATGATTTGTTGATAGAAGAAATTCTTGAAATAGGGATACAATCGAAAGACAAGTAAGTACATACAAACCTCCTCATTTGAAAGTAAAATCTGTGTATAAAAAGAGTACATTGAATCCCAATCCATAAACACCTTAGAGATATCGATGGAGACTTAATTGGATGTAGCATGTTGCACCAAAGTTGTTAGAGTATGCTAAGCTAGTACATAATGTTTCGTAAAGCCACATTATTATTTTACCCAGATCATTATCTACCAAAACTAACTATAGTAATCCTTTTGAGGATTCATTTCATGGTGCTAGATCTTCATTTAATTCCACCTCTTGTTGGAGAAAAGAACAATTATTTCTTGAGGTAGATGAATATCCCATCAACAAAGGACAAGACCCTTTCTAGAATATAACAAATTCTACTCCAACAAAAGATCATGGGGGTTTCACTAGAGATATTGAATAAGAGATAGACTTCTACTACTACATTAAAAGCATTGGCATGTTCTTCATTTATTGATGTAAACTCTCTATGACGCCACCACAACCAACAAAGGTGTAAAAAGTTGTTTGCAATGCATGGATTTTTAGGATTGTCCTTTGAGAAAACATAATTAAAGTATGGAAGCAAGATTCGCCAGCTCCTAAGGGAATCTTGATGAAAAATAATTATAAATTATTGGGGCAAGCTTATATGCAAAAAAACTCATGCTTCCTAATGGGTTTATGTACAGAAATAAGCACGAATTCAGTGGTAAAAGGGCTTCTGGAAACAAGAGGGACAAAGAGGTAGTGGAAGTGAAAACATCTGGTGTTGTGTCTGCTCCATCTCAGAATGGGAATGGAAAAGGTTCTGTAAGAGGAGCTGAGAAGGGTGTTGGAAGAAGTGGGGGTGTTTACATTCCCCCATTTAAGCTGGCTCAAATGATGAAAGATGTGGAAGAGAAGAGCAGTGTGGAATACCAGTGCATGACATGGGATGCCCTTCAGAAGAGTATCAATGGGTTAGTAAACAAGGTAAATGCATCTAACATCAAGAACATCATTCTAGAATTGTTTGCAGAGAATCTCATCCATGGGAGGGGTCTATTTTGTAGGTCTTGTATGAAATCCCAAATGGCATTTAGAGTTTTGTGCTTGACAGGTAATGGATAAATAGTGTTAGGAGGAGAAAATATTGAAGGTCAAGTGCAGATTGTGATAATACTAGATCAATGAATCCTATTATTTATTGATTATTTCTTGTTTTCCATGTTGTGTGATGTACCATAAGCAAACTAGAAATCTAAATTCAATAAGATGCTTTGTTCAATGATGATAATTTTTATTTTCTTGCCTGTGAAGAAAGACCATGTCAGACCATATCAACGAACAACAAAATAAGGAGACAATTGCTAGATTGTGGTCTAACTTGAAAAGAAAAGGTGATGGAAAATGTTATTGTCCATGCAAAATTTTTAAGGGGTTAAAGACTAGAATACTTCTAATAAAAAAAATGAAGAAACATTGTAGGCTGCATGGTCACATTGAAGGTGGACATGATTATCATCCATTGGTAAGTTTTTCATTATATCATTTTGATAATTTATATACATAATAAATCACATGATGATGAGATCATGATAACGGTTTATTTATGTATATCAATTTTATATAGGTCGAGCACCCCGGAGCACATGGTATGGATCAACACAACCCTGAGAATATGGTTTTCAAAGTGGACAAACATGGAGGTGTGAATATCGAAGCTGAAGATAATGAACCCAGGGAAGATGACGATCATGAGCCAGAAAACACAATTGAAGATGATGGTACAAATACATTGATCCATGACTCATTTAGTACTCGCATAGCTAATCATGATGATGAAGATGACCTTGATGTTGTTCATGATGTCACTCTACTTGAGAAGGCATCTGAGGCCCTTTATGAAGGCTTGCAGACAACTCTTCTCTTTGTTGTATTGTTGTTGGTGAACTTGAAGGTTATGTATGGTTTATCCAACATAACAATGTCACGTATATTAAGGCATGTCATATATGTCATAATAAACTATGAATCATGTTGTACCATTAATATTCTTTATTATAACAAATTATATTTTGTTGTTGTAGATTCATAGGTGAGTTTTTGTTACCACCATCAAATATTCTACCTTGCTCATACCGAGAATTATCTGTCGTTATGAAAGATATTGGAATGGAGTATCAAGCAATAGATGCTTGTCCCAATGATCATATTATATATCACAAACAACATGAATTTTGAATCAAATGCCCTAAATGTCATATCAATAGATATCGAATAGATCAAATAACAAAAAGGGTTCCTCACAAGGTTCTTCGCTATATTCCCATTATTCCACGTATGCAATGATTATTCAAGTGCACTAGCTTGGCACAATTTATGGATTACCATGCATGCAATAAAAGTCAAGATGACATTATTCAAATGCCTGCAGATGGTTCAACATTTATGGACATAGAGGAAAAGTGGCCACACTTTAAAGAAGAACCTCGTAATCTCAAGCTTTCATTGGCAGCGGACGATGTCAATCCATTTGGAGAGATGAGATCTATTTACTTAGTGTGGCCTGTTTTTGTTATCAACAATAACAATCTTCCATGGATGTCAATTAAGAGGGAGCACATAATGTTGGCAATGATTGCTCCAGGTATTTTATCATTTAAATATAGTCATCTAAATTTAATTATAAATATTGCAGTAAAATGGTCATAATAATTATGTAATGTTTTTGTTCATTTGATTAGGTAAGTACCCAGTTAAAGATATGAATGTATATATCGAGCCTCTTATCGACGAGTTGTTGGAGTTATGGAATGGTGTCACTATGTATGACATCTCTAGACCAATAGGACAAAGACAATTTCAATTCCATACGATGCTTCTATGGACAATACACGATGCCCCGGGGATCACATTTTTGTGGTATGTTATATTGTTTAAGTTGTGCATGAACATTATAATTCAAAAAAATATCATATTTAATCCAATTATACATTTTCTTGTAGGTCTTCAAACAAAGGGAAAATTTGCATGTCCTGTTTGTGGTCCAAAGATGAAATCTCGTCATTCAAAAAGTTTAGGAAAGCAGGTGTTTGATGATTATAGGAACTTTCTCCACAAAAATCATAAGTATCGAAATATTGAAAAACATCTTTTCAATGGGAAAGAAGAGAATACATCAAAGCCACGAAGAATGACACCTCATTTGTGGAAGTTGGAATATAATAGAATTAATCATCAAGGTAATGGCATTCCATCTATTGGTTTGTCATAAAACATCTTTTCTATTTTGTTTTGTTTACTGATGATGTGATTGATGATCATGAAGGTCATGAAGGCATAAATGACCACCTTCCTAAGGGAATAAAAAGTTATCCCTGATAATTTAGTAGGTTGCCCTACTATGAGCAGTTAAAAATTGTTCATTTATTTGATAGTATGCATATTGGAAAGAATATAATAGAGACATTATGGAAAATATTGGATGGAAGGCATGACAAAGAAAAAATTGTCAAAATATGTAGTGACATTCAGGATTCCAATCATGCAATGATAAATGTCATTCAATCAAATAGCCATGGAGACCGGATTAATATAATTGAGCTTCCTTGGTTATTAACAGACCAGCAAAGCAATGCTATAAAAGAAGTCATACGAAAAATTTGATTTCCCACAGGATTTGCTGCGAACATAAACAATCTCATATCAAAGAAAAGTGAATTTGGACCAGGGATGAAAATGCATGATTGGCATACCTTCATTAAGGTAATTCATGTTCTTGTGTTTTTAGTATGTATTTAAGTATTGCGTGTACGTGTACTTTTCATTATGTTACAAAAAAATGAAAAGATAATTTTATAATTGTTGCAGTACATTCTACCTCTATCTCTCCCAGACGACTTTGACAATAATGTCAAGCAAGTCATATATGATCTTGAAAAATACATGAGGTAAGTAGTGATATTTGTTTAGTTCATTGTATAGATATTATATTTGCGATTTGTTTTACTTCTTATGTAATATATATTTTTGCGTCTTGAATACCTTGTAGGTGGTTGTCATGTAAAGAAATCCATAAAGACAATATAAAATATTGGAAGAGAAAAATTCCTCATTTAATGTGTGAAATGCAAAAGTGTCTACCTCCAGCTTTTTTCAATGCACAAGAACACTACCTCATACACCAAGTTGAGGAGATTGAATTATGTGGACCTGTACACACTAGGTCAATGTGGATGGTTGAGAGGCACTTGAAATTTTTGAAGGCTTTGGTTCGACAAAGAGCACATCCTGAGGGTTCTATGGTGGAGGGTTATATGGTATACCAGAATATGGTGTACATTTCTGAATATCTTCCTAAGTTTGCAACAAATATCCACGTGGATCGCATTTGGGATCCCAACACCATTAACAAATTCGAAGGGGAGTACTTGACGGGGAAAGGTAGATTGAGGAAAGTGAGAGGTAATTATAAGATGTTATTGTAGTTAATTAATTCTTAATCTTCAAAATAAATTGATTGTAAAACGTCTATTTATTTTTTGTACAGTTGGTCGAGAGTGGGATGCACTACATTTGTATATTGCAAACAATCTTGATTGGATGATGGTATGGATTGAATGTTGTCAACATTCTAGATGCATGTTAACATGGGAAGGTGTGGCTTCAGTGGTTAAAGAAGCACATCGTAATGGAGATTCCAATGTTACACAAAGGGAAATTGATTTAGCATATGGTTTAAGAGATAAAAACGTGCGTATAAATTTATTAATCACCCATATGTTTATCAACTCACAATGCAATAAATTTTACATGTTTGACATATCGCAGGTCAAACACCACAACACTATGTGCTGCAATGGTCATAAATTTTGCATAAAAAAGTTGGATGACACGAAGAAAACTTGTGATTCTGGCATCACTGCAGTCTTTGAGGTGACAAATATTTCATCAAGAAATGACATTCATCCTCAACAGTCTCAAAATCGATACTATGGCATTTCGGATGATATACTTGAGTGCGACTTTAATTCCTTCAAATTAGTTTTGTTTGTTGTCAAATGGTACAGGCTACGATTGATTAAAAATGATCCTGATAGAACTGTTATTGAACATGATAATGGTTTTATAATGCTAAATACAAGGTCATTTGAACCAGTTAGGGATGAGCCCTATGTTCTTCCAAGCCAATGTGAGCAAGTATTTTACTCAGAGGTTCCACATAAACCAGGTTGGTCATTTGTTGTTAGACATGATCCAAGAGGAAGGCCAATAAAGTATAATGTGATGGAAGAAGAAGATGCCAAAGAAGAAGATACTGAAGAAGTAGAAGATGAAGTGGATGATGATCACGATCGACAATTTCACAATGAGGATGAAGAAGAACAAGAAGAAGAAGAAGAAGAAGAAGAAGAAGAAGAAGATGATGATGATGATGATGATGATGATGACGGTGATGGTGATGATGGTGATGATGATGGCGAAGACGTTGATGATGATTATGATGATGACGATGATGATGATGATGATGATGATGATGGCGATGATGATGATATTATCTATTTAATATTGACTTCTTGATAGAATTTTTTTTACATAATTAATTCATTCTCTTTTGAATTCTAATGCCATTACATAATTAATTCATGATGCACCTTTTAATATGGAGATGGAGATAGGGAGTGTGACTATTTATGTGACATTTTTTAAACTGTGTTTATTTATGGAAATTGGATTGTTTATTAGCTATGTGACTATATATGTGACCATTTAGTTGAGGATCCTGCATAGTCTACATAAAGTAAAGGTAATGAATTAAAAAATTTACAATGATTTTGATGACAACATCTTTTTATTATTTAATACTCTTTTTGTCTACAAAGTTCATGTTGTTCATGTTGTGTACGATGTAGTTTTGCTAACGTTTTTTATATTTTTTCTTTGTCACAAGCTGACATGGATCCATCACATATCGTAGACAGAGATGTACCTTGTGACACTTCTACTAAGTAGGTAAACCTCATTGTAATTATACAAATTAGGTAGAAGCAAACTATTACATTATTATGTTCTTTTTTTAGCGATTTATACTAATTTTGTAATTGTTAATGATATTCTTGACACGGGCGGATGTTCAGGGAAAGGGAAAGGGAGTTGCGGTACCTAAGCACCTTTCTAAGGATATGGAATCATTAGGGTTAAGCAATGATGACCCTAAAGATCCCACAAACCTTGTGAAATTCTTTTAAATGCCTCTTATAAAAATTAGAAAAGAGATTGTTGCCTTGGCAATCGTGCATCCTACCACTGATGACATACAACAAAGGGTAGAATTATTGTTTCAAATAGCAGAAAACTTGCAAGTAAGCAGTAATGAAAGCTTTAATTATAACAAACATTTAATGATGGTTTATATTTTATTCTCTTTTATGTCATTAACTAAAATATGTACGTATTGTTTTTACAGAAATTTATTCGCCCTCATGAAAGTCATTCCCACGATCAGGGTGTTGCAGGATCTTCAGGTGATGACGATTTTCTTGTATTATCACTTGCTTGGCTTATCACTCTAAGTACCCAAAACACATCATACTTGATACTGTCAATTTTCAAAATAAAGGTTCATCCTTGTTTACAATTCTTGCACTTTTCATTTATTTAATGTTTGATGTATTTAATGTATTATTCTTTAGGTGTTGTCAATGTTACTGTGCAAATGTCGACGCGGCCTCATCAGAGGTTACCCTCACCTTTATTGCTGACTACAATGTCTGAAACACATAGCATGCAAACATCCTCTAGTGCACGTCATATTGGCCCGCCCACCGTTGGTAGATCCATCTTTTTCTCTATCTTTTGTCATGTGTTTATTTCCCTTCAAGCATTCTTTCTTAAATTCTTATGCTATTTCATAGTGGATTTAGTTTTTGCAGGAGGAGATGCACATGAGGATGTGCCAGAGGCGACTACTGTTGATAACATACCATCATTTCCTAGATCTTTTTGTATTGGTAGTACGGGAATGTTTCAGGCCACATTGGTGGTGAGTGACTAAGAAATGCTTCCCTTAAAGATATAAAAGGTTCCAGGTACTTTAAAATTATTATTATATATACTCTAATTGTAATTTACTTTATGATCACTCATTTTGGACTAATGATCCCATGAATTTTTTGCAGGCAATGATATTTTCTATAAACATCTTAGTGACACTGCATTGCAGATATTTGGGCCCACCATACATAAAAGGTGGTACATCATATGTGAACTAACCCTAATCCACTTTTGATTTCATATCATTTCTAGAATATTTTTCCTTTGATCTATTTCTTGAAGTGTAATAAATGTAGCTTTAGTTCATTTTTGAATCTAACAGGTTTGTTTTTGCTTTAAAAGGTGGAATGACCAAGAAAAACGGTTAAAAGATGAATTGACAAACCAAATGGTTGAGTGGTTTGGAAATGAAACCTTTGACAAAACCAAGCTCCTTGAAAAAGTTGGCACATATCTAAAGTATGTGAGGGACCAGTACAATACCCATTTGGAGAGGAACCTAAAGTACGAGCATTCCCCCACGATTCCAAAGAGGGAGTGGAAGGACCTGATTTTGGATGCCAAGGAGAGAATTGAAAGGAAAAAAGGAAATACACCAAAAGACACCAAAAGAAGGTATGAGATACTATTAAGAATGTAATTATGTACAAATTAATTACTCTTTATATTTATATAATCTAACATATTTCAAACTTTTTATAGACTAAGTGACACATCAAAGGCAACCAAGGCAAGGCAAGAAAAGAACGGGCAACACAAACTCGGCTCTGGTGGTTACATGAAACTTGCTGCATGAATTATAAGTATCTCATGTAAATGAAATATTGCATCAAAATATTAATAAATTGCAAACGATTTTTTTTATCAAACAATGCAAGCAAAATTCATGGTACCAAGAAAAAATGCAGGGCTCTGAAAAATGCAGGGCTCTGAATTCAATAGAGCGCCCACAGAAGATGACAAGAGAATTGCCTACCAGCAAGGCTATTCAGTCTTGGTTGATCAACTACGAGAATTGAGTGGGCATACACAACATTCGAGTGCATCCGTCACACAGGTAAATATGCTAAATGGAAGTTGTTTCTAAGTGAATACTTTACCAATAATCTAATTGATGTTGAGTTCCAACATAAAGTGACTATATTTGTTTTAAATAAGCAAGCAATGATAATAGTGTGCATGTCATTGGAATGCAGCCTGCTAATTGTGAAACACCACTTGCACATGAAGGTCCAGATGTGCATCCCAGTAGTGGAGGTATTCATTTGCTATTCAAATTTATTTATTTAGCTATTAATACAAATAAACATCTTAATTTGTAATTAGAGTAGTAATTAATGTAACCTTTTTTGTTAATATTTTAGAGCATGTAGTCGGTGGTTGTTAGGCCCAATATGGAAAGCTAATGTACTGAGAGGGGAGGGGTGAGTCAGTACTCCAAAACTTTTCTTTAATAATAACCTTACTATTATGCATAAATAGAATAGTGCAGTAACATAAAATAAAGTTAAAACAAACAGATAAAAATCATACATGATTCACTCCATAACACATATATTTTGGTTACGCAGAAACTCTTGGTTAGAGAGAAAAACTGTGCTGGGGATGGCACCCACAACTTCACTAGTGCAATAATAAATATTGCTCAGTTAGAGCTACATTTAGCTATTTCTGATAGCTTACCCTATTAGGAGTAAGAAGATCTGTTAGATCTACCTTGCTAAAGGATTTTACAACATTGATCTGAATGTTGCACCTAGTTAGAGGCTTTACAATTTATAGACTTGGTTAGAGTCTTTTACCCTGTTAAAGGTTTCTCTTTCAACTTCACAATATTACAATAAGATCATTACAAATATCTGCAACTTTACATCTGAAATGTTATAGAAAATTCTATGTGCTCAAAATAAGATTACCTTGCTTATAGCATACCTCGGTAACCCATATTGTAACTAGGTAAACCCTTCTATTTACTCTGTTCTTCGATTGTTCTCTAATAACCTTCTCGGTGACCTCTTTGTGTCTCTGTAATAGTCTTCCTTCACACACTTTTACTTTCTTCTCATGCTATATAAATAGATCTCTTAAAGCGGTGACCTTATTCATTGCTTTGATCTTACAAAGAAGATTCCTCGAATGAATAACTAAACAAAATATTTCATTGGTTAGATTGACCTTGCAATCATACACAATCTTCTAGTACAATTTCCAATGTAATAACGGTTAGATGTGCCTCGATATTGTAACACGTTTTCATGTGCATGTCTAGGTTCAATGTATCTAGTAACATGTTTCACTCAGTGAATATCAACTCGGTGTGTTAACTTTACTGCTCGGTAGCCGTAAAAAATACTTAGTAAACAGCTTGGTGAATACTGTGTTCTATGACTACTTTCTTTTGTAACTGACTAGACTATTCATACCGACTTCTCTGTGTGTACCGACTACATGATTCGGTAATGCTAACCGACTAGAATATATCGTATGACTTTGAATATAAAAACTAATGGCAATTTGATAAGTAGTAACAATCTCCCCTTTTGACATTAGTTGAGATGTTTGACAAAAACTACTTTCAAATTCATAACTCAAAAATCTATATACTTTGCAAAATGACTACACTTGACAATATATACAATAGTCAATGAAATAGTATATGCAGATATACTCCCCTTATCATTATTCTGTATATAACTCTAAATTTTGCATGCTCAGTTCTGTTTTGTTTTTGTGTGCTCTGATTGCTCTGTATATTCTGCTCGGTATACTCCCTTTGTATACAATACTCAAAACTGTGTTACCAAAACTGTGTCACTCTCCAAATATAGTATTACTCCCCCTTTGTCTGGTATTACTCCCTCTATGTAGTATTATAGTATTACTCCCCCTTTTTGACAAACATCAAAAACTTAATTTCCATCCAGGGGCGGTAACTAATCAAAAATAGATTTATACTTGTTCTGGGCATCGATGAGGGCAACTGAGAGTGAATCCTTTACACTTTCCATTAATGAATTTTGTGCTTGAATATCAGCTAATAGTGATATTAATCCATCAAGAGTGCTTCCCTCTTGTGTAGTTGATAAGCATGTAGCTCTGTTGATCTGTTCCTGTACTAATGAGAGATGAGGAAGGAATAATGTCTGAAGGGTCATTATATCCATCCTGATTTTATGCTCTTCATTCCTGAGTTCTAACTATTGAGCCATGAGCTGTTGAAGCTTGGTATAAAAATTCTGAACTGAATTAGGCTCAGTGGTCAACTTAGTTGAGAGATCGGTGATCTCTTTCTCAATTGCATCAGTTTTATTCTTGATATCTTTAATGAATAAGGAAAATGTACAAAGTTTCTGAAATAAATAAAGAATATGCTTGAGTTGAGGGGACAACTCAGCAATGAATTTGACAAGCTTTACTTTTCCTAGAGCTAGAGCTTTTTGTACCTCTTCAATCATTTTTGTTGTAAGCTCTTTATCTTTTAGCTTGCTTAAGTACTTAAATGCATCAACTCTAGATGTTTCTATTTGAGTAAGGAGTTCATCCAGTTGAATGTGGATGGCTGCATCGATTAACACTATTGCTAAAGGTAGCATTTCTGTTAGTAGCATCTTGACCTTCTGAAGTACTTTATTCTTCTTTTGAATAGCCAATTATTTTTCCTATTCGGCCTTTGCTTTGCATAGTTCATTGAAATTGGTAAGTGCTTGCCCTTTTAATTTTGAGATATCGACATTTGGCAACACTATCGGTTTAGTCAAATCAATTTTGAAACTATGCTTTCTCACCTTCTTCTCTTTTCCTTTGGTCTGTTGCACTAAGACAAGTGCTTGTGAGGCTTGCTGACCCTCAGTAGGTTGCTCAGTAGATGCAACACTTTGGTCGATTCCTATAGCTGTTGCAGTGTCCTTGGGTGTCTTGGTGCTAGGGGTCTCAGGTGTAACATTTGCAGTGCTTGACGGTGCTTGAGACGTCTGATCTTTGGTTGTATCTTCTATTGCTTCAAACTTGTGACCATCAGTGCCTTGATCTATGTCCTTAGAAGCTTCGGTTGAGATAGGTGGCTTCACCGGTGGATAAGGCTGGACTTGTTCTAAAATAGATTCACTAGATACAAGTTTTGCATATGCAGTGCCTTCAATCATTTCCTGCTCTAGTGCTTCTTCATCCATAACATCTTCATCAATTTGAATAGTGTCAGCCGGGTCTAGACCTTGCTCAATGACATCAGGATCGTGCTCGATGACATCAACAATTTCAACTTGAGATTATTCACTGACATCCTTTAGTTTGATCACCGACATCCTTTAGTTTGAAGATCTCCTGCCACTTGGCTTTTGTCTCATTTTCCACATCAATGTATAGCCCATTCATCAATTTCAAGGCTCTTTGTTTGACAAGAAATTTAGAATTGTATGTGGTCAAATGCTCCTTGATTTCTGCTATAGACATATCAGGGAATAGATGGACTAGACTTCTTTCTCTTATTTGTTTCTCTGAGTCTATTGCATATTTCCATCTATTATCAATATGTAAGTATAATTCACTCGGAAGTGACTTTACTAGTTCTAATGGAGCTAGTCGAAACTTTAGAAGTGTGCAGATGATAGCTTCTTCAATTTGTCATTTCTCATCATTATTCCTAGTCTCATACTTAACATATCTAAATCCTGCAAATCCACCATATTCTTTAAGATTGGCACAAAAAATTTCAACACTATGAATATTTACCTTTTTGCTTTTTACAATCTAAAATTGTTCGCATCATCAGATTCTATATCACTAGACTCTTTTGCCAAAATGAGTCTCTGAGTATATTTCTTATAGGTCTTGGTTACCTTGGGTACAATAACACTCTTTTGTTTCTTACTCAGTGATGCAGTTGATACTCTAGTGTTGGGTTTCTTTGTTGGTGGAGTCGGTAGGGTCTTTGAGATGTCCTGTTTCTTTCTCTTTAAAACTTTACCCTTAGGCAACTCGGTACTTAATATTATTGCTGCCTCTTGAGCTTTTGATTCCTCTTCGGTAATGGCAAGATTTCCTTTGACAGGTATAGAGGAGGATTCTTCTTCGAATTTCTCAGATAAAACCTTTATCATTTTTGTAGCTTTTCTTGTAGCCTTAGGTACTACAATGCTCATTTTTACTTTTTCCTTCACCTCTTCATATGTTCCATATCTTAGTTCAGTAGCATGCCTTGGCAATGATAGATAGGCATCAATTTGTTGTTGTGTTATATCATAGTCAATCTCATAACCCATTGGTGGCAAAGATTGAGTCCTTGGTTCAACAACATTCATATAACAATAATCGGTGTCTACCTCAAAACATATATCATCCTTATATTTTTCTACTAGTTGTGGTGGAATCTGGTACTTGTTGTGCATCTTCTCTTGAAATTTGCTAAAATAGTCATCCATGATATCATTAAAGTTATCTCCCAGTTTCTTGATAAAATCATTGATTTGATGGGTGATAGGTCGGTGTATCTCCCAAACTACTTTACCAACTGAGGGAAAGAACTTCTCAAAGTAGAAAAACATGCATACAAGAAGTGAACCAAACTTTAGTGTATTTTCTGAGTTGTTCTTCTTCGGCTTCCTTATTGTGTTCAGGTTCTCAAACAAGTTCTTCAGTAGTACTTCACATAAATCTACTTTCATTCCCTTCTTCACTATTTTGTAGGCCAAGTCAACTGCGGCACATGGTACACTGTTTTCCCTTGCAGATTGGAAGAAACAGTCTCCAATTACTCTAATTGCAAACTTGAGTTTTGCATGAGTGACATTGTTCAATTTCAGTCCTCAGTAATCAGATTCTACTCCGGTTAGACTGATTAGCTCCTTCTGTGATATCATTTTTTGTGCTCATGCATGATCATAGATAGGATACCTGATGATTACATGAATGATTTTCTTGGTGATTTTCAATGGTTGCTCCTCTAGCCACATAAAATCATCATGTACTCTGCTCAAGACAAACTTAACCCACTAGGGTTTGAACAAACGGGGATAGGCTAGGGCTTCAGTTAATACCTTGATTTTGATATGCTTGAATTTGCTATCCATTTTGCCATCAGTGCAAAGTTCATCATATGTGTCACTAATCTCAACTTGATCAAGTTCCTTAACACGGAATTTGGTGAAGAATCTAACATCTTCAACTAACAAGACTCGATCCAGGATGAGTGAAAATGCAGTTTTGTCATCCGGCTCAGAGGCAACTTTGGGAGTCAAAGAATACTTTAGTGAGAGCTTCTCCACATTTTTGACAACTACGGGATCTTGGATCTTGGGCACCATTGTAGGTTTCAGGTAAAATTTAGCAAACTAACCTTAGTGTTTACAGACTATTGACGCTTCACACTTGGTAGATAATAGCAATTTCACTAGATCGGAAACTAGCTTAACAGTGTGAATAGATTGATGTAAATACCTTGAAATTTGCTCTGAATGAAGTTTGATCGCCTTGATTCGCTCTGCTCTACTCTCTTGAAAACTTGGTGAATGAAAATGACCGTGAAAATACCTTTAAGTACTCAAAAATACCTTATTAGGCTCTGTGAAAGTTAGGTCAAAACATTAAATGCACTCGATTCACCTTTTACCGATTTACTCCCTTTTTTTTCATTTTTAATCGAGTAACCAAATTTCCTTCATTAACCGACTTGACAGGCTTCCTGTATACACTGACTTGATAGGTTTCCTATAAAGTACTTTTGATATAATTTCAAACTGACTAATTGCATCTTAACTATGCAGATTTTGAATTTTGTACATAATAGAATAGGAACTGTTATGATTTAACCTTTAGAGAATGTAGTCCCTTCATACCTTTTCTGACTAATTTGGAATAGGTGCACCTAACTCGGTAGGTAAGGTGCTTTCTTCATCTGACATGATTTCCTTCTTTTTCCAAATCATCTTGAATTTTTCTTTTATCTCTTCAGTGTCTCTTCTAGGTTGATCTCTGCAATCTCTAGCTAAATGTCCAACTTTGTGACAATGAAAACATGTCATACCAGGATTTCTCCATGATCTTCATTTATTCATTCCAAACCTTATAAAACAGTTGGCACTAATATGTCCATATCTTCCACAACATTCACACCATAGCCTTGTATTGTAATCCCATGGTACTGCTGCATATTGTCGGTAAGGATCTGCGTGAGTTTGGTAACCTCTAGTGTTTGCTCGGTGTGGATACCGCATGTAGTTCTTTTGCTTAGACCAGCACTTCTCGGTATTATGTCCATATCTATTGCAGTTTCTACAAAACCCTTTGAATTTTGCCTTCTAACAGTTGTTAACAGACTTTGTCCTACATTGATTAGATGTGTGACCATTTTTATTGCAATTGTAACAATATCCATTGGACTTAGTGATATTTGGTTGCTTACCTTTTCTAATCGGGCATATGTTGGCAGTATGACCTTGATTTCCATAGTAGTAGAAAATAGGCTTCTTCCTTTTGATGTTATTCCTATTTCCAGCTTGTTTTGATGATTCTCCTTTTTCGGTGGTATGAATTCCTTTCTCGATTGATTCTTTTCCTTTTTAACCGAGTCCTGCATCTTTGTCGGGTCTTCTTGCATTCAGTTGCTCATCCAACATCTTTGATGCTTCATAACTCTTCTTCAATGTTTCTTTGGATTTCTTCTTTGTTTCAAGTTCACCAATCAACCTCGATACTTCAAGTTTCAATGCTTGATTTTCATCATTCTTTAGAATTGCTTCATGATGTGCATAACCTAGTTGATCTGTCATATTTTGTTGAATACCAGTTAGTCTTGTGATTTCATCATTCTTATCAGATAGTAAGACTTCAATTTGTTGTTTCTCTCTTTGTAGATCTCTTGCTTTATCCTCAGCTATCCTTAATGCATCTAGATTTTCAGTCATCTATGTATTGAAATGTTCATGTTCTCTTTTCATTGCTTTAAGTTGATCAGTCAATGCTTTGTTCTTTTCTTTCAACATTCCAATCATTTCTTCAGTCTCTTTAGATATACTATTCTCAGATGATGTCTCGATTTGTTCCACTAACTCTTGAGAATCCTGCAAGTCATCAGATAATCTTCTTCTTACTTTCAGAGATTTTTGCATTTGCCTTTGCATGTCTGCAATCACTTGATTTGCATGATCCAACTCTTCTTGTAGATATACAATCCTCTAAGATTGTTTATAGCCTTCCATTGATAAGATCTTTCTCTTTAGGTAGTTAAACCCTTTTCCAAGATTCAAGCTCTGATACCAATTGTTAGGCCCAATATGGAAAGCTAATGTACTGAGAGGGGAGGGGTGAACCAATACTCCAAAACTTTTCTTTAATAATAACCTTACTGTTATGCATAAATAGAATAGTGCAGTAATATAAAATAAAGTTAAAACAAACAAATAACAATCATACATGATTCACTCCATAACACATATATTTTGGTTATGCAGAAACTCTTGGTTAGAGAGAAAAACTACAGTGGGGATGGCACCCACAACTTCACTACTGCAATAATAAAGATTTCTTGGTTAGAGCTACATTTAGCTATTTCTGATAGCTTACCCTATTAGGAGTAACAAGATCTGTTAGATCTACCTTGCTAAAGGATTTTACAACATTGATCTGAATGATGCACCTGGTTAGAGGCTTTACAATTTATAGACTTGGTTAGAGTCTTTTACCCTGTTAAAGGTTTCTCTTTCAACTTCACAATATTACAATAAGATCATTACAAATATCTGCAACTTTACATCTGAAATGTTATAGCAAATTCTATGTGCTTAGAATAAGATTACCTTTCTTATAGCATACCTCGGTAACCCATATTGTAACTCGGTAAACTCTTCTGTTTACTCTGTTCTTCAATTGTTCTCTGATAACCTTCTTGGTGACCTCTCTGTGTCTCTGTAATAGTCTTCCTTCACACACTTTTACTTTCTTCTCATGCTATATAAATAGATCTCTTAAAGCGATGACCTTATTCATTGCTTCGATCTTACAAACAATATTCCTCGAATGAATAACTAACCAAAATATTTCATTGGTTAGATTGACCTTGCAATCATACACAATCTTCTAGTGCAATTTCCAATGTAATAACGGTTAGATGTGCCTCGATCTTGTAACACATTTTCATGTGCATGTCTAGGTTCAATGTATCTAGTAACACGTTTCACTCGATGAATATCAACTCGGTGTGTTAACTTTACTTCTCGGTAGCCATAAAAAGATACTCGGTAAACAACTCGGTGAATACTGCGTTCTGTGACTACTTTCTTCTGTAACCGACTAGACTGTTCATACCGACTTCTCTATGTGTACCGACTACATGATTCGGTAATGCTAACCGACTAGAATATATAGTATGACTTTGAATATAAAAACTAATGGTAATTTGATAAGTAGTAACAGTGGTGAGCAAGTGGAGCATGATCTAGGTACACAACATCAAGAACGTGATGTTCCCCACTCAAGTAAAGAGGACCACTGTTATTGATTTAAACAAATATAATCTCTATTGGTGTTCAACATTAATGTAACCTCTACTATTTCAACTCTAGACAATCTAGGGGGTGTTCAACATGTTGAGGATGAGGCTACACAAAATGATGTGGCCCCATCAGGTAAAGAGCACAACAATTATGTTCTCTAAATTAATGAAATACTTGTAACAATAATTTTTATTTTTTTTTGAATTTAACCCTTTTCTTTGTTATTGCAGAGGACCCCCCTTCGCTTCAGCATCCTCATCCTCGGTATAGGACTAGGCATACATTGAGATCACGAGCAGTTGGCGGTACATCTGTAGAGGGGGAAATGATGAAGAAACTGATGTTCCACTTAGTCTTTTCATAGCTTCAAAGAAAAAACAAAGAAAGAAATGATTGTAATCTAACTTATTTGATAATGACTGATTTTTATGTGTTAGTGAATGTAATTATGTGCTAATTAATGGTTATGGATGATATGTGTTAATTAATATTGATGAATGTTGCGTGTTAATTAATGTTAATCAATGTTATGTGTTAATGAACATTATGTGATATTAATTAATGAATGCTATCTTTTATTAATGGTAGAAAGAATGAATGAATGAATGTTATACGATGTTAACGAGGAATTTAGAGTGATGTTAAGGGGGGGGGGGGGGGAGGGGCCAAATGAGCTTCCACCTTCACGTGATTGGCCCTGTTAAGTAGAGAATATTAAACTATTCTCGAAACCAAGCGAAGCTCAACAAGGTAACACACATTTCAATATTTCATTATGTTGCACAGTTAATCTTATTGAATAATGTATATTGAATCTTAATTTTAGGGTCCAACAGAGCCAACACAAACAACAACACCACAAGTTGCTGGGTATAATGAACTCCCATATTGTCTTGTCTATACACAAACAATATGAGTTTCTTCTAGTGTTGATATCCAAGGTGGGACTGAAAAATTTATGAATATGCCTCATCCTTGTAAGTTTTTTTATTACTTGTAAGTAATGAGTATGCCTCATCCTTGTAAGTTTTTTTATTACTTGTAAGTCATGAATATTGCTCTTTAGTTGATTAAAATTAAATGAAAATCTTTATTAAATACACAAAACTATATACACATGCAGGCACACCATGGTTGAGATGGTCCAACTCCCTAGTCTCACTCTACGACTAAGCTCATGCCATATCTAAATCAAAGACATCTCAAATACATGGTTGGTGGAAAGCTACAAAATGCCATTTTCATATATAAGCAAGACATACACAATTGGGCACAATCACCAAGAGAACAGTAAAAACTGTGTTTGAGATTGTATCATGGATGCTTTTAAGGACTATATCATGGATGCAAAAAATATCTTCATTAATCCTTGACTCATGATTGCTATAATACTTCTTTAGACTTCTCATGTCATTTGTTGCACTTCTTCACTATTTTGGACTGAGTTTCAACTATGTATTTGCCTTGACTTATGACTGTACCTAGCTTTGTCCTATCTTTGTAAGCTTCCTCTTTGAATTGTGGTTGTAGCTTTGATAATACCTTTTCAATGTTGCACTATTTTTAAGGAGGACAACTCCTAATGCATGTTGCAAATTGTGCTCAAGTGACTGAGACTAACTTTTTGTACTTGATGTTTTTGACTAGTTGTCATAACCTCTGACTTTGATGCTTGTGCCTTAATAGAACTAGATGTTTCTTGTATGCATACTTGGTCAAGGACTACATTATGATGCTATAGGGCTACAAACTAAAATTATTTATTGTATTGAGTTGCACATTTGACATGAGTTGCCCTATGACTACTATGCCTCTTGAGGTAATAAGGTGTTGTTCTTGTCAAGTTTTGACAATGTTGCAACACTAATGTGTTATTTGTTGTTAAGGTTTGAAAAGACCTTTTAGAAACTTATACCCTTCTCTTTTTCACTCAGTAGACTTGATTACTATCATTTTATTTGGTACTAGGTATGACTGCCTACTGGCTTTACTGTAGACTACAATCTCTCTAGACTATATTTTCTGAGTGTTGTTGTTCTATACTTGACCATCTATTAGGAAAACATAGCTTGAAATGTCCAAAACAATTAATGAATGTGTTGGTTCTCAAATCAACAGATTGGATAGGTTCTAAGGAAATGCCAGCTCCTATGATCAAACCCTCCAATTGACTTGGCCAACTTATAGAGCGAACCTGCTTGGTTACTAACTCTCTCACTTTAGGCTCTGCAGGACCTAGGCGGGTATACCTACTCACTAGTTGTTTTCAATGACTAATGCTTTTTATAGAAGATTAATTATCTTGATCTGATTTCCTCCTATCTCAAAATTGCATAAATTCCCAGGATGGAGATATAGCAGATGAGTTCAAGATTGTTGTTGTAGAAATTATTCGATTTTTGTGCTTGAAATTTATGTATATACACTATTTCTAGTCTACTCTATATTTCCTACTTAGCTACTCCTATTGCTTTAAAATGAAATGTGAATTGATGAATTGTATTCTATAGATGACCAGTGCCTTTCTTCTCTATTTGGGCTATAGAGTCTTTATATTCCATCGGTCCCTTTTTAAGTCGAAGAAACCCTAGGCTTCAGTGACTTCCTGTAGTTTTCCATTGAAATGCTTTTTCCATCGATATCACTATGCTCCTTCGATGAATGGGTCTATTGTCTCACTAAAGCCCCTTTTATCCTCTCTTTGTCATATTCCACCAATAAAGTTGTATCGATGAAACCATGTGTATCTGAGACATGCCTTTTAGTCTCCTTGAAACTCACATTCTCATCGAAATCTTTTTATTGTCCGTCGGGTTTCATGTCGAAGAGACTTTGGACTTTGGTGACTTCTTTTATCCTCCCATCAAAACTCATATCCTTATCGATATCATTCATTGATGTAGTTTTCTTTTGTTTTATCGATATCACTTTTTCGATGATAATGCTTCTTTCAGTGAATCTTCTTTATCTTACATCAATGATATTGTTTCTTCGAAAGCCTTTTCTCATTGGTGGGGGCCACCTCTGCTTTCTTTGATACCTTTTGTTGGTGGGACCATCCCTTTCGGTGAGTCTTTTTGCATCGATAGTGTTATATCCTTGAAGACCTTTTCTTATTGATGAGAACCATCTCCACTTTCCTCAATATCTTTTATCAATGGAGTTACTGTCTTCGATGAGTCCTTTCTGAAGTTCATCAACGTTTGCTTTCTTCAATGCCCTTTTTATATCAATGAGACATCATTGGGTCTCATCAATACTATTTGAATATTAGATACTTCGATAGAATGCTTTTAGACTTGTTTGATAACTTATGGGTTATTACGGTATCAATGAAAATGATGATTTCTTCCAAAGAGAGATGGCTTCTATCGATGAAACCATGTGTATCGGAGACATGCTTTTTAGTCTCCTCGAAACTCATTCTCATCGAAATATTTTTTCTGTCTGTCAGGTTTCATGTCAAAGAGACTTTGAACTTTGGTGACTTCTTTTGTTCTCCCATTGAAACTCATATCCTTATTGATATCATTCATCAATGTAGTTTTCTTCTGTTTTATCGATATCACTTTTTTGATGAGAATGCTTCTTTCAGTGAATCTTCTTTATCTTGCATCGATGATATTGTTTCTTCGAAAGCCTTTTCTCATCGGTGGGGGCCACCTCTGCTTTCTTCGATACCTTTTTTTGGTGGGACCATCTCTTTTGGTGAGTCTTTTTGCACCAATAGTGTTATATCCTCGAAGACCTTTTCTTGTCGATGAGAACCATCTCCACTTTCCTCGATATCTTTTATCAATGGAGTTACTGTCTTCAATGAGTCCTTTCTGAAGTTCATTGGCATTTTCTTTCTTCAATACCCTTTTTATATCGATGAGACATCGCTGGGTGTCATCAATACTATTCGAATCTTAGATACTTTGATAGAATGCTTTTAGACTTGTTCAATAACTTATGGGTTATTACGGTATCAATGAAAATGATGATTTCTTCCAATAGAGATGGCTTCTATCGATGAAACCATGTGTATCAGAGACATTCTTGTTAGTCTCCTCGAAACTCATATTCTCATTGAAATCTTTTTGTTGTCTGTCAGGTTTCATGTCGAAGAGACTTTGGACTTCAGTGACTTCTTTTGTCCTCCCATCAAAACTCATATCCTTATCGATATCATTCATCGATGTAGTTTTCTTCTGTTTTATCGATATCACTTTTTCGATGAGAATTCTTCTTTCGGTGAATCTTTATCTTGCATCAATGATATTGTTTCTTCGAAAGCCTTTTCTCATTGGTGGAGGCCACCTCTACTTTCTTTGATACCTTTTGTTGGTGGGACCATCCCTTTTGGTGAGTCTTTTTGCACCGATGGTGTTATATCCTCGAATACCTTTTCTTGTCGATGAGAACCATCTCCACTTTCCTCCATATCTTTTATCGATGGATTTACTGTCTTCGATGAGTCCTTTCTAAAGTCCATTGACATTTGCTTTCTTTGATGCCCCTTTTATATCGATGAGACATCGCTGGGTCTCATTGATATTGTTTGAATCTTAGATACTTCGATAGAATGCTTTTAGACTTGTTCGATAACTTATGGGTTATTACGGTATCAATGAAAATGATGATTTCTTCCAAAGGGAGATGGCTTCTATGATTTAATTTCTCAAATCAAGATATTTTACTTAATTCAGATTTGATGCTCAATAGAATGACTGCACTATCACCAATCTATCTTGAAGATTTGACTACTCTTTAGATTATGATTATGGTTGTCATGATATTTCATGAGACTGCTCTATCCCCATATGAAACCCTTTGTTCCCACAAATAAATTCTTTGAACTTGACTACAACTTTATAGTGATCATTGTCTTTGTACAGTAAGCTTGCTACTTTCTCAACTTTTGATATATTGGAGGCTCCTAGGATGGTTTCTATCATATAGTCACAATACCTTGCTATATTTTGTAGTTATTCTATGTTTATTTGTTTTCCACTCTTAACTCATAGTTCAACCAAATATGGTTCATCTTGGAATCAATGCACATCGATTATAATCAGATTATATCAGTCTCCATGGTTGCAAGACTTGAAGAAGGATTCTTATCATCAATTAGATGCATACTTTTGGCAATATAGAAAGACAAAAAAAAATATTAGAACCATATTTTTTGTTGAGTCATAATATGATGTGTTAATTTAGCTAAATAAGGGAACCAATGTTGTATTAGGTTTAATTCCATGATGATAGTTGAAGCTTGTTAGAGATAGGAAATTTGTAGTAGTTGGCTTGTTAGGTTATGTCACAATCCCATGAAGGTCCTTGTAAACCGTTAATGTCAGTAGACATGAGACTATTATGTAATGAATTGGATCAGCTAAACCTAGAAGTTTTGTAACCAATGAATCAACTGACTCAAGTGTATGTTAATTATCTTATGATGGTCATTTATGATTGTTATTCTTAGTAGACATTAAGCAGTTTGCTAGATAGTTGGACCAGACTATGTTTATCAAATTTGAGATCCCCAATAAACAACTTATTGATAGAGATATTTCCTGCATATTTAATTTCCCTCCTAAAGAGAAAAGCTAAGAAACGTGTCTATAAAAACTGCATTACAGTCTATGTTCAACTGAATAACCCTAAATTACTCAAAATTGACACCAATAAACTATTGAAAGTAAACCAAAAGACAACACAAAATCTAGGCTCGAAAGTTCATAGTCTATATATTGATATTAATTTTGAAAAGTATTACAAAACTCAGAGTATTCTCCATAAGACTAGAAAATCCCAGATATATTTCTGCAGAGTTTTCTTACAAATTCTTGCGATCCCCCTTTTCATTAGTCTTGGTATCCATTTATATAATCATGGATGCATACAAGCTTCAGACCCCTTTTCAAAAAGAGTTTGTTACAAATTGAAAATACTCCCCAAGAAACGGTTACAAGTCCTTTTCAGCATCTTCGACCTCTTGCACTTTTTGCTCAGTTGCAACCTCTTGTAACTGCTTCGGAGCCTCTTCTTCCTGCACCGCATATTTTTTGGACCACTCTTGAAAAACATCATCGGTAGGCCATGAGTGGCCAATAATCTTTTTCTTCAACTTTAATAGCTTTTTCCAAGAGTTCCTTATTTTCCTCACTTCTGACTCCAAGAAACCATAATGTGATTTGATCTTTTCTATTTCCTCAATTGTTTTAACAAACAGTGAGGTGTCATCTTTATTCATTATTTCATTTACCCTTAGAGATAGATTAGCTCCTAACTCATCCAGCCATACCTGTTTGTCCTTTATCTGATTTTGGTTGACAAAACCTCCAGGAAACAATTCAAATTTGTGCTCAGTATACTCTTTTCTATATAAATTAGCCTTCCTTTTCACATTGGCTTTCCCTTCTACCAGCTTTGCCAAACCTTTGGTCAATTCACATGTGGATTTGATAGTGGCATCGGATCCAGCTTCATCATAAGATACACACATGAATTCTAAATCTACTTCCCTCAAGATCCACTTATTTAGAATAGGCTCTAGAATGGCCTTGTCCTCATTTAACTCTCAAAGAGTGTCAAAAATTCTCTTCATATTGATATGTACCATGGGAGCATCAACAGTATCAGCAAAACTCAAAATTGTAGCCTTTATCTTCTCCTCATACTTATTCGCAAATAAGGCCTGAGCCTGTTTCAACTTTTCCAATTCATGTTGATAATTCTCAGCTGGTTGAAAACTAGAAGGCATAGGAGAAGGAGGGAATTCTCTGATGGGACTAGTAGGTGGGGGCCTTGCTGGAGAAGAAGAAATTTCCAAGGTAGAGGACTCACCTCCTTGGTATTGTCCCATTAGCTGACTTTGAAGTTTGGCAATGATAGTGTCATTGCAGGCTACCTCCATTTTGGCTTCATTATAAGCCTTTAAAATTGTTTCCAACCTAATTTGGAGATCAGCCTTTTCTTTTGCTTCCTTCTCTGCTACTACTACATTGAACTTAGCAGTCTCTAAAATAGTACTAGCTACTTCCACTACCCTTGTATCCTGAACTCTTCTGACTATCATAGCCCCTAGAAGGTTAGACTGTGAGGTATATTTCCTTCTTCTACCTTCATCTCTTTTAAGGGACCACATAACCAGAGAAGCATCATCTTTGCCGAATACCACTCCCTTCATTGGCTTAGTTTCCTTTCTGACCGCTTCAAGAACCAATGCATCAACTATATCCTATTCAGGGAGGATTAGCACACCAGCCTTATCCACCATCTCTCTTCCAGCCTCAGGAGTGATAGCTTTGAACTCAGCCATCATTTCTTGTTTAACCTCTTCCTCCACTTAGGTTGCATCCTTGAGAGGCTGTTCATTTACCCTTTGCTCACATCTAATCTTGAATTGATCAATATTTTGCTTCCATAGAAACTGCATAAAATCTCCTGATGTGACAAAATTGCAGTCAGCTAGGAATTCTTCACTAGCTCTTTTGACAGTAATGTCCAATTCTTTTCCCTGTAGCTCACCATCAGTTACATCCATTTCAATACAGGGTGGCTCTTCTGGCATTCCTTCTTGAGTCTCATTGTAGGTGTAGGCAATTTCACCTAGACTCCCCAATTGTATCAATTGCTCAGCCACCACTTGCTCATCTCCTATATGAATAGGGGACTAAGATGGAGAGTACTGAGGGTCATCAATTTCAATTTCTTTACCTATCCTCTGCCTCTTAGGCGAATCCTAAATCTCAATAGTATCTTCAATGGCCCTTTTCCCTCTAGAAGTAGAAGGTTCACCTGTTACTAGCATCATTATAGTATACTTAGATCTCTTGTGCATTATATAATCACTTGGTGGAATAGCCTTAGCAAAGGTAGGCTAGGCTAGGACCAATTTAGCCCTGTCAGGATCATTCTGCATTATGGCTTCTCTTTTTTCCTTCAGGGTTTGCATTAAATCTTCAAAATAAATAATTAAGAATTTAACCTTTTCTTCAAAAGGGGTAAAACTAGAGAGAGGATCATAACTAGAATCAAATTGATGGATAAAGTCAAGGGCTCTTCTGTATGCAATCCACTTCTCCTTCCTCAACTCCTGCTCATCTAGACTAAATTCATTCTTGATCAAATCTTCAGGGAATTGGAATTGGTGAGGCCTGATTTTACAAACTGCTCTCTTCCTGAACATGTCATTGAAGAAATATTTAGAGTTGGCACACTTTGACACTACAGTTGATAACATGTATGGTTAACTCGGCCTCCTGCACTCCTCCAATCTATCTTAATACTTCTACAATCCCTATCTTTAATGGAACCTGATAGGGCAGTAGATAAGGGGTACCCCTAAATCCAAACACTCTAAAAATAGTAGAAATAGGATATACATACATATCTCCCCAGTTATGAACAATCTTGATATCCTCTGCAAATTCTTTGGGCCTAAGGAATTCCAAAAGAGCCTTGGGAATCCTAGGGTTTTCTGCACACAAGAGAACTCTAAATTTAGATGGAAAGCATCTATCAAACTTTAGATAACTTGCATCCTCTCTATCCCAAGATAGAATAGTACTCCACAACTGCACTAGCATCTCCTCTTTATCCTTGACCTTAACCAGGTCCATCTCTTTTGCAAAATAATCAGCCCCTTTGAATAGAAACATATGCATCAGCAAGGAATAGCATCCAAATGGCTTGTCTACCTTACCATTCTTAATTCCTACTAAGCCTGCATGGATAGCATCAGAGAGGAAAGGAGCGAAGTCAAATGTTATGGCCAAGGAAGGGTTCAAAATTTGGGCAATCATTAACATATAATGGATGGGCATGTTTTTCTCAGCATCTTCTCCAAACATTTGACACAGTGTCTAGTACATACCCTTAGCTCTCAAGGTTAATAAATTCAAGGAAAATGGCTCCATTGTGCTAGGGCCTACAACTGTTAATCCCCCTATTTTGACAAAAAATTCTCTCAATGGGCCACTCCTAAGATGATCTCTTTGGGCATTGTAAACTTGGGTAAATGCCTCAAAATCAATATGCTCAAGGTAGCTAGAAGATTCACTAAGCTTGAAGACATTCCTAAATTCATCATCTTTGATTTTGACAAGGGCTGATCCCTTTATGTTTCTAATGCATTTGGCTGTAGGGTCATAATTCTGTGCAATTAGGGTCAATAGATCTACATCCATGGAAACACCTGGGACCACAAGCTTCCCTACATCTAAATTCTAGATACTATTCATAGGGGAAGGGGCATGTCTCTGACCAAAACCCGCTTTAAACAAATTGAGACCGAATATCCCTATTTCAGGGTCCCTCAACCAATTTCCTTTATCATATAAACCATCCCCAATTTTCAAACGGGGGTTTTTTGGTACTAACTCCTTGGCCCTAGCCCCGATATTGGTTGACATGGTTAACTGCTCAAGAAAGTCATCACAAACATTTTGGTCCTGGTAATTTACCTTCCCTATTAATTCTCTTTTGGGTCTAATTTTAGGAGTATGCAACTAAGCCAATTATCAATCAAAGCAATTTTCTAACAGGACAAGACCACAATTCAACAATCTTTAAGCAATGGGTAAACAAAGAGCAAGAGAACTTGATTTCGGTTTGTAAACTTCTGCTCTGCACCAACTCTCTCTACAACTTCTTCTATGAAATGATACCCTCTTTCAATTGATGCAGGGATATATACGGCAATTTGGCTCCTTAACTGTGACATTAACACCACATGCTTCAGTCGTCCCTTCAGAATTGAATTCATGAAAGAATTCAAAAATTTGACTCCAACGGATCAAAACTGGTCTGAGTATTTTTTATTTTGCTCTTTTGTTGTTTCACAGAGCATAAAGCTCTTGCATGTTCATCTAGCAAAAAGACACCAACCATTGGATCAGATAGAACTTGCACCACTTTTACCCTTTTGACTCTTCCTTGCTTGGCAACAAGCTAAAAATCCTTTTGCTATTTCACAATGGGTAACCATCTTGCATCTGGGTATCCTAACCTAGCGGTTTATATCACTAACCATGTTCAAAATGGTTAACACTAACTGTTTTCACTATTTCACGAATGGTAACCATCGTGCATTTAAAGGTTGTGAAATAATGCCTGCCGTTAGATCCTTCTTGAGATGCCCTTCCTTTAACAACCTATTAGAACTGGCAGACGTGGGCCCTCTAAATCAGTGCCATTCACTTTGGCATTCAATCACTCTTGAATTGACGTGTCAACCTCCTACTCGCTGAAAGACTTCAGCGGGATCCACTTCTAAAATGCCACCTGTGCCTGACAGGTCACCTCCTTTTCTTTAGTTTATATCATTCTGTTTGTTGGGCCCACCACTTGGTCGCCAAGTTTGTTCTTTGATTTACATGATCTAGAGGACACGTTTATCCTTTTGATTTGCGATCCCTACCTCCTGGACTGCTCACTTGGAATGCCATGTCATTTCGCCACTTCACGAAAACTAACTCTCAAGCATCTTTGGGTTACGAATCAATGCAAGCCATTGATTATTCTTTGAACCACTCACTCTTTACTCGTTAGAAAACCTGCCAGCTTCTGGGATCCGCCACAACCTTTCCCTATTTTGCAATAGTTAAAACATGTGCACTTTGATCTCATGAAATAACGAGGGCCATCCGATCAGATAGAACATGATCGGTCTTTAATCTTCAGACAAAGCTTGGACATTGGGCCCACCAAACCCTTTCACTATTTTGCAGAAGGGTAAAACTTGGTTATCTTTATCTCGTGAAACAATGCAGGGCATCAGATCTAAAGGACTTGCACTTTTGTTACTCTTTCTACTAACCACTTCACCCAGGCCCACCATCTTTTCACCATTTCACAACTTGTAAACCACAAGCATCTTTAGGTTGTGAATCAATGCGGGCCATTGATATCTTTCCAAATTGATTGCCCTTTAGCCAAGAAAGAAGTACTCATCACTGGGTCCCACCAAACCTTTTCGCTACTTTGTGATAGGTAACTTTCGGGCATGTTGAGTTCGCGAATCCACGCTGGCCATCCGATTGATTGAGAGTTGTGCGAAAATTACAAGGCCCGACAGTCATTAGAAAAGGAAATTTAAAGGCAAATAAAAATTAAAATATTTAAAAGGACCGCCTAGGTAAAAAACAATGGGGGGAACACTTTGCATGACAAAAAGACCCATTACTTAAGTGAATAAAGTAACACGAAAGTAGAATTATAAGGGTTTTTTCTCAAACATTTTGAAAGTGATTAAACCTAAACCCTAAACCCTGTTTAGGACCCAAAGAAATAGAAGTCACAAGGCCATACCAGACCCAATAATTTCATAGACTTAGCCAATTATGGAAAAGAATACCCATTTTTTAAATAGTGATAACAGTAACCTCTGAACCTGTATCTCTTCCCTCAAAAATGAAACTTGCCATTTGAATTACTTTCTCATATTGATAAGCTTAATAATATTTGTTCAATTTTTTTTATCATTAAAAGATTACCTTCCTTTTAGATAAATTAGTTAGATTCTTATTATGTTGAAGAACATTTAGTTAGTTTTCTCCTTCAACTAAAGTAGTTATGTTTTATTTTGAAATGCTCAATTTTTTATCTTAATATAGATCACAATTTATTTTCTTTAAGTATAGAATTAATGGAATATTACATATGGTATTAGAGCAACCAAGTTTGACATTGAACCTCAGGCTTTCCACCTATAAACAAAACTATATACATATGCAGTCACACCATGGTTGAGATAATATGCATGCGCACTATATACAAAACTATATTCGCAAGTAAATATTTTATTCAAATCCACAATATGAAACACAAAGTTTTACTAGAAGAACACAAGTAACCTTATCTCCTTTAGATAATATCACAAGCAACTGCCTACAGAAAGATGCAATAATCCACAACATATACACAAAGGAAATACGACTGATTATATTATGTATGTTCGCAAAATGGTACAATAGTAAGCCTAAGGCTATATTCTACTTCTTCTCTAATGATCCTTATTGTTACAAAAATTCCCTCATTTATATGAGGGTATACATTGTCACTAAGCATTGTGGCTTTTCAACACATAACTATTAATTAGCACTTTTGTTAACAAAATGGAAGATAAACAAGTTCAACATTCCTATGTGTTCAATGTACTTATCATCTTTATACATTATAACATCATTGTTTAGTGTCCTCATGTCTCTTTCTATCTGGAAATGATTGGATAGAATATTGTTAACACAAAGTGACAAATCTTTGTCCTGATCTAGCTCTGCTATTGCTCAATTCTTCTCATCATTGAACTCTTGTTTCCACTGTTCCAACAATACTAACTCACCATTATTGTAAAAAGAGGGAACCCTAGGGGTATTCCCATCGTCCAGCCTTTGATTCTCTTTCCTTAATTGATTTGCCAATTCATCATGGGACTTCAAGTGAGCCTTGGCTTCAATTTTCTCACTTGGATTCATCAGACTATTGTCATTCATCAAGCCTTCCAACCGAGACCTGAGCCTTTCATTCTTTTTCATAGCTTTGACTGTTCCAGTGTATGTCTTCCAATATATTTCTGCAACCTACATCATACTTTTGAATCTATGGTCAACGACCTCGAGAACTAACTTATCCATCTTTTGTTGTTCCTTTTTTAGTTGCCGAGATGTCTTTTCGGCCCTGTTTTTCCAATATATAGCGTTTGTCAAGGCATCCATGGCATCTCTATCAACACCATATGTCATCCCTATTTGACTGGTACCTGCATCAATTTGAAGCAATCTTGCTTCCAGCCTCTGTTTTTCTTCATTGGTTTTCTCATATAGGCTTTTGTATGTACAATTTTCTCGGACTAGAAACTCTATCTGATCTTGGTTTAGTTTAGCAACACCCAAATTTAGTTTGGCAGTTGTTCTAGGGTCAGTCTTTCCAACTTGCTGCACCATCAAATGTCCAAAAGCTTCTTCTGTATCAACCAATATAGGTCTTTTATCTTTGGGATAGATAGCCCACTATATAAGAGCCTTCTGATCTGGATCATATCCTGATCCTCTAAAGAGTTTATCAATCTCTTTTGGCATCATTTGCCTACTTGGGTCCTGTTTCTTGAGGAATCCATCAAACAAAAAGGCAGAGTTCATGTCCCATCCAGAGTATAATAGCACACCAGCTTCCTTAAGCAACTGTCTTCCCTTCTCAGGTGTCATTTCTCTCATCACAAGATCCATCTCCTCTTGTAACTTTTGAAGCTACTTCTCTTCTTCACTATTTCTCATGTTATTCCTAATTTGAGATCCTTTATGTTGATAGAGGAATGCAGTGAACTACTTGGAAGCAATGAAGTCACTATCAGCAATGAAATCCTCATGCTCTAGGAATTTGATGTCAGCGACTTCTTGGACATTCAGTTGTCCTGTTGCCAAGTCTATCAGTGTATCCTTTGTATAACCAAGGGGTAATCCTTTCGAGGAGTGAATGGAATGATGCTAGATGTGGAAGCGGGAGACATATGAGCCAAAGGCTCTGTATTCCTAATAGTATCAATGTAATCCCTAAAAACATGAGCCAAGACTCCCTCAAGTATTGCCAATTCATGCTCCACAAATTTTTTGGCCAACTCCAAGGGGTCTTCAATCTTTTGTAGCATGTTCTCATCCATTTTACTTCTATAAAGCTTCTATTTATAACCCTACATTGCTTTCTCAAACTTTATTCACTTCACTCTGGCCTCTTCTCTACCAATGTTCTTAATGAGGTCATCCGGTTGGTAAGATTTATGCTCTCCAGCCTTCAACTTTTGTGATGACCGGGCTATCCTTGTGTATCCTTCAGGATCAAAATTGGGCCTTGGATCCCCCATAGCCATGCCATAATAATCCAATTTTGTCTGCAGCAAGTCATAACTCTTTGAACTTTTCACAATAAAATCTGAAAATACTAACAACCCAGGTACAATTGATTGTTTTCCATGGCTTGTCAGATGTTCTGTACTCACTATTGATAGTTGCCTCACAATTTACAGACAAGCCACTCTATTAGGGACTGTAAGTGGTAGTAGGTATGGTCTCCCTTTGAACCCGTATACCCTGACTTATGTGCAGTCTAAAAAATAATACCAATCTCCTCAATTGTGTTCAATTGAGGGATCTTCAGTGAAATATTTTGGTCTTAGGAATCTTTGAACCTCTAGTGCAAGGGCATGATCACATGGGCATCCCAACAGTCTATATAATGGCTTGACAAAGAACTCCTCAAAATGCTAATATTGATTATTCACATACCTCTGGTCCCATGAAGAAACCCATAGTTGCACTGGTTTTCTCATTCCAGCATTGTCATATGTCCTGACACATAACTCTTCTGGCCATAACCCTTCATCCTAGCCCACATATAATAGCATATGCATAAGTAAGGAATAATGCTTGAAATGAACATTGATGACATCCCCCTTTAACTTTTCTAACCCATGATTCAAAACCTCAACCAAATAAGCAAAAAAATCAAAGAAGCAGGGGTCCTTAGACTGCAATTCGACACAAATGACCATGACTACAATATCCATCAAAGGATGGGCTTTTATCCCTAGCACTTGGGCAACACGGTAATAGGTATACTTGAAATATGGATGGAAAGACTTGACATCATAGGGAGCTTTGTCATCCAGACCTAGTGGCACTAAGGACCCTACATTCCTAGGTCTATGTATAGGGAGTCTCCATGTTTTGTAAATGTGCTCTAGGTTCAAATATACACTTGTTAACTTCTTGAGGTCAATCAATTCTTCAAATCCCCAGTCCAACTCGAACACGATGTCAATAGCCTCCTTTATGATTGCAAGATTTGGCTCACCCATGTAGTTATATATGGTCCTGGTTTTAGGGTCATAATTATTTGCCAATGCCTTCATGAGCTCCACATTCACGAATACATTAGCCACAACTAACCTTCCTAATTTCAATCACCATAAATTGTTGATAGGTTGAGGGGTAACTCTTCTATTGTACCCATATATGAATAATTCATACCCTCTCAACTCTGTCCATATGTCTCCAAGATCCTCAAACCGGTCCTCCAAGCCTTCCTCATCAGCTCTAATCTTCTTGGACCTCAAACTGGATGATGGGCACTGGTCAATCAGGTTCTGGGCCAAAGAACGCCCTTCCCTTTTCTGTCTTTTAGGTTTTTCTTCTGCAGCGATAGGCTCTTTTCCCTTTCTGGTCTTATTAGTTTTAGATGATGATTCCATTTGAATTTTAAAAAAGAGATCTGTGTGCAAACAACTTACTTGGAATTACTGAGCTTTATCTATGAATTCACCCAATTCATGCTTTTAGTTTGTTGCCTATGAATTCCTTAATGTTGTGTCCTTTGATGGTTGATCCACTACTTATGGCATATTTAATCAGTTAGTAATGGTGCTTTGGACAACAGTCACTCGCGCACATGTTTGAATTTAATGGCAATGTGACCTTCCCTGGGATTTTTTTATGATTTTCGCGGCAATCAATAATGATTTTGATGAGGATATGTCTTTTGATCATTTGTTTCTTTAGTCCATTGATCTCTTTGTTTCTATCGACAATACTTTTGTTTCGAATATTACTTCGATCAAGTATTTTTTCCCTTCATTGAAATACTGTATTCAGTCAATATGGTTGTCTCCTCATCAAAACATATCTGATATCCATCGGGTCTTATGTCGAAGAAACCTTGGGCTTAGGTGTCCTCCTTTATTTTTCCATCGAAATACTTCTTTCATCGATATCACTATACCCCGTCGATGAATGAGTCTATTATCTCACCGAAGCTTTTCTTTATTTTCCCTTATTGTTCTCCACTGATAAAGTTACATCGGCAAAACCACGCATATCGATAACATGCCTTTTAACCTCCTCAAAACCTATATCCTCATCAATATCTTTTATCGATGTAGCTTCCTTTTGTCTGATCTATTATTCTTTTGATGAAAACGCTCCTTTTGGTGGGTCCTTTTTATGTTGCACCGACAGTATTATTTCCTCGAGAACTTTTCCCGTTGATGAAGACCCTCTCTGCTTTCTTTGATATCTTTTGTCATTGAAGTTTAACCTCCTCAAAACCTATATCCTCACTAATATCTTTTATCGATGTAGCTTCTTTTTGTCTGATCAATATTATTCTTTCGATGAAAACACTCCTTTCAGTGGGTCCTTTTTATGTTGCACTGATAGTATTATTTCCTTGAGAACTTTTCCCATTGATGAAGACCATCTCTGCTTTCTTCAATATCTTTTGTTGATGAAGTTATTATCTTCGGTGAGTCCTTTCGACGTTTCCTTCCTTCGATGGCTCTTTTATATCAATGATAATTATTTTTTTTTATAAAAATGATCATCATCGGAATTACGACGAATACCAAGCTTTCGACCGACAACTTCTTTGACCATCGAGAGAGTCCATTGGATTATCAAATTTTCGACGGGCATGGCATCATCGACCAATCCGATGCCAAGTTTTCAACGGTGGATTTTGTTGACACTCCAACGAAAATTCATCAAAAATTCGACAAACGGCCGTCGGAAATCAGCTCTGAATGTACTAGTGGTAGTTTTTGTCTTAAGCATTTGATTTTCCTATTGAGATGAACAGTTGGATTAACTGTGGTGTTAACATAATTTCTGAATTAATCTTCATTGGTAACCCTTAGGAAATCATGTGTTAGTCTTCCTCTATGTTATTAGACATGCAATGGTTATAATTAGTGCACTTGTTCTTTAAAAAAAAAAATTATTACGCCCTTTTAGTTGCCTAGTTGTATTGTTTTCCTTTAGGGTTTCTGGCGGGGCATTACAAATGCAGTCTTGATTTTTTTTTCTTCTTCTAGTTTATCTGATGCATTCTTCTTTTCTTTAATTGCTAAAATATAAGCATTCTTCATTTGAGTCATCATCAAGTTCATCTTTAGATGTATGTTCCTCTATAAAACACAATCCCTTTTTCTCTTTTATGTTAAATTTGTGTGTTCTAATTTTATTTCTCAGTGAAATGAGAAGCATAATGTCCAATTATACCACAATAAAAACATTTTAGAGGTAACTTACCTTTGTATTTTCTAGTCCCTCACTGCAATATTCTCACAAAGTTTTCCTCAACTTCATCCATGTCTCCACTGCATTCTAGATCATCATGCCTTGAAACATTAAATGTTGCCCCTTCCTTTTCTCTTTTCTAATCCTCAATTTCTAAAATTTCAAAGGCTACTAAGGTACTGGTAAGTTGATCAATGGTATACTTAAATCATTGCTATCCTATATGGCACACCTTGTCACTTTGTAGGATTTTGGTAGGATCAACAAAATATTTTGAACAACATCACCTTCGTTCAAATGTCCACTAGTAGCTCTAATACCATCAACAAGTTCAATCACCCTATGTGTATAGTTCTCAACACCTTCATCTTCAAGCATTATTATCTATATTCATACTTTTTCTTTAGATTCATTAGCCTAGCCTATATTGTCTTTGGATCTCCCTCAAATGCTAAACACAACTTTTTCTTCTTTTAATCCTCTTACTCCTCCAAACATTGAATCACTTATACAACTGTAAATTATAGCTCTAGCTTTTGCATTAGTCTCTTGTAACTTTAACTCATTTGGAGTATAAGGACCACCTTATAGGGGTGTATAACTATTGTGAATGATATCTCATATTCTATTCTACAATGTCTCTAAATGCACTTCCATTCTCTCCTTCTAGTATGGAAATTTTGTGCCATCAACTATCAAAACTTTGTATGCATGTCCCATGCCATACAGGATCTACCTCAAGTGATTAAAAGTTGACTCAAGAGGAACCTTTCTCCGATACTGATTGTTGAACCCAAGGCATGACTAAGTGGGGAGGTGAATTAGTCTAAACCAAAATTAATGCAACACATAAACAATTAATCAGCAACACAAAACAAAACATCAACACCAAGATTTTCTACGTGGAAAACCCAAACAAGGAAAAACCACGGTGAGCACCTGTCCACAAAATATATGATCCACCATGTATATTGGATTACAATGAAGGAGCTCATTGCTCCAGACTTACAGACCAAGGCTAACTTCTCTTGTGGAAAGATACAAAATTGACTTGCAAACATGATGCTAACTACAATAGGGAAAGATACAACAACTTGATTTGAAAAGAAGGATCTCCTAATCATGAAGTTGTTCTTGGACTCTGCATCAAGTGATCAACATCAACTCACACATCTTTGATCTCATCTATCAAGACACAATCTCATATCTCTGCCATAGTCTTAAACAACTTGCATACCATTTGAACATAACGTTTCTTCTCCACTCTTCATCGAGTTTCATTGACAATCTCCATGGATCACACTCTCTCATTCATACTTGCACACACAACTCAATCACATACATTCTTTATATACAATATAGATCATCAAATCTTGAACCAAGTTGGCTTGAAACAAAATACACCTTCCAGACCAAAAATACACATGTTGATCCACTCCAGGAGAAAGAAGGGACCAAAACACATCTTCCTAAGTCCAATCCACAAACACTGGAGAAAAAACCTTAACATCACAACATGTAATGTGTCCATGATATAGACAATTAATGGGCTATAGCATACTCTCTAATGCAAATAAATCTTATTCAGATCCCCACAGGCTATGGTGAGACCCATAACACATCAAATAACCTTCAAAAAATCATATCCAAACCAAAAAAGGTAGGATTAACATTAAATATCACAACCAACAATGAAATATACCACAACATCTAGAGAACACAAAGATAATTCCAATCCACAAAACTAGCATATCCATAATACCAAAAAATATAACCAAAGAAGATAACATCACCAAGAAATATCAACAAAACTTCCCAAACCCAAACACTTTCTGAATCAACCAATAGAATAACTGCAACACCAATACAACAAGGTATCTCTGCACCATAGACTTTCTGGACCAACAACTATCTAAAACAACAAGTTTGACATTAATGACAATCACAACAACACATATTTCCAACACATGCCATTATAATTAGGAAGCTTTAGCCCATACCTACTAAAACATGTGATGTGCTATGGTGAACATTTATTAAATATATGGATTAAATCCTCCAAGTCTCAATGTTATACATGTAAATTTTGAACATTCTGACACTATAGTTTGAAATAAAATATCATGGTTTTTGGTTTACCACTCAAAAGGAGGGTGAACCTTTTAATTGTTATTAATTGGTACGGATCCATGAGTTATTTGGACTCTTCTTCAAGGTTGTATTTCATTCATTTGACAAAATTTTCTCTTTATTTGGATAGTGCTTGGATTTAGAGGCTTTGGTCGACATTGTTTTTGTGCATGCATTCATTGAGAGGTGTGAGGTGTGTAATCAAAGAAATTATTATGTAGAGAATAGTGTATAACATTGCATAGTTGTTCAAAATTTATTGGAACATGCAAATTTTAATTTTAAAATAAACCTTATAGTTTTTTATTAAGGCAAAAATAGGTTTTGAAGGGACCCGAAACCCTTTACATAAAAAAAGCTCTATGAAGTCTCAACCAGTAGTTAAGCCAACAAAGAACACAACAACAAAAAAGCCCCATAACAAAGATAAACCACAAAATAACAAATGAGGCACAGACCAAAGAAAGCAAAAAGACAACACAAAACATAGGAAATCCTACAGAAGACCAGCCCTGAAGTAGTCGAGAGCCAGCCCTAATCCAACAGTTTCATGATCTATCCCATCTCTTTCTCAATCTCATTCATAGTATCAGTAATCTTCCTAAGCTTTTGAAAATTAGGAGGAGGTCCAACTGCCTTTTTGATCTTCAATGTACCTCTGGTCCTTTTACTGGGTCCCAAAGAAGTGTCATGTTCAGCATTAGCTTCCACATCCACCACATTCTTCAATTGAAATTGCTCTTCAAAGATACTAATCACATTTTTAAAGTTCTCCACGGTAGAACCAAGAACCCCATGGCTAGTCTTAACAACATTCTTGATGGATTCCTTTATTTTAGCATTTTCATTTTCCAGAGCTTCCATCCTGGCTTCATAGCCTCTTTTGGAATTTTCAAAGGCCTCCATCATGGTTTTAAGGCAATCAATGATAGAGGCCATCTCCTTCTCATACCTAAGGGATACCTCATCTAACACCTGCCCTTTAACCATTTGCTTAACCTTATCTTTAACAATTTCCAGGTTGCTGCTATCAATGCTTTGTTTGAGTTGAATCTCCTTTATTTCATGGAAAACCCATTTGAAGATTTTAAAAGTATCCACAGCCCCATCTCTAGCAAGAGCAAGAACATCAGTAACAAACTCCTTCTTAGAGCACAACAATTGCGAATTGGGTTCAAGAGAGGTCCGAAAGAGTTGTCTTTTCTCAAGGTTTTGAATAGGACGAGACTCACTAGAAGGAGAAGGAAAAGGGCTACATGGATTACTAGCCAAAGCACCAACATTAGCAGACATGGGTGCATGAGATGCGAGGGTTTTTAATTTTAGGGTTTTTACCAGCACAAGCTCTCCTTTTATTTTTAGCCAAAGAGGGAATAATTCCTCATCCTCAAACTTGGTATTGAAATCATCCTCTAAAGACTGAGATTCCTCCATCTTATAATTGACCTCATGGATGGAGGCAACCAAAAGTGGCATATCTTTCACATGATCATAAATAAGAAGGATGAGGCCTTCATGCAGAACAGGGTTTTTCACTGGATCCATTATATGATTAGAAATGCTTGCATTTAGGGATTTTGCAAGAAAAAAGGGAAAATAAATTCTAACCTTATGTAGGAAATGGTTAAGAAGAGTGAAATGGTAGGAAAAGGCACAGGTATACCTCCCATCAAGAGTCACATACTCCATGATCACCTTCAGAATAACTCTCCAGATGGACTTTATCTTTGAAGTATTGTAACTAGTTGTTCCATATCTCACCAAATTTCTCTTCTCCATCTCCTTCTTAGGGAAGAGTTTAACTGCCTCCTCAAAAAATTTCTCATCTTTATAAAATTTAGCTCCATTTGTAGAAAGACCAATAACCTCAATAATGAGGTCCTCATTAACAACAATTTCTTTGCCAAACAGTTTGACAAAGCCCTTATTGTAATTTTTTACGAAGTCCTTAGTCACCCTGGCTTTTACCCCATGCAACTTCTCAATGTAGATGGTAAAGCCACCTTTCTCCAAGATCCTCCAAATAGTTTGATTGTGTCTCATAACAGTGCAATTCATGGGCTCCACCCTCTTTAAATCTCCCCCCATTTTACCACCCCTACACCCCACAAATAGTCTGCAAGTTATCTGGCCACTGCAATTCTTCGAGCAGGAATAGGAAATGTGTTTTGATCTTAATTTCACCCAGAAAATGTGCGAGAAGAAGGCACTAGAATAGCAATAAATTTTGAATTCCTATGATGTGTCCTTCGCATGCCATGCACCATTACTCTAATAATAAAAAATCTCACAAGCAATTTATTAATGATTTTTATCATCATTATAATTTAGCTTCATGGCTGGTGAGGTTATCCTACCATATTAACCCCCTCATGTCATCATTCAATTTATCCCCTTTTCTCCACCTTAACTTTTCATTGGCCTTAATACCTAGTTTGGCAAAATAGTTCACCACCTTGTTGTTTTCTCTATAAGTGTGTGATATATAGCATTGTTCAAAGGATTGAATAATTGAAAGTGAAATATTTATCCAATTTTCTATATTCCAAGAGGGACTTGAGACATTTTTAAGGAATTATATAACATTTTTTTTAATCCCCTCCAATCCAAACCTTAGAATAAATCATTTGTTTTGCAATCAAGAGTTCCTGGTAGGATCCAAAGGCTTTGACAATGTGGTTGGTCTGGGTACCCAAGGGGAGTGCCACAACCAAGATACAAATGCCATTACCATCCCTTATCACTCCCCCACACCCAGCAAGACCCAGATTACCCTTCATCGCCCCATCAAAATTACTTTTGAACCTTCCCATAGGAGGACCAAGCCAAAGAGGCCCAACACAGAGTTTTCTTTTCAGCTTGAAAACTCTAGAGATATCCATTTGAATTTGCCATGCCTTAGCCATCTTATAATCATAATCCGAGAAACTTTGAGTCTCTTGTCTAAGATTGGCACCATTGAGACAATTAAAATTTTCCTTAATATCCCTCTGAATTTTTTGAAAGACAATCTCAGCAGATAAGGTCGTATCTATGAAGATTCTATTGTTCCTCTCTTTCCATATACCCCAAACAAGATGCAGAGAGAGTAGGACCATACTATTTCGATAACTTGATTGTTGCTAGGAGACCTCCATTGGTTGAAAATATCTGACATAGAAGAAGGTAAGACCCAATTGAGATCCCAAAATTAAAGCATTCTTCCCCCGATTTCTTGAGCAAAGGGGCACAAAATGAAGAGGTGGGGAACAAATTTTTCTTCAGCCATACAAAGAATACAATTGTTTGGCAATTGAAATTCTCTCTTACATAAATTATTTATGGTTAGAATTTTGTTCTGGAGGAGAATCCAAACAAAAATATTGACCTTTGGAATAACATTTTTTATCCAAGCTTTATCCCAAATAGGGCTATAAGGATTTTAATCTTGATACATCATAGAAAAAGTAGAAGAAACCGAATACTTACCTGAAGGGTTAGCCTTCCACACCATCATGTCCTTCGATCGAATCACAAAGATCAAATTAAGTAGAATTTGTAAAGGGAGAAGCTTCAGACTAACCCAAAGCAAATTGACCCAGCTACCATTCCTCGAGTAGTCTTCAACAAAATGACCAAATCTTCTAATGCATTCATCCCTAAAGGGATTGAATAGGGAATTAAGAACCAGAGGCTCTTTACCAATCCAATTATCCTCCCAGAATAGGATGCTCGACCCATTACCCAATTTCCAACCAACACCTTTAGCAGCAAAACTTCTAGCTTTAATAATACTATTCCAAAGATAGGATCCTCGAGGTAAACATTCAGAAGTTATGAATTCTTTAAACAAGGTGATTTGGCTTAAGTATTTATTATGTAATATTGAGTTCCATTCTATTCTATTTGAGTAAATTCTCCACACCTACTTCACCAACTTCTCATTAAAAGATCTGATATCCCTCAAACCAAGCCCACCTAGCTTCTTAGGCTTACACACCTTATTCCAAGCAATCAGTGAAATTCTCTTCTTTTCCTCAACTCCTGACCACAAGAATCTCTTCTGAATACTATCAATGGTGTTTAAAAATTTAGCATGAATTCTAAAAATGCTCGAGGCATAAACTGGAAGGTTCTGCAAGGTACCCTTCAACAATTGAATTTTTCTAGCCTGACTGAGATTGGCGCCTTTCCAACCAACAAGTTTTTTATTGAATCTCTCCACTAGGGAAACCTAGATTGATTCTAGTGGTGAGGATCCCAAAGGAAGCCCCAAATAAGTGGAAGGGAAGTCACCAATAGAACAACCCAATAAACTTGCAATTTTATTATGCCTTTCAACAGGAGTATTGAGAAAAAAGAGAGAACATTTACCTCTATTAATAAACTATCCTGAAGCATCTTCATAGGTAACAAGGACATTTTAAAAGGTTTTGTTGGGAATCATTAAAATTGAGTCAATAATTGAGGCCCAATTCAAATTTTTTCTTTGCATTTCCAAATGAGTCAGTTTGAATGGCCTAGTTAGAGAGAGGGCAAAATGGAGCCAGTTGATTTTCAGAGGGTAAGGTTTGGGAAACATGTCCTACACCTTTCATTTGGCCTATTAAGTGATTTGAAACTTTTAGAATTCAGTTTGGATAAGTTTACCAGGTACCCATTTCGAGGGGTGACCTGAAAGTGCATTTTAGGCACAAATGCAGATTTTATTGAGTAGCCTACTTTGGGTGTTTACATATTTTTCCCTGTTGATCATCATGAAGAAATTAAAAATGGATTGAATTTTATGTATAAATGTGAGTCAGCATGCAAAATGTCAAGTCCTCATGAATTAATTTGATCAGTTTACCAAGCTCGAACTATTTGCAGTGTGTGAGTTTTGACAAATCCCTGTTTCAATAGGTTGTCCGAGCCCCATTTTGCACAAGTGTAAAAGTTGCCTCACTAAGTGTTATGCCAGAATGTTTGTTTCAGGCTATTGTTGATATAAATGATCAGTCATGTTTCAAATTTCAAGCCTCTGCCAATTCATTTGATCAGTTTTCAAAAGGGTTTCTTGAGCCATCTATTTCAGTGATCCGTACTTTCAGTGCTATATCAGTTAAAGTTGCTATTTTCATGAGCGCGCCATTTGCACCTAGTCAAACTTTTGGTCAAACTGAGAATCCAAAGATTTAATATGTACTTCAAGGTACCCATGTTTCAAATTTGAGGGTCTACGAAGGTCGTTTGATATTTTTGAGAAAGGCATCATGTGTTGTTAGAACATTGACTTCATCAGGTCTGCAGTGTCGACAAAGCCAATTGGGCATTTTCGGAAATTAATATCTCTTCACTCGAGACTCGTCTTGAAAAACCGTTTGGTAGAGTTCATACTTGTATATCAGAGTACATGTCTATTAGATGGTGAGGTCCAGAAAGGTGTTTTCACCAACTTGAAAAATATGTCTTCGCGATTAAATGCGAAAATGTGGCGCAAGTGCCTAAAAGTTGCAAAACTGATCCTGGTGATCCGAAAATGGTGTTGATCATTTCCAGAGGTATGTTTGAGGTCCGTAAGTCATTTCAAAGGTCAATTGAACAAAAATGGAAATTTTTTTAGTCGGACCCACTTTGGGGCCCGACCTGGCTCATGCCAATGCACTAATTTTATGGTGAAGTGGTTTTAAAATAATGTGGTGCACTCATAACAAAATAAATGGAATGGATTTGAATGCTTTTAGAATGGGATTCTGAAAGTAATAGTTGCTCACAACCATTTATTTGATGAATTTATCCTAAGTTGAATTCTGCCTGTGCGGTGTGAGGTGCGGTGTGAGGTGCCAGATGCAAGAGTTTTAAATAAATGGAATTTGTTGAAAGGGCATGGAAGTTTCCAAAGAAAGTGTGATTGCCAGGTGTAAATTAAATTCCATAACCATGACCAAATCCTCCCACGTGATTTGAAGACCATAGAAAGTCTCGGGAAAATTCAAATGGTGGAGGGCTATGCTTTTAAATAACTTTCAGCAATTTGCAATTGACATAATGAAATGTCTTTCCTTTTGTTGTTCGCGTGGTGTTTGGGCTGAAGAGCCATTTGAAAATGAAGCAATACTTCAGCAAATAAAACTCCAATGCCAAATTCCCCCCTCTGTTGTGGAGTTTGGAGGCTATTTTAACTTTCAAGCAAACACATTTGGAAGTGTTGGAGAGGGCGGCTTTGAAGTTTATTAAAATGCAACACTTGAATGACTTCCCCTCCTCCCACATACAGCAGCCCCATGGTGAAATTCCAAGCAAATTCCATTTTTAACTTCCCAGCAAATGCCATTGGCTGGTGTAAAGCCAAATTCCACAACCTTCCCAGCATCCTTTTTGCTGTGTGTGATGGCTGGGAGTGCAATTTAAAATTGCAAACAAGGTAACAGCAGTCTCCTCCATTACGTGGACCATGAAATCATCCAAGCAAATAAAATGGAAGGTGCACATAATTAAGAACCATGACCTTTGCCAGCAATCCTCCCTCATGTGCTATGGTTGGGCGTTGAAGTAAGAAGGCTTTAGAACTTTCAAAGAAGATGTAATAAAATCCTCCCCTACATACAGCAAAATGCATAAATCCTTATGTGCAGTAGGCAATGTGGTGGTGAATGCCAGTTAAAAGTTTTTTGAATGCATTGGCCACCCTCCTCCTTGTCATGTGTCTTTGACCTGTGGAGATGTGAGTAAGGTTTTAAATTTTTAAAGTTTGTATTGGTTGGTGTAAAGTTGAATCCACATTCTTTGTTGTTATCTCCCTCCCATCGTGGAAATGTTGGAAGGCATTAAACTTTAGCAGAAAGCTTCAGAAGCGAATGCATTTGGAAAGTGGTAATGGAAGGGGGCATTAAAATCCCAAACAAAATGAAAAGGCAGCACCATTAAAACTCAGGGAAAGGCTCAGAAAACACAGTCTTAGGCGAAATCCTTTATCCCACATTCGCTGGGCAGTGGGATTTTATACTATTTATAACAAATAAGACACCCATCGAATATGTCAAAGTCTTGAAGGCTTTTGATGCAAGGTGCTACGAGCACCCAAGGGTGACCCCACGTGCGTGGGCACAGATCCCAAGGTGATCGAGGAGGCTAATTGAGCGGCGAACAAGTGGACCCCATGCAGGCACGGTTCTTGAGGTGGGCAAAATTTTGCAGAGAAGGAGCAAGTTAATGAGCGAGCAAGTTGCAGGAGATCGACGCCCAGTGTGACTTTGCGAAGGAGAGATGCTCGTGAGTTAAGGGTTGTGAAATGGCAAAAAACCCAAGCTCAACAAAGGGAGTTAAAGATCGAGCAAGTCCAGAAAGATCCAATGACTTGCGCGATTTCAGAGACCGAAGATGCTTGCTGGTTAGCCATTGTGAAATGGTGAAAGCCAGGTGGCAGGTCCAGTTGGTGGTCCAGCAGGCGGTTCTCATTTGAGTGGCGCTGAGGTGGTGCACAGGTGGCAGACAGATGGCGATGACTTGGCGATGAGCAAGCAGCTTGGTGGTGGACATGTAGCGGAGTGATGAGGTGTCATCCCAGATGGCACCTAGTGGACCCCATCGACCAATCAAAGACTGCCATGTGGCAGGGCGTCAGGTCAAAATCAGAGCCAAAAATAAAAGTTAAAATCAGATTTAATATATACTTTCAACTATATTGAAAATTGAAAAATTTAAATGATTGTGCACACATGAGTGATTAATTCGCTCAGAGGCTTATTTTTGGCCAAAATATGAAGTATTATATATTGTCAGAAAGCTCTTGAGATGAGGAATGCAGTTGTGGGATTAGTTTCAATAGATATGGGATATTTCGAGAGAATTTTCCATGGGAATGAAGAAGATATTTTTGCAGTTAGGGACAAAGGAGACACTTGGCAATTTCGGTTGCATACCTAATCTTTTCCCTCTTCCTTCTTATTCCAATTTTCTTCTCATTGTAATGGTTCCAGAAATTTGGGGAGTGGCTCCATTTTTTCATGGTTTCCATTTCTGAGTTCTCTTCAATATTGTATAGGGCAAGGTTTTTCTTTTGAGTAATAGAGTACTTTCTTGCTATAGATGTTTTGCTGCAGGTTCTTGTGTATGTAAGGCATGCACAAATTCACATAGAATTTTTCTCTGAATGTATATCTCTTTGTTATAAATTGAAGCCTCAAGGAAGTTGAAGTTTGTCAATTTCAAGGAGATTGTTGTGGTTTTTTGCAAGCATTCTTCAAGAAAGAATTTAAATTATGTAATAGATCATAGATAATGGGATATATATTTTTAGATATGATGATTTTGTGAGAGAGCTGAATAATGCATTTTTGTAAGGCATTAATGCAGGGATATTTAATGATGAAGGTGGATTTGCAATACATGATTTCATTTACAGTTTGATATATGACTCTGTTGCCCTTGGATAAGGCACTGGTCTTCCAAGTTTGGGGATGTTTTTCAGATCACACATATTAAAAGATAAATCTATTTCCCTTTATGTTTAGGGGTTAATGTTATATCCTTCCAAAGCTCTATTTCACTTATTATTTGTATAAGATCCAGCCCATTTGTACATGTTACCTAATTTGGTGAGCTTGTGGAATGGTCTATCTACTTATTGTTGATGCAGTCATATGTTTGTGATTGTTGTATTTAATGCATCAAAAGGGTGTCCCCCCCTAGGTCTAGCAGAACCTGAAGTGTAGGAGGATCAATTAGGGTCCGATGTTATGTTGTCCAAGCCCTGATGTGTTTCATAGACCAAAATTGGTCATTTCATAGAAGGATTGCAGGTGTACTTGGGTTTATCACTTTTGGTGAACAACAAAAATGGCGACTCTACTGGGGAAAGAGATGTAAGAATTTTGGCAAGTCAAATCCATGAGTCTAGCTATATCCATTTAAGGGAAGAGTCATCAAAGTGTTGTAAATCTGAAAGTGTTTTTAGATCTATTCTCATCTGCCTGGTAGTGTTGTATGAAGTTAGGAATGTCTTCTTTGTGAGAGTCAATTCCTATCCAAGTGTTGAAAGTCTGCTAAATTTTTTATATTTGTGTAAGTCCAGATATGTTCATGTTCTACAAATAGTTTTATAAATTCTCACAACGGTGAGTGGCGACTCTAAAGGATTTTTGCACCAGTTTGCACTATTGTAAAAAATTTAAAGGATTTGGTGAACTTACAACAAAGAGGTAACAAATGCTAGGAGTTCAGAGATTGAAGGTCAAGTCAAAGAGAAATAAGAAGTGAACAACAACAACAGTTATTTTACTAGGTATTCCTCAAAGTTTTTATGAAATAATTATGTTCCTTATAAGGTGAAACAGTCACCACTGAAAAGAAAAGAAATTTGCAGTATGCATGCTTCATGCTTTACAATAAATCTCAGTCATAAGTGATGGGAGAAGTGTGTATAATTCTGAAAATTAATGACTGCAATGTTTTGAAAAGAATTTATGAAACAGTAAAATGCATCACCATGATAATGGTTCAATAGATGTTTTAAACCTGATGGATCTAGATGTAGTTCCTAGATCTGAAAATCCTTTGTCAAATCTGAAAGAGATTGATAGAGAAATTAAAGTATGTCTTCAAAAGATCCAAGAGAAGTTTGTTTGGCTTTTAAGAAGGAAAGTAGGGAAAAGAAAAGAAGAGTCATCAAATGTTTTTTATGAAAGATTTATAGCTGCATTGAATGAGCTTTCAGCTAATGCAAGACCCCATGAGTCTATTTGGATAGAGTTATTCTTAGAGCTTGATGAGCCTGACTCAGTTAATTGGTCTACTACCTTGAGAGAAGAGAGTGTTGCATGTATAAAAGAATGGATAGATGAGATTGAAAGGATGAAATCTGAAAATGTAGACAAGATTGAGGACTATGAGGGAGATGGATCCGTGATTGGATATGCCTCCTATGATGTTGAAGGTGATTATTATTCTCAGCATGATAGTTTAGATGTGTATTCAAAGCAAGAAGAAATTTGTGAGAAAATAAGTAATTGTTCGAGTAATCATGAGCCCGTTGACATTTCAGATTTTAATGATATTGATCACCTTGTTGTTAAGTTTAATTCACAAAATGTTTGCAATTCCGGTTATGAAACTATGTTGCAACATATAGCAAAACTTTATGAGCAGCATGATAAAGGTTATGGTGCAGATGCAAGTTGTTGTAATGATGAAACAAATGTGCATAGAGACATGTGTTTCTAAATTTGGTGAGTCTGTGGAATGATCTATCTTCTTATTGTTGATGCAGTTATGTGTCTGTAATCATTGTATTTAATGCATCAAAAGGGTGTCCACCCCTAGGTCTAGCAGAACCTGAAGTGCAAAAGGATCAATTAGGGTCCTATGTTATGTTTTCCAAGCCTTGATGTGTTTCGTAGACTGAAATTGGCCATTTCATAGAAGGATTGCAGGTGTACTTGGGTTAACTAGATTTGGTGAACAACAAAAATGGTGACACTGCTGGGGAAAGAGATGAAAGAATTTTGGCAAGTCAAATCCATGAGTCTGGCCATATCCATTTGAGGGAAGAGTCATAAAAGTGTTGTAAATCTGAAAGTGTTTTCAAATCTATTGTTATCTGCCTGGTAGTGTTGTATGAAGTTAGTAATGTCTTCTTTGTGAGAGTCAATTCCTATCCAAGTGTTGAAAGTCTGCTATCTTATTATCTTTGTGTAAGTCCAGATATGTTCATGTTCTACAAATGGTTTAATAAATTCTCACAGCGGTGAGTGGAGACTCTGAAAGATCTCTGCACCAGTGTGCACTATTGTAAATTTTTTTAAGGATTTGGTGAACTTACACAAAGAGGTAACAGATCCTAGGAATTCAGAGATTGAAGGTCCAACAAAGAGAAATAAGAAGTGAACAGCAATAGCAGTTATTTTACCAGGTATTCCTCAAAGTTTTTATGAAATAATTATGTTCCTTATAAGGTGAAACAGTCACCATTGAAAGGAAAAGAAATTTGCAATATGCATGTTTCAAGTTTTACAATAAATCTCAGTCATAACTGATGGGAGAAGTGTGTATGATTTTGAAAATTAATGACTGCAATGTTTTGAAAAGAATTTATGAAATAGTAAAATGCATCAACATGATAATGGTTCAATAGATGTTTTAAACCTGATGGATCTAGATGTAGTTCCTTGATCTGAAAATCCTTTGTCAAATTTGAAAGAGATTGATAGAGAAACTAAAGTATGTCTTCAAAAGATCCAAGAGAAGTTTGTCTGGTTTTTAAGAGGGAAAGTAGGGAAAAGAAAAGAAGAGTCATCAAATGTTTTTTATGAAAGATTTATAGTTGCATTGAATGAGCTTTAAGCTGATGCAAGACCCCATGAGTCTATTTGGATAGAGTTATTCTTAGAGCTTGATGAGTCTGACTCAGTTAATTGGTCTATTACCTTGAGAGAAGAGAGTGTTGCATGTATAAAAGAATGGATAGATGAGATTGAAAGAATGAAATCTGAAAATGTAGACAAGATTGAGGACTATGAGGGAGATGGATCCGTGATTGGATATGCCTCCTATGATGTTGAAGGTGATTATTATTCTCAGCATGATAGTTTAGATGTGTATTCAAAGCAAGAAGAAATTTGTGAGAAAATAAGTAATTGTTCGAGTAATCATGAGCCCGTTGACATTTCAGATTTTAATGATATTGATCACCTTGTTGTTAAGTTTAATTCACAAAATGTTTGCAATTCCGGTTATGAAACTATGTTGCAACATATAGCAAAACTTTATGAGCAGCATGATAAAGGTTATGATGTAGATGTGAGTTGTTGTAATGATGAAACAAATGTGCATAGAGACATGTGTTTCTAAATTTGGTGAGTCTATGGAATGATCTATCTGCTTATTGTTGATGCAGTTATGTGTCTTTAATCGTTGTATTTAATGCATCAAAAGAGTGTCCCCCCTAGGTCTAGCAGAACCTGAAGTGCAAGAGGATCAATTAGGGTCATATGTTATGTTGTCCAAGCTGTGATGTGTTTCCTAGACTGAAAATGGCCATTTCATAGAAGGATTGTAGGTGTACTTGGGTTAACCAGATTTGGTGAACAACAAAAATGGTGACTTTGCTGGGGAAAGGGATGTAAGAATTTTGGCAAGTCAAATCCATGAGTCTGGCCATATCCATTTGAGGGAAGAGTCATAAAAGTGTTGTAAATCTTAAAGTGTTTTCAGATCTATTGTTATATGCCTGGTAGTGTTGTATGAAGTTGGGAATGTCTTCTTTGTGAGAGTCAATTCCTATCCAAGTGTTGAAAGTCTGCTATCTTTTTATCTTTGTGTAAGTCCAGATATGTTCATCTTCTACAAATGGTTTAATAAATTCTCACAGCGGTGAGTGGCGACTCTGAAAGATCTTTGTACCAGTGTGCACTACTGTTAAAAATTTAAAAGATTTGGTGAACCTACAGCAAAGAGGTAACAGATGCTAGGAGTTCAGAGATTGAAGGTACAGTCAAAGAGAAATAAGAAGTGAACAATAGCAGCAATTATTTTACTAGGTATTCCTCAAAGTTTTTATGAAATAATTATGTTCCTTATAAGGTGAAATAGTCACCATTGAAAGGAAAAGAAATTTGCAGTATGCATGCTTCATGTTTTACAATAAATCTCAGTCATAAGTGATGGGAGAAGTGTGTATAATTCTGAAAATTAATGACTGCAATGTTTTGAAAATATTTTTGTGAAACAATAAAATGCATCAGCATGATAATGGTTCAATAGATGTTTTAAACTTGATGGATCTAGATGTAGTTCCTAGATCTAAAAATCCTTTGTCAAATCTGAAAGAGATTGATAGAGAAATTAAAGTATGTCTTCAAAAGATCCAAGAAAAGTTTGTCTGGTTTTTAAGAAGGAAAGTAGGGAAAAGAAAAGAAGAGTCATCAAATGTTTTTTATGAAAGATTTATAGCTGCATTGAATGAGCTTTCAGCTGATGCAAGACCCCATGAGTCTATTTGGATTGAGTTATTCTTAGAGCTTGATGAGCCTGACTCAGTTAATTGGTCTACTACCTTGAGAGAAGAGAGTGTTGCATGTATAAAAGAATGGATAGATGAGATTGAAAGAATGAAATCTAAAAATGTACACAAGATTGAGGACTGTGAGAGAGATGAATCCGTGAGTGGATATGCCTCCTATGATGCTGAAGGTGATTATTATTCTCAACATGACAGTTTAGATGTGTATTCAAAGCAAGAAGAAATTTGTGAGAACATAAGTAATTGTTCGAGTAATCATGAGCCTGTTGACATTTCAGATTTTAATGATATGGATCACCTTTTTGTTAAGTTCAATTCACAAAATGTTTGCAACCCCAGTTATGAAACTATGTTGCAACATATAGCAACACTTTATGAGCAGCATGATAAAGGTTATGATGCAGATGTGAGTTGTTGTATTGATGAAACAAATATGCATAGAGACATGTGTTTCTAAATTTGGTGAGTCTGTGGAATGATCTATCTGCTTATTGTTGATGTAGTTATGTGTCTGTAATCTTTGTATTTAATGCATCAAAAGGGTGTCCCCCCCTAGGTCTAGCAGAACATGAAGTGTAGGAGGATCAATTAGGGTCCTATGTTATGTTGTCTAAGTCCTAATGTGTTTCGTAGACTGAAATTGGCCATTTCATAGAGGGATTTTAGGTGTACTTGGGTTAACCAGATTTGGTGAACAACAAAAATGGCGACTCTGCTGGGGAAAGAGATGTAAGAATTTTGGCAAGTCAAATCCATGAGTCTGGCCATATCCATTTGAGGGAAGAGTCATAAAACTGTTGTAAATCTAAAAGTGTTTTCAGATCTATTGTTATCTGCCTAGTAATGTTGTATGAAGTTAGGAATGTCTTCTTTGTGAGATTCAATTCCTATCCAAGTGTTGAAAATCTGCTATCTTTTTATCTTTGTGTAAGTCCAGATATGTTCATGTTCTACAAATGGTTTAATAAATTCTCACAGCGGTGAGTGGTGACTCTGAAAGATCTCTGCACCAGTGTGCACTATTGTAAAAAATTTAAAGGATTTGGTGAACTTAGAGCAAAGAGGTAACAGAAGCTAGGAGTTCAGAGATTGAAGGTCCAGTCAAAGAGAAATAAGAAGTGAACAATAGCAACAGTTATTTTACCAGGTATTCCTCAAAGTTTTTATAAAATAATTATGTTCCTTATAAGTTGAAATAGTCACCATTGAAAGGAAAAGAAATTTGCAGTATGCATGCTTGATGTTTTACAATAAATCTCAGTCATAAGTGATGGGAGAAGTGTGTATAATTCTAAAATTTAATGACTGCAATGTTTTGAAAAGACTTTATGAAATAGTAAAATGCATCAGCATGATAATGGTTCAATAGATGTTTCAAACCTAATGGATCTAGATGTAGTTCCTAGATCTGAAAATCCTTTGTCAAATCTGAAAAAGATTGATAGAGAAATTTAAGTATGTCTTCAAAAGATCCAAGAGAAGTTTGTCTGGTTCTTAAGAAGGAAAGTAGGGAAAAGAAAAGAAGAGTCATCAAATGTTTTTTATGAAAGATTTATAGCTGCATTGAATGATCTTTCAGCTGATGCAAGACCCCATGAGTCTATTTGGATTGAGTTATTCTTAGAGCTTGATGAGCCTGACTCAGTTAATTGGTCTACTACCTTGAGAGAAGAGAGTGTTGCATGTATAAAAGAATGGATAGATGAGATTGAAAGAATGAAATCTGAAAATGTACAGAAGATTGAGGACTGTGAGTGGATATGCCTCCTATGATGTTGAAGGTGATTATTATTCTCAGCATGATAGTTTAGATGTGTATTCAAAGAAAGAAGAAATTTGTGAGAACATAAGTAATTGCTAGAGTAATCATGAGCCCGTTGACGCTTCAGATTCTAATGATACAGATCACCTTGTTGTTAAGTTCAATTCACAAAAATTTTGCAACCCCAGTCATGAAACTATGTTGCAACATATAGCAAAACTTTATGAGCAGCATGATAAAGGTTATGATGCAGATGCGAGTTGTTGTAATGATGAAACAAATGTGCATAGAGTCATGTGTTTCTAAATTTGGTGAGTCTGTGGAATGATCTATCTGCTTATTGTTGATGCAGTTATGTGTCTATAATCGTTGTATTTAATGCATCAAAAGGGTGTCCCCCCCTAGGTTTATTAGAACCTGAAGTGCAGGAGGATCAATTAGGGTCCTATGTTATGTTGTCCAAGCCCTGATGTGTTTCGTAGACTGAAATTGTCCATTTCATAGAAGGATTGTAGGTGTACTTGGGTTAACCAGATTTGGTGAACAACAAAAATGGCGACTCTGCTGGGGAAAGAGATGTAAGAATTTTGGCAAGTCAAATCCATGAGTCTGGCCATATCCATTTGAGGGAAGAGTCATTAAAGTGTTGTAAATCTGAAAATGTTTTCAGATCTATTGTTATCTGCCTGGTAGTGTTGTATGAAGTTAGGAATGTCTTCTTTGTGAGAGTCAATTCCTATCCAAGTGTTGAAAGTCCGCTATCCTTTTATCTTTGTGTAAGTCCAGATATGTTCATGTTCTACAAATGGTTTTATAAATTCTTAGAGCGGTGAGTGACGACTCTAAAAGATCTCTATACTAGTGTGCACTATTGTAAAAAATTTAAAGGATTTGGTGAACTTATAGCAAAGAGGTAACAGATGCTAGGAGTTCAAAGATTGAAGGTCTAGTCAAAGAGAAATAAGAAGTGAACAACAACAATAGTTATTTTACCAGGTATTCCTCAAAGTTTTTATGAAATAATTATGTTCCTTGTAAGGTGAAACAGTCACCATTGAAAGGAAAAGAAATTTATAGTATGCATGCTTCATGTTTTACAATAAATCTCAGTCATAAGTGATGGGAGAAGTGTGTATAATTCTAAAAATTGATGACTGGAATGTTTTGAAAAGAATTTATGAAACAATAAAATGCATCAGCATGATAATGGTTCTATAGATGTTTTAAACCTGAGTTCCTAGATCTGAAAATCCTTTGTCGAATCTGAAAGAGATTGAAAGAGAAATTAAAGTATGTCTTCAAAAGATCCAAGAGAAGTTTGTCTGGTTTTAAAGAAGGAAAGTAGGGAAAAGAAAAGAAGAGTCATCAAATGTTTTTTATGAAAGATTTATAGTTGCATTGAATGAGCTTTCAGCTTATGCAAGATCCCATGAGTCTATTTGGATTGAGTTATTCTTAGAGCTTGATGAGCCTGACTCGGTTAATTGGTCTACTACCTTGAGAGAAGAGAGTGTTGCATGTATAAAAGAATGGATAGATGAGATAGAAAGAATGAAATCTAAAAATGTACACAAGATTGAGGACTGTGAGAGAGATGAATCCGTGAGTGGATATGCCTCCTATGATGCTGAAGGTGATTATTATTCTCAACATGACAGTTTAGATGTTTATTCAAAGCAAGAAGAAATTTGTGAGAACATAAGTAATTGTTCGAGTAATCATGAGCCTGTTGACATTTCAGATTTTAATGATATGGATCACCTTTTTGTTAAGTTCAATTCACAAAATGTTTGCAACCCCAGTTATGAAACTATGTTGCAACATATAGCAACACTTTATGAGCAGCATGATAAAGGTTATGATGCAGATGTGAGTTGTTGTATTGATGAAACAAATGTGCATAGAGACATGTGTTTCTAAATTTGGTGAGTCTGTGGAATGATCTATCTGCTTATTGTTGATGTAGTTATGTGTCTGTAATCTTTGTATTTAATGCATCAAAAGGGTGTCCCCCCCTAGGTCTAGCAGAACATGAAGTGTAGGAGGATCAATTAGGGTCCTATGTTATGTTGTCCAAGTCCTAATGTGTTTCGTAGACTGAAATTGGCCATTTCATAGAGGGATTTTAGGTGTACTTGGGTTAACCAGATTTGGTGAACAACAAAAATGGCGACTCTGCTAGGGAAAGAGATGTAAGAATTTTGGCAAGTCAAATCCATGAGTCTGGCCATATCCATTTGAGGGAAGAGTCATAAAAATGTTGTAAATCTGAAAGTGTTTTCAGATCTATTGTTATCTGTCTGGTAGTGTTGTATGAAGTTAGGATTGTCTTCTTTGTGAGAGTCAATTCCTATCCAAGTGTTGAAAGTATGCTATCTTTTTATCTTTGTGTAAGTCTAAATATGTTCATGTTCTACAAATGGTTTTATAAATTCTCACAGCAATGAGTGGCAACTCTGAAAGATCTCTGCACCAATGTGCACTATTGTAAAAAATTTAAAGAATTTGGTGAACTTACATTAAATAGGTAACAGATGCTAGGAGTTCAGAGATTGAAGGTCCAATCAAAGAGAAATAAGAAGTGAACAGCAACAACAGTTATTTTACCAGGTATTCCTCAATTTTTTTATGAAATAATTATGTTCCTTATAAGGTGAAACAGTCACCATTGAAAGGAAAAGAAATTTGCAGTATGCATGCTTCATGTTTTACAATAAATCTCAGTCATAAATGATGGGAGAAGTGTGTATAATTCTGAAAATTAATGACTGCAATGTTTTGAAAAGAATTTATGAAATAGTAAAATGCATCAACATGATAATGGTTCAATAGATGTTTTAAACTTGATGGATCTAGATGTAGTTCCTAGATCTGAAAATCCTTTGTCAAATCTGAAAGAGATTGATAGAGAAATTAAAGTATGTCTTCAAAAGATCCAAGAGAAGTTTGTCTGGTTTTAAAGAAGGAAAGTAGGGAAAAGAAAAGAAGAGTCATCAAATGTTTTTTATGAAAGATTTATAGCTGCATTGAATGAGCTTTCAGCTGATGCAAGACCCCATGAGTCTATTTGGATTGAGTTATTCTTAGAGCTTGATGAGCCCGACTCAGTTAATTGGTCTACTACCTTGAGAGAAGAGAGTGTTGCATGTATAAAAGAATAGATAGATGAGATTGAAAGAATGAAATCTAAAAATGTACACAAGATTGAGGACTGTGAGGGAGATGAATCCATGAGTGGATATGCCTCCTATGATGCTTAAGGTGATTATTATTCTCAACATGACAGTTTAGATGTGTATTCAAAGCAAGAAGAAATTTGTGAGAATATAAGTAATTGTTCGAGTAATCATGAGCCCGTTGAGGTTTCAGATTTTAGTGATATGGATCACCTTGTTGTTAAGTTCAATTCACAAAATGTTTGCAACCCCAGTTATGAAACTGTGTTGCCACATATAGCTACGCTTTATGAGCAGCATGATAAAGGTTATGATGTAGATGTGAGTTGTTGTAATGATGAAACAAATGTGCATAGAGACATGAGTACCGCTGATTAAATTCCTTTATCAGATTGGGACAATGTTTACAGCTCAGAGGATGAAGCCAAGGAAAATGAAAATGAAGAAGAAGGTTCACTAAGTAGTGAACAAATTTCAGAACTCTTAGCTGATGATTTTCAAAGGTATGCATCCAAAAATGTGCCCAATCTCTCACACCCAACCAGTACATGTTTTGATACTGATGATGTTTTTGAGGGTGTGAAGTATGATATGTATGTTGATTCTTTCCTTGAATTTGATTTGAGTGATGGACAAGATAAAAATTCATATAAGATTGATAGGTGTGATAATGTAGATTCATACGTTGATATGAACTTAGATTTTGGTATGCATGGTGTGGATCTTGTTGTTAAAAGGCATGACAAGTCTGAAAAACTTTTCCCTGATTTGCAAGTGGGAAATGAACCATTGACAAGTGACAATCATGTATTTTCATGTGTGCAAAGTGCTGATAGAAATTGTGATCAGCAAGTGGAAGTGCAGTCATGTTATGAGGAAGTTTTCCTCTCTAGTTTGCAAGCCATCATTGTGGAAGAGTGTTCATCATTTGAGCAAACTAGCAATAGAGATGTGCCTAATGTTTTCAACTTTTAGAATAAGTTAGGCCACTTTTCATTTCAGTTGGGAAAGAGTGGTAAAGAGTATGGCACTCTTATGTCACCTAGTGATCAGCCCTTTCAGCATTCGTTTGGTTTCCAAAGATTGATTGATTATGAACATGTTGATGATTATGTTTTATGTGATCAGCTGATTAGAAGTGGAAGTGTTTCTGAACAGGTAGATGTGAATGGTGATTTCAGCTTACCTTTGATTTGTGGAAACGAAAATCATGTGTTTGACAGAGGTAAGAATCGATTTCAGTTTTGATGGCCCAGGGCCATTTATAAGTTGTATATTCTGTATATAGTCGCTTTGCTTTTAGTTGTGTGGTTTTCAATAAAGTGCCATGTTGTTTGGGTAGAATAAGGATGCCCTATTTTTGAGAAGAGTAGAGATGTGATCCATTTTTGGGTGGTCTGCTTAACCATAGATTCTGGATTCTTGTGTTGATCTTCCAATCAACCATCCCCAGTCAGAGCCACTGTTGGGACTCATTGAAATTGAGTCAAGTTTTGAGGCCCAATTCAAATTTTTGCTTTGCATTTCCAAATGAGTTAGTTTGAATGGCCTAGTTACAGAGAGGGCAAAATGGAGCCAGTTGATTTTCAAAGGGTAAGGTTCGGGAAACATGTCCTACACCTTTCATTTGGCCTATTCAGTGATGTGCAACTTTTAGAATTCAGTTTGGATAAGTTTACCAGGTACCCATTTCGAGGGGTGACCTGAAAGTGCATTTTAGGCACAAATGCAGATTTTATTGATGCAGATTTTATTGAGTAGCCTACTTTGGGTGTTTACATATTTTGCCCTATTGATTGTCATGAAGAAATTAAAAATGGATTGAATTGTATGTATAAATTTGAGTCAGCATGCAAAATTTCAATTCTTCATGAATCCATTTGCTCAATTTGCCAAGCTCGAACTGTTTGCAGTTTGTGAGTTTTGACAAGTCCCTGTTTTAGTAGCTAGTTAGAGCCCCATTTTGCACAAGTGTAAAAGTTGCCTCAGTAAGTTTTATGCCAGAATGTTTGTTTCAGGCTATTGTTGGTATAAATGATGAGTCATGTTTGGAATTTCAAGCCTCTACCAATTCGCTTGATCAGTTTTCAAAAGGGTTTCTTGAGCCATCTATTTCAGTGATTTGTACTTTCAGTGCTATATTAGTTAAAGTTGCTATTTTCATGAGCGCGCCATTTGCACCCAATCAGACTTTTGGACGAACTGAGGATCCAAAGATTTAATATGTACTTCAAGGTACCTGTGTTTCAAATTTGAGGGACTACGGAGGTCGTTTGATATTTTTGAGAAAGGCATCATGTGTTGCCAGAACATTGACTTCATCAAGTCCGCAGTGTCGACAAAGCCAATTGGGCATTTTCGAAAATTAATATCTCTTCACTCGGGACTCATCTTTTAAAACTGTTTGGTAGAGTTCATGCTTGTATATCAGAGTACATGCTTGTCAGATGGCGAGGTCCAGAAAGGTGTTTTGACTGACTTGAAAAATACGTCTTCACGATTAAATGCGAAAATGTGGCGCAAGTGCCTGAAAGTTGCAAAACTAAATCAAGTGAATAAAAAATGGTGCCAATCATTTCCAAAGGTATGTTTGAGGTTCGTAAGTCATTTCAAAAGTCAATTGAATGAAAACGAAAAAAAAAATTAGTCAGACCCACTTTGGGGCCCAACCTGGCTCATGCCAGTGCACTAATTTTATGGTGAAGTGGATTTAAAATAATGTGGTGCACTCATAACAAAATAAATGGAATGGATTTCAATGCTTTTACAATGGGATTCTCAAAGTAATAGTTGCTAACAATCATTTATTTGGCGAATTTATCCTAAGTTGAATTTTGTTGTGCGGTGTGAGGTGCCAAATGCAATAGTTTTAAATAAATGGAATTTGTTGAAAGGGCATGGAAGTTTCCAAAGAAAGTGTGATTGCCAGGTGTAAAGTAAATTACATAACCATGGCCATATCCTCCCACGCGAGTTGAAGACCATAGAAAGTCTTAGGCAAATTCAAATGGTGGAGGGCTATGCTTTTAAATAACTTTCAGCAATTTGCAATTGACATAATGAAATGTCTTTCCTTTTGCTGTTCCCATGGTGTTTGGGCTGAAGAGCCATTTGAAAATGAAGCAATACTTCAGCAAATAAAACTCCAATGCCAAATTCCCCCCTCTGTTGTGGAGTTTGGAGGCTATTTTAACTTTCAAGCAAACACATTTGGAAGTGTTGGAGAGGGCAGCTTTGAAGTTTATTAAAATGCAACACTTGAATGGCTTCCCCTCCTCCCACATATAGCAGCCCCATGGTGAAATTCCAAGCAAATTCCATTTTTAACTTCCCAGCAAATGCCATTGGCTGGTGTAAAGCCAAATTCCACAACCTTCCCAGCATCCTCCTTGTTGTGTGTGATTGCTGGGAGTGCAATTTAAAATTGCAAACAAGGTAACAACAGTCTCCTCCCTCACGTGGACCATGAAATCATCCAAGCAAATAAAATGGAAGGTGCACATAATTAAGAACCATGACCTTTGCCAGCAATCCTCCCTCATGTGCTATGGTTGGGCGTTGAAGTAAGAAGGCTTTAGAACTTTCAAAGCAGATGTAATAAAATCCTCCCCTACGTGCAACAGAATGCATAAATCCTTATGTGCAACAGGCAACATGGTGGTGAATGCCAGTTAAAAATTTTTTGAATGCATTGGCCTCCCTCCTCCTTGTCGTGTGTCTCTGACCTGTGGAGATGTGAGTAAGGTTTTAAATTTTTTAAGTTTGTATTGGTTGGTGTAAAGATGAATCCACATTCTTTGCTAGTCTCTCCCTCCTGCAGTGGAAATGTTGGAAGGCATTAAACTTCAGCAGAAAGCTTCAGAAGTGAATGCATTTGGAAAGTGGTAATGGAAGGGGGCATTAAAATCCCAAACAAAATGAATGGGCAGCGCCATTAAAACTCAGGGAAAGGCTCAGAAAACACAATCCTAGGTGAAATCCTTTATCCCACATTTGCTAGGAAGTGGGATTTTATGCATTTTGTAACAAATAAGACACTCATCTAATATGTCAAAGCCTTAAGGGCTTTTGACGCAAGGTGCTAAGGGCACCCAAGGTGGACCCCACACATGTGGGCACAGAGCCCAAGGCGACTGAGGAGGCTGACTGAGCGGTGACCAAGTGGACCCCATGCAGGCACGGTTCCCAAGGTGGGCAAAATTTTGCAGAGGAGGAGCAGGTTAACGAGCGAGCAAGTTGCAAGAGATTGACGACCGGTGTGACTTTGCGAAGGAGAGATGCTCGTGAGTTAAGGGCTGTGAAATGGCAAAAAACCCAGGCTCAGCAAAGGGAGTTAAAGATCAAGCAAGTCCGGAAAGATCCAATGGCTCGCGCGATTTCGGAGACTGAAGATGCTCGCCGATTAGCCAATGTGAAATAGTGAAAGCCAGGTGGTAGGTCTAGTTGGTGTTCCAGTAGGTGGGTCTCATTCGAGTGGCGTTGAGGTGGCGCACAGGTGGCAGACACATGGCAATGACTTGGCGACGAGCAAGCAACTTGGTGGCGGACACATGGCAGAGTGATGAGGTGTCATCTCAGATGGCACCCAGTGGACCCCATCGACCAATCAGAGACCACCATGTGGCAGGGTGTCAGGCCAAAATCAGAGCCAAAAATCAAAGTTAAAATTAGATTTAATATATAGTTTCAACTATATTGAAAATTGAAAAATTTAAATGATTGTGCACACATGAGTGATTAATTCGCTCAGAGGCTTATCTTTGCCCAAAATATGAAGTATTATATATTGTCGGAAAGCTCTTGAGATGAGGAATGCAGTTACAGAGTTAGTTTCAATAGATATGGGATATTTTGAGAGAAGTTTCCATGGGAATGAAGAAGATATTTTTGCAGTTAGGGACAAAGGAGACACTTGGCAATTTCGGTTGCAGACCTAATATTTTCCCTCTTCCTTCTTATTCCTATTTTCTTCTCATTGTAATGGTTCCAGAAATTTGGGGAGTGGCTCCATTTTTACATGGTTTTCATTTCTGAGTTCTCTTCAATATTGTATAGGGCAGGGTTTTTCTTTTGAGTAATAGAGTACTTTCTTGCTGTAGATGTTTTACTGCAGGTTCTTGTGTATGTAAGGCATGCACAAATTCACACAAAATTTGTCTCTAAATGTATATCTATTTGTTATAAATTGAAGCCTCAAGGATGCTAAAGTTTATCAATTTCAAGGAGATTGTTGTGGTTGTTTGCAGGCATTCTTCAAGAAAGAATTTAAATTCTTTAATAGATCATAGATAATGGGATATATATTTTTTAGATATGATGATTTTGTGAGTGAGCTGAATAATGCATTTTTGTAAGGCATTAATGTAGGGATATTTAATGATGAAGGTGGATTTGCAGTACATGCTTTCATTTACAGTTTGATATATGACTCTGTTGCCCTTGGATAAGGCACTGATCTTGCAAGTTTGGGGATGTTTTCAGATAAAACATATTAAAAGATAAATCTATTTCCCTTTATGTTTAGGGGTTAATGTTTTATCCTTCCAAAGCTCTATTTCACTTATTATTTGTATAAGATCCAGCCCATCTGTACGTGTTACCTAATTTGGTGAGCTTGTGGAACGGTCTATCTGCTTATTGTTGATGCAATCATATGTTTGTGATTGTTGTATTTAATGCATCAAAAGGGTGTCCCCCCTAGGTCTAGTAGAACCTGAAGTGCAGGAGGATCAATTAGGGTCCTATGTTATGTTATCCAAGCCTTGATGTGTTTCATAGACTGAAATTAGCCATTTCATAGAAGGATTGCAGGTGTACTTGGGTTTATCACTTTTGGTGAACAATAGGTTCTAGCCTCTCCAATAGCATCTAAGTTCCCATCAGGATGGTATCATCAAAAAATTATTGATGAGAGAAAATAGTAGAGTCAAAGGAAGGGTGGAGGCCCTTTAGGCTTCCCTCTTTAACCATCTTCTGAAGATACCTTCCAAGACTTTTCGCCATAATAGTGAAAAGGACAGGGGAGATGGGATCCCCCTGTCTAATGCCCCTAGAGGACCGAAAGAAATGAGAAGGTGACCCATTGACTAAAATAGAGGTGTTGGTTGTAGAAATAAGCTGCCATATAAGCTCCCTTACCTTCTTTCCAAAGCCAAAAGCCTCTAAAATCTTAAGAAGAAAATCCCAATCCGTCTTATCATAGGCTTTTGACAAATCTGGCTTAAGAAGAAAACCATGTCTCTTAGACTCAACAAGAGAATGAATATTTTCATGCACTATAACTATTGAATATAGGATTTGTCTCCCGGAGATAAATCCAATCTACTAAGAAGAAATGAGAAGAGGAAGCATAGTCAACAATCTAGATGTGAGCACTAACAATGGTATCTAATAGGATTTTTTCTTGGAAACACAAGTGGTTGACACTTTCAGGAAAGATTTTGATGATTAAGTCAGTCCTTAATGTTGTTCAAATTTATCTTATGCTTATTTTAAATCTTCTTAAGAAGTTTTGAAACCAACTTCAAAAAATATTGAGATCTTTTTTGAGATGATAATGTTAATGGGAAAGCTAGGATTCCCCTTTTAGCCTGGAATAAGGTTTGTTTGCCCAAAATTTATGGGGGTACAGGCATCCGTGATTTAGATTTTCAAAATAAGGCTTTAGGAGCCAAATTGGTTTGGAAGTTATACCAGAATCCTAATTCAAAGTGGGGTAAGCTTATGTTTTCCAAATACATGAATAATTCTAGTAGAGAAAGGATTTTTACTGCTTCTTCATTACCTCTGGATTCCTTGATTTGGAATTTTTTGTCCTCTTGTAGAGATGTGATACTGCCCCATTTGTCCTGGCTGATTCATAATGGTCACAAGGATCACTTTTGGGATGATACTCGGAACATGCATTCTCCTTTGCACCTTATTAAGGATTGGGTAGAGTTGTAGGATTATCTAATATCCCTTTGGGGTAATTTTGTTGCAAATTATTTTTATGTGGACACTTCTGGTAGATCTCCAAAGGCTAAGTGTAAATCTATTGATTTACTTCCCTTCCCACATGACTTAAAGGATGCTTATTATTGTGAATTGTCATAGAGGTCAATTTTTTTTACTAACAGAGAGATGAATTTATTTGGACAAAGGCTAAGAATGGGGGTTATACTGTTAGGGATGGGTATGCTTCTCTTGTTGATGTTTCAAGTTTCCTTTGTTGTGTTGATAGATTATTTTGAGGTCCTTCTTGTCTTCCTAAGGCTAACACTTTTGCTTGGTTGGCTTATCAAGATAGGGTTTTGACTAGTTTAAGGTTGGATAGGTTGGGTATTGCTGCTATTTTCCCTTGTGTCTTGTGTGGGTACTTCATGGAATCTTCTGATCATCTATTCCTACATTCTCCTTTTGCTAGATATTGTTGGTATTGGCTCCTCCCTAAGCTACAGTGGTCAACACCTTTTTGTCCTTCACTCCAATCTCGGTTCCAGAGTTGGCCTTCATTGTTTTCTTCCTCTGTGTTTGCTTGCTTTTGGGATATGATTCCTTCTCTTGTGGTTTGAAATATTTGGTTAGAGAAGAATAATCACATATTTAAGAAGTATTTTTCATCTTTTCATGATGTTATTTTCAAAATTGAAAAATCTATTTCTGAGGTGGTTATGAGTAATTTATATAGAAATTTATCTAATCTCAATATTTTTCCTCTTGGGATGACAAGATTCTCTCAGCTTGGCTACTTTTGCATCCTCTACCTAAGCATGTATTTGTTCCTTTGATCTCAAAAAAATTAGCAGGAGTCAAGTTAAATGGATTCCTCCCCTAATAAATTTAAGCTCAATTATGATGGGGTTCTTTGGGAAACCCAAGTATTTTAGGGATTGGGGCTCTCATTTCTGATTTAGCTAGTAATATTGTTTTGGCTACTTGAAAATTAGTTTTGGTTGGTATTAATAATAAGGCCGAATCAGAAGCATTAAGCTTGGGTCTAGATTTGGCCATTTCTCTTCAAATTGAAAAACATATTAGTGAAGGAGATTTTATTCTAACATTTCATGCTTTGACTAATAAGCAAGTGCATAATTGGAGGTTGCAATATATTTTGGATGGCATATTATTATAGTTAAAATGTTTTAAATCTTACGAAATAGCTCACTATTATTTTGAGGATAATGTGGTTGTAGATTTGTTGGCTAATAAAGCCATTGATGAACAGATTGAGTTTCAAGAGGTGGCAGGCTATACTTTGTTGCCCTTGATGACATAAGATTTGGTTTAATTATTACCTCGATTTTTTTTTTTCTTATTGATGCATTTCAGTTTATGATTTCTTTACCATATATTTGATGGTCTTGGTGTGTGCCATATATGTAGGGGTTCATTATGCTTATTTATGGCATATATTGGCTTTGATTTTAAATGTGTCGTTATTTATCAAGGGTTGCCACCTTTTTTCCTTGGCACCTTATATTAATATTTTTTGTTTTGATGGTCTTTGGTAGATTGTGATACATTTGAATTATTTTTATATCATTAACGGTTAAGGCATTGGTTGTATGTGTTACACCCGTATCATTAAATATATTTCTTAGCTGCCTTTTTTTGAGGTTTTATTACTCCCTTAGCGTAAGGGGTGACATTAACCTTTGTGTGCTTCTTGTTTTTCACACACTTCAAGTACTTTGGCTAACACACGATGGTATTAATGCCAATTATGATGGCATTTTATCTTGTTGGTTCTAATTGCTATATAATGCTTTGTTTTACTATTGTGGTTATCATTTTCCATTCTTCATGTCGACTATCTGTGAAATTATCTTGTATTGGGTCTTCATGGCTAATAAATTCTAGGATTTTGGTGTGGGATATTTCAGATATATTTCTTCACCCCTTCCTCTATTCTTCTAATGAAGTGGATTATGTTATTTCTTGTTATCATTTTGATGTTGGCATGTTTTCTTATGGTGGTTTCTTGTCTCTTAATAATATTCTTACTAATGGATGGCATGGAGAATTATTGCATGTAGCCAGGGGTGGACTTATTTGTAACAGGTATAATGATACCATTCTGGAATTTGAAGCTTTGCTGGATTTTGTGGCACCTAGCATTCTAGCTGTTGCATTGGATGTGTTCACTGGAATCCATTATTTGTTGGAGATAATGATTTAATTAATGAAGACCCTTTAGCGGTGGTGCCATTGCAGTATATTCCTCTAGATGATTTGGGAAAGTATCAAAGCATGTCTTTCTTATCTCCCTTTGCAAGTCTAGGAAATCAAGTGCTTGAAAGCTATTGGTATTGGTTTGGGGAAGTATCAAAGCACATCAAAGAAACAATCAATTATGAAGGTTCCACTTGTGCATGTATTTGTGTTGAAATTGATCACTCAAAAGGTCTTCCTGTCGAGATTACATTAAGGATTGGTAACAAATGTTAGAGACAACAAGTATATTATGAAAAAATTATTTTCAGATGTAGGATATGTTTTTGAACAAATCATTGTACTTCCCACTCTAGCAAGAAGCATTCTCATGTAAGGGCATGACCCACTTGGTGGAATGGAGTTTAATCTCATCACTATGTGGTTCATCCCAATAAAATATTAGATATCACTGCCCCAAATCCACTTCATGACAACTTGCATCCATCATGTGCTTCTCCTTCACATGGCTCTCTCACTCCTACAACTAAGTCTGTGAAAGAAGTTAATTTTGATGCAGGTATATTAGAGGCTTCCTAGATTCTGGGGGAGAATTATGACATCAATCTTTCTCTCTCCATTATGTCAACCAAGGAAACTAAAGACAATGTCTGTGAAGAAATTTTGAATAGTTAAGAATGTGTTGAATGGAATTCCTCTTCTAGGATTGAGTTGGAGTGGACAAAAGTAAAGGGGAAGAAAACTCCTCCTTTAAAATAAATGCATCCTATGACCTTAATGTCAACAAAGAAAGAGAAAACTAATACATGTAAATATGATGCACACCCTCTTAGGTCATGCAAGTTCTGACATTTGTTGGTTTAATTTATATAGGAGTGGACCCCTTGTCCACAACTTACCTAAAAAAAGTATTACAATGGCAATATGGGGACAATGGAAACATTGGCAATTGGAAGTATTCATACTTTTTCTCAAGGATAAGAATAAGAACAAATATAAAATAAAAATATCATAATATGACAATATACTAATTTACTCTTAAAAGCATTTTTACTTTTGTAAAAAATTTAATAAAAATATAATAATGAGAATATATTAAAATTTTCACAATATACTTATATTAATTACGCTGAAGATGTATTACACTAACATAATGGATGCAAAAATGTTCATTAATAAAAAACAAAAGTATTTAATTTGACGTGTTTGTGACACTTAAATGCATGAAAAGGAAAAAAAAATATTTTATTTATTTTCTTCTCTCAACTACCACTCTTAGTTCAATGATCAATTGGTTAATTCTATCTTCAACATGCAATCAATTAACTTTGTTATAATATAATACTAGCAATTGCACCTTGGTGTGAAATGGGCATGCCAAAGAGATGTGGAAGGTCGATTGGAAAAAAATTGGTCTATTTTTTGCATAAATTTGTGTAGTATATAAGGTCAATTGGTAGGCGATGATTTTTTTTGTGCAACAAAGGTCTCAATGGAGAAGTGATAGCTTAAAATCAACCATGCATCCACTTACAAGGATCCAATCATAAGTAAAACAAAACCTTTGAATCGAGAAGATAATCAAGTTTCATTAGAAATAGACTCATGCTATGTTTGCAATAGGGTGAGAGCGAGAGAGAGGTTGAGATAGGGATAGAAAGAGGGATCTATGTAGAGGGGAAAGAGTGAGAGAGAGATGTGTAAAGAAATAGAGATAGAGAAGAAGATAGAGATATAGGTAGATTTGAAGATAAAGATAGAGAATGAGGAGAGGAAAATGGAAAGGAGAGATATATGGAGAAATAAAGAGAGAGGGGAGAGGAATAGATAGATATGGAAGAGAAAAATAAATATTGGAAGAGAGAGGGAGCTCGATAGAATGATAAAGATAGAAATAGGAAGTGATATGTAGACAAAGGGAGAGATATAATGGTAGAAATAGATATAGATAACTAGATAGAGATAAAAGGATAGATGAAATAAGTGATAAGGAGAGATAGATATAGAGAGGAAAAGATATATCAATATAGAGGTCCAAAAAGAGGGAGTGGAGTGGAGAGAGGGAGAGAGATGGATGGATAGAGGGAGTCATGTCTAGAGATATAGGGGGAAGAGAGGAAGATAGAGGTAGATATAAATATAGAGTGAGAGAGGAAGAGAGAAAAAGAGGAAGAGATATAGAGTTCTATAAAAGAAGAGGGAGAGATATAGAGATATATATAGATGGTGAGATAGAGTTAGAGAGATAGAGAGAGGTGGAGAAGGAGAACAATAAAGAGATGGAAAAATAGAGAGAACTAGAGATAGACAAGTAGATATGGAGAGAGGATGAAAGAAATAGGGGAGATAGAGGGAGATATAGACATATATTGGAAGAGAAAGAGAGATATAGTGATATACAAGAAGAAAAAGGGAGAGAGAGGTAGAGATAAAGATATATATTGGGATAGGGAGGAAATGAGGGATGGAGAGATGAGAAGAGAGAGAGAGAGAGAGAGAGAGAGAGAGAGAGAGAGAGAGAGAGAGAGAGAGAGAGAGAAAAATAGATATTGTACAAGAGAGATGGAGTGAATGAGAGAGAGAGGTGGAGATAATGATACATAGATATAGAGGGGTAGAGAGATATATGAAGGAGATAGGGCAAGAAATAGTGAGGGAAAGAAGGTGACAAAGACAAGTAATAGAGAGAAAGGTTTAGACTTTAGAGAGATGGGGAGAGATAGAGAGGGGGAAAGATATAGAGATAGAGATAGCTATAGGGAGGGAGAAATAGGGAGTGTGTATAAACATTATAGAGAGAAAATTAATGGGGAGGGAGAGAGAAAGGGATATAATATAGAAAGACGAAGACAAAGGGATATGTAGGGATAGACGATAAGAATAGGGATAGAAAGGAGAGAGAGTAGATATAGCTTTTAAAATATAAAGGGTGTGAGAGAGAGGGGTAGATGAAAGGAGAGAAAATGGGGGAGAGGAAGAAATAAAGATAGAAAAAGGGTGACAATGATAGAGAGGGAGATAGACAAATAGAAATATAAAGATATAGGAAGTGATATATGGAGATGTAGAGAGAGATATAGAGAGAGTAATAGAGATTAAGGAAGAGGAGTGTATAAGATCTAGAGATAGAGAGATAGAGATAGAGATAGAGATAGAGATAGAGATAGAGATAGAGATAAAGAGGGAGAAATAGGGAGTGTTTATGTGAGTGAGAGAGATATAAAGATAGAAATACAAAGGGAGATACAGGGAATGTGTGTGTGATTCAAAGAGATATGTAGATAGATATAAAGTGGGATAAAGTGAGAGAGATATAAAGATAGAAATACGAAGGGAGAGACAGGGAATGTGTGTGTGATTCAAAGAGATATGTAGATAGATATAAAGTGGGATAAAGATATATAAATAAATAGGGGGGGAGAGGGAGAGAGAGTATATAGAAGTACAATGATATAAAAATAGGTGAGAGCAAGTGAGAGGGAGAGAGAGAGAGGGGGAGAGATAGAGTGGGAAGGATAGAAGGGGAAATGAGAGAGATATAGGGGGAGGTAAGAAGATATAGACAGGGGAGAGAGAGATAGAGATGGAGATAATAATCAAATGGCATGCTACCCTCAACATAACTCTCCAACGATACATGACATCCTTAAATTATTGACATGAAATGAATAATCAAAAGTTAGTTGCTCTTTCACTCTAAACATTTAATTACTTGGTTTTAGGTTAAAATTTATTTTATTATTGTAATTAAAATTAAATTTAAATTTAAATATTCAACAACAAATACAATTTTAATAAGATGAAAAGTATAAATTAAATTAATTCTACTATCTTTTAATTAGTATTTGTAATTCCATTCAAAAAAATGAATAATTAAAATAAAATTTTAACTTAATAAAAATTAATCCTTAAAAAAAGAAGAAGAATTAGAGTACTCTAATTCTTCTTTTATATTTTTTTTTTCTCTTTCTTTTTGGAAACTTAAAAAAGAGATAAAATCTCTTAATAAAAAAAAAATATTAAGAGATATTTGATCAAATGACGATAATAATAAAAGATTAAAAAAAAAAATTATGTATATTTTTTTCTAATTAGTAATATTAAAATCTATATCTTTAAAATTTTTATAGTAAAAGATTTTAAAAAAAATTAATATAAATTTAAGCATAGTGTTGGATTAATTCTATAGCATTGCATCCTTCTTCCCATTGATTTTAAAAAGTAGGTGGCTCACTTCATATTTGGAATGAATTTAGTAATAGAGTTGTTCACAATGGTGTTAGCACTGCCAATGGCAAGAGATCTAAAATGGAACTCCTCTTTTGAAAAGCGCATGAATATACACTCCAAGGTTTTAGAAGGCTAGGTCTTAGTTCCACAAGATATATTAGTGGGAACAACTGTGTTGTAAACAAGGGGGGCTTGCTAGTTCTACCATTGGAAATATTACAATCTTTCTCAAAATGCAAATCTTTTTTTTTTGGATTTTTGAAGTATATATGAAATGTGAATCTAAGTAACTACAATCATGCCAACTATTCTACACTACTTGAGATTGTAAAGAAAATTGAAAAAGATATGGGTCAAGAGCAATCAACTTCAGAATGAAATCAAGCAAACAATGTTAATCAATGGACCATTCAAAAGAATGGAAGATTAAACCACAAGGAGAAACCATATTTTCATAAATTAGATTATCACAATTTATGGAAATATGATGCAATCATCTATAGAAACAAAATAATACCACAATAATTTTCAGAATCCATCACATTGCAAAGCCATTACCTATGTGTGTGCATGCAAGACAAAATTTCCAATATGCTCTTGGAAATTCATTGTAGCTAAGTTATTCCTTACTCTTGAATTATTCAATAGTCAACAATACCATTTACTAAGACGTTTGAATAAATAACACAAACTTAAATACTAAAATATGAGTAAAATTCATCCACACTTCACAAGATTTGGCAAACATTTCACACCAAAGTTGTATTAATATTTCACAAGAATTTCTATGCAAAATTTTCAACCCCTTATTACAATCAAAAGGAGGATTTATATAGAGTTTGAAAATAAAAATCCATAAACCCAAAACTAGGGTTTTTGGGTGAAATTACAGTATGAAATTAATTAAAACAAGCTGAAATATTGCTAAAAACGAGTCTAAACTAAAATCTTGACTCCTCTAAACGTTATCCAAGTGGTAGAAAATTGATTTGGGTAGACAAATTCATGGAGAAACACAAATGTATCCACAGTTTCGAACTATATAAGACTTCCCATCTTTTACTCGCAAATTTGCATGAAAAACAGATTTATTTTCCTTCCATCAGCTCGTTGCAGTTAATTGAAAACTACTAGACTTGTCTTGATGTGAGAAACAAGGAAGAGATTCCTTCCAACATTAAAATTCAACCCCACCAATAACTGAGAGTTATTAGGTACAAAATTGAAAACCAACATTTCCCTCTTCTTTCCAACTTTTGACTTCTATTTTTAGAAACTTTTTCAAAACTGTAACTATTCAAACTTAATCATCTGGAAAAAAATGCTTCTTGAAACTTTTCATCACTCCTTGTAGCTCTTTTACATTTGGTGTCTTATTGTATTTTAACTTTATCATCGGGTTCTTGATAAGAGACTTTGATTTCTTATTAACATCTTTCAATTGTGGTAGTTTAGCTTGCATTATTTCCAGACACTTCTTAGTTGATATTATTTCCTCTATGATATGTGAGGAGCAATTTTTATACATTTTTTCCTTGAAAGATTGGATCACAATCGCAACACTCTCCTTATCCAACCTCTCATTTGGAAGAGTCCCATGTAGACTCTCAACAAACTCTTCCATATGAGACAATAAAGAATGAATAGAATTAATTTGTTCGATTATTTTGTCTCGGGCCTTTATGTATTCCTTAATCACCATCTTGGTGGCCCTTGTCAACTCCATTAATGTGTCTCTATTGATATCCTCCTCCAAAATTATCTTTTCATGCAATAGGTTCAAATCAATCTTCTATATTTGCCAAAGTGTTGGGAGATAATATTCCCACAAAAGAATTGAATCTTGAATGTTAATTCCTTCCCTTCCACTCCCTTGCAAGAGGTCATTCAATGCAATTAACTGAGCTTGTGATTGGTCATAATTATTCAAAATCTAATGAATGACATTTTCTCCTAGTTTTTCAATCTCAACCCTCCAATTTAGAGCTATAGTAGTAAAAGAATCTATGTTCATGCATGTTCTAGATAGTCCTTGTGTAATAGCAACTTGGATGCTTGTGGAAGGAGAAGTTGAATCTATGGAACCCAAGAGTTGGTTGATATATTTCTTTAATTCAATGTTCTAAGCCTTCAACTCTTCTTTGGTCTCATCCTTTTTGTCCATTCTCCAAAAGATTTGATCCATTGCTTACTTGAGAGAATGTTTCTCCCCTTCCTTATTTTTCTCCCCTAAATCCAATCCTTAGATATGGTAATCTTCTACCCTCATCTTCTTTTCTGGTTTGTCCACCTATGGAACGACAATTTGGACCTTTTGGTGCTCAAATTCATCTATTGTTACTACTACTAATTTCCTTGCTCGATTTTTGGTTTGAGGACTCTTGAAGGTTTTTTTTAGCATAGAGAAATTTGTATTTGTCAATTCCTTATATATCCTTTCTCTACGAGCAATTGATTGCGCAAGCCAGGTAGGAGTGGAACTAGTTCTTTCTCCTCTTATTTGCAAGGCATCTTTAGAGTCTTGGTGTTGTTGGTCTTGTTCTTCTTCTCACTTCTCTTCTTCATCATGCTTTTCCTTTCCTATATGCTTTGCAGGTCCCTCAAAATGAGCCTTGTTGTTGTAGGAGTTCTTCTTACACATCTTCTTGCATTTGTTCATTTATAACACTTTGTTCCCCATGTTCATAATCTGATCAATTTGCTGTTGGGAGCCGGTAGGAGGAATATCTTGGCTCCCTCCTTCCACTTCGCCCAAGTCCTTACCTACCATAGAAGGTAAAAACATCCTCAATTACATTATCAAAAACTTCAACATTAGGAGCAGCTTTATGATATGTTTATTGTTCTTGGCCCAAAGGAAACTCTACGTGTTCATGATGCACTTCAAGCACTAGTTCATTAATCTCAATTCTCTCCTCCTGTTCTTCTTCATGAACCTGTTGTTGTGGTTCTTCCTCCTTTTGAAGCTCAGCCTCGGTATCTGTCTTCATACAAGATAGTATATTGAGGTAGCTCTTGAGATGAAGGTTCCGCAGATGAAGATGGCAAAGGACCTTCTCCCTAGAGAGTGGAGACTTGTGAGACATTAGAAGTTTGTGAGGCAGGGTTCTCTTGTTCTTGTTGTGAGGATTCCATCCTTGTTCTTTTTTTCCTAATCAATTGTGGGTTAGGGTCTTCCTCCGCTTCTTCCTTTGACTAGTCTCTTATTATATTAATTGGAGGCACCCCTAATCTTCTAAATACCTTAGTCCATTCTACTAAGGCAACCCTTACTTCCCCCTTTTCTTCATCCTTTACAGTAGCTGATCTAGTCCTTTGATGTACTAAAGGAGTTAGGTAGTCGATGCACTAGGAGGGTCCTTTCTCTTACCAAATTGGGGAGGATTGGTTGGGGAAGGTGCAACTTGTTCTATCTTCTTTTGTTGCATCTTTTTATGCACCTTCGAAGGAAGTTGCTCCACATAAGGTCTGACATGATCTATTGGGTTTCATGCATGTGAATACTTCCTAAAGGAAGAGGGTCATAGAGTTTTCTTCTCTTTTGCTGTAGCAGTTGGTTCTCCCTATGATGGAGTCTCCACTAGATGAACCAGATGCATAGGGTATAGATTACCCATCCATTTCTTGGTCCAATGCAATGCATCCTTAGCTCTTAGTTTGATATCCTCTTTCTCTACTAGTTTGGGATCGAAATGATGAATTGAGATTTTTAAAAAAATTATATAGAGGATGTAAAACATTCCCATCATCAGCTTTTTTGAGTTGTTCAAAAACCCATAAATTTTCCACCTTGACTACCAAATCCAAGCTCAGCCTACAGTAGTCCTTGACTTGGACTTCATGATCATCTATGCAATTAGCCCAATAATCTTCAATGTGTAGCATATGTTTAAAATGAGAACCCATAACCTTACTAAACGTGTCCACTGAATCAAACTTATCTCAATCAATTCTCAACATCTCCAAAGACAATTCAAGAAACTCTACCTCTAAATTCTTAGCCACTTTCATATCTAAGTATGAATGTACTCCTACATTGATTGGAAGCTGTAAAAAATGGCTTATGATTTCTCTTCACCAACTTGTGGGCATATAAATTAATTTAAATTTTTTAAAGGAAATTGGAAAAAGAGAAGAAGACATATTGAAAACCTTGAAAAATAATTACTGTAAACAATATTAATCAATTCAATATATTTAGCAAGTTGTTTAAATAGTGCTACAATATTCACAAATATTCAAAATTTAGTAATCAAATCAATTTTATTTTACTTGATTATCATTATAATTTTTAATTAAAATATGAGTTTGTCTACAATTGTCTTTTTTTTGTAGTCTCATTTATCTTTATGTCAAGTGCATGCTCTCCTAAATACATTTATGCCAACTATGCTTAACATTCTATTAATTCAAAGATTATTGGTTTTTAAATACATTAGTAAAATATATGAGTTTGTTTACAATTAACTTTTTCCTCCATCTCATTTACCTTTATGTCAATAACACTTAACATTCTATTAATTCAGATATAATTCCTAACCCAAATTGCTTTCCTATTTGAACATTTACATCAATTTTATTTTACTTGATTATCATTATATTTTTTAATTAAAATATATAAATTTGTTTACAATTAACTTTTTCCTCAATCTCATTTACCATTATGTCAATTACATGCTCTCTTTTACATTTATGCCAGCTATGCTTAACATTACCTTTATGTCAACAATGCTTTAAAATTTTATTTATTCAAATATAATTCCTAACCCAAATTGTTTTCCTATTTGAACATTTATCTTAATTGTTAAAAATAATAATAATCAACATTAAATATCCATCCTATAAAAAAAAATATCTCTCCACATAATTTACATAAATTTATTTTAAAGATAACTATATGGGTTTTATATTATTCTATTCTTATCCTTACAAAAAAAATCTTTACACCTATTTTCATGTTTCAATTGTAAGGGTGGGTCCCATAGAGAGGAGCTTCAATGAGTATAATTTTTGTTAAGATATTTTATTTGGAATGATCCCATGAATTTTGTAGTGCAATTTTTAAAGCTTGAGCTCCAAAATTTATGAAAATTCGGGTCTCGTGAATTTTGTTATATAGCATAATCAATTCATGTGGAAAAATAAATATTTAAAAAATATTTAATTGATTGACAAATGATTGGAAAAATGTATTTAAGCTAGTGGAGAAATTTCTAACCTCCACATTTTCTATTGACTCAAATTTACTGCCCTAAAAAGTGGGGTCAATTTTTTTAAGATAAGATTGCCCTAAAAAGTGGGGTCAGTTTTTTAGGATAAGATTCCAATTAATCTTATACCACTAATTTATACTTCATGAGACCTTGCTCCTTAAAAATAGATTTCATCCTAATATCTCTTTTAATAACTCTTTTAGTCAATAAATAATTCTAAAATAATTCTATATAAAATAAGTGAAAACTGGTATTCTTATAAAAAAGATATACTTAAGATATTTATTTAAATTCATTCTTGTTGATTATAAATATTTTTCCTAATTCATTTAAATATAAAATAAAATTGTAACAAGAATAAATGAAAATTATCTGGATCTAGTAGAAATAAGAAATAAAACTAAACACAAATTAGTTTAAACAGAACCTTCATATGACATGATCTTTTGAAGGTGATTTTAAAATATTTTTAATAAATAATAATTTTATAATTTTTTTTTATAAACCGAAAAGAAAATAATGCGCCATTTGGGAAAAAGCGCCAACCTTAAGAGGCACAACGAACAAAAGAACTGACAGTCGCAGAATAGCTGGTTGCTAACATTATAATTGTTGTAGTACAATACAAAATGGATAGCAAATCTGATCAAAAAGGTTAAAAGGCAGCACACAAACAGGCTGTCAGAATACCAACACAAACATCACAATAGAAAATTTCACAATCATTTAAGAAAGCTTGGCGGCCCCGCTTTTGTAATCAGCTCACGTGTTTTAGACTGTAAAATCAAGCAAAACTGCAAAATAATTACAGTCCACGTAATGTTATTCTCTACAGAATTGATGAATATTGTTGACGGGCCTCTTTCATGTGCCATGCTGTCAACCTGCGTATAATAACATTTGAGTCTCCATTATTAAACACGAATAAATGGGCATTCTCATTCACTGCCAACATGGGATAGCTCCTTGATGTGATGCAAGTTTTGCCCCCCTCTGCAAAGCTCTCTATTATACTGTGATCCACCTGTTCATACAGTTACACTACATCATTTAACTTTCAATCAGAAAGAAATCAAAGCTTTAAGAAAATGGAAGGCACCAGGTTGGTCATAAGAGTGTTCAGGAATTCAAAATGTCGATGCAAAAATTAGCACACAATCTAATCTAATCTAATCTAGAAGTAGATATGATCAATTTCATGGATTGTAGAAATTTGATGTCTTAAGAGATCCCAGATTGTAAATCTACTGATAATTAAAATATTCTTACCAGAACTCGCAGAGAGAGGGATTTCTGATGAGGAGACAGGTTTACAAATCCTCCATAGCTTGTTTTGTCCATATCAGTGTCTAAAGATGACCTGTCCATTATATCATTGTAACCATCTAATCAGAGTGACAGTTAATCATTCAGAAAAGGAATCTAAAGTTAATCATTGAATACAAACAGTGCAGAGTGAATGAGTCTGCCACACTGTCAGACTCATTAATCCATCCCCACAAAATCCTTCTTCCCTTATTATCATCATAAAATGTTTTCGAGGCATAAAATTTGCCATAATCATATCTAAGCCCATTTGGGCCCTCCACAGATCCATTGTCAGGCACATATCTTTCCAATTTAGGGAAATACTTGCCCACAGTGTAATAGTCTACCTTGGAATCATCCAAACTGTTCTTCAGCACATGTTTCAGAAAAGGACCCTCAACAGATGCATCAAGGTCATCATTGCCATGGAGGGAAACAGGGTAAAAATCAGGACATTCCCACATTCCAAAATGCTTTGCAGAATGAAGTGGGTGTTTTGCCTTGACCCATTTCTTGAAATCCTTGCTTTTGTAAAGCAAAGCCATTCCTCTCTTCTGCTTATCTCTCTTATTCCCCACCAGTACTCGCCATATGTCGTCTGATCCCAACCAGGCTGTAGTTGGGTCTCTGAATGAGCTGCTATTGATAATACCCTCAGGCATCATGATAGGATTCTCTGGAACTTTCTTCCACTCCCTTAGTAAAGGGTCTGAGGGATCCTTAGGAACTGCCATGTTTGTAACTTGTACAGAGACATTGGTGTTGCCCGTGTACAAAATAACAGGAGCACCACCCTCTTGCATTTTTGTTGCAGATCCAGACCAAGCACCATTAATGTCATACCATTCATCTGGGTACAGAGCTGCTCCAGGCAAGTGCTCCCAATTTATCAAATCTCTAGAAACTGCATGCCCCCATCTAATCAACCCCCAAACAGCTGAAAAGGGATTATATTGGTAGAACAGATGGTAGTAGCCCTTGTAGAAAAATGGGGCTGCAGAATTCAAACCCTATTTTAGAATGCACTTTTATAGAAAAAATAAACTATCAAATAAAGAATAGATTAAGATATGTTATTTATACTCACCATTGGGGTATTCATCGTTGCTCCATGCACATATTAAATACATCCAGATCAGCATGAAACATTTGTTAAAACAAATAACCCTCATTACCAGGAAAAATATAACATTCATAATTCTAAGTTACATAAAATTGCTCACCAAAAAAAAACACCTTTGCAAAATCCATAATTCTACACATACCGTTCATCCAATTCTTCAGAGGCTGAAAGTGATAGGCTGTCTTATGAAAATTGGAGATAGACAGATTAAATATAGGGCTTGGCTTGGCCTTTTGGAGGTCCTCCAAACTAGTTTCGTCCCAGACATGGTGGGAAGCATGGGAGCACACCATCAGAAAAGCAAAAAGAAAGCAACATGACAAGAAAGAACAGCCACCCATTGCAAAGATTGATTGTAGCAGCAAAACAGATCTGTGACACTATAACTTGGTTGAACTAGGCCTTGATTTATAGGGTGCCAAAATCATCTCGTCAAATAAAGCTGGGTAAAATTTGAAAAAATCAATGCATGGATAAGGATGCTTAACTGATAACTAATAGCAGGCAAAGTTTACGAATGAATGACTAGGTGGGCACACTGGGCAGGATTCCAATCTCTCGGGAGATTCAATAGGTCAATGGAAAGGATAGAAAAACATGTATATCATAAAGCATAATGGAAAAAAAGCATCAAAGGGACAGGTACCTAATCGCTAAAATTGTTATTTATGATCTTTTAAGGCCACAGTCTAGACTTGCAGGCGACGTGTGAACATTCCAAGGCTTGGCTCAGCTCATCACCTTTACCACTTATCACGCTTAGGTGAGAACCCACTAGCTAATTTACATATTTTGTTCTGTTAAAGTTAGATCTGGGACCAAGGGATTAACAAATTGCAAGAAAAACCATAAATTTTTTGGTGGAATTCGGGACTCATCAGGCTTCAATTCGGCATTGGGATTATTAAATGTTCGATTGTATGAAATGGGGAGATTTTGGTTGTGATCGAGAGGTACATTGACAATTGAACCGAGCTTTAATGTTTGTTACACGGACTGGGATTTAGATACAATCTTCTTCCACAGCCTGTGATGTGATAGTTAATGCATGACGTGGAGTGAGTTATGGGCACTGGCTATGGGATGCGTCTATTCTGGTTCCAAAAGTGATCTGTTGTACAAACGACATGCATCCAGAGTCCATTGACATACATCCCTCCCATGCCCTCCCATAATGCGATGAGTCACGTTCTAGGATCCACCTCAGGCTGATCTGGAGGCATGTTGTCGTTTTCCAGTTGACAGAAAGGCTTAATGAATGCACTCGAAGTGTTGACAGTTTAGAGTGGCTAGTGTGGGCCCCTCTGACCCGTCCGCTTCCCCGTTACCGGTTACCATTTCCGTCATCCGTAATCCCGCTCAAAGTTTGATTTTTTCAAACTCTTTTCTCCCACTCATAAGCCAAAATGGGAGCTTTCAAACTAAATTAATATTCCCCCCATTATTAGAAAGAAAGTAGTGGGTATGTGCAGGATCATGGTGTGCCAAAACAGGCCCTTAAGTGGCAATGAAATTTCAAAAAATCAGAGTTTTGCAACTTGACATGAAAAATTGAATAAGTTATGAACATTATTTTTAAAATATGTAAGAAGAGAATCTATAGGAAATTGAATGTAGTTTCTAAGCTACTAATTGTTTTTTGAAAAAAAAAAATTCTATTTGATGAAAATTTCAAATTTCAATGCAGTGGTACAAAAATTTCAGGAAAAAGATAAGAAGTAGGTGTATGTCTGACCACCCTAATCACAATCAAATCATAATATTTTTTATAAGATTTATAATATAAGTATTAGACTCATGTCCGGATGTGACACATATTTTTTTATAATTTTTTATAAAGTAAATAATTATTTATGAATTTTTTACTACAACTTTTCAGAAATTCAGAAATTCCTACGTCTGACCACCTTAACTTGGTCAAAACCTTATGAAATTCATTTTTTTAAAATTTTTCCCTATAGTAGACGAAGCATAGGATGTGACGCATGTTTCAAATTTAAAAAATGTTATGCGGTTTAAAAGTTATGAGTATTTTTCAATTAGTCTATCAATCAGGACTTTTGTCAGAATTCAATTAGAAAATAAATAATAATTAGTTATTAAAGTCGAAATAAGACAAGCCTTATATTGTTGGAAAGCTGAGAACATCTTTAAAAAATCCTTTTCGTTTTATCAATTTTGGCTATAAAAAAAGTCGTCAGCCACCAGTGTAAAGTCTGGAAAATCAAGGAATATTGAAAAACACGTTTTTTAGTTGACTTTCCACGCTTGTCACTTCCAAGCCAAATCCCAAAACAAACCTGAACCAAAATATGGAGGGCAAAATTTATGTTTTAAAATTGGATATCAGATAAAATCGAATATCGGATTTTATTGGATAAAATCGGATATCGGATTTTATTGGATAAAATCAGATATCCGATTTTTGAAAAAATAAAAAAATATATTTTAGTAAATTGGGCATAACTTTTGCGTTTATATCGGAATTTTGATTTTTTACAGGTGTTGGAAAGGTAATTAAGAGCTCTATGATATGAAATAAGTATATTTTCAATTACTTGTTTTAAAAAATAATTATAATTCATTTGAATTCATCCTTCATTTTTAAAACATAAAAAACTCATGACTTTTTCATATGATTTCTCTATTGCATGAATTTTTTTAACAATCATCTCAAAATAAACTAAATAAGCAATTAATTAATAATAATAAATTTATGAATTTTATTGAGTTTGATAAATTTTGATAAACCATGTTATCTATGTTTGTTCCTTTCTCCACCTCTCTCTACTAAACCTATCACACCACCTATTTGTTTCTTCCTCCCTCTCTTTTGTCCATATTTATACATCTCTCTCTAGACCTATATCTCTAACTATCAATGAATACCTCATTAAATCTCTCAAGCTCTACAAGGTGCTTATATTTCTACCTCTTCATAATTTCCTCCTCTATGTCACTCTCTCTTCCCTAATATCTAGACTAGTCTCTTTGCATTTCATTCTCATCTCTAGCAACAAAATTTAGAGGGGACAAGGAGAGGCGTAGGGAAGTATCAAAAAAAGGAGAGGGGGAGAGAGGTGAGAAAGGTAGATTAATTGGGGGGAAGAGAGAGTGTGAGAGAGAGAGCTATAGGTAATTAGGTGGAAGGCGAAGAGAGAGAGGGAGGGGGTGATTGGGGTGAAGAGAGAATGAGAGGGAGAGTTTGAGATTATTAGGGGGTAGGAGGAGAGGGGGAGAGGGGAAATTATCAACAAAGAGAGAAGAGAGATGGGGACAGAGGTGAAGAGAGACATAGAGAGTAATTAGGGGGTGGGTAGAGGGGGAGAGGGAAGTATCTATAAACCCATAGGAGGAGAGAGGTGATCGAGGGTAATTGAGGAAAAGAAATAATGTGAGAGAGAATATGGTGTCCTAAAGGGTCATATGGTGTCTCATGAACCTTTAGGACACCATATGACACCTTAGGACACCAAATGATGTTGTTATAAGTCTTATGGTGTCCTAAGGGGTCATATGGTGTTCTATGAGCTTTTAGGACACCATATGGTGTCATTACAAGTCGTATGGTGTTAAGGGGTCATATGGTATCTTGTGACCCCTTAGGACACCATATGACCCCTTAGGTATTGGTAGGGGTCATATTGTGTCTGAACGGGTCATATGGTGTCATTGGGGGTTGTATGGTGTGCTAAGGGGTCATATTGTGTCCTAAGGGGTCACAAGACATCGTATGACCCCTTAGACACCATATGATCCATTAGGTTTTGTTAGGGCTCATACTATGTCCTAAGAGGTCATATGGTGTCCCATGACCCTTTAGGGCACCATATGACCCCTTAGGACATCATATGGTGTCTTTATAGGTCTTATGGTGTCCTAAAACCCCTTAGGACACCATATGACCCCTTAGGACATTATATGACCCTTTAGGATACCATACGATACCTTGGGACACCATATGGTATCACAAGGAGTCGTATGGTGTCCTAAGGGGTCATATGGTGTCCTATGAGCCCTTACGACAATATATGACCCATTAGGTGTCATCAGGGGTCTTATTGTGTCCTAATGGGTCATATGGTGTCGTATGACCCCTTAGGACACCATATGCTTGGAGACAATATGGTGTTATGGATCGTATGGTGTCCTATGACACCTTAGGATACCATATGACCCCTTAGGATACCATTTAGTGTTATTATGTGTCGTATGGTGTCCTATGACCCTTAAGTGTCATTAGGGTTATTTTATGTCCTAAGGGGTTGTATTGTGTCCTAAGGGGTCATACGGTATCCTATGACCCCTTAGGATACTATATGATGTCGTTAGTGGTCATATTATGTCCTAAGGGGTCATATTGTGTCTTATGACCCCTTAGGACACTACATGGTGTCGTTATGTGTCGTATGGTCTTCTAAGGGGTCATATGGTGTTCTATGACCCCTTAGGACACCAATTTTATGCTATTATGGGTCGTATGGTCTCCTAAGGGGTCATATGGTGTCCTATGACCCCTTAGGACACCATATGGTGTCATTAAGGGTGGTATGGTGTGCTAAGGGGTCATATGGTGTCCTATGACCGTTTATAACACCATATGACCCCTTAGGTATCGTTAGGTGTCATTTTGTGTCGTTAGGGGTCATATGATGTCCTATGATCCCTTAGGACACAATATGACCCCTTAGGTATTGTTAGGGGTCATATTGTGTCCTAACGGGTCATATAGTGTCCTACAACCCCTTAGGACACCATATGGTGTCGTTTGGGATTGTATGGTGTGCTAAGGGGTCATATTGTGTCCTAAAGATTCCTGAGACATCATATAACCTCTCAGGACACCATATGACCCCTTAGATATCGTTAGGGGTCATATTGTGTCCTAAGGGGTCATATGGTGTCTCATGACACCATATGACCCCTTAGGACACCATATCGTGTCGTTATGGGTCTTCTTATGTTCTAAGGGGTTATATGGCATTCTAAGGGGTCAGATGGTTTTATATGACCCCTTAGGATACCATATGACACCTTAGGACACCATATGGTGTCGTAAAGGGTTGTCTGGTGTTCTAAGGGGTTATATGGGGTCATATGGTTTTGTATGACCCCTTAGGACATTATATAAAGTTGTTAGGGGTCATATTGTGTCTTATGACCCCATAGGACACCACATTGTGTCGTTATATGTCGTATGGTGTTCTAAGGGGTCATATGGTATTCTATGACCCTCTAGGACATCATATTATGTTGTTATGGGTCGTATGGTCTCCTAAGGAGTCATATAGTGTCCTATGACCCCTTAGGACACCATATGGTGTCATTATGTGCCGTATGGTGTCCTAAGGGGTCATATGGTGTTATATGACCCCTTAGGACACCATATGATCCCTTAGGACACCATATGGTGTCATTAGGGGTCGTATGGAGTGCTAAGGGGTCATATGGTGTCCTATGACCCCTTAGCACACAATATGACCCCTTAGTACACCATAAAGTGTCCTTAGGGGTCATATGGTGTCCTATGACCCCTTAGGAAATAATATGACCCCTTAGGTTTTGTTAGGGGTCATATTATGTCCTAACGGGCTATATGGTGTCGTACAACCCCTTAGGACACCATATGGTGTTGTTAGGGGTTGTATGGTGTGCTAAAGGATCTTATTTTGTTCTAAAGGTTCCTAGGACATCATATAACCCCTTAGGACACCATATGACCCCTTAGGTATCATTAGGGGTAATATTGTGTCCTAAGGAGTCATATGGTGTCTGATGACACCATATGACCCCTTAAGACACCATATCATGTGGTTATGGGTCTTCTTGTGTCCTAAGGGGTCATATGGTGTTATATGACCCATTAGGATACCATATGACCCCTTAGGAAACCATATGGTATCGTAAAGGGTGGTATGGTGTCGCAAGGGGTCGTATGGTGTCCTAAGGGGTCATATGGTGTCTTATGACCCCTTAGGACACTATATGACGTTGTTAGGGGTCATATTATGTCCTAAGGGGTAATATTATGTCTTATGGCCTCTTAAAACACCACATGGTGATGTTATGGGTCATATGGTGTTCTAAAAGGTCATATGGTGTTCTATTACCCTCTAAGACACCATATTATGTTGTTATGGGTTGTATAGTCCTCTAAGAGGTCATATGGTGTCCTATGACCCCTTAGGACACCAAATAGTGTTAGTATATATCGAATAGTGTCCTAAGGGGTCATATGGTGTTCAATGACCCCTTAGGACACCATATGACTCCTTAGAACACCATATGGTGTCATTAGGGGTCATATGGTATGCTAAGGGGTCAAATGGTGTCCTATGACCCCTTAAGACACCACATGGTGTCGTTATGGGTTGTATGGTGTTCTAAAAGGTCATATGGTGTACTATTACCCTCTAAGACACTATATTATGTTGTTATGGGTTGTATAGTTCTCTAAGGGGTCATATGGTGTCCTATGACCCCTTAGGACACCATATAGTGTCATTATGTATCGAATGGTGACCTAAGGGGTCATATGGTGTTCAAGGACCCCTTAGGACACCATATGACTCCTTAGGACACCATATGGTGTCATTAGGGGTCATATGGTATTCTAAGGGGTCAAATGGTGTCCTATGACCCCTTAAGACACCACATGGTGTCGTTATGGGTCGTATGGTGTTCTAAGGGGTCATATGGTGTTCTATGACCCTCTAAGACACCATATTATGTTGTTATGGGTTGTATGGTCTTCTAAGGGGTCATATGGTGTCCTATGACCCCTTAGGACACCATATAGTGTCATTATGCATCGTATGGTGTCCTAAGGGGTCATATGGTTTTCTATGACCCCTTAGGACACCATATGACTCCTTAGGACACCATATGGTGTTATTAGCGGTCATATGGTGTGCTAAGGGGTCAAATGGTGTCCTATGACCCCTTAAGACACCACATGGTGTTGTTATGGGTCGTATGGTGCTCTAACGTGTCATATGGTGTTCTATGACCCTCTAAGACACCATATTATGTTATTATGGGTTGTATGGTCCTCTAAGGGGTTATATGGTGTCTTATGACCCCTTAGGAGACCATATAGTGTCATTATGCATCGTATGGTGTCCTAAGGCATCATATGGTGTTCTATGACCCCTTAGGACACCATATGACTCGTAAGGACACCATATGATGTCATTAGGGGTCATATGGTGTGCTAAGGGGTCAAATGGTGTCCTATGACCACTTAGGTATCATTAGGTGTCATTTTGTGTCATTAGGAGTCATATGGTGTCCTATGGCCCCTTAGGACACAATATGACCCCTTAAGACACCATATAGTGTCGTTAGGGATCATATGGTGTCCTATGACCCCTTACGACACAATATGACCCCTTAGGTGTTGTTAGGGGTCATATTGTGTCCTAACGGGTCATATGGTGTCCTACAACCCCTTAGGACACCATATGGTGTTGTTAGGGGTTGTATGGTGTGCTAAGGGGTCATATTGTGTCCAAAAGGTTCCTAGGACATCATCTAACCCCTTAGGACACCATATGACCCCTTTGGTATCGTTAGGGGTCATGTTGTGTCCTAAGGGGTCATATGGTGTCTCCTGACACCATATGACCCCTTAGGACACCATATCATGTTGTTATGAGTCTTCTTGTGTTATAAGGGGTCATATTGTGTTATATGACCCCTTAGGATATGATATGACCCCTTAGGTGTTGTTAGGGGTCATATTGTGTCCTAACGGGTTATATGGTGCCCGATGACCCCTTAAGACACCATATGGTGTCATTATGGGTTGTATGGTATGCTAAGGGGTCATATTGTGTACTAAAGGTTCCTAGGACATAATATAACCCCTTAGGACACCATATGACCCCTTAGGTATCGTTAGGGGTCATATTGTTTCCTAAGGGGTCATACGATGTCTTATGGCACCATATGACCCCTTAGGACACCATATCATGTCGTTATGGGTCTTCTTGTGTTCTAAGAGGTCATATGGTGTTATATGACCCCTTAGGATACCAAATGACCCCTTAGGATACCATATGACCCCTTAGGACACCATATGGTGTCGTAAAGGGTGGTATGATGTCGTATGGTGTCCTAAGGGGTCATATGGTGTCTTATGACCCATTGGGACACTATATGACATCATTAGGGGTCATATTATGTCCTAAGGGGTAATATTGTGTCTTATGACCCCTTCAGACATTAGATGGCATCGTTATGGGTCGTATGGTGTTCTAAGGGGTCGTATGGTGTTCTATGACCCTCTAAGACACCATATTATGTTGGTATGGGTCATATGGTCTCCTAAGGGGTCATATGGTGTCCCATGACCCCTTAGGACACCATATAGTATCAATATGCATCGTATGGTGTCCTAAGGGGTCATATGGTGTTTTATAACCCCTTATGACACCATATGACCCCTTAGGAGACCATATGGTGTCGTTAGGGGTCATATTGTGTCCTAAGGGATCATATGATGTTCTATGACCCCTTAGGACATGATATAACCCCTTAGGAGACCATATATACTAATTTTCAAATAAGGAGAGATATAAAGGTGAAGAGAGATGAAGAACTAAAGAGAGGGAAAAGAACTAAAGGACAAGGACATAAATAGAGATATAGATATTAAGGAGTATGAAGTGAGAGGGAGAAAAACTAAAGGACAAGGATGGATAGAAAGAGGTAGACATATCTAGATATTGAAAAGGAGAGAGGAAGATAGAGATGAAGATAAAGGGAGAGGGAGGTGAATAGATATAGAGAAAGAGAGAGGTAAAGACAAAGATAAATATATGAAGAGATGGAGAAAAATGGACAGAGAGGGGTAAAGAGAGAGATAAAAAAAGAAAGAGATCGAGAGATATAAAGGAAGAGAAATATTGATAGATAGAGATATATAGATAGTGCAAGAGAGTGAGAAGGAGAGATAGAGATTATAGATAGGGATAGATAGAGAGGGAGAGAGAAAAAGAGGAAGATATAGATATATATAAAGGCACTATAGAGAAGGATGTGGGGAGAGAGAAAAAGATATATAAAGATCGAGTAAATAAAGAGATAAAAGTAGAGAAAGGGAAAGATACTTCAAGAGGGTGATAAAGGAAGAGACAGAGAAGTAGATTAATCATGTATAGAGGAATATATATAAAGATAGAGGAACATATAAAAGAGATATTGATAGGGAAAGAGATGGAGATGTGAATATGGAGATAGAGATAGATATGGATAGAACATGATAGAGAGAGTAAGATAAATGGAGGGAGAGATGGAGTGAATAAGTGAGATTTAGAGATAATGAAATATAAATATACATGAAGATGGATCTATAGGGATATAGAGAGAGAGGGGACAAGATAGGGAGAGAAAGGAGGTGATAGAGACAAGTAATATATAAGTATAGGTAGGATAAGGTAAAGGAGGGAGATAAATAGAGAGAAGAGAGATTATTAGAGAGAAATATAGAAATAAGGAGTGACAATGATGGAGTGGGAGAGGAAGAGATATGAATAGAAAGATGGAGATATATGCAGAGATGCATGTAACTTGGGAATTTATTTATCTACATGGAATGAGAAAACAAGTGACATAAGTAGAGAACAAAGAGATATATAAAATATATTATATAAGTATAGATAGACAAGTGATAGATAAAGGAGGTGATAGGAAAAAAATGAGACTTTGTATGCAAAATTTGTGAGTATTTAAAGTTTTAAAATTGAAGGACTAACTTTAAATGATTATAATTAATTTTTGGTCTATAAAATCATCAAAATACCTCATCCATTTGATAGGTCTATGAATTACCTTTCCAACGCCTATAAAAAATCAAAAGTTCGATAAGAAACACAAAAGTTATGGCCATTTTACTAAACTATATTTTTTTATGTTGATAAAATCGGATATCCGATTTATCCGATTTGAAAAGTATGATATCACACTAGTGACATCACAATGGTGACATCACAAATCGGATACCTAATAATATCGGATATCTGATATTATCGGATATCCGATTTGGTTTGGTATTACCAAACCAAATTCAAATTTCGCCCGACCCAAACAAAAAGTCAAAGCGGATTTTGGCATGTTTGGAAAGGTTGAATGCACATTTTTTTCTCTATTGCCACTTTTTGGCCCCCCTTGATCTTTCACATACCCTAGTCACTTCATTTGTGCCACGCAGCCCATGAATCAACGAAAGCAACTAACATGCTATGTTAGTCGAATTCGCTGTTTCGCAAGGAAAAAGAAATGGTGGCCACACAGTCCGCGAATCAGCGAAAGCGAATAACATGCCATGTTAGTCTAATTCATAGGTTTTGTAGGGAAAAAGAAATTGGTAGCCAAGCAACCCACAAATCAGCAAAATCTACTAACACACTATGTTAGTCGAATTTGCTATTTCGTGGGGCAAAAGGAAATGGCGGCCATGCAGTCCGCAAATCAGCGAAAGTGACTAACACGCTATGTGCCTAAACAATGTTCCATGAATCTCTCTCTCTCTCTCTCTCTCTCTCTCTCTCTCTCTCTCCCATTATTTCTTTTTTAAGTCTCTCTCCCTCTCTGCCTCTATCTCTCTATCTCACTCTCCTCCTCTGTCAAGTGTATCTTTTTCCCACTCTCTCCCTACCTCCCCCCCTCCCTTTCTCTTTTTCACTTAAGTCTCTCTCTCTCTCTCTCTCTCTCTCTCTCTCTCTCTCTCTCTCTCTCTCCCTCTCCCATTCTTTATCTCTAAAGTCTCTCCCTCTCATCCTCTCTATCTCACTCTCCCCTTCTCTCAGGTGTATGTCTCTCTTATTCTCTCCCTCTCATCCTCTCTATCTCACTCTCCCCTTCTCTCAGGTGTATGTCTCTCTTATTCTCTCCCTCTCTCCTCCCCCTCCCTCTCTCCCTTTCTCATTAACTATTTTTCTCACTCTCTCCCTCTCTCCCTCTCTTTCCACCAATTAGGGTGACCTCCAATGGTTAAATTGAGACACCAAGATCCAAAATCACCAAGAAGGGGAAGTGCACTAACATATTTAAATTGAGACAACCTATGACCCCTTAGGACTCCATATGACATCTTATGTATCGTTACAAGTCATATGGTGTCCTATGATCCCGTAGGACACATGCATGGATCCCTAGGATACCATATGAACCCTAAGAATATCATATGTCCCTAGAGAGGGAGAGAGGAGTAGGAGAGCGAGGGAATGAGAGAGAGACACACCTAATAGAGGATGAGAGTGAGATAGAGAGATAGATACTGAGAGGGAGAGACAATAGATAAATTAGATAAAGAGAGATGGAGAGAGAGAGGAGGGGAGACCAAGATAGAGAAAACGTAATATTGATGAATCAACACCTTGAGGTCAACATAATTTGTATTCTGATGATGTTTCAAAATCATTGTTGAGTTATTATAGATGCATCTTCTTCTTCATCAATAACATACAAAGGTAGCTCATTAAACAAAACAAGCATTATCTCATCATCTTGCTCAATATAACTAGGTAACTCATTAAACAAAACAATCAAAAACTTGTTATCAACACTTTTTCCTTGCTCTTTAACCTATTGTTCTATATCATCATACATATCATTTTATTGCAATAAATTTAATTTTTCTATTTCTACATCATTTGCAGTTGTATTGACAAAAGATAACTTTGTTTCTACCTCAAAAAAGTCTCTCTTTTGTTCAACAAAATAGCTCTTTAGATATATAATAGGACCTCTTGGACAAAGGAAGATTATGCTAGGGCATGAAAGTTGATTTGCAAAAGGACTTTGATAAGATTTGGGGATTCCTTGAGGTGGAGACATCTCTTTAAAGGGTTTCTCTTGGGGAATGATGACCTAGTTTTCTACATACATTTAACATCTTGCATGCGTTGAAAGCTTCTAAATCCTTGGATTTCAACTTTATAAGAATCACTTGAAGGTTGAATAGGCTTTACTTGAAGGTTGAATCTCTAGTCTCTTCTTCTCTTTCCATCGACCTCTCTCTCTCTCTAAACCCTTCCCTTCCTCCACCCCTCTCTCTCACCTGGGATCTTTCTCTAGTCTCATACTCATTTTCCATCCCTTCCTCCCTCTCACTTAGTATCTATCTCTCTCTCTTAGGTTAGGCTTGGGAGGGAGAGAGGCAGAGAGAAGAGAGGATGGAAGGAGAGAGGGAAAGAGAGGGTGAGAAAGAGAGACACTTGAGAGAGAAAGAGAAAGGGAATGGGAGAGAAAGAAAGAGTGTTAGAGGGAAAGAGAGAGACTTGAGAGAGAAAGGGAGAGAGGGAGAGAGGGAAAGAATGGGAAAGAATGTGAGAGAGAGACACTTGAGAGAGGGGGAGGGAAATAATGGGAAGGAGAGAGGGCAAGGGAAGAGAGAGGATGGGGGAGGGAGAGAGGGAAAGATGAACATAATAGGAAAGAGAGACACCTAAGAGAGAGGGGGGAGAGAGACCCGAGAGAGAGAGAGAGAGAGAGAGAGAGAGAGAGAGAGAGAGAGAGAGAGATGAGAAAATAGAGATAGAAGGGTAGGGAGAGACACTAGAACGAGAGAGAGAGAGGAAATAATGGGAGAGAGAGACCTAAGAGAGAGGGAGAGAGGGGAAAGAGAGATGGATGGGGAGGGAGGGAGGGAGGGAAAGACTAGAGAGAATGGAAAGAATGGGAGAGAGACACCTACGAGAGAGGGAAAGAGAGATAGAGAAAGGGAAAGGGAGGGATAGGGAGAGATGGAGTGAGAGAGAGAGGGAGATAATGAGAGAAAGAGAGAGATACGTAAGGGAGGGGGAGTGAGAGAGATAGAGATAGAGGGTGAGAGGGAGAAGGGGGTTGGGAGGGAGAGAGGTAAAAAGAGTTAGAGGGAAAGAGATACAGACCATATGGTATCCTAAGGGGTCATATGGTGTTCTACGACCCCTCAGGACACCATATGACTCTTTAGGACACCATATGGTGTTGTTATTGGTCATATTGTGTCCTAAGGGGTCATATGGTGTTCTATGATCCCTTAGTACACCATATAACCCCTTAGGTGTTGTTAGGGGTCATATTGTGTCCTAAGGGGTCAAATAGTGTCTTATGACCCCTTAGGACACCAAATGGTGTTGTTATGTGTCATATGGTGTCCTAAGGGGTCATATGGGGTCCTATGACCCCTTAGGACACCATATGACCCCTTAGGACACCATGTGGCATCATTAGGGGTCGTATGGTGTCCTAAATGGTCATATGTTGTCCTATGACCCCTCAGGACTCCATATGGTGTTGTTATGGGTCGTATGGTGTCCTAAGAGGTCATATAGTATTCTAAGACCCCTTAGGACACCATACAACCCCTTAGGACACCATTTGGTGTCATTATATGGTGTCCTAAGGGGTCATATGGTGTTCTATGACCTCTTAGGAGACCACATGACCCCTTAGGACACCACATGGTGTTGTTATGGTTCATATGGTGTCTTAAGGGTTCATATGGTATCCTATGACCCCTTCGGACACCATATGACCCCTTATGTGTCATTAGGGTCATATGGTCTCCTATGACCCCTTAGGACACCATATGACCCCTTAGGACTCCATATGGTGTCGTTATGAGTTTTATGGTGTCCTGAAAGGTCATATGGTGTTCTATGATCCTTTAGGACACCATTTGGTGTCGTTATGGATCGTATGGTATACTAAGGGGTCATATGGTGTCTTATGTCCCATTAGGACTCCATATGACCCCTTAGGTGTCATTATGGGTCATATGGTGTCCTAAGGGGTCATTTGGTGTTCTATGATCCCTTAGGACACCATATAACCCCTTAGGAGTCCATATGGTGTCGTTATGGGTCATATGATGTCTTAAGGGGTCATATGGTGTTCTATAACACCTTAGGACACCAAATGACCCCTTAGGACATCATATTACCCCTTAAGACACCATACGACCCATAACGACACCATATGGTGTCCTAAGGGGTCATAGGATGCCATATGACCCCTTAGGACACCATATGGTGTCCTAAAGGGTCCTATGGTATCCTATGACCCCTTAGAACACTATTTGGTATTGTTATAGGTCCTATGGTGTGCTAAGGGATAAAATAGTGTCCTATGACCCCTTAGGACACCCTAGGACCCCTTAGATGTCGTTAGGGGTCATATTATGTCCTAAGGGTCATATGGTCTCATTATGTGTCTTATGTTGTCGTATGACCCCTTAGGAAACCATATGGTGTCGTTAGGGATCGTATGGTGTCCTAAGGGGTCATATGGTCTCCTACGACCCCTTACAACACCATTTGGCCCCTTAGGACTCCATACGGTGTCGTTATGGGTCGTATGGTGTTCTAAGAGGTCATATAGTGTTCTATGACCCCTTAGGACACCATTTGGTGTCATTATGGGTCATATGGTGTGCTAAGGGGTCATATGGTGTCCTTTGACCCGTTAGGACTCCATATGACATAATATGTGTTGTTATGGGTCATATGGTGTCCTAAGGTGTCATATAGTGTCCTATGATCCCTTAGGACACATGCATGGATCCCTAGGATACCATATGACCCTAGAGAGGGAGAGAGTGGGAGGAGAGGGAGGGAATGGGAGAGAGATACACCTAAGAGAGGAGGAGAGTGAGATAGAGAGATAGAGACTGAGAGGGAGAGACAAGAGATAAATGAGAGAAAGAGAGATGGAGAGAGAGAGAGAGAAGGGGGGAGATAGAGAGAGAGAGAGAGAGAGAGAGAGAGAGAGAGAGAGAGAGAGAGAGAGAGAGAGAGAGAGAGAGAGAGAAATAGAGGGAAAATATAATTTTCCTTTTCTATGGTATTTACATGAATGGTAAAAAATCGTTATGAAAATAAAATACTCTATTAAATTTCTTAGGTAAAAAGATACTTCATGTACATGCAAACCTAAGAAATATAATTTTGTGTTATAGTATCCCTTTGCAAAACAAAAATTAAAAATATATTACCTCATGGCGGATCCATCAGGGTAGCATACCTTCTCGAGATAACACATTATATCCTACACCAATACCTGATGGCAATGAAGACTTCTCCTTTGGCTTTGTCATTGGTATAAAAAAAGTTTACATCGGCATAACTTGGTCCATTAGGGAAGGCCTTTTTGGCTACGTCGATACCCGATGGAAAAGAAAGAAATAAAATCTTACCAAATGTTTCCATCGGCAAAACATATAGTATCAGAGAAATGCCATTTTCACTATGCCAATACCCGATGATTAGGGTTAGGGTGGTTGTTGCGAAATGCACTATAATCCATAAGGAGTTTATTCAAATCGATTCCATCCTTCAAGACTATTTATGATCATGTGTGATGTGTCATTCATGTAAAATATTGGAGAAGATGTATCAAGACACACAACATGAAATTGGTTATTATATGCACAAGCGATGCTTGCAAAGGATTGAAAATCATGGTTTGCAATGACCTTTTCCTTTTTCACAACGCACTTTGGAACAAATTCCTATGATCTATGGTAAATAAGTTCACTGGTCTCAATGCTTTCACACATGCCAGTTGTGCTACTTGTTTCCTTCTGACATGAGCTTACCATGGCAACTAAAATGACAAGCTCCTTCCACTATTTCTCATTTGTAGGTCAAACAACAACGCTGTCGCTTCCATCCTTTTTCTTTTCCAGTATAATGATACTTCATGATACTTCATCCAAGGTGCAAGCAAAACTCGAGCTTCTACTAAAGCAAGCTTGTCATTGATTTTAAGTCCAAATTCTTTTGCATATGGATCTTGAGCGTATGCATTGTGGTAGACAGTTTGTAAAATGTCCATCTCTCTGTCTTTAGGGTGTTGACCTGTAACTCTCAGAAGGGCGGAAATTTGCTTTTCATTCAAACATTTTGAATAGCATTGGCGCTCTATTATTTTGCATAGCTCCATTTGCAAGTAGCTTGGCCTTTGTTCATTTCAAACTTGTAGGGTTAGAATTATGGTTTAGGGTATGGGTTAGAGTTAATTTTAGGCTTATAGTTTACATAGTAGTTAGGGTTACGGTTACCATTTACATCATGGTTGGGGTTAGGGTTACATTTAGAATTTTGGTTATGGTTAAGGATAGGATTTAATATAGTAGTTTGGGTTAGGGTTGAGGCTAAGGATTATGCTTAGGTATATGGTTGGCTTAGATTTACTTTATTGTTAGGGTTAGGGTTAGGGTTTAGGGCTAAGATATTAGTTTAGAGTTAAGATATAGGTTTAGGGTTAGGGATAGGGATAGGTTTTGGGTTATGGTTAGGGCTATGGTTAGGGTTAGGCTTTTGGTTTTGGACAAAGGATTATTGCAAGGGTTAGGGTTAATCTTTAGGGTTAGGACAAAGGATTGTTTCTATGGCTAGGGTTCAAGGTTACTATTAGGTTAGGGTTAGGATTAGGATTAGGGATATTGTTATTGTTATGATTGTGTTTAGGGTTAGGTTTACATCATGATTAGTGTTAGGGTTAAGATTAGGGATAAGTTTAGGGTTGAGTTATGATTAGGATTCAATTAGGGTTATATTAGGGCCAGAGATAAGGCTATATTGAGGTTAGTGTTAAGGTTAGGTTATGATTAAGGTTACTATTCTAGGTTAATGTGTGGGGTTAGGGTGGGTGATCAGTTAGAATCAATGTTAAGATTAGGATTACTATTCAATAAGGTTATACACATAATTTTTCATTTATGATTAGGGTTCAATTAATTAGGGTTTTATTACCCTTCGAGTAAGTGTTAGGATTAAAATGTAGTCAGAGTTTAAGTATGAAGCATGATGTTTGGATTAGTGGTGCAGGAGAACCCTTCAAAGGGTTCCCACCACTTTCTTTTTATTGTGTTCTTGCTTCTTTAAAGAAGCCATTGTAAATAAAACAAGAGCCATGTGTTCATTGGTCCTAGTTTAGGTCCTAGTTTGGGTCCTAGGTTCATGAGTCTAAGTTGAGTTTTCTTGAAAATAGAGGGTATGTGTACCTTTGAGGTGGTTAGGGTCCTTCTTATCATGGTGGTGTCCTTATGATAGCCCAATGTGGGCCTAGTAGTCAAGAAAAGCAACGTTGAGAAAGTTGCTCAAAAGTTCCAAAAGATGCATGACAACTTTTCAAAGTTGTCAAGCAACTTTTCCACCTAGTAGGTTAAAATCCTTAGTTTAGCATGGACAACCCTAATGTGGGAATATAGACCAAGGAAAGGTTAGTATAAGTAGTTTCAAACCCTAAGATAAGGGGTTGGATGTCATTTGTTGTACGGCCCAAAGAAAGTGACTTGACTGTGACTGCAATTTTGCTACCAGTCGGCACAAATGGAGTAAGATAAGATTATTAATGGATTGATATTTGAGAAAAACTATATTGAGAGTCTTATATGGTGTATTTAATTCCATTTTGAGCAATTATAATAGGTTTTGTTTTGCAAGTGTGGTGTGTTTGTAAATATTTTGTAAATTACCTTCTCACTATCCAGTTTTGGACTGTTTTGAGAAGATGGGTTGTTAACTCCTTTCCCCATTGTGGAATCACCATGAAACCATGGGGAATAGGAGTAATAAAATTGTAAATTATTTCAAAGCAAGCAAGGCCCTTGAAGATGTAGGGAAGCCAAGCAAAGACCCACTTCTAGGCGAGACTAGACAGTGCCCGGCTAGGAAGGGGTGAAGTTGTAGAGGTCCAGAAGAGCAAGGAAGGTCAGAGGAGGAGGCACCCTTTGGAGGAGTTGTAGAGGGGTGAGTGGAGAACCATTGGTGAAGAGGAGGAGAATTCACCAATCTAGACAAGGTGGTGAAATCAACAATCCAACATTGTGACCCTGGCAGGCCTAAAAAAACCCTCTTTAAAACCCTTGAAAACCCCAAAATTCACCTAGGGTAGTGTACGGACACTTGGAGGCCCAAGACTAGGAAAATAATTTAGCCCATTCCAAATGAATAGTAGGTCTTTTGGGAAGTTTCACAAGAATGTGCATCGTTTGCAAGAGGGAGCCCTAAAAGTCTGAGTAGGAGGCCTAATTGGGCACAATCCTTGTAGCCCTATTTTGTAGGTAAAAGACAAAATAGTGAAATCGGTAAGGAGTTGGAAGTTGAAAACCTCTTGGAGGAACATGAATGCATGGATAACCATGTCCAAGACCTTTCCTACCCTTTCTAGGACCTAAGAAGGTGTGGAACAAGCCAAACCCTTATTAGCCTAAGTAAAGGTTCTTTGAATCTCATGAGTAGGTGAGACCTTAGGAGTGGTGTTTCAAGTTGTTGGTGGGTGGATTGGGAAAGGTCAGGGGATTCCAAAAGTAGGGGAAGTCCTAGAGACCCTAGGGTGTGGTTAGAACACCTGGTGATCCAAGGAAAGGATCCAAGAGCATAGACTAGGCTAGTCTATCCCCCAAACCCCATCCCATCAATTAGGCTCCTTCAATAAAGGTTGATTTTAAGGTTAGAGTTAAGGTTTAATTAGGGTTATGGTTATGTTAACCCAAAGGTTCAATTAGGGTTAGGATTCAATTTAATTTAGATTAGGGATACTATCAAGGCTACCATTTGATTATGGTAAGTGTTTAACTATAGTTGGGGTTAGTATTAGAGTTCAATCAACATTAGAATTAGGGTTATGATTCAATTACATTAGGGTTAAGGTTAAATTAGGATTATAGGTAATTGATGGTTAGGGTTTGGGATAGAATATGATTAGAATTATGGTTCAATTAGGGTTAGGGCTTAGTTTATGGTTAGGGTTCAATTATGGCTAGATTATAGTTCAAATTATAGGTAGGGTTTAATTCTAGGATTAGAGTTAATTTTAGGCTTAGATTGTAATTATAGTAAGATTTTGTTTAGGATTAGATTGAAATTGTATATTTTAGGACTACCTTTTAGTTTCTTTCCATTTAATACTTCCTCTATTGCCATTTTTATTTTGTCCACCAGCATGAGATTTGACAGTGATGCTTCTTTGAAAATTCTTTTGTTCCTTTCCTTCCAGATGTGCCATACTATTATGGATGGTCCAATCGTCCATAGATCACTCCACTTCGACTTTTGTCCGGTTGGCCAAGAGAGAATGAAATCAAAAAGGCTTTTATTTTTTACCATAGCCCAATTTATTCTTTCAATGAATCAATTCCAACAATATTATGCCACCGGACAATTGAATAGAAGATGATTTGCTGATTCTTCATTTGCACAACACATAACACATCGATTGGGGCCTGAGATGCCAATAGTTTTGAGTCTATCACCCGTTAGGATTTTAATATGAAGAGAAATCCACCAAAAATCCCCAACTTTTGGAAGTAGCTTGGTGCATTGATAAGGCACGATGGACAAAAATATTTTGTATGCTTTCATTATATTAATTTTCTTTTATTGTGACTAAATTGTGTGTCCATGTGACTAATTTGAGTTGCGAATGAAATTTGATCTCCATTGAAGTTGATTGTGATTTTAGGATACCAAGTAGAATCTCAAAATTTAAGTGCATCACCTCCTAGGGCTAGTAGTTTTCAATTCAAAATCAACATTTCTATCATTTTCTCTTCTCAAGTGCAATAATTTTAGGAGGTTTTCCAAGGGAAGTATCCCATAATATGGAGGTTCATCCTTGTTTTAGGTCACTCATAGCTTGAGAAACTCATAGTTTTGAGGCAATATCTTCACATGCCTAGTGATCATATAGGTCCTATGGTGTGCTAAGGGATCATATAGTGTCCTATGACCCCTTAGGACACCCTATGACCCCTTAGATGTTGCTAGGGGTCATATTGTGTCCTAAGGGTCATATGGTGTCCTATGACCCCTTAGGACACCATATGGTGTCATTATGTGTCTTATGTTGTCTTAGGACACCATATGAGAGGGAGGGGGAGGAGAGAGGGAGAGAATAAGAGAGATATACACCTGAGAGAAGGGGAGAGTGAGATAGAGAGGATGATAGGGAGAGACTTCATTGTGTGTCCATGTGAGCTATATTGGTTAACTTCATGCATTAATTGTCTATGTATAGTCACATTTTTGTATATATAGCATATATAATCTTAATCCTAAATATGCACAAATGGTTTAACATCAAAACTGATGGAATCTATCTCACACACACACACACAAAATCATTTCTTCTTTGATCACAATTGGACACACTAATGTGTGTCCCAAGCTTCAATATTATTTCTTTTGAATGAGTCTTTCAATGACATAATCTACACTTTCTCTAACCTACAAAATTTTATAGTTTTCCATAGACGTAGCTAATAGAGATAACATGTAACCAATAAATAGAATCTAAACTTGTTATTTGACTCCTAAATGGATGATATGATGATGTTCCTATGGTTTGTTTAAAGATCCTTCAATTTTGTCTCATTTATGCATTTTCAAGGCAAGAAGTGTCATGTTAGTAGATGTTGTATGTTTTGTTGAGTGTTTTGACAAGTTGAAGTTGTGAATACAATCATTTTCCTTCAAGCAATTATTGAATTTAAAACTTTCTTATGAATCAATTAAATACTACATGTTTCTAATTTGAGTTGCGAATGAAATTTGATCTCCATTGAAGTTGATTGTGATTTTAGGATAGCAAGTAGAATCTCAAAATTTTAATGCATCACCTCCTAGGGCTAGTAGTTTTCAATTCAAAAGCAATCTTTCTATCATTTTCTCTTCTCAAGTGCAATAATTTTAGGAGGTTTTCCAAGGGAAGTATCCCATAATATGGAGGTTCATCCTTGTTTTAGGTCATTCATAGCTTGAGAAACTCCCCATGTTGTGCAAGATTACTGAGTTTTACATCTTAGCATTTGGGCACAATCCTTAGTAACAACAACTTTTGGCACACCAAGTGGGATAGTTTGGATTGTTTCAATCTAAGGATTTTCCATACATTGTTGATATTTTTATTTATATCAATGATATCTTCCTTTTTAGGCAATATCTTCACATGCCTAGTGACTCTGAGTTCAAATCTATTGGTTCAATAGTCCAAGTGTTGGTATGTTTCAAAGTGAATCTATTTTATTTTGATTCTTCAGCTCTTTGAATGAATAAATATGTCTATACTTCATAAGAGTTTGTCTTATCAACCCCTATTTCATGAGAGTAATTTTCCTACACCATATTATCTATATTAGACCCAAAACACTGCTAGTTTTATCCTAGACAAACTTTCTACAACAAGCTATTAGCATATTCAATATGCTTACCACCCACCCATCCCTACTCAAACCCCTTGGGAACTTGAATATAGATCATCTTATGAGGTAAAGGTTCGTAAGTTGATATGTATGATGATATAGAACAGTAGGTTAAAGAGCAAGGAAAAAGTGTTGATTCATCAATATTATGTTTTCTCTATCTTGGTCTCCACCCCTCTCTCTCTCTCCATCTCTCTTTCTCTCATTTATCTCTTGTCTCTCCCTCTCAGTATCTATCATTCTATCTCACTCTCCTCCTCTATTAGGTGTGTCTCTCTCCCATTCCCTCGCTCTCCTACCCTTCTCTCCCTCTCTAGGGTCATATGGTATTCTTAGGGTTCATATGGTATCCTAGGGATCCATGCATGTGTCCTACGGGGTCATAGGACACCATATGACTTGTAACGATACATAAGATGTCATATGGAGTCCTAAGGGGTCATAGGACACTATATGATCCCTTAGCACACAATAGGACCTATAACAACACCAAATAGTGTCCTAAGGGGTATAGATAATGAGATAGAGGTAGAGAGATATAGATAGAACAAAGAGAAGAACATAGAGATAGAGAGAGGTGGAAAGGAGATTTATAGAGAGATAGAAATAAGGAGTGTGTGTATGAGTGAGAGAGATAGTAAAGTGTTGTAACTTGTAACCTAGCACAATTTACACAACTTTATGTTCCCCTAATTTCATGTGTCCCATCTTAGCTCTCACCCGAGTCCATTTCAAGCCTTTTTACCTCAAAACTAATGTCATCTTTCTGCACGGTAATCTAAACCCTAACATTGAGTTGTTTGCTCTTCATTTCTCATTTATTTGCCCTATTTTCGATGAACAGGTGCACTCGAGGCACCCTTTTCTATATAGGGGTGCCCAGGGCATCCTTGCCTTCCTTAAAAAAGACATATTTAAATATGTTAGTGCACTTCCCCTTCTTGGTGATTTTGGATCTTGGTGTCTCAATTTAACCATTGGAGGTCACCCTAATTGGTGCAAAGAGAGGGAGAGAGGGAGAGAGTGAGAAAGAGAGGTAATGAGAAAGGGAGAGAGGGAGGGGGAGTAGAGAGGGAGAGAATAAGAGAGAGATACACCTGAGAGAAGGGGAGAGTGAGATAGAGAGGATGCGAGGGAGAGAATTTAGAGATAAAGAATGGGAGAGAGAGAGAGAGAGAGAGAGAGAGAGAGAGAGAGAGAGAGAGAGAGAGAGAGAGAGAGAGAGAGAGAGAGAGAGAGAGTTAAATGAAAAAGAGAAAGGGAGGGGGGAGGTAGGGAGAGAGTGGGAAAGAGATACACTTGACAAAGGAGGAGAGTGAGATAGAGAGATAGAGGCAGAGAGGGAGAGAGACTTAAGTCAGAAAGAATGGGAGAGAGAGGGAAAGAGAGAGAGAGAGAAGATTCATGGAACATTGTTTAGGCACATAGCGTGTTGATGGAAGATTCAACTAACATAGTGTGTTAGTCGCTTTCACTGATTCGCGGACTGCATGGCCGCCATTTCCTTTTGCCCCATGAAATAGCGAATTCGACTAACATAGCATGTTAGTAGCTTTCACTGATTCATGATCTGTGTGGCTGCCATTTTATTTTGCCTTGCAAAACCTGTGAATTTGACTAACATGGCGTGTTAGTCGCTTTCGCTGATTCGTGGGTTGCGTGGCTGCCATTTATTTTTCCTCGCGAAATAGCGAATTCGACTAACATGGCGTGTTAGTCGCTTTCGCTGATTCGCGGACTATGTGGCCACCATTTCCTTTTACCTTGCGAAACATCCTAGTCTAATCTGTCGGGCCCACCATCCTTTCACTGCTTCGTGAAAGATAAACTCCACGCTGTTTCGCCCACCATCCTTTCACTGCTTTGTGAAAGATAAACTCCACGCTATTTCGCCCACCGAAATAATGCAGACCATCGGATCCTTTTCAAGATGCACCTTCTTTACTTTCCACGTCATCCTACATCGGGGAAGCCTACGTCGATAAGACCGAAACAACCCGAAAGCAACTAACACGCTATGTTAGTCGAATTCGTTATTTCGCAGTCCAAAAGGAAATGGCGGCCACGTAGTCTGTGAATTAGCGAAAGTGACTAACACACTATGTTAGTTGAATTTGCTATTTCACGAGGCAAAAGGAAATGGTGGCCACACAGTCTGTGAATCAGCGAAAGCGACTAACATGCCATGTTAGTCAAATTCGCTGTTTCGCAGGGCAAAAGGAAATGGGGGCCATGCAGCCCACGAATCAGTGAAAGCCCTTTATTGTCATCGGGATAACATACACTATTGGCAATGAGGAAAAAATGTCATCCCGATACCCGATGGGACTATCGGTGGAGCTCTTGCTGATAACCGATGGAGTCATGTCTTCATAGCAGTGACATCGGGTTATCGAGAGGTCCCAATTTATGTTACCCCGATACCCGATACCCCGATACGCATGCTAGTCCCTCCGTACTGCCTAATCTATCGGGCCCACCATCCTTTCCCTGCTTCGCGAAAGATAAACTCCACGCTATTTCAACCACCAAAATAACGCAGACCGTCGAATCCTTTTCAAGATGCACCTTCTTAACTTTCCACGTCATCCTACATAGGGGAAGCCTACGTCGATAAGACCGAAACAACCCGAAAGTGACTAACACGCTATGTTAGTCGAATTTGTTGTTTCGTGGTCCAAAAGGAAATGGCAGCCACATAGTTTGTGAATCAGCGAAAGTGACTAACATGCTATGTTAGTCGAATTTGTTGTTTCGTGAGGCAAAAGGAAATGGTGGCCACATAGTCTACGAATCAGCGAAAGTGACTAACACGCCATGTTAGTCGAATTCACTGTTTTGTGGGGCAAAAGGAAATGGTGGCCACATAGCTCGCGAATCAGTGAAAGCCCTTTATTGTCATCAGGATAACATACACTATCGGCAATGAGGAAAAAATGTCATCCCGATACCCGATGGGGCTATCGGTGGAGCTCTTGCCGATAACCGATGGAGTCATGTCTTCATAGCAGTGACATCGGGTTATCGGGAGGTCCCAATTTATGTTACCCCCGATACCCGATACCCCGATACGCATGTTAGTCCCTCCGTACTGCCTAATCTTCCGAGCCCACCATCCTTTCATTGCTTCGCGAAAGATAAACTCCATGCTATTTCGCCCACCGAAATAACACAGACCGTCGGATCCTTTTCAAGATGCACCTTACTTTCCATGTCATCCTACATCGGGGAAGCCTACGTCGATAAGACCAAAACAACCCGAAAGCAATTAACATGCTATGTTAGTTGAATTCATTGTTTCGCGGTCCAAAAGGAAATGGCTGCCATGTAGTCTACGAATTAGCAAAAGTGACTAACACGCTATGTTAGTCGAATTCGCTGTTTCGTGAGGCAAAAGGAAATGGTGGCCACACAGTCTATGAATCAGTGAAAGTGACTAACATGCCATGTTAGTGGAATTTTCTATTTCGTGGGGCAAAAGGAAATGGTGGCCATGCAGCCTGTAAATAAGTGAAAGCCCTTTATTATCATCGAGATAACATACACTATCGACAATGAGGAAAAAATGTCATCCCAATATCCGATGGGGCTATCGGTGGAGCTCTTGCCGATAACCGATCGAGTCATGCCTTCATAGCGGTGACATCGGGTTATCGGGAGGTCCCAATTTATGTTACCTTGATACACGTGTTAGTCCCTCTGTACTGCCTAATCTGCCGGGCCCACCATCCTTTCGCTGCTTTGCGAAAGATAAACTCCACGCTATTTTGCCCACCGAAATAACATAGACCATCGGATCCTTTTCAAGATGCACCTTCTTTACTTTCCACGTCACCTACATCGGGGAAGCCTACGTCGATAAGACCAAAACAACCCGAAAGCTACCAACACACTATGTTAGTCAAATTCATTGTTTCGCGGTCCAAAAGGAAATGGCGGCCACGTAGTCTGTGAATCAGCGAAAGTGACTAACATGCTATGTTAGTTGAATTTGCTATTTTGTGAGGCAAAAGGAAATGGTGGCCACACAGTCTGCGAATCAGCAAAAGCCCTTTATTGTCATCGGGATAACATACACTATCGGCAATGAGGAAAAAATGTCATCCCGATACCCGATGGGGCTATTGGTGGAGCTCTTGTCGATAACCGATGGAGTCATGTCTTCATAGCAGTGACATCAGGTTATCGAGAGGTCCCAATTTATGTTACCCCGATACCCGATACCCCTATATGCATGTTAGTCCCTCCATACTGCCTAATCTGTCGAGCCCACCATCCTTTCATTGCTTTGCGAAAGATAAACTCCACACTATTTCGCCCACCGAAATAACACAGACTATCAGATCCTTTTCAAGATGCACCTTCTTTACTTTCCACATCATCCTACATCAGGGAAGCCTACGTTGATAATACCGAAACAACCCAAAAGCGACTAACACGCTATGTTAGTTGAATTCGTTGTTTTGTGGTCCAAAAGGAAATGGCAGCCACGTAGTTTGCGAATCAGTGAAAGTGACTAACACGCTATGTTAGTCGAATTTGCTGTTTCGTGAGGCAAAAGGAAATGGTGACCACACAGTCTGCGAATCAGCGAAAGCAACTAACACACCATGTTAGTCGAATTCGCTGTTTCGTGGGGCAAAAGGAAATGGTGGCCATGCAGCCCGCGAATCAGCGAAAGCCCTTTATTGTCATCGGGATAACATACACTATCGGCAATGAGGAAAAAATGTCATCCCGATACCCGATGGGGCTATCGGTGGAGCTCTTGTCAATAACCGATGGAGTCATGTCTTCATAGCGATGACACCGGGTTATCGGGAGGTCCCAATTTATGTTACCCCAATACTCGATACCCCGATACGCATGTTTGTCCCTCCGTATTGCCTAATCTGCCAGGCCCACCATCCTTTCGCTGCTTCGCAAAAGATAAACTCCACGCTATTCCACCCACTGAAATAACACAGACTGTCGGATCCTTTTCAAGATGCACCTTCTTTACTTTCCACGTCATCCTACATTAGGGAAGCCTATGTTGATAAGACCAAAACAACCCGAAAGCGACTAACACGCTATGTTAGTCGAATTCGTTGTTTTGCGGTCCAAAAGGAAATGGCAGCCACGTAGTCTGCGAATCAGTGAAAGTGACTAACATGCTATGTTAGTCAAATTTGCTATTTTGTGAGGCAAAAGGAAATAGTGGCCACACAGTCAGCGAATCAGCGAAAGTGACTAACATGCCATGTTATTCAAATTCGCTGTTTCGTGAGGCAAAAGGAAATGATGGCCACGCAGCCCGCGAATCAGCGAAAGCCCTTTATTGTCATCGGGATAACATACACTATCGGCAATGAGGAAAAAATGTCATCCCGATATCCGATGGGGCTATCGGTGGAGATCTTGCTGATAACCGATGGAGTCATGTCTTCATAGCGGTGACATCGGGTTATCAGGAGGTCCCAATTTATGTTACCCCGATACCCGATGCACTAAATGGAGAAGGGGACTCTATTAGAGAGACTCTCTCCGATAAAGTGATACCAAGCAAGAAGGGGAGTCAGACTCATCGAGATAACATACATTGTCGGGGAGATGCGTTTTGAGTTATCCTGATGCCCGATGAGGAAGATGAGCTCGACACAAATGAAGTGACTACATCGGGGAAGCCTACGCCGATAAGACCAAAACAACCTGAAAGTGACTAACATGCCATGTTAGTCGAATTCGCTATTTTTTGAGGAAAAATAAATGGCGGCCATGTAGCTCGCGAATCACCGAAAGTGACTAACATGCCATGTTAGTCCAATTCATAGGTTTCACAGGGCAAAAGAAAATGGGGGCCACACAACCCATGAATCAACGAAAGCTACTAACACGCTATGTTAGTCGAATTCATTGTTTCACGAGGCAAAAGGAAATGACGACCACTCAGTCTGCGAATCAGCGAAAGCGACTAACACGCTATGTTAGTCGAATATTCCATCAACACGATATGTGCCTAAACAATGTTCCATGAATCTTCTCTCTTTCATTCTTTCTCTCTTAACTCTCTCTCCCTCTCTCTGCCTCTATCTCTCTATCTCACTAGAGAGAGAGAGAGAGAGAGAGAGAGAGAGGGAGAGAGAGGAAATAATGGGAGAGAGAGACCTAAGAGAGAGGGAGAGAGGAGAGAGAGAGAGATTGATGGGGAGGGAGGGAGAGAGGGAAAGAATGGGAGAGAGACACCTACGAGAGAGGGAGAGAGATAGAGAAAGGGAAAGGGAGGGATAGGGAGAGATGGAGAGAGAGAGAGGGAGATAATGAGAGAAAGAGAGAGACACCTAAGGGAGGGGGAGTGAGAGAGATAGAGATAGAGGGTGAGAGTGAGAAGGGAGTTGGGAGGGAGAGAGGTAAAAAGAGTTAAAGGGAAAAAGGTAGAGACCATATGGTATTCTAAGGGGTCATATGGTGTTCTATAACACCTTAGGACACCAGATGACCCCTTAGGGCACCATATGATCCCCTAAGATACCATACGACCCATAACGACACCATATGGTGTCCTAAGGAGTCATAGGATGCCATATGACCCCTCAAGACACCATATGGTGTCCTAAAGGGTTATATGGTATTCTATGACCCCTTAGGAAATTATTTGGTATTTTTATAGGTCCTATGGTGTGCTAAGGGATCATATAGTGTCCTATGACCCTTTAGGACACCCTATGACCCCTTAGATGTTGTTAGGGGTCATATTATGTCCTAAGGGTCATATGGTCTCACTATGTGTCTTATGTTGTCCTATGACCCCTTAGGAAACCATATGGTGTCGTTAGGGCTCGTATGGTGTCCAAAGGGGTCATATGGTCTCCTACGACCCCTTACAACACCATTTGGCCCCTTAGGACTCCATATGGTGTCGTTATGGGTCGTATGGTGTCCTAAGAGGTCATATACTGTTCTATGACCCCTTAGGACACCATTTGGTGTCATTATGGGTCGTATGGTGTGCTAAGGGGTCATATGGTGTCCTATGACCCCTTAGGACTCCATATGACATATTATGTGTTGTTACAGGTCATATGGTATCCTAAGGAGTCATATAGTGTCCTATGACCCCTTAGGACACATGCATGGATCCCTAGGATACCATATGACCCTAGAGAGGGAGAGAGGGGGAGGAGAGGGAGGGAATGGGAGAGAGATACACCTAAGAGAGGAGGAGAGTGAGATAGAGAGATAGAGACTGAGAGGGAGATACAAGAGATAAATGAGAGAAAGAGAGATGGAAAGAGAGATGGAGATACACCTTCCCTCCCTCTATCTCTATCTCTCTCACTCCCCCTCCCTTAGGTGTCTCTCTCTTTCTCTCATTATCTCCTCTCTCTCTCTCCATCTCTCCCTACCCCTCCATTTCCCTTTCTCTATCTCTCTCCCTCTCTCTTAGGTGTCTCTCTCCCATTCTTTCCATTCTCTCCATTCTTTCCCTCTCTCCCTCCCTCCCCATCCATCTCTCTCTTCCCTCCCTCCCTTCCTTTCCTCTCACTCACTCTCACTCTCACTCCTCTCTCCCTCTCTCTTAGGTTCTCTCTCCCATTATTTCCTCTCTCTCTCTCTGTCTCTCTCTCTCTCTACCAGGTCTCTCTCCCCCCCTCTCTTTTAGGTGTCTCTCTTTCCTATTATGTTCATCTTTCCCTCTCTCCCTCCCCCATCCTCTCTTAGGTCTGTCTCTCTCCCATTCCCTCCCTCTCCTCCCCCTCTCTCCATCTCTTAGGTCTATCTCTCTCCCATTACTTTTTTGAGGGAATTTGCAAATGTATGGGTGAAGTGGACTTTTGATTACTTAAAAATGATTATGTTATTATGGACAATGATTTTTTAGTTTATTTAATGATGTTATTAAAGATAAATGTTTAGGCACTCAATTTGAAGATCTCAAACTAAATATTTCTTGTTGATTGTGATGATAAATTTATTTTATTGTATTTCTATAAGTTGTAATTTCTCCTATGATGATAAATTAGAGATTTGACCTTCACATAAAAATCTTACTAATATGAATACTGATAAGGAAAAGTGTTTTTCTATGAATGAACAAGCTTCTTACCTTGGTAAATTTGTAGAGCATGGGTTAGAAATACTAGTTATTCATGGTGCAAATGATGTTGAGATTGTTCTTTAAATTCATTAATTAAATGTGTTGACCCTAATAATGTTGATTGGTAAGAGGTTTTGAACTCAAGGCAAAATCATTCTAGAACTTATCCACAAGGGCGGTTCTATTGTGGATATTTTTTTATGAAGGAATTAAATTGGATAAAAACTCTAAAATCCTTACCTCTTCTTCAGAGACATTCCATATAGACTTACATCATGCTTGGATTGAAGGATTGAATTTTAATTTTGAGTCTAAAATGAAAAATAAACTCAACATTTGTAGTGGTAATATATTACAACTTTGTATCCATGAGTTTGATAAAAATGCATGTGATAGTGGATCTATTAATTTTATATGAATCATGACCTAGTTACAATGATGTGGATGAGTTGCAATATAAGATGAAGATACATATCAATGTGATGCAACTCATATTGAGGGGGTTCCTTTGTATTAGCATTTTTGTTTTGGTGCACCTATGTATCATGATAGACATGATTTAGACACAATAGGACCCCTAACATTCAAATGATTTTCAAAGATATCTTTCAAAAGTTACACTAATCATTTTAAAATTTCTCAAAGATTTGTCTATTTACATTTAATAATGTTTAGAGAATTTTTTACTTAATAAATTCCGAAAATTTCCAATAGTAACAAATCCCTTTGGAAATATTATTTCTCTCTAAATCAACAAAAGAGAAAAATAATAAAAATATACTCATTCTTTGATTATTCATTCTTTGATATATTATATTAATAAAAAAAAAATGTAAAATACTAATATATCAATTTTAAGTTTACAATGGTGAAAAGTGAATAATTCGAATTTGTCTTCATATATCATAGTTAAGAAAATGCAAATAAATTTATATCTTTAAAAAATTTAAACTTGATTATACTTCTTATAAGGTAATTGATATGTGAATAGTAAGCTAAATTTTTCCTATAAAGATTGCCATCCAAAAAAATGATACAACTTATGATAAATACATTTTGCATTGACCTTAAAATTTATATGAAAATATAACATGTTCAACAGATGCCACAATCTCAAAAGTTCTGCAATCTGTTTTTTTTTTGACAATATATTTTTATACAGCTCTACATAATTACATTCGTGTCAACTTGGATCACAATAAATATATTGCTATAAATCCAACGATTTAAATGTTGCCATTAAAAGCTATACTAAACTATAAATATTTATCATATTCAGATACATTACAAATACTTACGGACATGTCTATTTGGCTCCAAAATGCCATACCACGCGACTAACACACGATGTTAGTCCCACCTTTTTAACCATAGATTTTTTATTGGATGACTGAGATTGCATAACACATCGTTGTTAGTCTGACAAATTCGCCCATTTGGAGCCAGAATAGACACAACCCAATACTTACACCTGTAAGCCTAAAAGCCAAGCTGAATCCTTAGAGTATACAGACAGTAATAGGAAGGTTACAACAGTTTAGTCTAGGGTTAGTTCAGTTCTAGATTCAATTTTAAATTTCTTCCTCCAGATCGAAAGATTATAGACCCTTATCCTAAGAAAACCCTAGATTTCTCTGGATTCAAATTAAAAAAATAGGTTATAGCAGCAAGAGCATGCCATACAGATCCTCGATCCACCTTGTACACTTACGTACCTGTGGCTCAAAATGAATTTTAAAAGCTTGCATTTGGGTTGGTTGTAGTATGAGGCAATTTTATAGCATCTATCGTCCGTCGAGAGACATGGAAGTGGAAGATTTTGTGCTGCAGCTGTAAGTATGTGGAGGAGATTTCCACATACTGCTGGGTACACTTGTCTCCAAATAAAATGGACCATCAAAACCTGGTAGTGGAGCTTCTTCTTCAAGTAATTTGTAGAACTTGTCTCATGCCAAGCCTGCCTTCTAGGCGATGATACGAACAGATCAGACCTGGTTTTAGCGGATTTGATTCAATGATACTCCTGGCATAGGGCACAACACTCATAGAGGCAATGGACAAGGAATTCAAAGGTTCAATACCTATGAAGATGCAATTTAACCACATGAATAGGTACAATTGAATTTGATTCAAAATCTTTGAAGGGAAGAGTTAACCAGATTATACACTAGCACCAAGAAAACTAGCATGACTTTGAGGGGAAGAGTTTACTAGATTATACACTAGCACCAAGAAAACTAGCACCTGCCTTTGCTACATAATTCCCAAAAAAAATCGAGAATCATAAAAATCTAAACATCTCACCATCACGTAAGAAAAATCATATAATGAAGGCTGTAAAAAAAAATCAAACCTTTGGATGAAAACAATCTACTTCCACACCCATGGACCCTCAAATCCCACTGCATTTTTCATTCCTTTCATGCTTTCTTCCTCTGGCTTTCATTCATGGCTGCACCTCACATGGAAAATGAGAAAGCATCTAGTTTTAGGTATTTTAAAAATTTTGAATTGTTTGAGCGGGAATAGAATTTCAAAAAATTCCCTCCCATGTAGTCATTTAAAATTTAGCCGTGTGCGTGACTGACCATGAGAACCGCTGGAAAATGTTAGCTGCACGCAAATGTTTTCTGTCAACCGCAAAATGGCAATATGCCTCCACGTCAGCCTGATGGTGGATCCCAGAACGTGTTTGATGACATCATGGAGGGCATGCGATTTTGGAACCGCATCATGGCATGGCATGCCTTTTTGGAGCCAAAATAGCTACAGCCCTGGCTATGCAACCCTTTAAACAACACAGCATAGCCTAGGCCTGTCTCCAAGTACCTGCTTGGAAGTACCCTATTTCTTCTGCCTCATCGGTGCATCGTGCCCGCCATCTCTTGCCGTAAATTCCTCTGCCGTGTGTAAGTGTTGAGGGTAAGTGGGGGGCCGACAAAATGCTGGCGGGCTAGCCCCCTCTTCAAAAAAAATTTGCTTTTGTAAAAAAATTATTTAGTAGTTTATATAATTTATTTAATAATTTTTTATTATATTTTTAGTAGAAGTTAATAGTTTTTTATATATTTTTCAACTTTATTTATAGTAGTTTATATATTAAGTTGATATTAACTTAATTTATATAATTAAATAATATGATTACGTTAATATTTATAGTATATTTTGTATATAATTAAGTTGATATAAACCTAATTTATATAATTAAGTTAGTATTTTTTTAGTTTTTAAATATCTTTTATTTATATAATATTTTTTATATTTTAATTATATTGTTTTATTTATTTTATTATTTTAATTAAATTGATATTAATTTGATATGAGTTTAATTGATTTAATCTAATTGATATCTAATAAATATTAATATCGATAGGTATAATTAAGTTAAAATCAATTAGGTTAAATCATATTAACTTATTATATCAATTAGGTTAATATCAACTAGGTGAAATCATATTAAGTTAATATCATATTAATATAGTTGATATTAACCTAATTTATATAATTAAGTTGATATTATTTAACCTAATTGATTTTAACCTATTGATAAAGTTAAAATCAATAGGTTATATAATTAAGTTAATATCAGTATAACCTATTTCCTATTGATATTAACTTAATCATATAACCTATTGATATTAACTTAATTATATAACCTATTGATTTTAACTTTATCAATAGGTTAAAATCAATTAGGTTAAATCATATAACTTAATTATATAAAGTAGGTTAATATCAACTATGTTAATATGATTTAACGTAGTTGATATTAACCTAATTTATATAATTAAGTTAATATGATTTAACCTAATTGATTTTAACTTAATTATATCTATTGATATTAACCTAATTGATATTGATATTAATATGTATTAGATATCAATTAGATTAAATCAATTAAATCCATATCAAGTTAATATCAATTTATTAAAATAAAAAATAAATAAAAACAATATAATTAAATTACAAAAAATATAATATAAATAAAATATATTTAAAAACTAAAAAATATTGACTTAATAATATAAATTAAGTTTATATCAACTTAATTATATATAAAATATACTATAAATATTAACCTAATCATATTATTTAATTATATAAATTAAGTTAATATCAACTTAATATATAAACTACTATAAGTAATATAGAGTTAAAAAATATATATATAAAAATATTAACTTTTACTAAAAAATGTAATAAAAAAAGTATTAAATAAATTATATAAACTACTAAATAATTTTTTTCAAAACTATTGTAGACACCTAAAATTGTCCAGTCTAATTTAACAAATATTTTATTTATTTAATTACTTTAGTCTAATTCTTCTATTAATTAAATAAATCTTTATTTATTTAATTAATTCATTTATCTTCTTCTAGCCTTATTTCTCATTTAAATAAATACATTTATTTATTTAAATTATCCTTTTTCCTAAATTAAATAAATATTTTATTTATTTAACTATCCTACTTCTTCTATTAATTAAATAAATCTTTATTTATTTAATTAATTCATTAGCCTTTTCCACCTATGACACATGTCATTCATCTCTTAAATCCTACACTACCGACCCTCTCATTATTTTCTTATTTTCTTTACCTACCCTTTAATCATAGCCGACCATTTATCTTTTACATCTCTCAATCTTATCCCTCCATTTCTTATAGTGTCTTTTATATAAGGAGATGCTTCCTTCATTATCAACCTCCGATGATTACTTGACTACACTACGCCTTTGAACTTTCATATGCGATCCTACTTGCAACCACATTTACGTTCTTTGTTGAGCTCTTGTGCACATAAAATCTGAGAGCAAATATATCAAGCAAGATCAATGGAGATAGGAATAATGGAGATTCAAACCCTATTGGACATGTGATGGTATAATCTTTGTGATTTCATTTGATTTGCATTGTCTTAGGTAATCGTCATATGTTATGGTGGATCTTTGTTATTGTTAGGCTAGGGTTTTGTGGTTGAATTCGTTTAGTCTTTCAATATTGTTGTTATTCCACTTTCATCATAAACATTTTGGCACATCTCGTGGGACTCTTGTCCTTTTTGCATTTAACATCTTTTGTGCAGATTTCATGTTTTTGAAGTTGCAGATCTGACATTTCCGACAACATTTTGATATTTTCGCATCTGTGTACTTTCAGATTGCGTTTTTGATTTTTTGCCGCGTCTGTGACATTTGGAATCGTGTCTGCGCCTTCGACAGTTTTTTTTGTGTGTGCAGATTCCAGGAAATGCGTCTGTGTTCTCTAGTCACGTTTGTGAAGTCTTCAGACGCATCTGTGTTTAGGAACCGCATCTACAAATTTATATAGCGTTTGTGTTTCGGATAACCGTGTCTATGTGCAGTTGTTACATTTTGGTTTCTTTGATTTGGTTTTTCGTCATTCAGATTTCAGATCTGATTTATTTTGAGGTAACATCTTCAGACCTAGCTAACAAAATTGGTGCAGCTTGTCTTGAAAGCAAAATCGTTTTGTTGAAGGCCCCTATTTTCACAAAGTCTTTTGGATCTAAAATTTACCTAGCTTGTGTGCTTGCAGGAAGGGGTGATCATTTGAAACAATCCAAACTACTAATAGATCTTTGTTGCAGAACCTTGGCAAGGGTTTTTGATCTTTATTGTGTGCCTTGTTTTCATAGACTAGCAAACACTTCAATTGGTGCACTAAAATTAAACCATTGTCTTTTGTGTCTTGGGCAATAGGCTCTTTTTGTTTAATCTTTATAGGGTCTGTCTCCCCATGTGGTCATTAGGACTACTAGTGAGGAGAGAATGACCCAAGTGGTAGCGAGGAAAACCCACCTCTTCCGAACTACTATAAATAACTGTATCCATGGTGAAAACTATGGATAATGTGTGTTGATTAGTTCATATCGACACTATGTCTCCCCATAAACCCATTTGATCAAATTTATTTGATCAGTTGTAGGGTGTAACCCCTACCGGCTAGGAGCCTTCTGTATTTATAGAGCTGAAAGTGCTGCATGTATGTCCACACAAGCAAATGCCCTTACTAGTACCTTTTTGTTTTAGAAGCCAAAATCCTTCTAGTTGTTGGGGCAAGAGGTCAGACCTCTGGAGTGGCCCACACACATATGGTTCTTAGTAGAGATACAAAGTTCACCACAGGGAGTTTTCATGGGAACTGATACTTGGCTACCCTGAGAAGTGAGTGTCGAGGGTGGAGCTAGTGTTAGGGTTTCAAGTAGATCCGAAGCAAATATGAATTAACAATTATATGCAGATTTAAATACAAAAGATAAAGAAATAAAATAGGACACAGATAACATAGAGATTTAACGTGGTTCACCCAAAATGGGTTACGTCCACCACACACAACCATCCAATCTTTCTTATTATCCAGCAAAAATAGTACATCAACCTTACAATGCCTTAAGCATCCCAGCCATCGCTTATAACATCCATTTTTAGGGCAATAAACAAAGTTGACCTTTTTAGGGTTTTATTACAATATCGGTTTTCATCAACAAAAGACGGCGAGAATACGAGATGAGTGTACAGTACTTTGCTGATCAATCACCACATATCAACAATCTCCCACTTGGAGACTGATCAGGATCCAAACCAAACAATCTTCCACTTGGAGACTGATACTAGATGACACCATTGTACTTGTAGCATCCGCTGGATAAAACACTAGGACTCGACTGGTATAAATTCACAATTATCAATCAAGAAGACCAACAAAAACTGATGAAGAAATCAGCTTCTCCTGTGGAACTGCCTTCATGAACATATTAGCAAGATTCTCACTTGTGTGAATCTTCTCAAGCCATAACTAGCCCTCCTCCAAAACAGTCCGAATGAAGTGGTACCTGAGCTGAATGTGCTTTGTCCTTGAATGAAAAGCAGAGTTCTTTGCAAGATGAATGGCACTCTGGCTATCAGTATACAATGGGCTATCCTCTTGTGTCTGACCCAATTCTTCCAAAAAACATTGCAACCAAATCATCTCCTTGCTGGCTTCTGTAGCAGCAACATACTCAATTTTAGTGGTTGAAAGTGCAACAACCTTTTGCAGCCTAGAAATCTAACTGACTGCAATTTCCCCTATAGTAAAAACATACCTTGTAGTACTCCTCCATGAATCAATATCACCCACCAGATCAGAGTCAACAAATCCACTGAGAGCAGCATTAGATCCTTTGAAACATAATGCCTTCGTAGTAGTTCCTTTCAAATAATGAAGAATCCATTTCAGAGCATTCCAATGTTCCATACCCGGATTACTCATAAACCTACGCACAACTCCCATTACATGTGCAATATCTGGCCTTATGCAAACCATTACATACATCAGACTACCAACAGCTGATGAATACGGGATGTTAGACATTTTATTTACCTCTTCCTGTGCCTTTGGGTACATCTCCTTAGTCAATTTGAAATGACTAGCCAAAGGTGCACTGATTGTTTTTGCATCCTACATGTTAAATCTTTTCAACACCTTCTTTATATATTCGCTTTGGGACAAATTCAAGGTTCTATTTTTCTGTCCCGTGTAATCCTCATACCGAGAATTTGCTTAGCTGCACCCAAATCCTTCATAGCAAATGACCTAGCTAATTTCTGTTTAAGATCATTTATGTGTTGCATGTTAGACCCAACAACAAGCATGTCATCAACATAAAGCAATAGGATAATATAACTGCCATTATCCAATCTCTGAAAATATACACAATGATCAGAATGACATCTATGATAACCATGTTCAGCCATGAAACTGTCAAATTTTAGATACCATTGTCGGGGTGCTTGCTTTAGGCCATACAAACTTTTCTTCAACCTACACACCAAGTTCTCCTTACCTTTGACCTCATATCCCCGTGGTTGCAACATGTAAATTTCCTCCTCCAAATCTCCATGGAGAAAAGCTGTTTTGACATCTAATTGTTCAAGATGTAAATCATCTGGAGCCACAAGACTAAGTATCATTCTAATTGAAGTCATTTTTACAATTGGAGAAAATATTTCATCATAATCTATACCCTTTTTTCTGTGCAAAACCTTTTACCACAAGTCTGGCCTTATATCTTTTCTGACCTCCTTCCTCCTCCTTCAGCCGATAAACCCATTTGTTAGGAAAGACTCTTTTTTTTACAGGTAAAGGGACTAAGGCCCAAGTCTTATTTTTCATCAAGGAGTCCATCTCCTCTTTCATGCCTAGCTCCCATTGTTGTTTGGCATCTACCTGCATTGCTTCTTCATATTCTTCTGGTTCACCAGAATCAGTTAATAAAATAGAATACAAAGAAGGAGAAAATCTTTCAGGGGGTCTACTTGACCTCTTAGAGCGTCTAACACTTGCAGGAGTTTGTGGGACAATCTTTTGTTGCCGAGCATCAGGTACCTGTGGCATTTCATTTTCAGGAATTTCATCCAACACTACATTTTTGAGATTTAGCATCAAGCTTGGTTCTATTTTCTTTATCAACATGGACAAAAGCTTCACAACCAAAGGTTTTCAGAAAAGAATAATTTACTTTTTTACCAGTCCATGCCTCCTCTGGAATACCACCATCCAAAGGGGTTGAAGGTCCTCTATTTATCAAATAGACGATAGTATGTACAACATCTACCCAAAAATGTAAGGGCAATCCAACATGCAATCTCATGCTCCTTGTACGTTCCATGATAGTCCTATTCATTCTCTCTGACACACTATTTTCCTATGGAGTTCTTGGAATTGTCTTCTGCTTTCGAATCCCATTTAAGGAGCAATAATCTTCAAATGCTTTGCTGCAATACTCACCTCCATTATCCAATCTGAGACACTTCAACTTTTTCCCTGTCTCATTCTCAACCAAAGCTTTCCATTTCTTAAAAGTTTCAAAAACATCTGATTTTTGTTTTAGGAAATATACCCATGTTTTTCTAGTTGATTCATCAATAAAAATAACATAATAACAAGAGCCACCAAGAGATGATACCCAAGTTGGTCCCCATACATCTGGATGCACAAGCTCTAACTTCTCACTCTTCTTCTCTTTCCCAACCTTTAGAAACCTGACTCTTTTTTGTTTACCATAAACACAGTTTTCACAAAACTCTAAATCAATCTTCTTTAGTCCTGTCAATAGATTTTTGGAGTGAAAGATTTTCAACCCTTTCTCACTCATGTGCCCAAGCCTATGGTGCCACATTATCGAATCTGTTCTTGCAACATCTATTGTTGTTGTCCCTGCAGTAACTTTATCTGTAGCAGCTAGGGTAGAGTAAGTGTTACCAGTACACAGATATGATGTGCCTACCTTCGTACCTTTAGCTACTACTAATGATCCTTTAGTGACCTTGCACATACTATCTGAGAAGGTAACTATGCAACCTTCACTACCTAGTTGCCCTGCAGAAATTAAATTTCTTCTTAAATTAGGAACATGTCTTACCTCCTACAGAAACTAGTCATTTCCATTCTGCAACTTGATCTTTATCTTTCCTTTTCCAACAATTTGACAGGGCTCATCATCACCCAAATATACCTGTCCAAAATCACCTTGAACATAATCTAGAAAATATTTTCTATGGGGTGTAGCATGAAATGAATCCCTAGAATCTATTACCCAAGAATCATTAACATTATCCAAACATAAGATTAAAGCATCTTGTAAAGTATTACTTGCAATATTAGCTTCCTTACTGTCATTTTCATTTTTGTCTCCTTCTTTGTTTTTTTGAGACCAACCGTCTTTCTTTAGATGACCAGGCTTTCCGCAGTACCAGCAATCTTTCTTTCCTCTAGATTGAGAGCGTCCTTTCTTTGACTTCCCTCATGACTTCTCATTCCTAGGGCCTTTTCTTCTTTCCTTTGATCTTCCTTTGTTCTCCACATTCAAAACACTACCTGATGATGTTGGAGTCTCAACTGTGCTTTTCCTTTGCATTTCCTCACTTAGGATAACACCAACAATATCATCAAATACCAAAGTATTTTTACCAGAGACAAAGTTACTTACAGCCATAACCAAGCTATTCCAGTTTTCTGGCAAAGAACATAAAATCAAGAGAGCCCTAACCTCTTCTGCAAAAGTAATTTTTAGTGAAGACAATCGACTGGTAATTGTATTAAATTCATTTAAGTGCTCCGCTACAGATCCTCCCTCACTCATTTTCAAATTAAACAGACGCTTCATAAGAAATACCTTATTCGAAGCCAAGGGTTTCTCATACAACTTAGCCAATATCACCATCAAATCTACATTCATTTTTGCTTCTATTATATTGAATGCTACAAACGCTGCAAGGCACAATCGAATGGATCCCAGTGCCTTTCTATCTAAAATGTCCCACTCTTCATCTGAAATTGTGGTTGATTTCTTTACCTTTCCTTCCAATGGCCGCCACAAATCCTTTTGATATAGGTAATCCTCCATTTGCATTTTTCATAACTGATAATTCTGGCCTTTAAACTTTTCGACCTTGAATTTGGAATCCTCCATTGCTCCCACTCAAATTTGAAAGTCCTGCCAATTTACAGAAAACCTTGCTCTGATACCAATTGTTAGGGTTTCAAGCAGATCCAAAGCAAATATGAACTAACAATTATATGTAGATTTAAATACAAAAGATAAAGAAATAAAATAGGCCATAGATAACGCAGAGATTTAATGTGGTTCACCCATAATGGGTTACGTCCACCATACATAGCCCTCCAATCTTTCTTATTATCCAACAAAAATAGTACATCAACCCTACAATGCCTTAAGCATCCCAGCTGCCGCTTATAACATGCGTTTTTAGGGCAATAAACAAAGTCATCCTTTTTAGGGTTTTATTACAATGTCGATTTTCATCAACAAAAAATGGCAAATTTTTTTTTCCTAGCCAGCCAAGTTGATTGTATAGTACTTTGCTGATCAATCACCACATATCAACAATCTCCCACTTGGAGACTGATCAGGCTCCAAACCAAACAGCCAGTGGGGTCAAGCATCTAAGTATCCACTCTGAATAGTGTAGCCTCATGTGGGAATCAACAACTATTATCCTGGCCAGCCATAAGAATTGTGCTTGACTTATTTTAAACAATCAAACATTCAAGACCAAACATCAAAACATTGTGTCTTTTGCGTCTTCAAGTGTATGCAAAAATATTTTTACATCAAACAACACACTTTCTTTTGAGTCATTTTGAGTCTAAACACTTGGAAACATTGAGTCTTCATCAACACTGTGTTCTCTTGTCATGAAAAACAGTCAAACATTCAGATTTGGTCACAACAAGCAACTTCACACATTGGAGAATTGCACAAAATTTCCAGAAACGCGTCTGTGTCTAACAGAACCGCGTCTGTGAAGGGCAGAAACGCATCTGTGTCTTTTGAGAAACATTACATTTACAAAATCTCTGAAACGTGTTTGTGTCTGACAGAATAACGTCTGTATCATTTAAGCGCATCTGTGAAGTATATAGGCACATCTGTGTTCAGAATTGAAAACTTTCATAATTCAGCAAACAAGAACATTTAGTTTCAGACTTATTGAGCTTCCTAGGTTATCTCTCTGGGTTTTCATCTAGCATTCAACTTGTCTTTAGGTCTCACAAATTCCATTATTGCTTTACACCTTGCATTACATTCACATTCATCTAAATTTGAGTCAAAAGGTCACATGCTTGTCCTCATCATACTTTGTCAACACACTACATACAACAACATTTTGCTAAGTGGTCCCTCATCAAGGTCTATCACCTTTGGGTCTCATTTGGTCTTACTTAGAGTCAAGGTCAACTTACCTCATGAAGAGAAACTATCATCTCTTTGGAAGCCACACCTACTCTACTACATACATACTTGGTCTCACACTTTGGACATTGCAAGTAAAACTTTAAATTCATTTACATTCCATCTAGCTCTTGGTCTTCCATACTCTTTCCATCTTTCATCTAGTCTCACACATCTTGGTCAATAACTAGTTCATGGTTGAAACCCATTCCCAAAAATCTAGGAGAGAAACTAAAGAGGCTCAAGAGTCCACAAACATGAGTGTCTATGAGTATGACAATGATGTCTTTTTCAATTCTGATCATAACACATTACCTGACATGGATGCCTATAGAAACATTCCAAATGTTGAGAACATGGACACTACAAACAACAATGATACACACAATGACACTATGGACAACATTTCAGTGCATTTAGCAGAAGTGGAAGACTCCATTATGGATCCCCGTTTCAATCGATTGGTTGAAGAAATAATGAGGAGAGATAGACAATATTTCTTACAAGTGATGGCACAAAGTGGAACCAAGATCCTTCCTAATTTTGACATGTCTCAAATAATGGAAAATCAACCTTTGCAACAACCTCACCTCAACATGGATCAAAGGAGGCCTAATAGTGGAGGCAATAGAGGACCACATATGGTGCCTGAATCACCATCATCTTTGTTTAAAAAACTAGAGGTCCTATACACACATGGTCAAGCATATGATACTCACCTTCGCAGACCATTATGGAAGTCTTATGCAAAAAAATATACTCAATCACATACCAATGCTAAGGACCAACTACCAAAGCAATTGGATATCCAAAGGCATGTTCAAAATTTGGACACAAGGAAACCCCGCGTCAAATTTGGGGGCAACACACTAGAAAAAACTCATGAAATGCCTATAGAGTATGGTATACATGGACAAAGTAGATATTGCATTCCTCATCATGACTCTATACGAAGTGGTCCATATATGCAGCATCATTATAGACCTCCTCCATATGAACATGTGTATGATCAATATCATCCATATATGCAACATGCTCCTCCTCCACTCGGTGGTTCAGGCATGGGGTATGGTCCAAGAAGTTAGTCTCCACCTAAGAATAATTTGGAACAGCAAATCAAGGACTTACAAAAGAAAATGGAGGACATAAATACACCGAAGCCAACTTACACAATGAGAGACATGTGTCCTTATCCATTTGACAAGAACATTCCAATGCCTCCTTTTCTTACACATTTCGTGACACCTAAGTTTGATAAGTACATAGGAAAAGGGGATCTTAAGGCACACATAAGATAGTTTTTCACAGCTTGGATTAAGGTAGCAGGAGAAGAGACATATTTGATGAGATTATTCCCACAAAGCTTAGGTGATCAAGCTATTCTCCCAACTTCCACCTAGTATTAAGTCATGGGGTGACTTAGCAGAGGTATTTATCCAACATTTCTCATACAACATAGAGACAAACATATCAGCCACTACTTTGTGCAACACTAAGCAAAAGGATGGAGAGTCTTTTTCATCATTTTTACAAAGATGGAGGAATCTAGCCAGCAGATGCTCTTGTGAAATTCCACAAAAACAAATGATAGAGATGTTCACCCAAAATGTTAACAAAGACATTGGTTATGACCTAAGAAAATCTTGTTTGTCCACCTTCAAAGATGTCATTGAAAAAGGCTTAGTGACAGAAAAGGTCCTAATTGAGCAAGGAGTAATTAAGATATTCAAAGAAAACAAAGATGACTTTAAAGGAAAAGATAAGCCAAGATTTTGGAATAAAAACAAGAACACAGTCAATGATGGTGTTGTTGATGCCAATACAGTGCGACCCAAAATCATTTTTTTTGGATCAAGCTCTACAAACAATCAGGTGAATACTCAAACAACTTCCAAGTCACAAAGAAAGTACACTCCGTTGGGAGAACCACTAGAATCAGTTTTCAAGAAGCTAGTGGCAAACAAGATAATAACAATCCCAGATCTACTTCCATATGAACCAAAGATTAAACCAAATTGGTGGAATAATGACGAGTATTGTGAATTTCATAAAAGCAAGGGACATAAAATAGGAAACTATCATCGACTGAAGAACATCATACAAGATCTCATTGATAGAGGTGACATTGAGATTGAAGGACACTCATCCAATCAAGAACATGAGATGTTTAAAGAACCATTCCCAAAACATGACAAGGGAAAAGCTAAAGCCACAGATGACCAAACCAACTATACCAGAGCATCCTATAACTATGATTCAAATATCAATCACATTTTGATGGACAATTATGTCTCTACCATTATCATCAAGGACAAAACACCTGAGAATTCTATCCAAAGACCCAAGATTGTCCTAAAAGGCATTTGATCTTCTTCCGAACCTACCTCTGAATGTAATGTTACAACTTGTCGAGGTAAATTCACTTTGCAAGGTGCTCCAGCCAAAAACACCACTTCTTCGTCAACCAAACCTGAGTATAACCTTGTAGAACAATTAGGGAAGACACCCACGCTTATCTCAATCCTTGAGCTCTTACACATATCCCTCGCACATAAAGTCATTCTTGACAAAATATTGAGAGACACCTTTGTCCCTACTGATCTGAATGTGGACCAGTATCAAACCATGGTGGGATACCTTTCCATTCCACACTCCCTTACATTCATAGAAGTTGACAACGTCTCTGTGAGTCAACCACATAATGCACCTTTACACATTGAAGCCTTCATACACAAACATTGAATAAAATGAGTCTTGATAGATGGAGGAGCAGGTCTAAATGTTTGTACATTGAGCACTATTAAACAATTGGGATATTCAGATAAAGTTGTGAATTCTACAAACAAAATTACCATCAAGGCATATAATGATGAAGAGCATTCATCCAAAGGCACAATCACCTTGCCTCTCAGAGTTGGGCCAGTTACAAAGGATGTGGTTTGTCAAGTCCTAGACCTGGATCTCACATACAATATATTACTAGGACATCCTTGTTTTCATGAAATGAGGGTAGTTCCATCTACATATCACCAATGCATTAATTTTACTCACAACAGAGTCAAAATAACAGTTAATGGTGATCCTAATCCATTCATATACTGCAATAACTTAAGACCAAAAACTAAGACTATCTTTCCAAGTAATAGGGAAGTTGTCCCTTCTTCTGCATACATTGATCCTGAATCATTAAAACCTTCGACATCAAAACAAGGTGAGCTTAAAGGGAAATTCCAAGACAAGGGCATGGGTGAATACACTTTGAATCAAACCATGTGTTTACAACAAGTTATTGTTGGTATTTTGGTATGGTTTTGTCATTGATGTCAAGACCTATTAAATACACCTACTTTGGAGATCCAGCAACATTCACCAACAATCAGTAAATTGTTCAACAGTCACTGGTATATGGTTAACCGATAGGATATAATGTTCATCGGTACCTGCATTGACATGGAAGACACCTGGTAATATTGAAGACATCATGTGGACACTTTTCTTTGAAGTAATAATCATTGGCATATTCTTATTTGCATATTTTCTTTTACCGACAAATAGGTCTAGGTTATCTAGGGTTACACCGGCAGGATTATCTTTTCTAGATTAGCATGGCACGCTATGGAGATGATTTATTATTGTTGTAAATACATTAAGCCGACATGTTCAATCAGTTATTGCATCGGATATTGTATTATTTGTAAAATGTTTTTATTGTAATATCTTGTAGAGCTAACCTACTAAAATTGGTCTTAGGGTATGGTATAAATGTAAGATCTTATTTGTAAGATCAAGTGTGGAATGCGAAAAAGATTTAAGGAAGGATATATGTGAGTTCAACCAGAGATATACATGAAGACATCATTTGAAGGTGAAGCTAGGTTTTTGTAGAAGCATATCAGCATTACACCGGTACTGAATCCAGCATATGAAGATGCTATTTTGTGTAGTACATTCTCATTGGATTTAACCATCCAACTATAGTCAGTGTGACTCCCATCTATGATTGAGTAGTGAGCTCTAGGCTGTTGGCCTTTCTGCATGTGCAAACCCCTCTTTTGTACACTTACTATCTGCAGTAGTATCATCTGATTGTAGGTAAGGTTTCCCAACGTGGTTTTTCTCCTTACAGGGTTTCCACGTACAATATTTGTGTCATGTGTTGTGGATGACTTTATGTTTATGTTTCATGCATTAATTCTTACCGGTATAGCAATTTTCTGTTAACACTGTTTACCGGCATACTTAACTGTCTTACCGGTACTAAGCATTAAGTTGGTTAATAAGATTTTGGTTTGAATTTATTAGACAACTAATTCACCCCCCCCTCTCAGTTGTCCCTAGGATCTACAATTGGTATCAGAGCCTAGTCCTCTTTTTGCAGAAGTTTAACAACTTGAGGAGATCCAATGTCTACTAATTATTTTAGAAAGGATAGTCCTAAACTTGATGGAACCAACTATGGAATATGGAAAATTAGAATGGAGACACATCTGAATTGCATTGGTAAGGATATCTGGGAAGTTACTAAGAATGGTTATACTGCTGTTGTAGTTGGTTAGACTGCTCCTATTAATTTAGCTAAAGATGAAGAAAATGATTGCAAAGCAAGAGAAGCACTTTTGAGCACATTATCAGATCAACAAATCATGGGGTTATCAGATAGATCTACTGCAAAAGCTATTTGGGAACATTTGGAAACACTGAATGAAGGGGATTCAATAGTCAAAATTGCAAAACTTGAAAGCTTCCGAGTCAAGTATGAACATCTAAAAATGGAAGAAGATGAAAGAATTTCTGCTTTTATGGAAAGAGTAAATGAAATTGTTTTAGGTATCAAATGTTGTGGAGGAACCTTGAGTGAAGATGAGATTGTTTCAAAAATCTTAAGAGGTTTGCCACCAGCATATAAGATGAAGGTTACTGCTATTAATGAGTTAAAAACAATGCCTAATACATCAGTAACTAGGGATACATTGATTGGAAAACTATTAGCTTTTGAAATTGAGGAATTTGGTCCTGTTGCTACTATAAAAACTGATTTGGCCTTCAAAGCATCAACATCATCTGCTCCATCTTTTGATAAATCAGACTGGAGAGCCTTTTATGCAAGAGAACTTGAAGAAACCAGGAAGGAGAATGAAGAGCTTGAAGAACTTGAAGCACTATTTGCAAGAAAAATGCCAAAAGGTCCAATTGGAAGTAAGTATGAAGGTAAAGCACCCTTTAAATGTTTCAACTGCAATAAGATTGGTCATATGGCTTCAAGATGCCCTGATAGACATGCTAGACTAAGAGAAGAAGCTAGAAGGACATACAAACCTAATCCTGAATATCAGAGATATAGATTTAAGAAAAACAAAGATAAATCTTGTTACATTGTTGATGAAGGTGTGACTGATGATTCTAATGAGGATCCAACAGACAATGGATGGGTCTTTGTTGCTATAACAGAAGATCAACTGGTACCTACTGCTCAACCGGTAGAACAAGCCCTAGCAGCTAAAGTTGAATCAAAGGATGAATGGATTATTGACTTAGGATGCTCACATCACATGACTGGAGACAAAGGTAAATTCTTGAACTTTCAAGAATACAATGGAGATTTAGTAAGATTCGGAGATGACAAAGCCTGTTCAATCAAAGGTAAGGGTTCAATATCTCTTGATGGTAAACATAACACTGACAATGTTTACTATGTTGAAGGATTAAAACATAATCTTTTAAGTGTTGGTCAATTAGTTGAGAAAGGTTTTCAATTACAATTTAAAAATGGAAAATGCAAAATCATGAATAGAACTGGTTTGGAAATTGCAACCGATAATTAGACTAGAGGTAATATCTTTCATTTGAATAATAGTGAAAAGACATGCTTAATTGCTCATATAGATGAAAGTTGGCTATGGCATAAAAGACTATGTCATGTAAATTTTGATTGCATGGTAAAAATCAGTACTTCTAAGGTAGTTAGAGATCTACCTAAAATTATGAAACCTCAGAATACAATTTGCAAGGAATGTCAATTTGGAAAACAAGTTAGAGCTAGTTTCAAAAGTATTCCAAAAAAATCCAATAATGCTCTTGATTTAATTCACACTGATTTATGTGGTCTGGCTAGAACTAAAAGCTTACAAGGTGATAGATATTTCATGCTAATTACTGATGATTATTCTAGAATGTGTTGGGTTACTTTTCTCAGAGAAAAGTCAGAAGCACTTGGGAAGTTCAAACTATTCAAAGCAATGGTTGAAAATGAAACCGGTAAGAAAATTAAATGTTTAAGATCAGATCACAGAGGAGAATTCACATCTAGAGATTTTAATACATTCTGTGAAGTAAATAGAATCAAAAGACAGTTATCAGCACCTCGAACACCACAACAAAATGGAGTTGTTGAAAGGAAAAACAGAACTATTTTGGATGCAGCAAGAAGTATGTTAACAGAAGCAAATCTACCACATGTGTACTGGAGAGAGGCAGTAAGCACTTTTGTCTATACATTCAACAAAGTTCACATCAAAGGTGAAACCGGTAAGACCCCTCATGAACTATGGTTTGGTAATACTCCTACTCTTAAGTATTTCAGAATTTTTGGAAGTAAATGTTATATTAGAAGAGATGAGTATATTGGCAAGTTTGATATTAGAAGTGATGAAGGAATATTTCTTGGTTATTCATCTAAGAGTAAAGCTTATAGATGTCTCAATAAAAGATTACAAAAAATTGTTGAGAGTACAAATGTAAAGATTGATGAACAATTCAGAGGAACTTCAAGGTATATAGACTCTGAACTGGTAATAGAAATTATGACAAATGAGCCAACAGTAAATCCACCAGTATAGAATGATGATCCAGTTACTCCAGTATCATCAAAGGATTCCACAGTAATTGAAGAACAACAATAGACTAAGACACCTCGGTATGTAAGACTGAATCATTCTGAAGATTAGATAATTGGAAGCAAATTTAAAGGAGTCATGACAAGAGGAAGATTGGCAAATGAAGAGGTATGTCTTATTTCTCAAATTGAACCATTATCTATCAATGAGGCATGTGAAGATAAATTTTGGATTAAAGCTATGGAAGAAGAATTAGGACAAATTGAGAAAAATAATACTTGGACATTAGTTCTCGGCCTGAAAATAAAAATGTAATTGGAACCAAATGGGTATTTAGAAACAAACTCAATGAAGATGGTAAGGTTGTCAGGAATAAAGCAAGACTAGTGTGTAAGGGATATTCTCAGAAAGGAGTTGATTACAATGAAACCTTTGCACAGGTAGCCAGAATTGAGGCAGTTAGATTATTCTTGGCCTTTGCAGCTCACTAGGATTACAAAGTTTATCAAATGGATATTAAATGTGCATTTTTGAATGGAGATCTTGAAGAGGAAGTTTATATTGAACAACCTGATGGATTTTCTTTGATAGATGACAATGATATGGTTTGCAGATTAAGAAAAGCTCTGTATGGACTAAAACAAGCTCCAAGAGCCTGGTATGCAAGATTGGATAAGTATCTTTTAAAAATTGGTTTTACTAAAGGAAATGCAGATAGCAATTTATATTACAAAGTAACTAATGATGACATCTTGATTATGGAAGTATTTATTGATGATATAATCTTTGGAGGAGAAGATGGATTATGCAAAGAATTTTCTCTTAAAATGCAGCATGAATTTGAAATGTCTATGATTGGAGAAATAAAATTCTTTTTAGGATTGCAGATTTTACAGACTGATAAAGACATATTTTTGAGTCAATCTAAGTACTTGAAAGAGCTACTTAAGAAATTTGGGATGGAAAACTCTAAACTGGTAAGCACACCTATGACTACAAATGACAAATTATCTCAAAGGGATGAATCTACACCTGTCAATCCAACTAGATACAAATCTATGATAGGAGGTTTACTGTATTTGACACAAACTAGACCTGATCTTATGGATGTAGTATGTATAGTTTCTAGATTTTAGAGTAATCGTAGGGAAAATCATGAATCAACAATAAAAAGGATTTTCTGGTACTTACAAGGCACAACAAATCTTGGATTATGGTATCCTAAAGATGAAAATTTTGATCTATATGCATACATAGATGCAAACTGGGCAGGAGATGTGGATGATAGAAAAAGCACCACTGGAGGAGCATTCTTTCTTGGAAAGAGATTAGTTTCTTGGTTAAGTAAGAAACAGAGTTGTACATCTTTATCAACAACAAAATCAGAATATGTTGCAGCAACAACAAACTATACACAGGTACTTTGGCTTAAGCAAATGTTGAAAGACATAAAGGTAAAATGCCAGGAACCTATTACTATGTATTGTGATAACACTGTAGCAATTGATATATCTAAGAATCCAGTATTACATTCTAAAACAAAACATGTTTCTATCAAACTAAATTTTCTAAGGGAAAAAGTTGAAGAAAAGGAAATAAAACTGGTTTATGTGAATACTAAAGAACAACTTGCAGATATTTTTACAAAACCTTTGCTTAAGGAAACTTTTGAGTATCTCAGAGATCAACTCGAAGTCTTACCTCCACTGGTAGAGACTTAGACAGTTGATGATTGTTGTCAACTGACAGAATTAAATGAACAAATCTTTTATTCCGGTATTTGATGAGGAAGCTACTTCTCAGGGGGAGTAGTTGGCATATTGAATTGGTTGGTATTTTGTATGAACTTGACTATTTGTGACTTTGGCATTTGATGTCAAAGGGGGAGAGATATATGGAAAAACATTAAGGAAAGATATATTGAAAAATGCATTATCTTTTTACATTAAGGAAAGATATATTGAAAAATGCATTATCTTTTTGAGGAGAGATTGGTATGAGTGTTTGGTATAATTACTCCCAGGGGAGAATTGGTTTCTATACTTGGCATTTCTGTTTTGGCACTTTGATGGTTTTTCCATCTTGTGTTACCATCAATGCCAAAGGGGGAGATTGTTGGTATTTTGGTATGGTTTTGTCATTGATGTCAACACCTACTAAATACACCTACTTTGGAGATCCAACAACATTCACCGGCAATCAGTAAACTATTCAAGAGTCACTGGTATATGGTTAACTGATAGGATATAATGTTCACCGGTACCTGCATTAACATGGAAGACACCTGGTAACGTCGAAGACATCATGTGGACACTTTTCTTTGAAGTAATAATCATTAGCATATTCTTATTTGGATATTTGCTTTTACCGGCAAATAGGTCCAGGTTATCTAGGGTTACACCGATAGGATTATCTTTTCCAAATCAGCATGGCACGCTATGGAGATGATTTATTATTGTTGTAAATACATTAAGCCGACATGTTCAATCGGTTATTGCATCAGATATTGTATTATTTGTAAAATGTTTTTATTGTAATATCTTGTAGAGCTGACCTACTAAAATTGGTCTTAGGGTATGGTATAAATGTAAGATCTTATTTGTAAGATCAAGTGTGGAATGCGAAAAATATTTAAGGAAGGATATATGTGAGTTCAACCAGAGATATACACGAAGACATCATTTGAAGGTGAAGCTAGGTTTTTGTAGAAGCATATCAACATTACACCGGTACTGAATCTAGCATATAAAGATGCTATTTTGTGTAGTACATTCTCATTGGATTTAACCATCCAACTATAGTCAGTGTGACTCCCATCTATGATTGAGCAGTGAGCTATAGGCTATTGGCCTTTCTGCATGTGCAGACCCCTCTTTTGTACACTTACTATCTGCAGTAGTATCATCTGATTGTGGGTAAGGTTTCCCAACGTGGTTTTTCCCCTTACAGGGTTTCCACGTACAATATTTGTGTCATGTGTTGTGGATGACTTTATGTTTATGTTTCATGCATTAATTCTTACCGGTATAGCAATTTTCTATTAACACTGTTTACTGGCATACTTAACTGTCTTACCGATACTAAGCATTAAGTTGGTTAATAAGATTTTGGTTTGAATTTATTAGACAACTGATTCACCCCCCCCCCCCTCTCAGTTGTCCTCGGGACCTACAATTATGAGTTCACCAAAATAATATGGATGACCACATCCTACTAAGCGGGTATCTATCATTACACTCAAGTGGGATCCTACAATCTTCCAAAAGTGGGGTGAAATGGAAGAAGAAGACTTATACAAAATGCTTTACAAAGACCCTGAAAATGATACACAAGATCATATCAGCATACCATGTGAAAAGTATGGCAAAGGGTTCAAGATCCTGCAAAAACTTGGGTATGATGGCAAAATTCCTCTTGGCTTAAGAAAGGAAGGCATCATTAAACCTTTACAACCTGAATTGACATTAGAAAAGGAATGCTCAAAAGGACTTGGTTTCATGACTTCCAAGGTAAATGCTCAAAAGACAGGAGAAGCATTACAAATCAAAGCTGCCAAAATTCAACAAGAGAATCGCTATTCCACAGACTCCAATGAATGGGAATGGGATTCAGACAAATCCTCCAGTGAATATGAACTCACCGAGACATTCAGAGAACCAGGTGAACCCACATAAGAAGAAATTTTTTATAGAAAATTCAAAGTTGGTCAAGAAACAACCCCCGGGGACCCCATACAATCCTTGCCTCTAGGTTCTAGGTTGAAATCACATAGAATGAGAACACCTGTCCTAGAATGCACTACTAATGATGATAATTTGGATTCATTCATGATCGAGACAAATGAGGAGAGTGCCAACGATGACCTCGATGACTACCTCGACATACCTGAATATAACTGCATCTTCACTCTTAGCCCCACTAACTTTGAAGACATCAAAGGCCTTCCCCTTGTTCACCACCAAGTTATTGACTGGGACCATGAATGACCTACACAGTTTGACACATTACAAAATGATGAAGCCTTTATTGTCTATCTAGGCATACGAGATGATCTCCCCCCTGGGGACCATAAAGCAAGATACACCATAGAACTCAACAATGTGGCATATTTTGGTGAGGGTGTTAGGCCTTCTAGTCACAGAAACATAAAAATAAAAACAAATCAAGGGTCTTATGGCAAAAACCACGTCGTGGCATTGTCTGACCCCAAAAAAGTAAAAATAAAGGATGTATCTGAGGGCGAAAACCTCTCTGAGGCACCCGAAGATGGAAGGCTCGACATCCTCCCAACATCATATGAAGAAAAATAATCTACGTTGGTAGAGGAGACCATCAAAACAAACATTGGTATAGAAGAAATTCCACATAACATATTCCTGGCTCAATCTTTGACAGAGACAGAAAGGTCAAAGTTCATAAGTTTCTTCATGGAGCGACAAATTAATTTTGCATGGTCATACGTTGATATGCCTAGATTAGATCCAGATTTGGTAATGCATCATTTGATAGTTAAATCGGGGGTAAAACCAGTGAAACAAAAATTAAGATAGATGCATCCACAAGTAGCATTATTAGTCAAAGAAGAGCTTGAGAAATTATCGGATGTCGGATTCATACGCCCAATTGATTATCCTAAATGGATCTCCAACTTAGTGCCTATTAGTAAACTAGATTGTAGCATCAGAATATGTACAGATTTCAGATACATCATCAAAGCTTGTCCTAAGGATGACTTTCCATTACCAAATATTGACTTGATTGTCAATCTCACAGTAGGTCATGCGATGTTATCTTTGATGGATGGATTCTCTGGTTATAACCAAATAAAAATCACATCAGAGGATCAACACAAAATGACATTTACTTGTCCTTGGGGAACTTTCTGCTGGAATGTCATGCCCTTTGGGCTAAAAAATGTAGGCGCTACATATCAAAGAGCCATGACTACTATATTTCATGATCTCATGCACGTTACTGTGGAAGATTATGTTGACAACCTCTTGGGCAAATCAATAGACATAGATACACATTTGGACATACTTTCAATCGTCTTTGATCGGTTGGAAAAATATAAAGTAAGATTAAACTCCAAGAAATGTGTCTTTGGAGTAACCTCTGGGAAGCTCCTAGGATTCATTGTCTCGAAAAGAGGAATCGAAGTCGATCTGACAAAAGTCAAGGCCATCCTAGAGATGCAACCACCAAGAAATATCAGTCAACTTCGATCATTTGTCGATACGGTATTCCTGTTTCCATCATCACTGATAATGGGCATCCCTTCAAAAATTAGGATGTTCGTGAACTCTGTGACCGCTTCCATATTACCCATCATTTTTCCACACCTTATTACCCCCAAGGTAACGGTCAAGCTGAGGCGTCTAATAAAACAATCCTTAAAATCCTAAAAAAGACAGTTGACGATGCTGGCCGAATTGGCATATCCAAATTAATCCTGCACTTTGGGCTTACCGCACAAGTGTCTGCACACCTATAGGAGCTACACCCTATTCACTTGTCTACGACGCTGAATCTATCTTACCTATTGAGGTTGAGTTACCCTCTTTATGAGTCTCTTTGCAAAACATTATCAGTGATGAAGACTATAGGGTCTCTCGCTTACAAGAACTTGAACTATTAGATGAACGAAGACAAACTTCTTTTAATCATCTCAAGGCTTATCAACAATGAATGAGTCATAGCTACAATAATAAAGTCAAACCTCGTACATTTGAGGTAGGTGACTTGGTTCTTAGAGAAAATCCTAAAAATCAGCAAGACAGAGAGAAGAAGGACAAGTTCGAACCGAACTGGCTTGGTCCTTACATCATCACAACAACATATGGATCTTGTGCATATCAACTCTCAACCATAGAGGGCGAACCTTTGGAGGATCTTATCAACAAAATGGACCTTTGCAAGTTTTACACATAGCTCTTTAAAGTATCCTAATTCAAAAATACAAAAAAAATAAAATCAAAAATACAAAAAAAATCATAAAAATAAAAAAATCATTACTTGGTGAAAACCTGGCAAACAGGCACCTTGTGACACAAAAAAATTGAAAAATCAAAAAAAGTAAAGAGAAATAATTTTGTCCAACGGTGAAAACCACATTGGTGGTGCCCTAGGAAAGTACCGTGGTGAAAATTGGGTCACCAGTGCCATGTGTAGAGACATTGCTCCTCCCTCCTTTAGGATTCACTTTCATCCTTTCACTTTTTGCACACACTCACGACCTATCCATCCATAATAAACTTACCCATCCCATCATGGCTTGTTATTGATCTACCTAAGATTGGTTACCCTTTCCATCCATAATAAATCAGCTCATATATGTGGCTAAGGTAGATCCTATGTCTAGTGATCGGTGTGGAACTGAGAGCATCACATGTTTCGAGGAGTACAGTTTCTTCCACTTTTCTTCAGTCTATCCACGCACAATCCGCAATAAAGCAACACTTGCATCACCAATCCACAATAAAGTTCTGTCTTCTTCACAATAAAGTATCAATTTCAAGGATTCCGTTAGTTTCAGATGAGACACAACGGCCACAATGGGCTTCAACAAATCAAATCTTTCAATAGACTCAGACAACATTATGGTTCAGTGCTATCTATCCTTTTGTGAAAGTTAACATTGTGACCACAATCAAATAGACTTATAGAAGTGACAAGAGACACTAAACTTGAGGACTACAGTGGATGTTGGTGTTGAGTCTTGGTTTTATTTTGATTTTTTTTTTTTGGTGACATGTCTTTTAGCTTTTCTAGGATGTCTCTGACTAGAGATTCTATCTCCAAGATGTCTTAGACTAGAAAGGAGAGGATGGGGTATCGTAACCTATTTTCTTTGTTGCATGTGGATTGTCTCTTAGTAATAATATGACTTGTCCAAGGATATGAGCACACTGTGAGTCTAGTATGAACTAGGGCATTCTTTGTTTGCAACTGTCTGATCTCCATGCAAACAGGTACAATGACTTTCTGGGTCGAACATATGCCTTGATTGTCATAACCTATTTTGCCATAATAAAGCTCAATGATGATAATGCACAAGAAGCTCTTTCACTTTCATATCTTCTATCTTTCATCCCCCTTTCTTGATTGACTTCCATCGTCCTTCTTGAGTCCATGTAGCTTGCTATCACATGACTGAGTATAATGACACGCCAAAAAAATTTGCATTTCATGTAGTTTGCACCTGCATTACCACATATTAAGCATTCCATACATACATATAGATATCACAATTGCATCACATCCTGCACACAACACATGTTAGCAATCTTACATTTTTATCATGTAAATAGTTCTTTGCATTATCATATTCATTTGCATTTCATACATTCACATTTGCATAACATATTAAAAACATAAAAGAGCAAAACTATTGCATTCCATCATGTACATATTTGCATCCATATCATAAGAATCACATAAGAACATCTCATCACATAGATACACATGCATATAGTTGCCGCAAAGATGAATCATCTCATATATATCTCAAAAATCATAAGTGTCATGCTACAATGATGTCAAAATCATATGGCTAAAATCACCCAAAGGTGTCTACATCATCATACAAAAATGGTACAAAAGACTGATACATAGGGAGCCCTCTAAGGCTATGATGAACTCCCTCCCTCGGAGCTGCCTGGCCTTGACAAAGTCTGAGCCCTGGAAGGACCTACCCCAGGATCATCCCTCCTGCCCCCTCTATCTAGTGGTGGTGGAGGACCCATAACCCCACCACTGGATGCCTATCTCCTGTCCCTCCCTCTAGTGGTCGTCGTTGTCCGTGATGGTCTCTGGAAGCTCCTAGCCCATTGCTCTGGTGGCACAACCCCATAGTATAGGTCTCTCCAGTAGCCTATCTCCTCCATGGCTTGCAGAACATAAGCATAACTAGCTCTTGTGTCCTTTGTTGTCTGCCTCCCTTCCCTCAGTGCCATCTCAGCCTCTGTATAATGCTGGATAACCTGATCCCTCTCCTGCTGAATATCCCATAGCTATCTCCTGAGTCTAGTTGTCTCCCGCTCGAGATCTTGGATCTCATCTGCCTATCCCTAGCAGATCTCCCTCAACTCTAGTAACTCATCTTGCTCCTCCTCCCCTCCCCCTTGTACCTGTGTCTACCTATGGTTGCCCCTGTACCCATGGTTGTACCTATGGCTGCTCATGTGGTTTCCCCTACCCCTGTCCTCATCCCTATCCATGTACCTGCCTGGGACCTTGTGATGCTGGCACCTGTAAGGGTAAAACACCTCGGCCTCTCACCACCCAAGCCTGTCTCTCCTCTCCACCCTCTCTTTGTAGAGCCACTCTCCTCTCCCCTATCACACCCCACCTCCTCCGTCGGCCTCTACCCCCACCATCTCCATCATCATCCTCACCCCCTCGGCATCTCCATCTATCTGCTCACCTGGATCTATCAATCAAGGAAATGGATGCTCAGCCCAATATGCAGTATACTCTGCATCCATCCCTACATCCTTTATATCTGGCCACATATCCCAAGGCAAGGGAGTCATCTCCACCAGCTGCATCACTACCTAATCATATGATAACAACGGCCCGAAGTGTGCATGATCCCTGATTGTCCGAGCATACATCCTAGAACCCCGTGGCATTCGCTGAATCCTGCCGAACTGCTTGCCCACCTGGTCAACCAACTGCCTCTCTAGTACATAGGGCATCTGCCCAATCAGATAACTGCTCTTGTAGGTGTATGGCAGCTCCATTGCATCATCCTCCCACTCCTCACACTCTCAGTATGGTCTCCATACCACAGTGTCAATCTCATCAATGACCCTGCGTCAGTGCTCTAGTCTCCTGATCCGCGGCTTCGAGGTAATCATATCATATAAGTGAACAAAACTGCACCCATGGCCCCTACCTCTAAAATGTATCAGTTGGGTCACCAACAGATGCTCATAAGCCCATACCTGTAATAATGTCACTCTGTAGCCCAATCCTACGGATCCATGGTATACAAACTGACGGAGCTCATAATACAAATGCGCCAGCACGCATAGTCCCAAGGCATATTTGGTACATTATGTCACCAGTGTCTCTAATGTAGTCCCCCAGCCCACAGCTAGCCCTCGTGTCACCCTATTTGGACACAAGAACCCACTGATCACTCCTCCCAGCACCGCTGATAGTGCCAATCCTATCTGTGTCATGGTATCCCAAGCCACATGTCCAACCCTCATCTCTAGTCCCGGATCCTGAAACACTCATCTCAGGGCATCCCTGTCTCTATTTTGATCATAGAGAATCAACTCCCCATCGATCGGTATCCTTAGTATCCTATACACATCCTCTAAGGTGACTACCATCTCACCCATTGGCAAATGGAATGTGCATGTCTCAGAGTGCCATCTCTCAGCAAGCACATTCAGCAACCCCATGTTCACCCAAAACTCAAGCACATACAAAATAAATCACAAACCCATAACCTCAATCATGACTCTATCCTCAAATGTCAGCTCTAGTCGTAACCTCTGAGTCGATGGGAATCTCTCCCGTGACTCTAGCATAGATAGGTACTCTTGCAGTCAAGCAAATCAACTGTGTCAGTCAAAGTGGCATTCACTGTTCATCACAAAATGTTGCTTATTATCCTAAGTGCTTATGATACTCTATCAAAGTGACACTCACTGTTCATCACAAAGTGTTGCTTCTATTCTAGTGACACTCACTGTTCATCACAAAGTGTTTCTATTTATCCTAGTGGTACTCCATGTTCATCACAAAGTACTACATGTTTTTGAACTCCCTGTTCATCACAAAGGGCTGCTCATAATTGCACTCCCTGTTCATCACAAAGTGCTGCTCATATTTGTACTCCCTGTTCATCACAAAGTACTTTGCCTTGGTACTCCTTGTTCATCACAAAGTGCCTCTATCTATCCTATCCTAGGGCCTCTGCTTGAGCTTATCCTCTTGAGTAGTTTCCTAATTGGCAATGTATGTTCTATCACAAAATTGTCAATCCTAGCCCTATCTGCTATCCTAGTCTTCCCTAGAGGACCTGCTTGAGTATATCCTCTTAGCAGTTTATCCAATCAACAACATATGTTCATCACAAAACTGTCGATTTGGCCTTGAAGACATAAACGTGTTTACATATTGCACAAACATGCCTTCTCTGCATAGACGCACCTGAAATACACAGATGTGCCTCTTATCTACATAGACATGCCTAAAATACACAGATGTGCCTCTTATCTACACATACATGCTTGCTTTGTACAGACGTGCCCACATAGCACAAACGCACCTGCACAAAGCAGATGCCCTCGCATTTGACATAGATGCCTTTTCATTCACAGACGCGCCTGGCACAAACATAGACACACCTAGCTAACCTAGACGCAAGTGGCACCAACACAAACGCACCTCAGCAATTTTTGACCTTGTCTGACATATTCTAAAATGCATTAAATGCGCTACCTGACATGCATTTATGACAACATTTATTGCAACAAAGTACAAAGAGGTTTTTCAGTACTTACTGGCTCTCCTGCATCTGCTGGCCTCTGAAATCGGCGAACACGATCGAATTTGTGAATCAAAGCCATCGCTGCTAACTGTTGCTGCTCCATTCTCTCTCTGCACTCTAATCTCTTGGATGTGTGGATGACAATGAGGATGTTTTCCCCTCATGGTCTATCTTATAGACTGCTCTAGCCCTAGCCCTCATTTCTTGAGTTAGTCTTATTTATCCCTTGACTCTGTCACTCTATCCTGTCAGTCCATTCTAGCCTTTCTTTCTTATCGAGAGATTGCCTATGATCTTTTCAAACATTTTCATCCAATCTATCGAGGGGGCATATCATTCCCATCTTGGGGCAACTCTGTATCAGTTCATATTATCTTCTTTGAAACAACGCGACAAGCTGCATTGTCTCAAAGAGGGGCAAAATGTAGACACCTAAAATTGTCCAGTCTAATTAAATAAATATTTTATTTATTTAATTACTTTAGCCTAATTCTTCTATTAATTAAATAAATCTTTATTTATTTAATTAATTCATTTATCTTCTTCTAGCCTTATTTCTCATTTAAATAAATACATTTATTTATTTAAATTATCCTTTTTCCTAAATTAAATAAATATTTTATTTATTTAATTATCCCACTTCTTCTATTAATTAAATAAATCTTTATTTATTTAATTAATTAATTAGCCTTTTCCACCTATGACACATGTCATTCATCTCTTAATTCTTACACTACCGACCCTCTCATTATTTTCTTATTTTCTTTACCTACCCTTTAATCATAGCCGACCATTTATCTTTTACAGTTCTCAATCTTATCCCTCCATTTCTTATAGTGTCTTCTATATAAGGAGATGCTTCCTTCATTATCAACGCCTGATGATTACTCGACTACACTACACCTTTGAACTTTCATATGCAATCCTACTTGCAATCACATTTTCATTCTTTGTTGAGCTCTTGTGCACATAAAATCTGAGAGCAAATATATCAAGCAAGATCAATGGAGATAGGAAGAATGGAGATTCAAACCCTATTGGACATGTGATGGTATAATCTTTGTGATTTCATTTGATTTGCATTGTCTTAGGTAATCTTCATATGTTATGGTGGATCATTGTTGTTGTTAGGCTAGGGTTTTGTGGTTGAATTCATTTAGTCTTTCAATATTGTTGTTATTCCACTTTCACCGTAAATAACTATAAGCAAAAAATTTTAAAGAGAGGGCTAGCCCGCCAGCATTTTGTCAGCCCCCCCACTTACCCCGTGATGTTCGCACTTGACGCGTCTATTTTGGCTCCAAAATAACAGTACAAATTGATTAACACACGTGTTAGTCGCGTGTTTTACACCAGCAATTTTGCAATTAACGGCTGCGATCGACTAACCTGTCGCTAACACATTGTACGAAAGGTCTATTTTCGAGCTAGAATAGCTTCAACCGCTATTTAAAGGGTTGCATAGCCAGTGCCCCTGAGTTATGTGGGCATTCACTAATGGAGCTCACTGCTATTTTCATGTCGACTCATTCAAGGTTAATAGGTAGTAATTATCCGCTAAAAAATGTTACTAAATATAATTTGGTCGATATGCTAATATGCATTGAATTTTTGAAAAATTGTTAAGAAATTTGTAGAAAAAGAATTGTTTGTCATTAATTGTGGCATTCTTTTATTCGAAAGGTTTAATATGGGAATAAAAAAAGGAAAAAAAATATGGTGAAATTAGCATATTAGTGTCATTTTTTCTTTAGTTTTAGGTTTATTTTGATGAGAATAATTTAATTTAATTATATATTGATAAATGGTATATTTTTGTGTTAAGCTATGTTCATAATTTCAAGTTTATCTATCTTCATTAGACTAAAAGATGGAGTTATGGTGAGAGTAAAAGGTGGAATATAATAACATGAGTGCCTTAACAAGAACTATTAATCAGTGACATATAATTAAAAAAAATACTAGCATACCTATTTTTTTTTTTTAAATTACATAAAGAATGTCGAGAGATATCAAATTTAAAAATTATTTAACATTCATAAATATGAACAAATCACTAGATTTACTATTAAGAACAATGAAAAGAATATAATAAGAACAATGAAAACTAATTCAATCAAATTGCAAAAGTGTCGATCTTAATCATCAAAGTGATGATTGATAATGCTAATAGCTATAGCCATTAGAACATTTAATCCATTCAAATATAATTCATAAAAGCACTAAAATTGTGACTTAAATGTTAGATTCAATGACAATCCCAAAGACACTGAGAGGGGGGGGTGGGAATTAGTGTCTAACCGGTTAATGGACTATTTAAACTTATTTATAACTTTGCAACCCAAATCAATGTACCAGTAAACAAGAAATAATGCAGTAACGAGAAATAATAGAGACAACATAAATGCACACCATAACACATAATATTTTGGCGAGGAAACCCAGTGTGGGAAAACCTTGGTGGGATTTGTGACCCACAATATTTACTCACTGGCCAATATGAATAAATATTACTTACAATAGGGGTTGCACATGCAGGAAGGCCAACAACCTAGAGCGCACTGCTCAATGAAAGAGTCTCATTGACTACAATATGGATTATTAAATCTAATACAATGTATTGCTCAAAATAGCATCTCTAATGCTTGGTTCAATACTAGTTTAAGCTCAATCAGATACCTTAACCAAAACCTTTTGTTGTCTTTACATAATATCCTTCTATTCCATGCTATTACAAAAATATCCTATCCTTATACAAAATGATCTATAAGATTTCATACATATGTGAGTCTTTTACAATACACCAAGTTGGCTTACAAATAATTAATTACATTTACAATTCATATAAGCAAAACTTTGTCTCATGTCGGCCTGAGTGTCGGTATACTTCATTTCTGGTTTAATCTGGATGTCGATGAATGTGTCTGTTGGTGTTGGTGTCTACTGGTGTATGATGTCTATGATGCCAGTGCATATGTAGAATCCTGTTACCAGTTGGTTTCCATCAATGACAACATCAACCATTCTCATTAGAGTGTAGAATGCCAATAATCTCCCCCTTTGGCATTGATGACAACACTCATGAGAAAAATCCAAAATTGTTCCAAAAGAAGTGTGCTCCCCTTGAGCAAGTGATCTCCTTTGTGCATTTATTTTTCTCCATACTACTCCCCTTTGACATCAATGGCAAAGGATGTAAAAAGAATCAAAGAATACAAAAATGCTACCTCATAGCCTGTAACTGGTTGGTTACAATTTGAAAAATGTCCGCCAAAATTAGATTCAGGCTCTGCATGAATTTGTTACTGTTTGAAAGAATGGTCTCTATCTGCTGGATCATGTCAGTTAGCTAGTGCATTTGTTGCTCTGCTGACCATTCTCCTTGAACTGATGCCTTTGATAGCTCAACCTGCTGAGTAATGAGAGTGTCCAATCTTGGACCAAGATTTCTTTTCAGTTCCTGGGCCTTTAACCTTATCCTTGCTTTCTCTTTTTCCAAATTTTCAATCTTTTCCTCATAAGTTGCCATCTCTTGATCAAGAATAGATGTAAGTTCCAAAGAACCTATCATATTATCCGCAATGTCATCTATCTCCTTCTGTGTCTTCTTGATTTCCTCATCAATATCTTCAGTCAAGTGGTGAGGTTTGCAAGATTCTCTATAGAGCTCGTTATATTCCAAAATTGTTGAGTTAAGTACTGGTAATAATGAATCCATGTGCTCAGTACAGTCTTTGATAGATTTCTCAAAGAATTCACCTTTCTCTTTATCTACTCTTTCCTTTATAGTATCCTCATTCACTTTATCTATGGTTAGAACATTTTCAACAATGAATTTGGACAATGCGTCCAGCTTACCTAAAGAATCATTAATGTGATCTATCTTAAAGGTAGGTGCAATCATCTTCAAGATAGGTAATGTGTTATCAACAACCTTAAATGCTAAGGAATTGCAATCTGTTATCCTCTTGATTGAATCCAATAGAACATCTGTTATATTAGTGGGTCTGAATTCTCCAGTTGATGTGCTTGGTTCTGCAATGGATTTCCTTTCAATGGATACTTGCCCAATTACCTTCACTATTTCCTCCTTATTTCCATCAGTTGCTTCCTCTTTACTTACATTTTTTGTTAGTTCCTCTGTCTATGTATGTACCTCTTCTTCTGATGATTTCTCCGTGTTAGTGTCCTTAGCCTCTGTCAGTTTCTCAGTCTCTGATTGCTTAGCTTGTGTCTATATTTCAATATTCTGAGAGTCAGCAGTGTGTGTTGGTGACTCAAAGATCTCACTATTCTTAATATCGACTGCCTTAACCTCTGCAATCTCTTTATCCACAACAATGTTAATATATTGTGTATCTATATTCATGGTGAAAATAATTTCAGACTCCGAGTTAGTATCATCATGTGTTACTTCTTCAGTTGCCTTATCCGATTGTTTGTATGTATGTACCAGTAATGCTAAAGTTATTGGAGGGGTGTCTTGTACTGATGGAGGGATGTTATTTGTTACCCTTATAGCTGTATACACCTAAAAATGGTCTGAAGATAATTGATTAAATAAGAAATTATTTAATTAATCCTCCTCTCCAATTTAATTAAATTCACTAAGCAATTTGATTAAATTTCTCCTTTCATCTACTTATTAATAAATCTAAGGATTTATTTAATAGGTTCATTTCATCCCCTTTAATTAATTAATTCCCCCATCCAAAATCATTTCTTCTAATCTCTTAATTAATTAAAACAAATCAATCATGAGTTGTTGAGATTAATTAGCCTTTTCCCTTTTTTTGAATTTCTAAATTCAAATTCTCCTAACTTCTACTACTCCTAAACCTAACCATTCCTAAACCTAACCCACTCTACCTATCACCATGTCCCCTTCATCCAACATCTTCTAGAACCTTTGTGACACTTGTCACTAAGTGTTCCCTTTCATCCAACTCCTTCTAGAATCCTCTTGACACTTGTCACCATAGAGATGACAGATGTTCCCTTTAATCCAACCTCCTCCAATTTAACCATTGATATCTTCAGATCAATCTCAACCATTGATTCTTGCCAACTCACCCCTAGCCTTGGGAAATCCTATAAATAGACCTCATTTTGAGCAATAAGGGTCCCAATTTCAGGTCTCAAATTCATATCATGATTTCATCCCATCTCATTTTCATCTTATGCATTGTTATTATAGGCATCTAGCTTATAGTTTATCATCTTTAGCAATGTTATCATGCTCATTTTAGCTTAAATCTTAGCTTAATTTGCTTATCATGTAGCTTAATCATTTTATCCTTGCTAGATCATGCATTATCATCCATCAAATCCTCCATCTAAGTGTAGTCAAGTCACTAGAAATATGCATAATTAGATTTGAGAGCATCTTTCATACTCACATTTACTAGGAGGCAATAAGTTGATTAGCTATGGTTTTGTCTTTCATTGTTTCAATTTACTAACCATTGCTTGTAATGATTTATTTAGTTCATTGTGGTTGTAGGTATAGGTACACTTCACAGAGCAAATCAAATATCAGAAAAAGTACAATAAAAGCAGATGGTGAAAACCTGCAAACAGTCGCTATCTGTCTGCTAGCTCTTCCATCTATTAGTTCATGCATTTTTCCACTTGCATTCATCTTCCATCAACGCTATTCATATGCATCATAAGCCTTTATACATATGCAAGCATCCCAGGTTGGATATATCATAACGACTTTGTTTCTAGGCTTGGGAAAAAATCCTACACCTAGCTGGGGGCAAAACTCTTGATCATTTTGAGCTTAATCAAAAATGTAGAACAATAGTTAGACAACTCTTATCAAGCGAAAAATGAGACACATCCAACATTGAACACAAGATCAAACTATCAACTATCAAGTTATCATGAAATCAATCAAAACACATCACACACTTTTCAGTGGATAACATATTTTTGGATAATGATTGTAACATGCTTGTTCAACTTTTTTATATTGATTTTTTCTATCATGATTTCTGAGTGCCTCCAAGATGTCATTGACTAGAGGAACAAGGAAGAAACATGATATTTTTCTTGTCTGATGTCTAAAAATTAATCATTAATATGTGCAAATTTGTCTTGGGACATGATCATCAAAGTATCATTGAGGACATTTCCAATTTGCGTATTGAAATGATTAATACTTATCGTTTTATGCAAACAACACTCAGGTCATCTCAGTTCAATTATACCTCAATGCTTGTGTTAACTTGCTATATCAAAATCTAGGAATTAAGTGCTCAGGTCATCATGGTTTAATTATACCATCGATGTTTGCACTCACTTCCCACATTTCAAAAGCTCAATGATGACAAAAATGCAAAATAATCCAGTGACTGGTCCGGTCATAGCTTTGCATTTGCATTTCAGCTTGCATTTCATTCTTGCAGGGGATCCAACAAAGCTCCTTTTATCCAAGGTTAAATCTATCACAGGAATCATCAAAGTATCATCACAAGTGTATACGTAATCAAAATAATGACTCACATCTCTCTCATGATATTGTTGACAGTGAAAATCTTATGCTATCTTTCTTAATAGAATCAACAATCAACATATCCAAAATTTATGTAACTTGATATCAACAAACTGTCGGTTCTTTATCCATCAACCTTATCAAATCAAATCAATCAATCAAACCTAATAAATTATATCACGTCTTATACAAGATGAATCCTTCTTGAAACTAGATGATCTGATTCTGATTCATGTCTTATACAAGATGTATCCTTCCTGAAACCATATGATTTGATCATCATTGTCTTATACAGGATGAATCCTTCATGAAACTAGACTGAATCTAATCAATCAAGATTTTTCAATCTTACCAATCAAATCAATCAAGCTAATAAAAGAACTCACATTTTCATCAAACCACAGTTGCAAAAATCAAATCAAATCTACCGGGATATCAATCTCACAAAACTCCAAAGATCAGTTATCTCAATTGATCTCCCGAGGGGGCATCATCATACCAAGATTTAGCAATCAAGAGTTGGGGCATCCTATCAAATGAATATGATCATCAAAATGAGATTATTCTTTGAATCAACGCGTCATCACACCTCACTTCAAAGAGGGGCAAAATGTATACACCCAAAAATGCTCTGAAGATAATTAATTAAATAAGCAATTATTTAATTAATTCTCCTCCCCAATTTAATTAAATTCACTAAGCAATTTGATTAAATTTCCCCTTTCATCTACTTATTAATAAATCTAAGGATTTATTTAATAGGTTCATTTCATCCCCTTTAATTAATTAATTCCCCCCATCCAAAATCATTTCTTCTAATCTCTTAATTAATTAAAACAAATCAATCATGAGTTGTTGAGATTAATTAGCCTTTTCCCATTATTTGAATTTCTAAATTCAAATTCTCCTAACTTCTACTACTCCTAAACCTAACCATTCCTAAACCTAACCCATTCTACCTACCACCATGTCCCCTTTCATCCAACATCTTCTAGAGCCTTTGTGACACTTGTCACCAAGTGTTCCCTTTCATCTAGCTCCTTCTAGAATCCTCTTGACACTTGTCACCATAGAGATGACAGATGTTCCCTTTAATCCAACCCCCTTTGCCAACCTCCTCCAATTTAACCATTGATATCTTCAGATCAATGTCATCCGTTGATTCTTGCCAACTCACCCCTAGCCTTGGGAAATCCTATAAATAGACCTCATTTTGAGCAATAAGGGTCCCAATTTCATATCATGATTGCATATCAAAATTCATATCATGTTTGCATATCGATTGATCATTCTTAGCATTATTATCATGTTCAATTTATAGCTTAATTTTCTTATCATGTAGCTTAACCATGTTGTTCTTGCTAGATCATGCATCTTAATCATTTAAATCCTCCATCTAAGTGTAGTCAAGTCACTGGAATTTGCACAATTAGATCTATGAGCATTTTCACACTCGCATTTACTAGGAGGCAATAAGTTGATTAGCTATGGTTTTACATTTCTTTGATTTAAATCTTCTAACCATGCTTGTAATGACTTATTAAGTGCATTGTGTTTGCAGGAATAGGTACAATTCATAGAGCACGACAATAGCAGGTACACCACCGATCTTGCCTTTACCTTTGTCCTTTTGGTATACCTTCGCAAAATATTTATCCATTTTCTATCTTTCCCTTTCCTCTTTCTTTTCCTTTTCAACAAAAAATATATCCCAACTGTCTGCAGTTTCATCAACAATCTCTTTCACTCTACTAGCCATTAGGCTAACCTGTCGGTGTCCACTGACAAAAACTGACCGATCTGCTTTAGAAATCAGTTCATCAATTTCCTCTTTAGAGATTATAGGGTGCACTTCCAATAATACTTCAACTTTTAACTTTTTATCTAATTCCATTACTAACATTCTTTTAGCCTCTACTCTTAGATACAAGTCATTTGGCAGATCATCTACAACTTCAATCAAAATCTTCTTTTAGATGTCTAGATGCAAAATTATACTAGCTTCTATTGTTCCCTTGTCAGAGTCTTTGAAGGAATGGTAATACTTATTTACATTGCAAAGATTGACATCTTGTCTTATCTCATTTACCAGTTCCTCTGGTGTCTTAGGTTGTTTCTTCTTTGGAGTTAGTTTCTTCTTAGGCTCCCTTACAGCCTGTTGCTTTTTCCTCAAAGTCCTAGCCTTTTTAGGAGAAGGAGAAGGTATCAGTGAGGGTTTCCTCTTCTTCCTCTCAACTCTTTTGAACTTAGTTGCTTTTCCACTATCTATATCCGAAGAAGTGACAACTGGTGAAACATGAGCTACCGGTTCCAATCCTTCCAATTCACTAGTAGATATACCACTCAAGTTCATTACATTTTTATTAACTTCCTTAGCCATCTTGGATGCATCTCTGATAAACTTTTCTCTTCTTTTTCTTTTCTTATGCATTGATACAACACTCTTAATGGTTTCAGCACTACCAAAAATTTCTTCAGATGGTTCCTTAGGTGCATCAAGAAGTGTTTTAGCATATGCTTCAAGAATATTTAGGTCAATTTCATATCCTATTTCTGTTATTCAAATAGTTCTAGGAGTGACAACTTCCATCCATGTCTCATCTCATTTGATTACAAAGCATATTTGTTTGTCATACTTATCTACTATGCTCTGTGGTAACCTTTCTCTAGCCTTCATCTTAGTTTGAAAGTTTTTGAAGTAGTCTGCTATAATGTTGTCATTGTTAGAGCCCATACCAGTGATAGCTTCCATGATTTTTTTGTCTATCGGGATGTCATATCCAAAGTCCTTATGACCAATGTCGGGTATCTCTTTGGTGAAGTAAAGCATCAAACACACAAGTAGGCTGCCAAAACAGAATGTCTACTTCTTGTCACCCTTAATCTTTTTTAGGTTGTCTATTAGTTCATCTTTAAGCCATTTACAAATATCAATCCTAGCATTGTTCTTAACCATCTCATATGCACTATGAATACATAAGCTGGAAACTAAATTTAATTTGTTTGTATGAGTTACTCTATAGCCAAGTATCATGCTCACATATTTCACATTTGCATCAGTAATGTCATTAACCCTAAGAGATTTGTTGTCAGATGTAGCTCCGAACTCCCTTGTTACGTATCTTCTTTGTTTTGTCGGGCCTACTACCGGTTGAGGGTAAACCAGTAACTACCTTGATTGCTTCCTTAGAGATTTTAAAAACAGAGTCAAGCCACACAAACTCTCCATGAACTCTACTCAGAACAAGACAAACTACCTCCTTCAGAAATTCAAGTATGTTCAGTATTTCAACAAATCCTAAATCTTCAACTATCCTATGCTCTCATTTAAAGAAACCTTGTCCATCAGTAATCAAACCATTGTACATATTTTTCAAATCATCAGTCCCTAAATTCTCTATGTTGCAGTGAATGTAGATTCTAGGGTCTTCGCCAAAAGTGACTCCCTTCGAAATTTTTGAAAAAGCTCTGATAGAATCATCTTATTTGGCAATTTCAGGGATGATCTTAAACACTGGCCTAGGGCACTTAATGTTTTCTACCATAGTAGGGTTTGCAATAAACTCAGGTATAGAGGATGAAGATGCCATTTCAAAAGATAAATAGCTCTTACTTGAAATCCTTGAATGTCTGAAAAACACTTTGTTGCTCACCTTTAGAATGCCTCTTCTCAATTTCGCGCTCTTAGAATGCTTGGATGCTTGGTGGATGAAAATGAGGGTTTTCCAATTCTTTATAGCCAATTTTTTCTCCAACTAACGCATTAAATGCTTGTTGATTAAGTGAAAACTTAACATATCTATCGGTAAAGAAGAAATATGTCTTCTTACCATCAATTGAGGGTAGAATGCATGATTTTCAACTTGCTACCATACCCCCTAAGGATTATTCCTTAGTTAGATGAAGAATCTCATGTCGGTGGAGGGTTAATCTATTCAATCGATGTAGAGATAGACTCATCAACTCTCTGATCTCCCTTCTTAATCCATTGTTTTGAAAATAATTGCTTTATTTCATTTACCTTTTCTTTTCCCTTCTCATTAGATCCTTTGTTGTTCATCGGTATAGTCTTGCTTCTATAAAATTTTGCAATATGTCCAATCTTGTTACATGCATAACAAGTTACATTATTCCTCTGAATAGCTTTTCCATATCCTTGACCGGTCTGTGTTCTGGATTGATTAGATAAATGTCCAAATCTACCACAAACATAGCATTTCACATCCATTCTATAATTTTCTGAATTGTGACCAACTTTATTGCATTTGGAACATACCGATGGGTAAGTTTGTGTTCTGATTATTTTTAAATCTGCATTGATTCTCTCTATGACAAAATTTGTTGCAATGAAAACATTTCCCATTAAATTTATAAGCATTAGGTTGTCTTACCGGTTTACTGTGATCTAGATTATTTGCAGTCCTGAAACTTTCTCCATGTTCAAATCCAAGTCCAACTGTATCTCCATCAAGTTTTTGTCTTTTCAGCATGTCATCAAGTCTTTCAGAAATTTTCTTGAATTTATCTTTGTGCTCATTTGCAGTGATCAACTCATTTTCCAGAATGCCAATTTATCTCCTAAGCTCCTCTTTATCATGTTGCATGTGAATTAGATATGTCTTTAGCATATCATTCTCATGACAAAGTCTCAGATTTTCATTACCTCTATCATTAAGTCTTCTAGTCAAGTCTTCTTCATTTTTCTTCCCATCTTCAATATCCTTACATAGCCTCATGGTTAAATCTTGCATTTCATTTCTCATGTTAGTGTTCTCTTGTCTCAACTTTTCTGCAATATCACTAAGAGTTTCCTTTTCATCATCATGTTTATGCATTTTCTCATGAAGTTCTTTCCTCTTATTTTGTGCTATGATCAAGTTCTCTTGAAGTCCTTTAATGAATTCCTTAGCAGTTCTCAGATCATTTTCAAGTTTGATATTCTTCAATTTTTTTGCATCAAAATCTTCAAGAGCTCCTTCCAATAGTTTTCTCAAATTTTCCATCGCTACCGGTTTCAGAATCTTCCTCAAGTTGTTAGGCTTTTGAAAATAGAGGATCAAACTCTGATACCAATTGTTAGATTCAATGACAATCCCAAAGACACTAAGATGGGGGGGTTAATCAGTGTCTAACTAGTTAATGGAATATTTAAACTTATTTATAACTTTGCATCCCAAATCAATGTGCCAGTAAACAAGAAATAATGCAGTAAAGAGAAATAATAGAGACAACATAAATGCACACCATAACACAGAATATTTTGGTGAGGAAACCTGGTGTGAGAAAAACCTTGGTGGGATTTGTGACCCACAATATTTACTCACTGGCCAATATGAATAAATATTACTTACAATAGGGGCTGCACATGTAGGAAGGCCAACAACCTAGAGCGCACTGCTCAATGAAAGAGTCTCACTGACTACAATATGGTTAATTAAATCCAATACAATGTACTATTCAAAATAGCATCTCTAATGCTTGGTTCAGTACTGATTTAAGCTCAGTCAGATACCTTAACCAAAACCTTTCGTTGTCTTTACATAATATCCTTCTATTCCATGCTATTAAAAAAATGTCCTATCCTTATACAAAATAATCTATAAGATCTCATACATATATGAGTCTTTTACAATACACCAAGTCGGCTTACAAATAATTAATTACTTTTACAATTCATATAAGAAAAACTTTGTCTCATGTCAGCCTGAGTGCCAGTATACTTCATTTCTGGTGTAATTTGGATGCCGATGAATGTGTCTGCTGATGTCAGTACCTGCCAAAGTATGATGTCTGTGATGCCAGTGCATGTGTAGAAACCTATTACCGGTTGGTTGCCATCAATGACCACATCAACCATTCTCATTAGCATGTAGAATGCCAGCATTAAATATAATATGTGATATGCAAAATATCTATTCATTTAAATAATATACAACTAATAAAAATTATAATATTTGATAAAATTAAAAACTCTAATCCATATAATATACAAACGCTACTAACATAAGCTTAAAGACTATCTCTGATATTCAAAAAGTCTTTTAATCCATTTTGCTTGGGCATATGTATTTGCAAAGGCTGAACAATTTTACCAAGATATTAATAGTGGTCAAATGTTTTCAATCATGTTTGTTTGTTTTAGCATAAGAAAAATATACAACTACATGCACATGATGTAAGGTCCATTTACTTCTTAAGGGTTTACATATTACAATTGACTAATCCTCTTGTTTTCATCTAGCTATGATTTAGTATTTTGGAACTTTATTAAGGACCAATTTAACAAACTAATTTATGAAATTCCAAAACTATAAAAAGATATTAATTTATATACCTCTATATAATTAGGATTGGACACATCTAGTATTCAACATTAGATCTATTCTATAGGAAGGCAAGAGAAAAAACAATGTAGATGCCAAGCACCAAATATGTACACAATAATCATTTCAAGGTGCAAAATATCAAAATTATGTCTAGTAGGAAGGGAGATAGATGAACTTATGAGCATATAGATAAAAGATGAAAGCAATTACTAGTTCTACCACATGTTAAATAATTTTGATAGGATTTGAGAATTATCTTTAATCATTAGTTTTTATCATGAAGATTCATATTTTTTAGACTATAGTTTTGAATGTCTAAGTTAAATTGTAAAATTTATTTGAATTTTTAAGTTATTTTATAAAAAAAATCTGATTTAAATAGAAAAGGAAATTAGCATGTCTCCATCTTTATTTGTTTGGGTTTTATTTTATATGGGTCTATCCCCAGCTAATTGAGAAATAGAGCTTTGTCTCTATATTATTTTGGGATTTTAGATCCTACATATTAGTATTAGAGTTGTGTACTTTATGGTTTTTGGGATATGAATCCATCAATTGGTACCAGAGCCAGGTTGGCACTAAGTCTTTAGCGAGTTAGGAATTTTTTCTAGGTATTGAAGTTTTATTGTGCTAGACACATGGCTAGAGAAGATAGTAAAAGTTGGCAACAACTGTCATACTTTAGTGGACAAAACTATAATGTGTGGGCAAAGAAGATGAAGACCATTATGGTTGCAAATTATATGTGGGAGCATATGGTTAGAGGGTTCATGGATGTGAATGACCCAACTTAGTTTGCAACCCTCACAAACAACTAGAAGACCTATTTGAAGGAGACAAAGAGAAAAGATGTTAAGGCATAGAGTTTGATAGAGGTAGCCTTGATAAAGTCCATCTTTCTCAGAATAGTAGCAGAAAAATAGTAAAAGAAAGCATGAGAAATCCTCCAAACCAACTAAAAATGGACTAATAAAGTCGGATTATTGAAGCTACAAATGCTTCAAAGAGATTTTGAGACCCTCCAAATGAAGGACAATGAGTCTATTTAAGATTTACACACAAGAGTGTTTAGTTTGATAAACTAGTTGAGGACAATTGGTGAAACAATGGAAGAGCAAAGGATTCCAAAGAAAAAGCTTACAAGTCTACCCTTTAACCTTATGCAATATTGATTTTTGTTGAAGATGCAAAGGACCTCTTTATGTTGATGGTGGATGAGTTGATGGGTTCCCTTCAAATGTATGAGCAATACCTAAATAGGTTTACTATTTTTTCCCAAGAACAAGCTCTTAAAGCTCAAGTCAATGTAAGAGGTAGGGGGGAGGTAGAAATAGCTTTGAACAAAGCTCAAGAGGCAACTCTAGACGAGGAAATTCTGGAGCTCTTAATGCAGCTCTAGACTAGCCAAAAAGAACAACAACTCAAGTCAAAGGTATGATAAGAGAAATGATAAATGTTATAATTATCATAAATTAGGATGCTATGCAAGCAAATGCTATAAAAAGCAACATAATTAGTTAAAGAAAAGTGCAAATGTGGTTGAAGAAAATGTAGTTGAAGTTCATCAATCAACAACCTTCATCATGTGCAACATTAGTGAGGAAGGTGGGGATGACCCTTTGGTGAAATGGTGGGGTTTGTTTCCCATAGTGCCTACAACCTAGGTTCAAACCCCATGGGTTTTTCTCTATCGTGTTAACAATGGAGCATGCTTTACCTTGGGGAGAACCTTGGAGAAATAGTGAGGATTCTTGCCTGTAGTGCTTACATCCTTGGTTCAAACCATAAAGTTTTTAACGTACAACATTGTGACAAGTGTTTTAATTACCGCTCTACAACTTTCTCGTTCTACCTGTGTTTGAATTCGAATCCCCACATGTCCGTTATCCTGAGGGGGGATCCTTTGTCCCTGCAACCTGATCCCCCTTCCAATAGTGTCAAATCACATTTTCCTCGTGAGGCTCCAGTGTTTGCCTCTGGGACCCCACTGCCTGTAGGTACTTCAAAAAAGTTTGACCAGAATGGAGTTTCTGGTGGTTCATCCCCTTCGGTATCGGTGGAATCTGGTAAGAAGGATGCAGACATAAAAAAGGTTAATCTTGAAGAAATCCCCTTATAGCGGGTCAGAAAATGTTTTCGATCAAAAGGATGCGAAAGTTGAAAAAAAAGGGTCTAAATCCAATTGGAAAATTGTCCTTGTTGGCTCTTCAAATATGACCCTAGAGATAGCCTTGGGTAACTTTATCCAAACTGAGGAGGGGACGAAGATTAAACTACCTCATAATCTCATGGATAAAATTGCTTTATCCCTACATCTAGTGCTCATTGGATGATTCTTCTCCTTCAGACCATCTATTGACATGGTTAGATGTTGGGCTACTGCAAGGTGGAAGTTAAAGGTAATTGTGGATATCTCAGCTATGTCGGGAGGTCTCTTCCTTTTCAAGTTTAATACTGAGGAAGACCTGATCTTTGTCCTATCAAGCTCTTGGACATATGGGTTACATATTTTAACTCTTTCCAAATGAAAGCCTAGTTTTCACCCCTCTATTGACCTCAATTGTATGGCCCCTGTTTGGGTTAGGCTTCCTGGCCTCCCGCTTGAATTTTGGGATGATCAAATCTTCCGCTAGATTGGGAACTCCTTTGGCAGCTATGTCACTACTGATTCTGTCACCCTTACTAAATCCAGGTTAGTTTATGCTTATTTTTGTGTTAATGTTTCTATTAACAAAGCGTTACCCAACTTTGTGTCCCTCAAATAAAAATGGGGTAAATGGTCTCAGTCCATTGTTTATGAAAATGCTACTCTTTTTTGGTAGAAATGTGCTAAGTAGGGGCACACTAATGTTGACTGTAAATCCCCATCTACTTCTGAGCCCAAGCTTAAAGAGAAGATTATTGCTAATGATGATCCTATTAGCCCAAGCACTCCCTCTTCTTTAGCCCCTATGGGGCTGACTAATCCGTGTGTGATGTCTGATGACTACCCCCACACAAACACAATTCTAGACATTATCAAAACTCCTATGGATTTGTTGAAGAAGATGAGGCCAGTGGAGACTCTTGATGATGCAGAGGACTACCCAAACTCCTAATGAAAATCCCAACTAAGGTTAGGAAAGTGACCCCCTAACTACACACAAGGGTCCTAGAAGGAAGGACTCTACACCTTGGATGAAACTACACACACATTCACTATGCTTAGGCCTACTCAAGATGCGTAAAAGGCTTCAACTCCTCAAACATGCTTTATTGGTGACCTCTACTCCTTGTTATTTTGAAGTTGGCCAACACATGTGATCTAAAGACTCTTTCAAACACTAGTTTTGGTTTAGGGCACCAATTCCTTACACTTCCTTTGTAAACCTACCCCCTCAGCTTGTAGCCCTATTTGACGATAGAATGGACCTTCACTCAAAAATGTTCTACACACTCATACAAAAAATTTAGCATTTTAGACACCCTTTTGGAAGTTGTATTGATCCCCCAAATGGTTTGGCTAGATCTATAGATACAAGGTTTGTTCCCTTTAGAGGCTAAGAGACCTAATAGGGGCAATTAGCCCTATTTTCCAAAGCAACTACCTTTATTGGTACACAAAATGGAAACTAAACCCTATGGTAATTTGGGGTGTAGTTAGAAACCTCTAATTATAGGGTTACATGCCTAGAATCCATTGCTATGACAACTTTAATGATTGTCCTAAAACTTGTCATGGGTAGTCACATAGAGATGCCTACCTAATCTTGCTCTTTTCTCCACACAAAAATGTTTCCCCTACTACATACCATGAGAAAACTAAATTAAAGAGGCTTATATTTCAGCCCTCCCAAGGAAGAGTCTTCTAATGGACTAGAGTGCAAGATAAGGCCATTTTTGTTCAAAACCCTCTCCAAACCCTCAATTTCCTAGTTACATTCAGGAGGGTTCTCTCAACTCTGAAATAGTAAAGACCTCAGACATCCAAAAAAAGAAATATATTCCATCTCCCTATCTACTCCATGGATGATGGGATCTAGATCAATCCGTACAAGCACATGCAACTCCTGCAAACTCAGAATTTCTGGGAAAATTGTAGTATTCTATGTATTATTGATTCTCAAACTCCAATTCCAACATCAAAAACCTTGTGAATTGTTCCCAAAAGGCTTATAAGTATCTCCAATGGTTTCCCACCGAATTTGGAGTATTTTGGAGCCGTTTAAAGGCTTCTCCCAATAAATTTACAAAAAGTAGCACTTTTGCACTCAAAAGTTGCATTTTACAAAAGTTGCATTTTTGCAATTTTGCACAAAAAGTCGTCATACTCTTTAAGGTTGGGATCCACATACATGGACCAACCAAACACACATAAAAATTTCTAAAACCTATTAAACACAAATCTAGACCATCTATTACCCCTTTTTACCACATTGTCCCCATTGGCTTCTCAAATTACCTAATTGGTGACATGGGCTTACATGGTGGGGTTTATTGCATACATGAAACACAAAACACACTAAGAAACCCTAATGATCCTAGTATTAATCCTTAGGGTCATGAATTACTTGTTGATGAGGTGCTCCTGCACCATACTCCTCAAGAGAAGAGATCTCAAGCCCACTTGAGATAAGGGTTTTTAAATCTGCACCATGATTAGATATTTGCTCACTTGTCATCCAAACTACCTCAGAGTCTAGTTTGTCCTTCCAAGCCACCAAATACTCAATGTAATCCTTATTCCTTGTCTTCTTTGTGAATCTAGTGTCTAACACTTTGCTCAACTTAGGTGATTCCTGCCTTGGAATGTCATTGTCTATTGCAACTTGCATTGGTTCTTCTTCTTCATTGCCATCACCTTTGAAAAGTGTAAGATCACACACATTAAAAATGGGTGATAATCCAAGACTAGGAGGAAGTTGGATCTCATAGGCATTTGGTCCACACTTTTGTTGGCATTTTGGATATGTTGATATGGTTTTGTCATTGATTTCAACACTTGTCATCGCTTGCGAACACTTATCAACACTTGGAGACTTTGGTTATGTTCACCGGCAAGTCAGAGACTTATGCAAAGTCACTGGTATTTGGTTCACTGACAGACTATATTGTTCACCTGCACTTGGAATGACTTGGAGACTACTTGGTTATGTTGAAGACATTATTTGATCACTTGGTTTTGGTGATTTGGTTAATTGTTTATTCGGGTTTGTATATTTGTTGTTTGTTTGTTTTAGCATAAGAAAACTATAGAACTACATGCACATGATGTAAGGTCCATTTACTTCTTAAGGGTTTACATATTACAATTGATTGATCCTCTTGTTTTCATATAGCTAAGATTTAGTATGTTGATGGTGGATGAGTTGATGGGTTCCCTTCAAATCCATGAGCAATACCTAAATAGGTTTACTATTTTTTCCCAAGAACAAGCTCTTAAAGCTCAAGTCAATGTAAGAGGTAGGGGGGAGGTAGAAATAGCTTTGAACAAATCTCAAGAGGCAACTCTAGATGAGGAAATTCTGGAGCTCTTAATGCAGCTCTAGACTAGCCAAAAAGAACAACAACTCAAGTCAAAGGTATGATAAGAGAAATGATAAATGTTATTATTATCATAAATTAGGCCATTATGCAAGTGAATGTTATAAAAAGAAACATAATTGGTTAAATAAAAGTGCAAATTTGGTTGATGAAAATGTAGTTGAAGCTCATCAATCAACAACCTTCATCATGTGTAACATTAGTGAGGAAGGTGGGGATGACCCTTTGGTGAAATGGTGGGGTTTCTTTCCTATAGTACCTACAACCTAGGTTCAAACCCCATGGGTTTGTCTCTAGAGTGATTTGGTTAATTGTTTATTTGGGTTTGCATATTTGTATGTTGATGGTGGATGAGTTGATGGGTTCCCTTCAAATCCATGAGAAATACCTAAATAGGTTTACTATTTTTTCTCAAGAACAAGCTCTTAAAGCTCGGGTCAATGTAAGAGGTAGGGGGGAGGTAGAAATAGCTTTGAACAAAGCTCAAGAGGAAACTCTAGATGAGAAAATTCTAGAGCTCTTAATGCAGCCCTAGACTAGCCAAAAAGAACAACAACTCAAGTCAAAGGTATGATAAGAGAAATAATAAATGTTATTATTATAAAAAATTAGGTCGTTATGCAAGTGAAAGTTATAAAAAGAAACATAATTAGTTAAAGAAAAGTGCAAATGTGGTTGATGAAAATGTAGTTGAAGTTAATCAATCAACAACCTTCATCATGTGCAACATTAGTGAGGAAGGTGGGGATGACCCTTTGGTGAAATGGTGGGGTTTCTTGCCTGTAGTGCCTACAACTTAGGTTCAAACCCCATAGATTTTTCTCTACCATGTTAACAATGGAGCATGCTTTACCTTGGGGAGAACCTTGGAGAAACAGTGAGGATTCTTGCATGTAGTTCTTACATCCTTGGTTCAAACCATAAATTTTTAAGGTACAACATTGTGACAAGTGTTTGAATTACCGCTCTAAAACTTTCTCATTTTGCCTATGTTTGAATTCGAATCCTTGCATGTTCGTTGTCCTGAGGGGGGATCCTTTGTCCCTGCAACCTGATCCCCCTTCCAATAGTGTCAAATAACATGTTCCTCATGAGGCTCTGGTGTCTGCCTCTGGGAACCCATTGCCTGTGGGTACTTCAAAAAAGTTTGACCAGAATGGAGTTTCTGGTGGTTCATCCCCTTCGGTACTAACAAAATCTGGTAAGAAGGATGCAGACATAAAAAAGGTTAATCTTGAAGAGGGTAACAAGAAATCCCATTCTATCAGGTCAGAAAATGTTTTCGGTCAAAAGGATGTGAAAGTGGACAAAAATGGGTCTAAATCCAGCTGGAAAAGTGCCCTTGTTGGCTCTTCAAATATGACCCTGGAGATAGCCTTGGTTAACTTTATCCAAACTAAGGAGGGGGCAAAGATTAAACTACCTCATAATCTCATGGATAAAATTGCTTTATCCCTACATCTGGTGCTCATTGAATGATTCTTCTCCTTCAAACAATCTATTGACATGGTTAGATGTTGGGCTACTGCAAGGTGGAAGTTAAAGGGAAGTGTGGATATCTCGGCTATGTTGGGAGGTCTCTTCCTTTTCAAGTTTAATACTGAGGAAGACCTGATCTTTGTCCTATCAAGCTCTTGGACATATGGGTTACATATTTTAACTCTTTCCAAATGAAAGCCTGGTTTTGACCCCTCTATTGAGCTCAATTGTATGGCCCCTATTTGGGTTAGGTTTCCTGGCCTCCCGCTGGAATTTTGGGATGATCAGATCTTCCGCTAGATTGGGAACTCCTTTGGCAGCTATGTCACTGCTAATTCTGTCACCCTTGCTAAATCCAGGTTAGTTTATGCTCATTTTTGTTTTAATGTTTCTATTAACAAAGCGTTACCCAAATTTGTGTCCCTCAAATAAAAATGGGGTAAATGGTCTCAGTCCATTGTCTATAAAAATGCTACTCTTTTTTGGTAGAAATGTGCTAAGAAGGGGCACACTAATGTTGACTGTAAATCCCCATCTACTTCTGAGCCTAAGCTTAAAGAGAAGATTATTGCTAATGATGATCCTATTAGCCCAAGCACTCCCTCTTCTTTAGCCCCTATGGGGCTGACTAATCCTTGTGTGATGTTTGATGACTACCCCCATGAAAACACGATTCTAGACATTATCAAAACTCCTATGGATTTGTTGAAGAACATGAGGCTAGTGGAGACTCTTGATGGTGCAGAGGCCTAACCAAACTCCTAATGAAAATCCCAACTAAGGTTAGGCAAGTGACCCCCTAACTACACACAAGGGTCCTAGAAGGAAGGAATCTACACCTTTGATGAAACTACACACACATTCACTATGCTTAGGCCTACTCAAGATGAGTAAAAGGCTTCAACTCCTCAAACATGCTTTACCAGTGACCTCTACTCCTTGGGATTTTGAAGTTGGTCAACACATGTCATCTAAAGACTCTTTCAAACACTGTTTTTGGTTTAGGGCACCAATTCCTTACACTTCCTTTGTAAACCTACCCCCTCGGCTTGTAGCCCTATTTGATGATAGAATGGACCTTAACTCAAAAATGTTCTACACACCCATACAAAAAATTTAGCATTTTAGACAACTTTTTGGAAGTTGTATTTATCCCCCAAATGGTTTGGCCAGATCTATAGATACAAGGTCTGTTCCCTTTAGAGGCTAAGAGACCTAATAGGGGCAATTAGCCCTATTTACCAAAGAAACTACCTTTAATGTTATACCAAATGGAAACTAAAATCTATGGTAATGTGGGGGGTAGTTAGAAACCTCTAATTACAGGGTTATATGCCCAGAATCCACCGCTAGGACAACTTATGATGACTGTCCTAAAACTTGTCCTAGGTAGTTTCATAGAGATGCCTACCTAATCTTGCTCTTTTCTCAACACAAAAACATTTCCCCTAATACATACCATGAGAAAACTAAAGTAAAGAGGCTTATCTTTCAGCCCTCCCAAGGAAGAGTCTTCTAATGGATTGGAGTGCAAGATAAGGCCATTTTTGTTCAAAACCCTCTCCAAACCCTAAATTTTCGGGTTACAGTTAGAAGAATGGAGGGCTCTCTCAACTACAAAATAGTCAAGACCTCAGAAATCCACAAAAATAAATATATTCCATCTTCCTATCTACTCCATGGATGGTGGGATCCAAATCAATCCGTATAGGCACATGCAACTCCTGCAAACTCAGAATTTCTGGGAAAATTGTATTATTTTGTGTATTATTGATTCTCAAACCCTAATTCCAACATCAACAACATTGTGAATTGTTCCCACAAGGCTTATACAAATCTCCAATGGTTTCCCACCAAATTTAGATTATTTTGGAGCCGTTGAAAGGCTTCTCCCAATCGATTTACAAAAAGTAGCACTTTTGCACTAAAAAGTTGCATTTTACAAAAGTTGCATTTTTGCAATTTTGCACAAAAATTTGTCATACTCTTTAAGGTTGGGATCCACATACATGGACCAACCAAACACACATAAAAATTTATAAAGCCTATTAAACACAAATCTACACCATCTATTACCCCTTTTTACCTCATTTTCCCCATTGGCTTCTCAAATTACCTAATTGGTGACATGGGCTTACATGGTGGGGTTTATTGCATACATGAAACAAAAAACATACTAAGAAAGCCTAATTATCCTAGTATTAATCCTCAAGGTCATGAATAACTTGTTGATGAGGTGCTCCTGCACCATACTCCTCAAGAGAAGAGATCTCAAGCCTACTTGAGATAAGGGTTTTTAAATCTGCACCATGATTAGATATTTGCTCACTTGTCATCCAAACTACCTCAGAGTCTAGTTTGTCCTTCCAAGCCACCAAGTAATCAATGTACTCCTTATTCCTTGTCTTCTTTGTGAATCTAGTGTCTAACACTTTGCTCAACTTAGGTGATTCCTGCCTTGGAATGTCATTGTTTGCTGCAACCTGCATTGGTTCTTCTTCTTCATTTCCATCACCTTTGAAAAGTGTAAGATCACACACATTAAAAATGGGTGATAATCCAAGACTAGGAGGAAGTTGGCTCTCATAGGCATTTGGTCCACACTTTTGTTGGTAATTTGGATATGTTGATATGGTTTTGTCATTGATGTCAACACTTGTCATCGCTTGTCAACACTTATTAGCACTTGGAGACTTTGGTTATGTTCACCGACAAGTCAGAGACTTATGCAAAGTCACTGGTATTTGGTTCACCGACAGACTATATTGTTCATCAGCACTTGGAATTACTTGGAGACTACTTGGTTATGTTGAAGACATTATTCGATGACTTGGTTTTGGCGATTTGGTTAACTGTTTATTCGGGTTTGCATTTTTGTTGTTACTGACAAATAGGTCCGGATAAGCATCGATAGACATATATATTCCAGATCAGCACGACATGTGATGGAGATGATTTATTATTATTATAAATGCATTGAGCCAACATTATGAATCAGATATTGATTTGTTTTTAATTGATTTTATTGTAATATCTTTTAGTGAGCCGACCTATTCAATTGGTCTTAGGTTATGGTATAAATGTAAGATCTCATTTGTGAGAATGGAGTGTGAATACAAAAAGGATTGCAATAAGGTATATGTCAAAATAAGAAGAGCTATACATGAAAACATCATTTGAAGGTTGAAAGAAGGATTTTGTGAAGGCAATCAGAACTACACCAGTACTAAATCCAACATATGAAGATGCTATTTTATGTAGTACATTATCATTGGATTTAACCATCCAATTGTAGTCAGTGTGACTCATTTTGTGATTGAGTAGTGAGCTCTAGGCACCTGGCCTTTTTGCATGTGTAGAATCTATATTGTAAACACATACTATTTGCAGTAGTATCATTTGATTGTGGGTAAGGCTTCCCACCGTGGTTTTTCCCCTTATAGGGTTTCCACGTATAAATAATTGTGTTATGTGTTGTGGATGCTATTGTCTTTCTATTTCATGCATTAATCTTTACTAGTATTGCAATTAACTGTTAAGACTGTCTACCGGCATAAAGTTTGATCTACCGGTATTAAGCATTAAGATTTGGTTAAGTTAATTTTGGTTGAATTTATTGGACAACTGATTCCCCCGCCCCCCTCTTAGTTGTCTCTGGGACCTAACAACTTCTTCAATATTTGACATGGTCCAATCTACCTCTACATGAGTTTGGTGTATTTGCCTTTTGGGAGTCTCTTCTTCATCAAATGTACCCATACCAAATCCCCAACATTAAACTATACATCTCTCTTCTTCTTATCAGCATGAGCCTTATACTTCACTGCAAATTGTTGGAGATGAGACTTGACTTGGTCATGCACCTCCTTTATGGTTGATGCAAAAGTTTCACCATCTGCACTAATGGCTTATTCTTTGGGTAAATCTCTTAACTCCAACACTCCCCTTGGGTGGATGCCATAAACAAACTGGAAAGGAGAATTACATGTACTATTTATGGTGTCATTGTAGGAGAATTCTGCCTATGACAAAATGTTATCCCACTTCTATCCATGTTGCCTTGTCAAACACCTTAGTAGGTTTCCCAATGACCTATTGACAACTTCAGTTTGTCCATCCATTTGAGGATGTCAGGCTGATGAGAAAGCTAGGTCAATCCCCAGATTCTTCCAAAGAGTCCTCCAAAAGTGACCTATGAATTTCACATCTCTATCTGAAACATTGTTTAGGGGCAATCCATGTATCTGTACTATCTCTTTGAAGAATAGGTTTGCAACATATGATGCATCAGAAGAAGTCTTACATGGAAATAAATGAGCCATATTACTGAGCCTGTCCACCACTACAAAGACACTGTCAAATCCTCTCCTTGTCCTAGGCAGACCCAGCACAAAGTCCATACTTAAATTCTCTCCCATGGCCTAGAAGGAATGGACAAGGGCTGATACAAACCTACATTTTTAGACTTCCCCTTGGCTTTCTGACATATAACACATGTCTCCACAAAATTTCTTACATATGCTTGCAACTTAGCCCAAAAATAATGTCTCTTCACAAGGTCTAGGGTCTTGTCAAGGCCAAAATGACATGCCATGGCTCCACAATGCTTCTCCCTAATAATATTTAATCTCACGGAACACTTAGGAATACACAAATGCACTCCTTTGAACAACAATCCATCTTGTATCATAAACTTAGAAAATCCCATATGATACCGGTCACCAAAAGTTTCACATACCTTGTAGATCTCTCCAAAGTCTTCATCAACATTATACATACTCTTCAAGGAATCAATACCAACACTCTCCATCTTAATTTGGTTTACAATCAAGACCCTCCCACTCAAAGCATCTGCAAATTTTTTCTTGACTCTGTCATGCCCAAAATTTAGGGCAAAAACGGAACGATTTTTTTTTTATAAAATACTAATTAATTAACAAGTTCACTCATACAACATGCGTTATTGAAATTTTCATAATTATATTCGAGCTAGTTCTGAAACGAACCAAGCATCGTTAATTTGTTTAATTCTAAATTGCGGAAAAACTAACTGGTTTAATTTTATCTCCACGAGATACCTAGTCATTAAGTCTATTAAATCAATCATGCTAAAGGAATAGGAGAGGAAATTAACTCAATCTCCAAAATAACTATATAGTCTAAACAACCATATTTAAATTTCTATTAATTACTTACTCCAAATTACAACCAGAATTATATATACATATATATATTTATTTATAATTAAATATTTATTCCAAAATATACCAGAGTTATATATATATATATATACATAGATATATATATATATATTTACATATATTTATATATTTTAATTCTTTAAAAAAAAAAAAAAAACAATAACTTTCCAAAATAATATTCAATATTTTTCCAACCCTATTTAGGGTTCTATTTTTTTTTATATATAATATATTATCAACTCTTAAACTATCATATTATTGTATTTCCTTTAACCCTAACCCTACCCGGGCTAGGGTTTAATCCCTTTTTTTTTTGTTTACCACTGAATTTTTTTAACAGGGCCGAAACCCCAAGGCGGCGGCCATTTTCATTACAGGTTCGAAGAAGGCGACAAGGAGGGCCGAGGCGCCACTGTGTGGGCGCACAGTGGGTGCCGCTAGCGGCTCACACCACTGTGTGTCCACACAGTGGGCGCCGCTAGCGGCTCACACCACTGTGTGGCCACACAGTGGCGGCTGTAGCCGTCCACTGTGTGTCCACACAGTGGGAGCCTAGCGGCCCGCACTGTGGGTTCACACAGTGGGCGCCGTGCGACCCTCACTATGCGTACACACAGTGGGCCCGCGTGGAACCCAAATCTCCTTCTTTTTTTAAAATTTTTTTTTTAAAAATATATATATTATATATATATATGTATATATATATTTATATATATATATATATTTATATTTATATAAATTTATATATATAGAAGTTTTAAGGGTGAATATATATAAAAATATATATATATATTTTTTAATAAGATTTACATACAAAATTTTAAACAAAATAACAATGGGAAACACATTATGTAAATCCAAAATTACATGTGCACAAATAAACATTTAAGTATATATATATATATATATAAATAATTGATATATAACTTAGGCTCTTTTATTTATTTATTCTAATTGCTGATAAAAGAAATAGAAGTAGATCTTTTCTTAAAATATCTCATACTATTCTGAATAAAATACATTCATTGATTTTTCCACTAATAAAACAATTACTTGAAACACTCTTTTTTTTTTAATACTTAGAATTCTTCAGCAAAATAACTCATACTTTTCAACAAGTAGAATATAGATAATATTTATTTGAAACTAATTTTTCCATAATACAAAAGAAGCTTTTACATGCAACTCAAAGAAGCTTTTCTTTTTCTGAAACCCAAACAGAAGTAGAAATAAAACAAGCTGTTACAACTCTAGGATATTCTACATATTTACAGGATGTTTCTTTGCTTAGCTACAACAATAAAACTCAAGTCTATTTTCAAGAATTACAACTTACTTCTCTTTTCTATGAATGAGGCATACTTCTATAACAAATTTAAACATATATTTGCAACTGGATTTAAGTATCTTCAACAATAATCTTCTGTGTCTTTTCGTGGTTCCTATTCTCTTTCTCCTGACTTTCCTGCATAATAGAAAACACAAATAAGACCACGGAGTGCTCACCTCCCAGCCTAGGCTAACTGGTAGCCACCCTCGAGCTCAGAGAACCAATTCCCAGACGGGTAACATACAGGCAAACACAAAGAAGGCAATGCATACAGATTTTCAAACACACTCCCAACTTGGCTTCACAGCACCACACTTTGGTGATGATCTTTTCAAAGGGTGGTAGTGGACCAATACCCCGAGGAGAACTGCAAGTATGAAATAAACAAGAAGCCACCTCATGGCACAATAATTATATCAAGAATCTCAACCCCTTATTCCTTATGCCCCCCAAAGGCATTCTAGCCTTATATCCCTCCTTATGACCCCCATTGCACAAACAGGCCATGCAGCAAGGGTCACACAAAGATCCCTTGTGATCGCTCTCAAAAGAGAGTCTCTCACTCGAGGGTTGTCACTGCTACCACCCACAAGATCCTCTTCTCTCCCAAGAGTAAGAGGTCTTGAGGAAACTCCCAAAACACAACACAAATCATAATGCAAAAATACCAAAAGATTTTTCAACAAAAACATTCAAGAACACAGATTTCTTGCACCAACAAACTTCCAGACATAAGCAAGAAGAAGACATTTTAATGAATAACTGAAACCAACCTTAATCTACCCAAAGGTATTATGATATTTGATGAAGAGCTGCCCAATCCACGAATCTTTTTCCTTCTACCCTTAATCAATTTTTCTATTCCATAACATTATTTTCTTTTCAAAATTTCTCTTGTCTCCAAAAATGGAGAGTGGGTGATTACCCTTCAATTCCCAAAAATCTTGCTTAAGAAGCTCATTCTCTGAGTTCTCACAAGTTTCCAAAAACTAAAAGGGAAAGAAAGCAAAAATGCAAAAAGACTCCCATTCGAATAAGAAAAATCTAAATTAGATTTAACTTCTAAATTTTCAATTTTCGCACAACTCAAAAAAGACAATTTTTAAAGCGTTAAAAAGATCATTATAAAGTAGAAACTTGCCTAAAATTACCCCTAACCCCTAGGTATACCTTATGGGCTTTAGGAAACCCTATTAAACTACCCCTAGGGGTTCATTTAACCCATTTTAAACCCCTCTGAAGTTTATTTTCGGGTCAAACATAAGTTGACCACCCCAATTATTATATTCCCAAAGTATTTATGACAACACATTTTTTTTATTTAAGAAGCACTATAATTTAAACACTTTCCCACCAAGAGACAAAATAAAACATTTAAATTTAAATCCACACATGTGTCAAGTGACACAAATAAAACACTTTTACAAAAATAAAACATGAAATTGTCTCTTGTGGTTTTTACACAATAAATTTAAATAACACTTAACACTCATGCAGCATATACTGTTACGAATAAAATACAACACAAATGGGGTGTTGTCTCTCCAAATAGACAAACCCTGGCTTACGAACATACATAAGTCTAGGTTTGATTCTCCGTAATTTTCCATGGTCACATGGTAAATTTCTTGCGCATCTCAATTTACACATTAGTACTTCCAAATATCCATATATGATATAATTCAATAATATAACAATACACATCATTACTTGCATACAATTTTCATCTGCACAGATTGAATACATCTTTTTATCAAGCAAATTCACATAAGCAATTTCATCCCAATTCACATAAACTAAACATACATCATAGTTCTATATTCAGAGTAAAGTCCTGCAAATTCAATAACGACATCTATCATTGCAATATCATCTTATCTAACAATCATGTATTGTTCTATCACAAAATCATATAAGTAAAATCATCAAATCATAGCAATGTTATCCCAAATCCTGAAATCATATAAGTTCTAAGTCTCAAAAAGCATCAAAATAAAGTATCCATAATAGTCTAAATATAAAATCCACTGAATGTCAGACTGAGTCGAGGTGAGGCCTCACAGACTCCCTTCTTGTGTTTGAGGGTGAATGTGAAAGCTTGTAGGGTCTCTACCCACTTCATGTGTTGGTGGTTTATCTTCTCTTGGCTATTTATGAAACTGAGTGCTTGATTATCAGTAAAAACTATAAATTCCTTAGGCAATAAATAGTGCCTCCACTTCTTCAAAGACTATACTAGAGCAAACATCTCCAAATCATAAGATGAGTATCTTTTCTTAGCATCATTTAGCTTTTCACTAAAAAAAGCAATATGCCTTCCTTACTAACTGAGCACTGCTCCAATAGCCATGTGGCTTGCATCATATTTCACCTTAAATATCTTATTGAAGTCTGATAAGGCAAGGACTGGTTATTCTGCAACCTTCTTCTTCAATGTCTCAAATGAATCATCTGCCTCTTTGGTCCAACTGAACCTACACTTTTGTCCTCCCTTTATGGTGTCAAGTATGGGTGCACAAACATGACTAGATCCTCTTATGAACTTCCTATAAAAAGTTGCTAACCCATGGAAACTTTGGAAATCATTCATAGTTCTAGGTGTAGGCCAAGGGAGTATAGCACTTACCTTCTCTTGGTCCATTTTCAACTCACCTTGTGAGATTACAAAACCCAAGTAGATGATCTCCTCTTGCATGAACAAATAGTTATCCAAATTTATCATTAGTTTCTCTTCATGTAACCTCTTGAGAACCATATCTATGTGTTTGGGGTGCTCTTCCCTTGTGTGACTGAAGATCAAGATATCATCTAGGTATACTATGAAATTTTTTCCTATGAATTCCACCAAAGCTTCATTCATTAACCTCATAAAGGTACTAGGGGTATTGGACAACCCAAATGGCATGACTTTCCATTCATACAACCCTTCATTATTTGTAAAAGTTGTCTTTCATTCATCCCCTGGCCTTATTCTAATCTAATGGTATCCACTTTTTAGATCCATTTTTGTAAAATACTCGACACTCCCTAAGCAATCAAGTACATCCTCTATTCTAGGGATTGGGAACCTATACCTTATGGTTATCTTGTTGATGGCTCTTGAGTCTGTACAAAGCCTCCAAGTGCCTTCTTTATTGGGTGCAAGGACTACCGGTACTACACATGGGCATAGAATCTTTCCAATCAGTCCTAATTCAAGCAACTCTTCAATCTGCCTTGCCATTTCTGCATTCTGGTCTGGGGTGAGCTTGTAGGCTACTTTGTTTGGCAATGTAGGTCCAGTGATCAGATCTGTGCAATGACTGATGTCCCTTACCAGTGGTAGGGACCTTGGCATTCCATTTGAGATGATGCCTTGATGCTTATTAAGCAATGGTCTGACTGTCGAGTCTAGGTGCTTTGGTCCTCCTTCTTTCTCTTCTGCATACTGCTCTTTCCTTGTCACTTTGGGACTAGGCATGAGGGCATAGCAAACTGCACCTTTCTCTGTAATCTCCTTCATGAACTATTTACCTTCTACTATCAACACTCTTGTATCCTTCCCTTTTGATTCCATCTCTTCCTCTATCAAAGACAAGAGTTCTATCACCTTACCATCCTTGGTGATTGAGTAGGTGGTCCTTAACCCATCATAATGAGCTTTCAGGTCATACTGCCATGGTCTCCCAAACAAGAGTGGCATGCATCCATCTTGGCTATGTCAAATAGCAATCTATCCTTGTAAGATCCAATCTGAAACTCCACCCAAGCCTGCTCTTCTACCACTGCTTTCTAACCTTGGGTGGTCCATAAGACCTTATAGGGATAAGGGTGAGGTAGCTGCCTAAGTTTAAGGTTTTATACCATTTCAAGTGATACAAAATTTTTAGTGGATCTGGAGTCTATTAGAACCTTGCATACCTTTCCTCCTACCTTGCAAGTGATTTTGAAAAGAGATTTCCTTTGTGTAGGCTCCTTATCAAGTACCTTCATGGTGGTTACTACTCTCCTCATCATCAGAGCCTCTCCTCTTTTAGGATAGCCATAGCCAGGAGCATTAACACTTTGATAAGTGTTTGCACTTGCCACACTTTGACAATCATATTCCTATACCAAATTGCTTCTCCTTTCTCCCATGGAGCTAGAAGCCTTCCCCGGACATCTATTGGCCATATTCCCTTCTTGATTATAGTTGTAGCACCTAGGAGGTCCTCTACCTTGGGATCTCTCTCTAGAGAGTGGTCTTCTACTCCTAAAGCTCCCTCTTGGATTGTAGCCCCCTCCTTGGTTGTAACTGCTCTCTCCTCTATTGTCTTCTTGGTTAGAGTCTTTCTGGTATCCAAAACCATTTCCTCTACCTTTGAAAGGGCCTCTTCCTCCTCTCTTTTGTCTGCCTTTACCTCTGCCACTTTGATCCTACATTCTCTTCAACTTCTCCTCCACCTTGAGTGCCAATTGAAAGCACTTTTCGACTGTCTCCGGGGTGTGGAGATTCAAGTCTTCTTGGATTCTAAATATCAACCCATTGAGATAACTAGCCACCTTCTCATCTTCACTCTCTTTCACCTTAGTCCTTATACACAACTTCATGAACTCCTCAGTATAAGAACTCACGTCCATCTCCGTTTGTTTCAAATTTTGTCTCCTCCTATGCAATTGGATATTGTAATCCATTGGGACATAGGCTTCTTTCATCAAAGCCAACATCTTCTTCCATGTAGCTACTCTTCTCTTTCCCTCTTTCACCCTCTCATCTTGGATGAAATTTCACCAAGTTAGTAAACCCCTTTCATCTTGGATTAGGCCATCTTCACCCTCTGGTGGTCTGGTATGTTTTCACTTTCAAAAAAAATGTCGAAGGAGTCCATCCACTCCATCACTATATCAGGATCCATCTTGCCTGCAAATATTGGAAGATCCATCTTCACATCATTTTTATTCTCTCCATGGACTCGAGGACACTCATCAGGGATCTCTGGTCTGCAGGTACCTCTAGCTCTTCCTACATAGGGATCTCCTCTTCATCCCCTTCTTCTCCAGAATCTCTCTCTCTCCTCTCCACTCTATCCTTCAACCAATCCATCTCATTTCTCAAGGCCTAATTCTTAGCCTTGACTTTTGTCCTCTCTGCCATCTGCTTCTTCACCAGGACATTCATTTCTGCATTGGTCATTCTTGAAGGTGCCTCATGGGATCCTTCTTCTTCCAACATCTTGTCTTCTCCTTATTTTCCAAAGGACACTCCTTCACTCTGATACCACTTGATGCAGAGGCCTACCCAAACTCCTAATGACAAGCCCAACTAAGGTTAGGAAATTGAACCCCTAACTAGACACAAGGGTCCTGCAAGGAAGGACTCTACACCTTGGATGAAACTACACACACATTCACTATGCTTAGGCCTACTCAAGATGAGTAAAAGGCTTCAACTCCTCAAACATGCTTTACCGGTGACCTCTACTCCTTGGGATTTTGAATTTGGCCAAAAAATTTCATCTAAAGACTCTTTCAAACACTAGTTTTGGTTTAGGGCACCAATTCCTCACACCTCCTTTGTAAGCCTACCCCCTCGGCTTGTAGCTCTATTTGATGATAGAATGGACTTTAACTCAAAAATGTTCCACACAAACATAATTTTTTTTTAGCATTTCAGACACCCTTTTGGAAGTTGTATTGATTCCCCAAATGGTTTGGCCATATATATAGATACAAGGTCTGTTCGCTTCAGAGGCTAAGAGACCTAATAGGGGCAATTAACCCTATTTTACAAAGCAACTACCTTTACTGTTACACCAAATGGAAACTCAACTCTATGGGCATGTGGGGTGTAGTTAGAAACCTCTAATTCCAGGGTTACACACCTTGAATCCACCGCTATGACAACTTATGATGACTGTCCTAAAACTTGTCCTAGGTAGTCACATAGAGATGCCTACCTAATCTTTCTCTTTTCTCCACATGACAAAGTTTCCCCTGATATATAGTATGAGAAAACTAAATTAAAGATTCTTATCTTGCATCCCTCTCAAGGAAGAGTCTTCTAATGGACTGGAGTGCAAGATAAAGCCATTTTTGTTCAAAACCCTCTGCAAACCCTCAATTTCTAGGTTACAGTCAGAAGAATGGAGTGTTCTCTCAACTCTGGAATATTCAAGACCTTAGACCTCCACCAAAAGAAATATATTCCATCTACATATCTACTCCATGGATGGTGAGATCTAGATCTGGGAAAACTATAGTATTTTGTGTATTATTGATTCTCAAACTCCAATTCCAACATCAACACCCTTGGGAATCATGCCCACAAGGTTTATACAACTATCCAATTATTTCCCACCAAATTTGGAGTAGGTTGGAGCCATTGAAAGTCTTCTCCCAATTGATTTACAAAAAGTTGCACTTTTGCACTCAAAAGTTGCATTCTACAAAAGTTGCATTTTTGCAATTTTGCACAAAAAGTTGTCATACTCTCTAAGGTTGGGATCCACATACATGGACCAACCAAAGACACATAAAAAATGTCTAAAACCTATTACATATAAATCTAGACCATCTATAACCCCTTTTTACCACATTGTCCCAATTGGCTTCTCAAATTGCCTAATTGGTGACATGGGCTTACATGGTGGGGTTTATTGCATACATGAAACACAAAACACACTAAGACACCCTAATGATCCTAGTCTTCATCCTTAGGGTCATGAATATCTTTTTGATGAGGTTCTCCTACACCACTTGAAGATGGGGAAATCCCCCCAGTGATTAACTTATGTTTATCCCCCAATCCTTCCTCCTCCCCCTCTCTGATCAAGGATGATGTTCCCCACTCCCCTCGCCCCATAGGTGAAGCCAACCTCTCACTTCCCCATCCCCCCCATATAACCTATGATGTGAAAGTTCCCTGCTTTTCACCTCAACCTCAGTCCCCCAGTAGTTCAGGGATTTTAGAGGATTTATCCAAGTCTTTCTTTTTGACATATAATGTGAAAACCTCCCCAGCCTACCTTCCTTCTGTAGATAATGAGGATTGGCTGACATAGAAGAAAAAAACCAAGATGAAGAAGGCAGATGTAGGCAATGACAACAAAGTGGGAAGACCAACTGAGAGGGTGCGGAGGCAAAAAGTTGTGGCAAGGGATATAGCAAGGGGGCGATAATTGACCCTTGATGGAAATGAAAAAATTAAGAAATGAAGTTCCTCTCCTAGAACATAAGGGGACTCAATAGCCCCTAAAAGAAAATGGCCATAAAGCAATATATTTTAGAGAAGAAGATTGAAATCCGTTTACTTCATGAAGTCAAAATGTCCTACCAAACCTTTGCAATGACTATTGGCAAACTTTGGTCGGGTGCGGTGTTTCTTTATGTGGAGGCGTTAGGGGTGTCTAGTAGAATTGCTACCCTTTGTAACCCTTACAATCTCTAAGGTAATGTTCATGTTAGCTCATAGAATTATCTGGTGGTAACCTTCCAAGTTGGTGATCTCTACTGGCACCTGTTCAATATTTATGCTCTCAATTCTAGGATGGGAAGGCGTCTGGTTTGGGAGAAAATTGTTGACAGCATCGTTGAGGATCCGAATTCCTTCTACATGTTGGTTGACGACTTCAATACCCCTCTCTACCCTTCTAAGAAATGTGGTGGTCTTGTGGATCATTCAGATAGTATGGGGGATCAAGACAATCTTATAAATGCTACTAGTCTTTTTGTTTTAGACCTTCAGGGTGTCTCCTTCACCTGGTCTAATAATAGGAAAGGGAATCACCTAATCCAAGTCAGACTGGATAGATTCTTAGTCTCTTCTAATTGGGTTATTGGTCACAACTCCTACCTAAGGGCTCTCCCAAGCACTACTTTTGACCATATCCCTCTCCTCCTCCACTGTGTTGATAGACTCCCTTTTTTTCATCCCCCTTTTCGTTATGAGATTATGTGGGCCTCCCACTTGGACTTTAGAGATCTGGTTAGGAGGTGGTGGGCCTCCCCTATTCAAGGGACTGTTATGTTCAGGGTAGTTGAGAAACTGAACCTCATCTGATGGGAAGTGAAAGGTTGGAACAGAGCTACTTTTGGTGACATATTCAAGAAGAAGGATCTATGCTCCAGGCTGGAGAAGATTCAAAACATTATGGCCTCTGTTGATCCCCCTCACTCCCTCCTTATTGAAGAAGAAGACTACAAATAAATTGGAAGGAAATTTTGTCTAAGGAGGAAATTTATTGGAAGTAGAGATCCAAAATTCAATGGCTAAAGGAGGAAGAATGAAATCTTCCTTCTTCCACCACTTAACTAGCATTCACAAATAAGGAACATAATCAAATCTCTAAGGGATGATAGTGGATAGGAGATCATGAATGAAGCCCAAATTGGTCAATTTTCCACTGTCTTCTTCATCCGTATGTATACTGAGTTTCAAGGAGGAAGTGAGGCTCTTCAAGATAGACTTCAGAGTAAAATACCTACTGCTATTGGCGAGGAGGATAACTGCCAACTTCTTTCACCTATTTCCTCAGAGGAGGTCCGGTTGGCAGTCTTTGCGATGGGTTCTTACAAGGCACTGAGTTCAGATGGATTCCCCCTAGCTTTCTTACAAGAATATTGGGACATTGTCAACTTTGATGTCACTAGAGATGTGAAGGATTTATTTAGGATTTTTGACCTACGAGTCTTTGTAATACTATTTATAAGATCATCTCTAAGGTCTTAGTGAACAAAATCAAACTACTTTCTAAGTTTATCAGCCCCTCTCAAAAAGGCTTTGTCCTAGGTTGTCAAATCTTGGATGCGGCCATTGCCACACATGAAATTATCCACTCCATGGATAAAAGTAGATCTCTAAGTATGGCTATTAAACTAGACATCTCAAAAGCTTATGATAAAGTCAACTAGGGTTTTGTTGTCCTCAATTTCAGCATGACCAAAATCATGAGGCAACCCTATGAAACTGGCCTATTTTGTACCTTACGACCTCCGAGAGAGCTTGATCGACTTCGTCAGTTAGCTCATTTAGCTTTTCGCTTTTCATTTTTATTGTTTTTAAGTTTTTAAGATTTGCAGTTCCTCCTGCAGGTCGAACTTTAAAGTCTGACCTGTAGGGTTCCTTCTTTTCAAAGGGAATTGCACATCAAACTTTAAAGTCCGACCTGCATGTAATCCTTCCCTTGCAGATCCAACTTTAAAGTCTGACCTGCAAGGTCTTTAAATCTGCAAGTTGGACTTTAAAGTCCGATCTACAAGTTTTTTTTCATGGCATGCATGTCAGACTTTAAAGTCTGACTTGCAAGAGGTTAGTCCTGCATATCAGACTTTAACGTCTGACATGCACCACACAATTAACCATTAATGATCACATTTATTGGTAATTTTTGGGTTTATTTATTAATTCTCGAGGATTATTTCTTCATTTTTGTTTGGTGATTTCTCCTCTGCGCGTGCCCTCCTGCCAATCTCGTCATGTTTTCGACCTGGATCACCTCTCCGATTACTTAATTTTTCTTCAGATGTGTGGATTGAGGTAGGGTTTTTATTGTTTTTGTTTGTTTTTTCCCTTTCATCTTTCCTTCTCTGCCATTTTGGGTTTTCAGTCGATTAGGAACGCATTAGACATTTAAAATCTGATCGCTCCTACAATATTCTTCTCAAGGTCCGAGGGCACATCAAACTTTAATGTTTGATGGCCCTCAAACCCTTTTTGTTTTTCCTTCTTCCCTTGCCTACACGTTGGGTTTTAAAACCCATCAAGCAGGCTGATATATAGAGATAACTCTTCACATATCGAACTTCAAAGTCCGATATGCAGGAGGGTAAACCTCACATATCGGACTTTAAAGTCTGATATGCGAGAGGAGATTGTCCGAGTGACATGTCAAGTTTTAAAACCCGACATGTCAATCAGTTGCCCTTCCTCAACACATCACACTTTAAAGTCCGATGTGTTGGTCTTTCGAATGTTTTATCCTTGCACATTAGACTTTAAAGTCTGATGTGCTAATGATTTTTCCTAACTTACATATCAGACTTTAAAGTCCGATGTGCCGATGACTTTCCCCAATTTGCAGATCAGACTTTAAAGTCCAATATGCAAGTAAAGATGTTTTATCCTTGTAGATTGGACTTTAAAGTCCGATGTGCAAATTTTGACTCCTAAGTTGCAGATGGGACTTTTTTCCCCGACCTTCCATTTTTTACAGTTTTGCTCCCAAGCCTGTTTTGAGTTTGATTTTTCGATCCGATTGATAAAATTTGGTTTTATTGATGATAATAGCTGTCAAAGAAGCTAATTCTTAGTGTTGAATGTAGTCATTTCCAAATGTCAAGGCCCTCTCATGATAAATCAGAGCCTTCTTCGAGTCAGTTGGAATCTTCACTGGGTAAAACATCAGCAAAGAAGATGAAGTACAAGTATGATAAGTACTTGAATTTGTACCCAAAAAGTTTAGTAGATTAAAACATCAAGGAGATCAAAGATACAAAAAATTGGTCATGTTAGTATGCAGGAATTTATTGATCGAGTTGAGAAAGCCCCTTCCCACCTAACAATATTGATCAAATCTGAGTTGCATAAATATGCTTGCTTCCCAGTTGCAGCTCATGATCCAGATTTTGTAATTGCAGTAGCGGATCACTTCGATCCAAATACAAGATAGGTTAGGGATGTTGATTAAAATGTGATCATGACTCTGGATAGTGTTTTCTTCAACAATGTTTTTAGAGGTTCTTCAGTCGAGGAAGTAGCCAACATTTCTGAAGAAAGTGCTCAGAAGTACTATGAGAAAAATGAGGTCAAGTGCAAGAAAGTGATCAATACAATGTACCTCTCTGATGTTAGAAATTATACCACCTCGCAATGGCCTAAGTATTTCTATAGAAGTGACTTCAATGAGGAGTACAATGATATGGTCGCTATGTTGGCAAGAGTGAACGGTTTAAAGGATTTTCATTACTTTCAAAGCTGGATGTGTTATTACATAAATATAATCAGGAAAGGGGCTACTAGGAATTATTGGGGTGAGTAGATTAGTGATGCACTCTACGCGCAGTTAAAAGAAGTCAAAGTGACATTGAAATTTTATATGACCTCTTACCTAGTTTATGCAGATGCTTCCATGAGGCAATATCCATGTTTATCTACCAAAGGTGACATGAGATTAGTACTTATCTAGGAATACTATGATCAACTCACGATCAAGAATCAAGGTAGCCATTTTAGGAGAGTCAATGATGCCTTCTTTGCTGTGTGGAAGTGCATGTTTGATAAAAGCATGTAGAAGAAAAGATTATCAAAGCCAACATATAATAGGGCATCTCATTTTGGATGCATTTTTCTTCAATTTTCAACATTCACTTACATCCAGATCGGATGTTTCTCGGGTGAACCCTTCATTTTACCAAGGTATCCTTCTGATAAGATCATCCTCATGGAGTTGTGTTGGAAACTGATCTATGTGCATGAAAAGCAATCGCAAGCACATAAGACTGGATTGAAGTTCCTAGAATCTATTGGTAGGTACTCAGTTTTGACAAATCCCAAGGCCAAGAACATGGAGGAAGAAATGAAATGAAATACTATGAGAAGATTCAAGACACAAACTAATTTTAATTTTCATGGCATGAAGAATAAGCTCAAGATAAGTTACACCCATGTTTTTAGATTTGAGAATGTATGGGTCGATTGCCAAGATGAAGAAAACATATGAAGGATGGATTTTAGTCATCTTACCCTGGAGCAGATTAAAAATTTAGATTTGGCAAAGATCCCAATGACCATGGAAGACACTGATGACATAATAGACCTAGTCTATTATGAAAAGAATATTGCCGACTCTCCACTTCCAGTGGTTAAATTGTCGAAAAAAGAGAGTAAGTCTATCACTAAAAGAATCTCTCCCATTTTGGCAAACACCAATGCATAATTGTTAAAAAAGAATCTTAGAATGAAACAACTTCCTGCTAGTTCTGGAGATGACGATAATAGTGATGGACTGGTTGGTAAGACAGCTACGACTGAAACAAGAACCAAGGGCAAAGCAGATCTACAAGCACTATCGTCGACGCCTGAAACACAATCTAAGGGGGAAGGACCCAAAATCAAGTTCACAATTAAAGGGTCCAAAAAAGGTGAATCATCTTTAGCAGTGCAAGAGACAACCACAAAGGAACTAGAACAATAGACTACTAGAGATACTAAAAAAGAGAAGGAGATGAAAGAAGGTGAAATTCCTCAATAAGAGGAAGCACAGGTTGAAGAAACATCACATCTTGGTGAAGCTAATGTCCCAACCACTTCATAGGCACCAAATCAGTCAGAGGTGATTATCCATTCCATCAATTATGATTTTGATCAAGAGAAAGAGGAATTCGATGATGAGAACCTAGGCATGGATGACATAGTTAGAGACTACTCAACAATTTTTTGCATTATCCAACTTTTCCAGTCTGGATGAGATTCCTTCAACCACCATTGAATCTTAAATGTTGGAGTTTCCTGAAGCTATGGAGCAAGTGTTTCCGGAACAACAGATGATGACTTTACCTTCTATGGTGGTCATAACCGAAATTCCATCTCTGGTAAGCACTGAAGTTATTTCTACTACGACAGTCATAACAAAAATTCCACCTCTGGTTAGTACTCAAATTGTTTCCACTGCACCTTACATTCTCTCCTCTATGGCCGTAATTGAAGAAGGGTCAACATCAACAACTATTACTACATCAACAACCATATCATTGGATACTTCAACATTGATATCATTAACAACATCTACAACCGTTGCAAGTTCAAGCCAGTTTGCTCTTGAAATACCAAGTGAGACTCAGCAAGAAGCTACTACTCCACCCGCCAATCCAAAATACCACCTTGGATGGAGGTAGGAGCACCTAAGAGGAAGAAACAAGGAATTTTGCCTGATGAGTTTGATTTTGAGCAGTTGGTTCCTCCAAAGCCCAAAGGAATAAAGAAGCCAAAGACTATCTCTTGAGTGTTAGTAGACCCGACTTCTAAAAGGAAGTATGCTGAGGTCATGATACCATCATCGGATAAGAATAAAGATGATATACAACCTAAGGATTACATCATGCAAACCATAGAGTTTGGGTGGAGATGCATGAGACTGTTAAGCTAGATTCTCAGACAACTTTAACTCTTTGCTATGGAGATTTGACTAAGAGAGCGATGAGAAGAATGAATTAAAACAGAAATGTGAACAATTGACTAATGTTCTTCTAAAAGTTATGCAATCCTCTCAAGAAGTTGAGCCCATATGATCCTCAATGGACACTGAAGCTCTTAAGAAAATTGAATAGGTAGGAGCCAAGGGTTGAGTCGTGGATGAGTGTATTGCATGGCTGAAGTTAGAAGGGTCTCATCTCCTAAGTTCAACACTTGAGTTATTGGCCGATTTTGACGTGATCCAAAGTCAGATGCAAAGTGTCAAAACTTCATTATCTCAAGAGATTGAAGATATTGAGAAGAGTACAACCCTTTGGAGCAAAATGGAGGACTTTAGAATAGACGTCCTCATTGAAAATAAAGTGGTTCCTTCAAGGGAAAAATATATCCAAATCTTGTCACTATTATCTCACAAAAAAGAGACAATAAGGTTGATGACAAAAGAGATGAATCGAGAGAGGAAGGAAGGTGATGATGATATTGATCTCATTTTTGCCAAGATTGTCGACCTTCCTTGTTATCTGTATGATGACAATCAAAATCTTGTTACTAGTGATGCCATCATGCATGAATTTATTTCCTTAATGCATTATTGCACGGGATTGGATTTCTCACTTGGTTCATTCAATAAGTTACTGGAGATCCGAGTCAGTTTTGAGGTCCTCGCATCCATGCTGAAGGATGGGAAAAAAAAATATGTAAAGACCGAGGAAACGATTTCCCATGTTCATGTAATCATAGATTCCACCCCAATTACAAACCAACCAGAGATGGAGGCCATCCTGACTAAGTTAGAAGAATTCCACAAATCAAATGAGGAGGAGAAAGATGAATAAAGTGTCCCTTTTTGACATTTTCTTTTCATGTAGTTGCATTGTTAGATGCTGCAAGTTTTCTCACAACTGTATAATTTCTTTCTGCTATAGTTGTAGTCGAGTGGGACTGTGCAGTTGAATTAGTCAATTGTGCCCACATTTTTCTCCACTCTTCTTATATATAAGGAGGTCCCTTATTTGTATATTTTGTCTTGAATTATGCTAAGCAAAACTCTGCCAAATTTTTGCCTCAACTAAGACTTTGAGCTTTTGTTGTGAATATTTGATCAAGCAAATACAAAAAGAAATTTTATTCGATCCCAAACTTTGTGTTGTGTCAAAAATTGTTTATATGAGTTGATGTTCTTACGTTCATGACTTATATATGTTCTTGAATTTCTTGATATAGGAGGTATTGTTATGTGGGTATAAGAGCTCTTGAATTGTGAAAGTAAACTTTGTGCTCTTTGAATATTTGGGAGATTTTCTATTGTCAAGTGATTAGTAGTAGGCTTTGTATTGCTACTATTGCTTGTAGTTTTAAGGATTAAGGAATTATACTTGAAGACTTTGAGCTACAAGTTGAATTCCTTACCATTGTGATAATTAGTTAAGTTAGTGTGATATTCAAGAAAGACTTTGTGCTTCTTGCTTATAAAATCTTGGTATAGTTTATTGGATTAATTCATTCATTTCCTTAAGTAACAAAGTGATAGGGAAATTGTAACAAAGTGGAGGGAGAATACATTAACTCTTAAAAAGAGAGTTATATGCCCAAAACTAACCCACAAATTTTAATTTTTTATTAATTAGAGAAGAAATTTCGAAGGGAACCTCCCCTTGATGAGAGGAGAGATTAATTTCTCAACATAGATGTGTGTGAATTATATATTTTGCCATTGGTATGCTAGTGACAAAATATTCAGCCAATAGGTTTCATGTTTAAAATGCTTTTAAAATTGGGCTTTAATCCTAAAATTGTTGTTATGATTCAGGAGTGTGTCTACGGTTTAGTGTGATGTCTTGATCAATGGGGTTCATAGGGGGTTTTTCAAAATGAAAAAAGGTATTAGACAAGGGGACCCCCTATCCCCATACCTCTTCATTATGGTTGCTGAGGTTTTGGGCAGAAGTTTCCTAGATATTTTGGTCAATGGGAAACTACAGTGTGTATGGGCTGCTACTATTATTCCCCATTATGTGATCTAGCAATTTGTGGATGACACCTTCCTATTTGGAAAATCCTCTATGATAGAAGCTACACTCTAGAAGAACCTTCTTTCTGACTATGCCTCTACTTCAGTTCAATGTATCAACTATAATAAAAGCAACATTTTCTTTTTCAATACCCCCATGGACTTACAATAAAAAAATCTTAATATTCTTGGGTGCCATTCTACCAATTTATCAGGGACTTACCTAGGTCTTCCTCTCATTGTTAAAGAGGTTACTCTTGTCTTCTGGAATTCTATCCTTGAAAGAGTAAAAAAGAAACTTGTGGGTTGGAAATGTAAATTTCTTAGTAGTGCGGGGAAAATCCAACTCCTTGCAACTTCCCTCCAGGGTATCCCTTTTTATTTCCTCTCCCTGTTCAAAATTTTGGGTGCCATGTGGGAGGAACTCAAGAAGATTAAAAGAACCTTCCTCTGGAATGGTTTGGAAGAAAATAAATGTCTCTCTCTAGTTAATTGGGATATTGTATGCTTACCTAAGACCATGGGGAGTCTAGGTATTAGAAAGATAAATGCCTTGAACAAGGCTTTAATGGTCAAAGTGGGTTGGAACCTAGCTCAAGGCGAAACAGATTGGTGTAACATTATCAAAGCCAAGTACCTGGGAAAAGAGCAGCCATTCTTCAACTTGAGTTCTATTGGCCTACCTCCTGGTTCTAAATTGTGGAACAACGTTCTCAAGCTTAGACCTATTATTAGATAGGGACTGAAGTGGAAAATTGGAAATGGTATAAAGATCATATTTTGGGAGGATTCATGGTGGGAAGATAAACCTCTGGCTGAAACACGCTTCTACCAATTAATGAACACTCTAAAGGACCATTTTGGTAACTATATTGTTGGCTACATTATGTCGGGAGGAGGTAAGTGGAGAAACATCTCTCTGATCTTTTTTGATTGGCCCAACCTATTGTGTAGGGACCTTGAACCCCAGGAACTCATGTGCATGATGCAAATACCTCTATCTCCACATGAAGATAGTTTTATCTGGAAGGGGACTTAGTCTGGAGATTTCTCGGTCAGATCTGCTTACAGATAACTCTTGAGATTAAATGGGGATAGTGAATGCTGGAAAAATATTTGGAACCCACATATTATTCCAAAGATTATTTTTTTCTGGTGGACCCTAATGCATGGTAAAGTTTTAACTCAGGATAAGTTGAGAAGAAGGGACTTCCAATTACCGAATAGATGCATTCTCTATAAATCAGAGGAGGAATCTATTAACCATCTCTTTATTGACTACCCCTTTGCTAGATACTTGTGGACCGTTACCCTTGATAAATGTGGCCTCCAATGGGTGTTCCAGAAGACATACACCAATTTGTGAATGATTGGTCATCACCTTCCCATCACCCCTTGGTTATTAAGTTGTGGAAGTAGATCCCTCCTTATATATGCTAGAGTGTTTGGAAAGAAAGAAATAACACAATATTCAAGGCTTTTCAAACCTCCCCAGATAATGTTTTTAATAGCTGCTTCAAGATGATCATGGACAATATCTCAGTGACTAGATGGAAAAACCCCTCCAAGCCCCCTAACTTGACTGATTGGAGAGTTACTGAACATTGGAAACTTCCCTCAGATTTTAAGCTATTTAACAACACTAAAAAGATGAATAGGAAAAGAACCAAATGGGAAGCCCCAAGTCCCTCATGGCACAAATTAAACTTGAAGGGGAAACCTACAATAACAGGCAAGCGGGAAGTGGTGTTATACGGGATCATCAAAGTGGTCTTATTTTTGCCTTTAAAGGAAGCCTGAGGAATCATACTGTCAATCAAGTTGAGGGAATGACCCTTTTATGGGGAATGAAGTATGCCACTACCATAGGTAATAGACAACTTGAAATTCAAGGGGATTCAAAAATAATTATGGAGGTTGTCAAGTGTAGAACTGTAATGGGTTGGAAGGTGGATGTGATTATGAGGGATACCAGAATTCTTCTAGCTAATCTCGACAACTTCACTATCTACCACATTTATAGAGAAGGTAATGCGACTACTGACTCAATAGCTACTGCTGACATGCTGCAAGAAGGCTTATGGTGTTGGAGGAGCTCTGAACCACTACTAGTGATCACCAAGGAGATCTTGGAGAAAGAAAAGACTAAGTCTTAACACTAGTACAATTGGAGCATTTTTTTCGACGACCATTCATTGGAACTTAGACAACAAAATGTTGGAATTCTGACGTATTTGTTCATCGCTATTTTTTCATCGGTGATTTTGATGATGGGATTCACGTCGAAATTCAAACACCACCACGTCGGAAATTTCTATGCACCCACAGTATGTTTTTTTTACAAGGAGACATCAAAATTCTGACCTTGTTGCATCCTTTATTATCATAACCTTTGTTGATGACCCTTTAACGTTGTAACCTTTGCCGATGCATTTTACTTTTGCCATTTTCCATTGGGATAAGTCTTATTGATAGCCTCATTGGCTATTGGCAAGACATGATTTCTTCATTACCGCTAGTGTGTGTTCTACCAATGGACCATCTTCAAAAAGATGTCATAATTTCAACAATTAAGACAATAGAGGAGGCTGCATCATGCGACATTTTTTTTGTCGCAGGTATGGCAACATCGTCGGTTGTCTTGTGGTGTTAGTTGGAATTCCGACCTTCCCTAATCTTTTAAAAAAAAAAATCCTAACTGCCTTTGTCTACACTGACGATCCTTTATCGCCGTAACCTTTGCCGATGCATTTTACTTTTTGCTAAAGTCCATCAGGATAAGTCGTATTGATATCCTCATCGGCTATTGGCAAGACAAGATTTCACCATTTCCGCTATTGTGTGTTCTGCAGATGGACTTAAATGGTGTATGCTATCCCAATCACATGCTTCTACTTGTTGGTGTTACCATTAGGTTGACTTTTGTCGATTACAAAGGATTAATTTCAGTGAGCTTACAAAGGATTAAGTGCAATAGGTACTTCATTATCAGGAAGATTAAGATAAAATAGCTACAAGAATGCATGAGAAGACCTATCATAAGGAATCATAATATTAAATGACAAAAATGTCTTGCAGCCAGTACATAAAGCATTCATAAATAGTCATACAAATAGTCATATTATTAATTTAAAATACTTTCAATAGTCATATAGATACGTCATACATAGTGACACCATTCCATAACTCCAACAACTCATCGATAAGAGGCTCAATATATAGATTCGTATCTTTAACTTGGTATTTACCTAGTTGAATGAACAAAAACATTACATAATGATTATGACCATTTTGCTGTAATATTTATAATTTAATGTGGATGACTATCAAATGAAAAAATACCTGGAACAATCATTGCCAACATTATGTGTTCCCTCTTTATTGACATCCATAGAGGAATGCTATTGCTGATAACAAAGCATGCCACACTGAGTAAGTAGATCTCATCTCCCCAAATACATTGACACCGTCCGCTGCCAATGAAAGCCTGAGATTACGAGGTTCTTCTTTAAAGTGTGGCCACTTTTCATCTATATCCATAAATGCAGAACCATATGCAGGCATTCAAATAATTTCTCAACTTCTATTGCATGCATGGTAATCCTTAAATTGCGCCAAGATTTCACACCTAAAGAATCATTGCAAACGTGGAATAATGGGAATATAACAAACAACCTTGTGAGTCACCTTTTTTGTTAGTTGATATGTTCGATATCTGCTCATATGACATTCAGGGCATTCTGTTGCAAATTCATGTTGTTGATGATATATAATATGATCATTGGGACATGCATCTATTGCTTGATACGCCATTCCAATATATTTCATAATGGCAAATAATTCTCGGTATGAGCAAGGTAGAATATTTGATTTTGGTAACAAAAACTCACCTATCAATCTACAACCAAAACCATAATTTTTTAATATAAAGAATCTTAATGGTGCATGTTTCACCCTTTAATAACTATAATGAAATAACAACAAAAATAGATGAAAAAGGATGGCATATATGACATAACTTAACATATGTGAGATTGTTATGTTGGATAAATTATTCATAACCTTCAATTTCACTAACAACAATATACCGGAGAGAAGAGTTGTTTGGGAGCCTTCGTAAAGGGGCTCGTATGCCTTCTCAAATAGAGGTACATCATGAACAACATCAAAGTCATCTTGATCATCATGATCAGTTGTGCTAGCACTAAATGTGTCGTGGATGAACAACCAACTAATTATAATGTTGGTTAAAACATTTGGTGAGGGGCTACAATGACTATATAAATCCTCTTTGGGTCGAAGGTGTAAGTTGGTTTGTCTCTAATTGTTGCCCAAAACTATTGCTTAGTCTAATCCACAAAATGTTAATCCATTATTTCTAATATACTATTATTATTTCTAGTATACTATTATTATTTATAATATACTATTATTATTATTATTATTATTTCTAATATATGAATGTGTATTCAATGCCACGACATGTGGAAGGATAGTGCACATAGTCTGGTAGATGCGAGGAATGATGTTTCTTGTGTTAATGCATCTAAACCCTTTAATTTCGACGACTGATGTTAATGCATTTAAAGCCTTGGGATTTTTTGTACCCTTCACTTTTGTTTTCTTACTCAAAGCTGCAAGTGTAGGGTGTTTTTGGTCAATGCATAATGGAAGCAAATTTCACATTCTTAACTAATAAGAAATTGGTGCCATTTTTGGGCAAGAAAACAGATAGGAGGATGAAAGGTCTTTTCCTTTGCAAAGAATGTCATCTGTATGAAGCACTTAAAATGCTTCTTGAGGAATATTTTTTCCACATGAGTCATCGATGTTGGACTAACATGGAAGTGTACTCTTTGATTGTTGCTTGGGGGTTGCAATTTGAGGAAGAGGTGGAGAAGGTGAAGAGGGCTCTGAGAACTTTGATTGATTCAGACTACCTATTGAATTTGGACGATATTTGTGAACGAGCAATTTTGGGTGTGGGCATTAGGACCTTTGTAGGCCAGGATGTACCAGGTGCACCATTACCTTTTATCCGATGGCAGGAGGATGGCTTGAAGGCTCATTGCAGAGACCTGGCTCATCATGGGTGGGAAGCATTCAAAAGCTTTGCTAATTTGATGAGGATGAAGGAGATTCTGCGAGCTTTGTATGAGGTGGTCAGAGTGGAGGTGGGTTGGGAGTTGTGACAAGGCAGAGGATGGCACAAGAAATGATGCCCCTCTTCGACTTCAACAATGATCCAACATACAATCCACTTATGGGTTAACTATTATGCTTGGTTTGTATTATCTTCCTCCTCAACTCAATGGCTTTGCATCACTCATCCAATGAAGTCTCGCAACTCTCCAATCAGGGGTTGTATGCAGTGGTTCTCGGTGCAACTATTCAGTTAGGGTCTTTGTGCATTATGCTATATCGTTCTCCTGCATGCACGTGCGGTCGGAATTTGAAATACATAGTTTATATATGCTATGTCAACATATAGTTTATTTAATTTTCTACAAAATATAAATTTTGTATGGTGGCTTGCCGAGCTTATATAGTTGGCTTTCTCTTTCTTTATAATTATTGATAATTTATATCCTATGATATGATTGAATATTATGTACAACCCTAGTGATTGTTAAAAAGGCTTATGATATGTGATGTTTAATCGTGATGGATGTTTAAGAATCAGTGATTGAAATAATTATCCTTGTGTATAATGATTTTTCTTCTATCCTATGATTCATTGATTTCTGGTTTAAAACACTCATTACAACTAACATGGATATGAATTATGATGTGGGTGTGGGAAGGGATTGTTGAATATGAAGGAATGGTTTAGGAAAGTATTCCTTAATCCAAATGAGTCATTTTCTTATCATGGAATGTGTTAAGAGACTTTAAAAACATATTCAATCTAGTTACTATTGACACATCTAAAGCATGCCAAAGGAACTTCAGTGAAATGCTATGACATAAAGAAGACTGTTTAGATGATGTCAAGTCTTGATCCATGAGGGTAGGAAAACATAGATGCATTGGTATAAAAGGTTCCATTCAACTTGAGAACAATGTTTTATTTGATCATTGCTTTTGAAGTTCATTAATGTAAGACTTGAAGGATAAAATAATTAAATATGCATCAATTACAAAGTTTTCTTAATACATGAATATGAGTGCTATATGTGGAGACAAATATGGATCCCATGAGGGTTGAGCCCATCGTGTAGTAACAAAAGGAAATGAAATCTATGAATTCCACTATAAAGTTACAATAAAGTTACTAAATTGATGGAGTGTTTCCATCAATTCTATACACGAAGTTCTATAAAGTTACTAAATTGATGGAGTTGTTATAGTTACTCCATCAATTATTTTATAATTCTATACAATACCCAGATTTCTATTAACCCTTAACAAAATATGCAACTAACAAATTAAATATGCAATTTGTAGCTGGCCTTGGACCTAGAAAAGTTGCTTCCATACAAAGGGCTATTTTGAGGGTTGAAAGGGTTTACGGTCACAAAGAATTGTTGAACCCTCTAGAAGCTATGAAGTGACTTGTCTTTATAAATGTTGCTGGTTTTTTAAGGGTTTGAGGGATCGAGCAAGCAGCTTCTGGGAACCATGTTATGGATCCATTGGATGATACTATAATTCATCCAAATTCATATGAACTAGCCAGGAAAATGGCTAAGGATGTATATTGTGAAGATGTAGGACATGATATAGATGATATGGATGAGGAAACACAAGAAATGGCAGTTGAAAATGTCAAAAAATATCCCCATGTGTTAAAGACCCTTGATATTGATGAATATGATAGAAGTGTGGAACAACAGATATCCAATAAAAAGGGGGAAACTCTTGCTAACATAAAGATTGAATTCATACATGGATTTAAGGATTGGCAAACACCATATAAAGAGCCATCCCAGGATGAGGAATTTTGTTTTCTAACTGGAGAAAATAAAGAGACCCTTTTAGTGGGGAAAATTATACAAGCAACTACCTGTAGAATCCTAAATAATCATAGAAAAGTTGGTTCCATAAAACGGGCTATTTTGAGGGTTGGAAGGGTTTACAGTTGCAGAGAATTATTGACCCCTCTAGAAGCTATGAAGTTACTTATCTTTATAATTGGAAACCACAAAATGGAGAGGTTAAGGAGGTTGAGGATCCACATTTTGCCAAAGCAGATACCATTAAACAAAGTGAACAAGTTGCTAACGCCCTACTATTCAGCAAGGGAATTCAAGCTAATTTGAGCTAATAATCTAGTCATAATTTGATTACTAGTTGCTAATGCCCTAATGTTCGGCAAGGTAATTAGAGATAATAATTTGGTTGCAAATTTATAAACAGAATAACACAAGTTTCATGTAGCAGGGAACTAAGGCCCTAGTAGGGGCAACTCCAAATCACCTAACTTTTATGTCCCTACATAGGGAGGGGACAACTAGGGAAGAAGCTACAGAGGCTACCTACCTATATGCCTTGGTTCCCTACTTCTCTGCCCTCTTCCTGAGATCCCCCCTTTTTACTGTTCATTTTCTTTCTACAAGAATCCAGATGATCTGGATAGTTCGCCATTTGGGCAAGGGATATGCCCATTTGTTCTTGCTATAGGAATATAGATAATACAATCTCATGCAATATGTTCTTGCTATAGGAATACAGACATAATACAATCACATGCCCCTATTATTATAAAGGGAGGCATTAGGAACCTCTTTTTATGGAAGTTTTTCGAATAAATGTAAAAACGGAAAGTAAACTTAAAAGATTTAGCCAACCCGAAAAGCAAAGGCCATAGAATTGTAGGGCCATTTCATTCAAATTAAATTCCAATTCATTCAAACTAAAAGAAAAGGCCCTACTATTTTATGGAGCAATTTACTAGGAATTAAAGCTAGTTAGAGCTGGAAATAAAGTGAACAAGAGATTGCAAGGAAAGAAAAAGAACTTACAAAAAAATATTGATGACAAGAATGAAAGGACCAAACTCTTGTATAGTCGCTATCGAGCATCTATCTGCAGCAATTGTGTCCGCTTCCTCCCAATTTTTGCACCTTGAGCCCACATATAATGATGGCACGTAATTACTTTTTTTTTTTAAATACCTCGAGTTCTTTGGAATTCTAACGTCAAATATGAAATCTGAACTATCGACAAAAGTCAACCCGATGGTAACACACAAGTAGAAGCATGTAATCAGGATAGAATACACCGAAGAAGTCCATCGACAGAACGCACACTAGCAGCAATGGAGAAATATTGTATTGTCGATAGCCGATGATGCTATCAATAAGACTTATCCCACTGGACACTAGCAAAAGTAAAACACATTGCCAAAGGTTACAACGATAAAGGGTCAAAGCTTATGTTGAGGAGACATAACATATCGGGAGGAGCTATGCAGAGGGAAAAGACATTGGGGAAATTATGCCCATTTCTTCAACACATTTTAAGCTATCCTGATGTCTAATGAGACTAGTGGGATAACTTGCATCGATCAGCAGGAAGAGAGGTCATCGACTTATGTTATCCCGGTGCATAAGAAGAAATCAAGAGTTTGTGAAAATCATCAGACCAACATATGTTGATGGAATTCCGACGTGAAATATGAAATCTGCACTATTGACAGAAGTCAACCCGATGGTAACACACAAGTAGAAGAATGTGATCAAGATAGAATACACTGATGAAGTCCATCGACAAAATGCACACTAGCAGCAATGGAGAAATCTTTTATTGTTGATAGTCGATGATGCTATTGGTAAGACTTATCCCGCTAGACACTAGCAAAAGTAAAAGGCATCGACAAAGGTTATGATGCTAAAGGGTCAAAGCTTATGCTAAAAAGACATAACATATTAGGAGGAGCTACACCGAGGGAAAAGACATTGAGGAAATTATACCCATCACCTGAACACATTTTAAGCTATCCCGATGCCTGATGAGACTAGTGGGATAACTCACACCGATCAACAGGAAGAGAGTTCATCGGCTTTTGTTATCCTAATGAGTAAGAAGAAATCAAGAGGCTATGAAAATCATCGGACCAACATATGCCAATCAACAGGTAAAATCCATGTTCGTTAGGATGCCAATGTGAAATTTCAACACATCCAAATTTTGACGAACATGGGGTACACTTTTAAAAAAACAAAAATTAATCCGACAAAGAAAAGAAATCCCATAGCCGATCGGAAATGTTTGTCAGTTTTTCGTCCGAATTCCAAAGTGAAATTTTAACATGTAGGAATTCTGACGAACATGGGATAATTTTTGAAAAAAATAATAATAATCCGACAAAAAAAAAGAAATCCCATAGCTCATCGAAAATGCTCGTTGGAAAACCGCTCCAAATGTACTAGTGTAATGTTGACTCCCCTCCCTCTGCTTTTCCCTTTAATCAGTTATTATCTGATGAGGATCATAAATTACCAAATTTTGAATTTGAATTTGAATCCCATCAATGGTGGGATGAATATGTGACGTAGCAGCATATGGCCTAGTCATCTTTCGCAAAATAGTTCAAGTGGATTAATTAATGATTTTATCTACTTGTGGAGTACTCATATTGAAAAAGGCAATATTTTTTTAATCATCCAATCTTAATGACATTGGCAGTGATGAAGGCAATAGCTTGTCATGGCTAAGTCACATCAGGTGGAATAATGGTTTGCACAAGCGGAATAGATCTTGGCCTTGGGAGATCTTCGCAAATGCTACTTGTAATAATCACGATGATTATTACACTGGTTTATATCAAAAAAATTAGGGTCTGCTTCTGGACTCTTCTTTAGCTATTGAGTGACTTTGTTTTCTCCTTGGCATGCTTCTCTTTACTACTACTAAGCTGGAGGAAATGATAATGGGGGGTGACAGACTGAGACTTGAACTGGATAAAACAAATGATTTCAAAGCTAGGCCGATGGTTTGGTTTGTGTGCATGGAAGGAGGTATTGATAAGTTCATGGAGAGCATGAAAAGAAATGACAAGAGACTATCTAAATATGTTTTGGCTTCCTGGGAGGAAACAAGGGTCACTATGGGTGGCATTTCATTTCAAGTGAACAAGGAAGTCATCGCTTAGGCGATGAGCCTTTCCATGGAAGGCCAAAAATGAAAAAAGAAGAGTCGCATCTCAGACACCACTAGTTTGAACTAATTTTTCTGCGAAGGTGAGAGCCCTATGAAGTGGGCTAGAGGAACCAATCATGAGGAGCTTCTATTGTCATGGGACGAGGCGTGCTACATAATTATGAAATATTTCACTCTCAAAGGGTGGTATGGGGTTTTCTATTACTACCACCTCCCTTTTCTTAATCATCTTAGGAATAGCGACCTTATTTCTATTCCTTTTTATCTATTGCACTCTATGGCTGCTAACGTGAGAGATGTTGCCAAGGCTAAGAAGAAAAACAAGGATTATACCATTCTCCACCAAGGCCTTATCCTCCATCCGTATACCTTCCATTTGGCCCTTTGCCCTCCCTGCACAATTTCGGTTCAAAATGTGCTGGAAAACCAGTCCTTGCCCAAGACTGCTGCAAACCCTGAATAAATCCCTACTCTCCTTCTCAAGCCTGGTTCCTCCAGCAAGAAATTCAAGAAGCGTGCTTGCCACTCAGAAGATTCAAAACCCTTCGAATCTAAGAAAGTGAGAATCCAAGAAATTGACTCCGATGTGGAGATCACTGATGAAGCCAACACTCCCCGTCGCTCTATGAGACTGGCATCCAAGCCCCCTAAAAAAGAGAAATCCTTTAGGGAACTCTCCTCTTCCCATGATACGGGGATTAACCCCTTTGTTAATGTGGCCCCATGTCAATCTACCTCAGCCCCTCATTCTGATATCTCTACCCATGTCTCTGAGAGCCCTAAAAATCCTAGGATCCCAGATGTTGATCCCAAGTCTCGGGCCAATTCTCTTTCCCCTACCCTCAAGTTTGAGAAAATGGTGGTTATTGAGGAAGCTAGCAGTATCAAGGGGCAAGTTGTTGGATTTGGAGAAGAAAGTGGATGCGCTGAATGAATAAGTGTAGGATATTGCTAGTAGAGCAAATGTCACCGAAAAAAGACTGCAGGAGGTCACCAGATTCACATTGAATGTCATGCACAGTTCTATGACCACTCTGTGTCTTTTACAAGAAAATAACCAGAAAGGTAAAAAGAAGGAGGAAGAAGACTACAAAAACGTCTTCAAATTTCTCAGTAAGGAATGGGCTAGGAGGCTCCTGCCCAAGATGAGTCATGGCAAAAGGAAGTAGGGATGTTAGCTACTTGGTGGTTTTTTGAGTTTTTGAATGGCCTTCGTGGCCTTATTGGTTATAGTTATGGTTATACTGCTTGTTGGATAATATTGGACTTGTTTATCTTTAGCCCTATGTGGCATATTTTATGGTTTACTATGACTCTTTTAAACTTTGTTAATATGGGTAGAAATTTTAAATTTTTTGATAGAGGAAAGTTTAAGGAGGTTGTGATTCTGTTGTTTCTCTGCTAACATTTGCTCATTTGCTGTTAATGTGATTGTATCTGGGTCAACCCCCTTGTTTTGGTTGCTTTTAATATCAATAACACTACTGAGGAAGGTGATATTGAAGTATAGTATTTGGAAAATGATTGCAGCAACCACATGAGTGGTAAAGAAATTTTATTTTCTTTCATTGATAAAAATGTCAAGTTTGAGATTAAAGTGGAGAATAATGGAATAGTTCTAGTTATGGGAAATCTTTTATTATTTACACCAATAAAGATGAGAAGATGGAGATAAAGAATGTTTATTTTGCTCCTAGTATTACACACAATATCTTGAGTGTTGGACAACTGATCCAAAGAGGTTAGAAAGTGCTAATGGAAAAGGGTGAATGTGTCATTTTTTACAAGAATGAGAGCAAGAATATTGTTGCAGAAATTCAAATGACAAATGACAAAGAACCCAATATTTCTTTTAAGGATAGAGACACATGTCTTATCTTAGTCCTTAGTTACACCTCCTAGGCATGGAAAATGTACAACACTACAACAAAAATCAATATTCAAGGCAGTCATTCAAGGCCCCTCTAGACTTTCACATCTAAGGTATGGACATCTAGGCTATGTTGGTTTGAGTCTTTTATCTTAGAAGGGTATGGTTAGAGGTTTTCCAACCATAGTAGAGCCTAGTGGTATATGTGAAGCATGCATTTTAGACAGGGTATATGTAGAATCATGAGAGGCCAAACTAGACCCTTAAGTGGCAATGAAAATTCAAAAAAATAAAGTTAGACAACTTGACATGAAAATTTGAATAGGTTATCAACATAATTAAAAAAATATGTAAGCACATAATTTATAGAAAATTGAATGCAGTTTCTAAGCTACTAGTTTTTTTCTGAAAAAGAATAAATCTATTTGGTGAAGCTTTGAAATTTCAATGCAGTAGTACAAAAATTTTAGGAAAAAGATAAAAATTAGTTGTATGTCTCACCAACCTAAGTATAATAAAAGATATTATATTTTCTGAAAAAAAAATTGTCTAAGTAAATAATTAGTTATTAATTTTTTACTAGAACTTTTAAAAAAATATAAAAACCAATATGTTTGACCACCATAACTTGGTCAAAAATTTATGAAAATCATTTTTTTAATTCTATAGTATGTGAAGCATAGAATGTGGTGCATCTTTCAGATTCGATAAATGTGAAACCATTTGAAAGTTATCGATGTTTTTCAACTAGTCTATCAATCAGGACTTTAGTCATAGTGCATAAAGAAAATTAATAATAATTATTTATAAATTTAAAATAAGACATAATTTATGTTGACGGAAAGTTGACAATTTTCCTAATAAACCCTTTTTGTTTCATCAATTTCGAGTAAAAAAAGTCTAGAAAACCAAAGGAAAACTTCTAAACATGTTTTTTGTGTTGACTTTCTAGGTTTGGCACATCCAAGCTAATTCCAAAAGAAATCCCAAGGCAAATGCCAAGGTTGTAGGTTTTTGTTAGTAAAAATAGATATTAGTTACTAATGAATATCCATCAACAATAGATATTAGTTAGTAACAAATATCTATTACCTTTGTGTGTTTTTTAATTGTTTGTTAGTTTATTTATTATACATAATTTGTTTTTTTTGGTTGGTAATAATTTATGTTTATATTAATATGCAGTATCAAAATATACATTATTCAGATAAACATTAGTCAAAATATCTTATACAACATGCATCCCGTCAAAGCCACCATGAAACACTATAAAACTCGAGAAGCAATATGAACCAGTCTAACAGGCATATTTTTACCCAAACATTTAACAGAGCAAGAAGATATAACCCCTATCACTTCCTAAGCCCCAATAGAACTGACCAGAAAATATAAACTAAACCACTAGCTATCAAGTAGATTCTCCTCATTGAACTTGGCCAATATTCGCATCGCCTCATCTGTACGTGCCCGCGGTTGCAATTCAGGACATATCTCTACCCTTGCCATCTCGTGCACTGCATCAAGAGCTTCCTCCACCTACCTAAGCCCTACAAAGGTCTTGAAGGCTTCCCATCCGTGCCATGCCACTGCTCTACACCTTTCTTTTACTTCATCCTTTGGCCAACACATGAAAGGTATGAGATTCCTAGGCTCCACCATGCCTTCAAATATATCAATGCCAAGCCCCAGGATGACCCATTCAAGAACATACTCCAAGACCTCTAGATACTCCTCTTCAATTAGCTCCTTCAGTACTCATTGAACCTTGTCAACTGTATCTTCAAATCCTAACCCCCATACAACAATTAGCGAGTAGATTTCCATATTGGTTCAATATTGATGGCTGATATGCACGATATCCTCACTCAACATTAATGTTACCGCCTCCATCAACCTCTCATCCTTGTAAAGTAATAACCCCTATATACGTCCATTTCATGCCTTTCCCACAAAAGGTACAAGTTTCTTCTCTATTTTAAAAGTGAAATTCACTTCCATGATCATAATTCTACAGCGTCGCCACCTCCAAATTTGAAGACCCTTCTCTTCTGCAAATGAGAACTATAAAACCACTATGGTGTAATAATAAAATTCTCCCCCACAAAATCCTTATAATAATTTGATATGCATTCAATCCACCCAGTGATAACCGGCCTTCATCAACGCTAGAAACCTATTTTAATGCTAGATTTCCATAAATGCTTTGTCGGAATGCATATTTTCAGCCTATTCACATGATCCAACATTAACTGCACCTCAAGATCATGCCAATTTCCATGTCCATCTACTACTTTGATCCTCCAAATTTTTCAAGGTTGCCATATGCACCATAACTACATCCATGTCATCAATCTAGAAATTACGAATATCTTCCAATTGATATTTGTGTACTTCCTTAAACATACTAGCCCATTTAGACAATACATCCGCTTCTCTATTACCTTCTCTACACACATGGGAGATCTTGAAATCAGTAAAACACTTCATGTCATGAGTTATTTTCTGAACAAACTTGTTTAACATCCAAGCTTGCATTTCCCCCTTAATGATTGCATTGATAATAATCAATGAATCACCTTCTAGATGTAAATTCGTAAAGATAAGTTTCAATCCACACTCAACTGCTAAGGATGTTGTTTGTACCTTAGTTGCATTATTCGTGCCCCTTTCCAATCATTTGGCACCCCACACAACAATGTTGCCCTTCCAGTCCCAAAACACCACCCCTACACCAGACTCACCCAAATTACCCTTGGATGTCTAGCATCAAAGTTTGAATTAATCTACCCTTCTTGCGGTAGAGTCCATTTTTCAGTTAACTGCTCATGAGGATTGCAATACGGTGGGTCATCTCACCTAGGCCCATGAATAGGCCTGAATTTTATTCTTGGCCAACAACTCTAAAAATGTGAATCTTCCTTTGATAATACAACATTCGTCACACTTAATCAGGATGTTGCAACTCCCACTACGTCTTCAATTGATGTGTCAATTTTGGCCATAATCCTCTCTATTGATTCCCCTTTATCTCAAAAAATTCTTCAATTCTTCTCTTTCTGAATCTCCCACACTATCACAGACGGACTAATTTTCCATATAGAAGAAAAAACAAACTTTCTACCCTTAAACAACAATCATTAAAAAATATCCTTTAGTGTCCCAAGAAGAGGACCATGCCACACCAGTTTTCCTTGTACCATCCTCCAACAAGTATAAGAAAATTCACTCTTCAAAAGAAGGTGGTCTACCTCTTCTTCATACTTACCACACATTACACATTTTTTGGTCTCACCATCCCTAATCATTTCCTCCTTTCACCAATTAAAATTTTGCCTCTAATTGCAAGCCAAGCAAACACACTTGCCTTAGGAAGACATTCTTTTCCCTAACATAAAGAAATTGGCCATTCTTCCCTTGCTTCTCTACTATCTAAAAGTTGATAGCCAATCTCGACCAAATAATTACCATGTTGCGCTCCACACCATTTTACTACATCTTTTCCACCAGATATGAAATTTTTTCTATTTTAAAAAACATCTTCCATAATTTTGATATAATCAAGGTTTTGTGATACATCTCTTACTAATTTTCATCCCCATTCAGTCCTCCCATCAACTCTCTTGGGTTCCAAATAATCCCTCACTTTGGTACCCCAAGCTTCCCCCATTAATCTTCTGACCACCTTCACATTCTCATTACTATTAAAGCCTGTTGACTGTCCCATGAATCTAACCATAAATGGGCATTCGTGCCATCACCAATCTACCATTATAAATGGTCAATAATTACCTTCCGGCATGATACAATAAAGTTCCATATAGCTAACCCACGTGGTGGATTTGCAATTGTGAAAATTCTCCAATCATCCAACTGGTCCAAATACTTAGCCCGCAAGATTTGAACCCATAATTATCGTGGATTTTTATATATAGCTCATATCAACTTCTCTCCCATAGCCTCATTCATTTTTTGCCAATTACGAAGACCTGCCCCCCTACTATTTAGGTCTACATATTTTTCCCAAGCCAACAATGGAATTTTATCCTCCTCCTGAGTTGCATTCCACACAAACTTTCTCATTTTCTGCTCAAACACCTTCATAACCTTTTGAGGAATTTGTAAACACGTCATAGAGAAAAGCAAAATTGCAAAGATTACCATTTTTAACATCATGATATGATCCATTGATGTCAGTCATTTTCTCTTTCAACCATCCATCCTCTAAATTAGGGATAACGGTAAGAAACCTCCCCTGGGTAAAGGTGTAAAATCCTAGCGAATCTTTCAATATTTTGGGGGAAAATATTATTTTTTTTGGCGATTTTTCTTTTTAATAGGGGAAAAATATTGAATTCCGTTGGCGAATTTTTCTCAATTGCATAAGAATTGTACAAAAATTAAGGTGAATTTTTCATTCTTTTTGGGAATAAAATTAATTTTATTTGCGAATCTTTTTCTTTTGCGTGATTTTTTTTGAAAAATTAAGGCAAATATTTCATTATTTTTAGGGAAAATAATAATTACATTAGCGATTTTGTTCATATTGCATGAAAAATGTGGAAAAATTAAAGAGAATCATTCATTATTATTGGGGGAAATAATAATTAAATTGGCAAATGTTTTTCAATCACATAAAAAATTTAGAATAATTAAAGCTAATATTCCATTACTAATTGGAGAAAAAAACTATTATAGCAAACACATCACATCTTGGTTGTAAGTGTCTTACATATCCATATGAAACATTTTAGAAATCCTCTTTTTTGCATGTATGAAATCATGATCAAGGATTCTCTTCTATCCTTTTGCATAGAAAACTCAAAACACTGCATGTGTCAAAGGAAGAAAAATACGAAGGATAGCACATAGTAGCACATAGTTAATATTCAATGAGAAGCTACCAATATTAATCTGTGTTGAGGTCTGTGAGTCATGTACAAGTGTCAGGACTATTTGATTGAAATATTTCTTGTGGAATGAGAGAAAATTACATCTCACAAATTAATACAGTATGTGGAATAATCCAAAGTATAGACCTGACAGTCAATTGCCACCACTTCACAAATCAAGAAATAGGGTCATTATTCGCATGTTGTATTTTAGAGTGTAGAAGATAGAAGTTATATCATTCACATGTTGCATTTCATAATGTAGAAGATAGACATTTTCTAGGGATACATTTTTAGGAAGTGTTGTTTCCTTGCTTGCAAAGGTTTTAAAATGAAGTGAATAGAAGGTACAACTAAATTTTGGCATAAGGAGATATGGCTGAAGGTTTGCAAATGCCATGAAGTAAAGCAAATTGATGACTTACCTTGTAGCCAGAGTGTTATTAAAATAGCCAAAGATAACCAGAGGGTTATTAAAAGGCTTGAGTGCATTTGCAAGCTTTAGCTGCAACTGCAAATAATTTTGATCTATCTGGCAACCACTATGTCCCCCTTATAATAGGTAGAATGTAGAGATAAAGCTAGGTGAAGACACATGAGATGCAATTTTGGATTCAAGCATCCCTGCTTGATCAAAACTCTCAAAGTTCTCCCCTACCAGGAAATGCAATGAGAATCTTGTATCCTGGCATTCTTTGCATCAATAACCATAAATGTGTGATAGTGGCATGGCTCATAAGGTAGTTCACATTCGTTGAAGCTTTCTTGTCTCTAAAACAAAGCTTTCATGAATACTGGCTTGGAGGTTTTATGACATTGCAATACATGTTACACATTCTCATAAAATTTCAGTAGCTTTTTGCATTCCTTATGATTATAAAAGGAATATCATGGTCATAAAGAAGGATTTTGTAACTTTCTCATCTCTGAGGAGAGTAGAACTAGAAATGAGGCTTTGTCTTGTCTAGTGTGTAGGATGGTTTCATGGTGAAAGAATGTACACTTTCTTTCAGTAGTTTTTCAATTAGTTCATGAATAGACTACTATATTTATTATTGTTGCTAACATTGTATTCATTTGTACTTTTAGATATTACATGAATGGTGAATCATAATATTAAGGATATTTTGATTTGTCTTGGAAATTTCATTGTCAATGTTTGACTGTGTAGTGTGAATGTGGATTTCCTTCAAGGAAGGAATTATATTCTATTTGCAAGTTACTGTAAGTCTGGAGTAATGTAATGGATCTATAAGAATAATTTGTGCAACTACACATGAAGTTGGGTTTGCATTCTTGATCTCATATTCAACTCTGAGATTTGTTTTAAAAATACAACAAAATCAAAGTGCAATTTCCTTTATTTCAGAAATGCATCAAAATAAAAGTCTAATTAAATGTAGAATAATTCAAGCACATCTTTCACAGTTTTTTTGGAAAAGGATCCATATAGAAAGTGTACTGCATATCCATTTAAATTAGAAACGTACTTTTTAGCACTTATGAAATCTTCATCTTAGATTCTAAGTGATCTTTTCGCATAGAAAATACTCCTCCTGTCAGATGACTTTATGCTTGTCATTTCGTTGAAGAGTTGCATGGGTACGGATGTAAGCTTGTTCTTGAAGAAAATATTGAATTGGTGGTTAAATGATTATAGCAGATTGATGAGTTTTGGTCCTTTCATTAGGTGGCATGAAGAGTTGCATGCCGACATGAAGAGTTCTGATTCTTTGGAAAGACAAAAAGGTGAAAAGGAATATTTAGAACTTCTAAATTTAGAGCTTCGAGGTTTTTGATAAATTGGTAGCAGTTGAGTTGATAAAGCAACATTATAAATATTTCCCTCTACACTTGTTCAAGAATGGTATCAGAAATGGAATGCCCATATGTAGATGTTTCTTATCTGTTCATAAGATATAGATTTAATGACATCGGGTGGAGAATATTTTAGTAAGGTTGTGTTTATAGCAACACAACAAATTGCTTTGTAGCTAAAAGGACTTTCAAATTGGAGGAGGTAGCTAAAGGGATTTTCAAAGGCCATCTGCAACTGTAGATGGCCTTTCCCTGTCTGCCTACATTCGACCCCTCGTCTCCTAAAGCCTAAGAGTGAGAGGGAGCGGGGAGGAGAACAATGAGGACAGGGAAAAGTCGACTCTAGCAAATAGAATGTTTAGTTAAAATTGATAACTAAAGACAAAACCCTATTCTGATTATAATAACTATCTGTGGAGCTCATCCACTAGTTTTTATAGCTAGAATCTTGCATCCATAAAACTCCTCCTGTAGTTTTTATAGTTAGAATATTGCATCCATAAAGTTATCAGAAATGTGATGGTGGTGTTAGGATTCCCACAGATACTGAGAGGGGGGGGGTGAATCAGTATCTAACCAGTGAATTGAATTTCTTAACTTAAAACATGTAGAACATATTATAACAGTGTACCGATATGCAAGAAATAATGCAATAAACAGAATTAAAAGAAACCACATGAAAAACACACCATAACATAATGATTTAAAGAGGAAACTCGGTGTGGGAAAAACCTCGGTGGGATTTGTGACCCACAATATTCACTTACTGGCCAATAAGAGAATATTATAGCTACAAGAGGGGCCTACACATGCAGGAAGGCCAACTGCCTAGAGCTCACTGCACAATGGGAAGTCTCACTAACTTACAATGATGGATTATACAAATCCAGTATCTTGTACTGCTTCAAAATAACATCTATAATGCCAGATCGAGTACCGGTTTCTGCTCTGCTTCTTACATAAACCCTTAACCTATAATTTTCATAATAGCTCTGCCTTATTTCGCCTAAGTATATTCTTCTTCCTTACTTACAAATGTTCTACAATGATCTCTCTTATATAAGAGTCATTTTACAATGATGCCAAGTCAGCTTACAAAGATTTTACAATAATAAACAAAATACAATATGACAAAAATCCTGTCAGCCTTTGTGTCAGTATGCTTCCTTTCTCTATTTGTGCCGGTGATCTGAGTCCCGATGTAGAGTCTAATCTTGCTAGTGCCGGTGTAATGCCTTGCCGGTGCCATAGGATTGTAAGGTTGCCATCAATGACAAAACCTTCAATCACCTACAATGTCTCATTAGAGTGTGCATATGCCAACAATCTCCCCCTTTGGCATTGATGGTAACACTCATGACAAAATTCAAAAGGTGTATTCAAAACTGTAATCCAAAAATGTTTCCAAAAATATGTTACCAAAAATATAAGAGCTCCCCCTGAGTAGATAATTCTTCTACCAGTTATTTTCCTTATTTTCTCATACTACTACTCCCCCTTTGGCATCAATGACAAAGGTTGCCAAGATGTTAGTAGAGTTGTAGTCTCACTCAGCCTTGTAACTGTGTGGTTACAATTTGAAAAAGATCAGCCAAAATCAAGTTTATACTATCCATAAACTTCTTGCTATCCTTTATAGCTACATCTATTCTTTGATTTGTACTAGTGAGGTGCTGCATATGCTATGTCGGTGTTCTCTATCCCTGTACTAGTGCCTCAGATATTTCCTTTCATAATGATGCTAGATAGTCCAATCTAGGACTCAGTCTTAGTCTCAAATGCTTTGCCTTATTTACTATTCTCTCCTTTTCTCTTCCTAGCTTAATTAAATCTTCCTCAAGACTTGCTATCTTCTGTTCAAAAACTGATAATGTATTAGGTGAGTTAACAAAACTGTCTGCAAGTTTATTGATTTCATCCTACACCTTGCTCATCTTCTTATCTATGTCTATTGTCAAAAAGTTTGTTTTGCATAGTTCTGGTAGAAGTGTGTCAAATTCCCTAGTACACTTCTTTATCTGATCCTCAAAGAATTTCTGCTTTTAATTTTCCATCTTATCCTTTAATGCCTCTTCCTTTATTTGCTCAATTGTCACTGTGTTCTCAGTGATGTACTTGGACAAAATGTCAATTTGGCTTAATGAATATTTATTGTCTATATTGCAGTTAGGAGCTAGCTTCTTCAAATTTGGGATTGTGTCATCTATAGCTTTGTAAGCATGTGAACTACAATATGTTATCTTTTTTATGGAGTCCAAAAGTACTTCAGTTACATTTGTTGATTTGTAGCCTACTAAGGAGGAACCAACATTTTAAATTCTATCGGTGGAGGAAGTAACCAAGCTTGTAGTGACCTCTGGTAGGTCAGTCTGTGTTTCCATTTCTTTAAGCAATGGTTTTTGATCTTCTCCTATTGCCGGTGGCACTGTTTCCATGTGAACCTATTCCGGAGCCTGTTCTACTTATTTCTCTGTTTGTTTTTTTGTGTTATCAACTTCAACTTTTCTTTCAGTATTGTCAAAGTTGTCAGTTGCCGGTGGCTCACTAGCCATATCTGTTTTGCCGGTTGTTTCTTTGTCTATCACAATGTTGACCTTTTGTGTATCAACATCAACTGTGTATAGTACCTCAGGATTAGGATTTCTATCCTCTGTGTCCATACTCTCATCTGTCAGTTGATCTTCAATAGTTGTTACCGGTGATGCAATTTGAGGCAGTGGGGATAAGTTGTCTTTTACTTTGATTCTCGAAGGTCCACCAACCTTTCATTTTCCTTTGTCTCTCTCCTTCTGGTATACCTATATTGGTTTGGGGTTCCTGTATTCTTCCTATTTTTCTTTCTCAACAAAAAATATGTCCCATGCATTAACTATTTCCTTTGTTACTTCATTCACTCTTCCAACCATTAATGCAATATGTCGGTGTGCAGTAGAGAATACTGACTGGTTGGCTTCTGCAATTAAGTCATCTATCTCCTTAGGTGAGTTTATTGGATAAACAACAAGTAACTTTTCAATTTTGATTTTCTTATCAAGCTCTACAACAACTTGTCTTCTTGCTTCCAGTCTTTTGAACAATTCATCTGGCAGATCATCTATTACTTCCATTAAGAACTTTTTATAGATGTCCATGTGTAAAATAACATTGTTTTCGACTTGTTCTTTATCATCTGCTGACAGTGTTTCATAGAACTTTCCTATGTTTTTGAGTTTCCTTTCCTCTGTGATTTCATATAGCAATTTGTTAAAAGGGGCCAAGTTTTGTTTAGTCTTCTTCTTCTTTGGTGTTGTCTTTCTAACCAAAGACCTCACTGCCTGTTGTTTTTGTCTAGTCCTTCTAAGCGAGGGTGTGGATGGCGGTGAAGGATCCCTTTTCCTTACAACTCTTTTGAAAGCTGCAAGCATGTCACTCTCTAAAGAAGTAGCTACCGGTGATAGGTGAGTCATGGGCTGTAGTGTTCCTAACTCATCCTCAGTGATACCGATTTGTTTCAATACATCTTCTTTAATAGCCTTAGCCTGTCTAGAACCTCTTCTCACAACGGCTTCAACCTTTTTCACTCTCTTCTTAGATTGAAATTTTTTTTCTATGGTCTCGGCACTACCAAATACTTCTTCCTTTGGTTCATTTGGTGCTTCCACAAGTGCTTTATCATAAGTTTCAATTATATGATCATCAGTCTCATAACCCATCTCTGTTACCTAGATTGTTCTTGGGATGATTGCTTCCATCCAAATCTCATCCTTTTTTATTACAAAACATATATCATCCTTGTATTTGTTGACAATTTTCTGTGATAGTCTGATCCTTTTGTTCATCCTAACCTTTAGTGCTTGAAAATATTCATGAATGTTCTTTTCTTTGTTCTCACCCATGTTGTTGAATAGGTCTGTTAACTGTTTTCCTACTGGTATATCAAATCCAAGATTCTTATGGCCAATATCGGGAACCTGTTTAGTTATGTGTAGCATTAAGAATACAAGTAGATTTCCAAATCTAAAAGTTCCTTTCTTGTCCTTCTTAATTTTGCCTAAGTTATCAATCAATTCATCTTTTAACCATTCACATACATCAATTTTCACATTATCTTTAACCATGTCATAAGCACTTTTAATGCATAAACTGGAAACTGAGTTAGGTCTATTTGCATGAGTTTCTTTGTACCCTAAAATCATGCTAACAAATCTCACATTTATATCAGTCACATCATTAACCCTTAGAGACCTTCTATCTGATGTTGCACCAGTTAAGTTTGTTACCAGGTCATTGGAGACCTTAGTATTTTCTGGTCTGTTACCGGTGGTTGGTAACCCTGTTACTGCTTTCACAACTTCCTTTGTTATTTTGTGTACTGAATCAAGACAAAAGAATGAACCATGTACCCTGCTTAAAACTATCCTAATCACCTCCTTGGGAAATTCAGGAATGCAGAGGATTTTAGTGAATCCTAGGGTTTCAACAATTTTATGTTCAGGTTTTACATTACCAGAATTGTCACATATAACAGTCTTATACATGCTTTTGATTTCTTCATCTCCTAATTCCTCTAGGTTGCAATGAATATATATTTGGGGATCTTCTGCAAAAACAACTCCCTTTGGAATTGGGAAAAAGCACCTACATTGTCATCTTTCTTAGCTACCTCGGGAACTAGTTGAAATATGGGCCTAGGGCATTTTATAACCTCAACTACTGTAGGGTTTGCTATGAATTCAGGTGCAGAGGAGGATGCCATGAAAAAAAACTTTTTCTGCCTTTGGATGGATTGATTTCTGAAGTGCTTTGCCTCTTTGCTCGAAATCCGTTAGCAAATTTCGCATTCTTTGAATGTTTGAAATCTCAGTGAAGTGAAATGGAGCCAAAACCACAAATTTATAATGTTTATTTGCCATCTACCACATTTAATGTATGTCAGTTAAGTAGTCACTTAACATTGTCTGCCGGTATGGAAGTAATTTCCAACTTCTCAACGTTAACCGAGGGAATTATAGCATATGTCTCATTGATTTCCAAACCCTCAAGAAAGTTTTCTTCAATTTGATGAAGAGCTTCTTGCCAGTGGAGTATTACTCTGTCTTGTCAGTGAAGCATCACTGTGTCCTACCGATGAAGCATTGACTGGTTCTACTGATGGAGGAGTATTCCCAACAATATTTAGGTCTGACTTTCTAATCCATTGTTTTGAGAATTCTTGCTTAACCTCTTCAAAATTTTCTTTACCTTTCAAGATAGAACTTTTGTTGTCTGCCGGTGATCCTTTACTTCTACATAATTTTGCAATATGCCCAATCTTGTTACATGCATAACAAGTCACATTATTCTTTTGAATAGCTTTCCCATAACCTATGCCAGTTTGTGTTCTGCATTGATTAGATAGGTGTCCAAATATTCCACAAACATAACATCTCACATTCATTCTGCAATTTTCAGAGTTGTGACCAACTTTGTTGCATTTTGAACATTGACTGGTGGGTGTATTGATATTCTGATAATTTCTAGATCTACATTCATTTTCTCTATGACCATACTTATTACAGTTAAATCATTTTCCATTGAATTTATAAGCATTAGGTTGCCTTACCGGTTTGCTATGATCCTGTGTGTTTGTAGTACTGGAGATTTCACCAACTTCAAAGCCAATTCCAAAAGTGTCACCTTTAGGTTTTTGATTCTTCAACAAGTTACCAAGTTCCTCTGAGCTTTTCTTGAATTTCTCTTTATGTTGATTTGGAGTATCTAGTTCTCTTTCTAATACTTCTTTTTGCCTCATCAGTTCATTGGAGTCATTCTAAGTGTGCATCAGATCTATTTTTAACAAATCATTTTCATAGTTGAGTCTTGTGTTTTCATTTGCAGCATCACTGAGTCTTCTGGTCAAATCTTCTTCATTCTTCTTTCTATCTTCAATTTCTTTACAAAATCTCATAGTCATATCCTGCATCTCATTCTTTGTTGTCATGTTCTCTTGTTTTATCTTGTTTATCATATCATTAAGAGTTTATTTTTCATCATTCTCATTTTGCATCTTTTCACAAAGTTCTCTTCTCTTGTTTCTTGAAATGGTAAGATTTTCTTGAAGTGCTTGAATGATATCCTGGGCTGATTTTAGATCATCTTCTAATTTGATATTTTTCAGTTTCTCTGCATCATAGTCTGAGAGAGTTGCTTCTAGTTGCTTCATCAGATTTTCCATAGCTACCGGTGTCAAGATCTTCATCTAGCTGTTAGGCTTCTGAAAATAGAGGACCAAGCTTTGATACCAATTGTTAGGATTCCCATAGATATTGAGAGGGGGGGTGAACCAGTATCTAACCAGTGAATTGAATTTCTTAACTTAAAACATGTAGAACATATTATAACAGTGGACTGGTATGCAAGAAATAATGCAATAAACAGAATTAAAAGCAACCACATGAAAAACACACCATAACACAATGATTTAATGAGGAAACCCGGTGTGGGAAAAACCTCGGTGGGATTTGTGACCCACAATATTAACTTATTGGCCAATAAGAGAATATTACTACTAAAAGAGGGGCCTGCACATGCAAGAAGGCCAACTGCCTAGAGCTCACTGCTCAATGGGAAGTCTCATTGACTTATAATGATGAATTATACAAATCCAGTATCTTGTACTGCTTCAAAATAGCATCTATAATGCCAGATCCAGTATCGATTTCTGCTCTGCTTCGTACATAAACCCTTAACCTATAATTTGCATAATAGGTCTGCCTTATTTTGCCTAAGTATATTCTTCTTCCTTACTTACAAATGTTCTACAATGATCTCTCTTATATAAGAGTCATTTTACAATGATGCCAAGTTGGCTTACAAAGATTTTACAATAATAAACAAAATACAATATAACAAAAATCATGTCGGCCTTTGTGTCGGTATGCTTCCTTTCTCTACCGGTGCCAGTGGGCCGAGTCCGGTGTAGATTTTGATCTTATTAGTGCCAGTGTAATGCCTTGTTGGTGCCATAGGATTGTAAGGTTTCCATCAATGACAAAACCTTCAATCACCTACAATGTCTCATTGGAGTGTGCATATGCCAACAGGTGGCATGACTCAAGCAGTTGAATTTCAATAGTATTTTATTCTTCATCACTGTCCATGATAGTTTCATGATAGTTTTAGTCAAATGGTTTGATAAGTTATCTTGTTCTATTTTAGGTTTCATTTTGGGAATATATCATTTCCATGTTTATAAAATAAACATATGTCAAATGAGAACATGACAGTTATATACAACTTGAAGCTTGTTGCATTCCTTACTCTTATAAAAGGAATTCCAAGGTTGTAATTAAGAGAGTTTTTTGGAGGGAATCTTGGTCTCTTTGGAAAAGGGTACAGTAGTAGTGTCTAAGTTAGAATGTGGAGTCTTCCATAGTGAATAATGTATATACTCCTTAGACAATATTAATTAGTTTATGATCTATCATGACAATTACTACAAATATAGTCTCTATAATGTACTTCATGATCTCACATGAATAATAATATCAATGGTTTTGTTATTTGTCTTTGCAAATCTCTTGTGAAAGTGAATTTTTGTTTGTGGGTTTATGTACTTGTATCAAAAATTAGAAAAATAAAAAAGAAGATATATATATTATTAATATATATCGTGCAAGGCAACTTATGGTAAGAGTGCATTTAATGAGACATTTATGCTAAACTTGATCGAATGCCTTTAAATTGGGCATTGGGTTATTACCGTATTTTCACATTACATGTTCAAGTTGGAAACACTGAGGTGGGAGTGATGGACATGAAAATTATGCTTAGGGCAACAAAATCACAGCCATAAATTGTAGGTGAAGTCATAGATAAACGGTTAGAGGGGGTCTTGGTTAATGACCACCTGTACATAATGCATGTGGTCAAGAAAGTGCTAGGGTTGGATTTTCTGATGGCATATCATAGGCATAGGGTCAGTTTGGACATTCCAACCTTTTTTCTTGCCATGTTGTTATATGTCAGGGTTTCTAAGGTGTGGGAAAAAAAATCACCTAGATAGTGTTCGAGCATGCATATTTGTGAGACATTGATGTGATCATCAAAAATGTGGATGAGAACCTCCTCATTACCCTTCCACAAAACTATTACATTAGAAGGGTTTTTAAAATTCCGATTGTGCAAACATAAGATGCGCAGTTGTTGCAGACATGGAGTGATATATGCAGTATCAATTTCCTCATGTATGTAGCCAAAATCAAGGAGCCCGAGGAGGACGATTGGCATTAGGACTACTTGACCACTGAAGGGTTGGTAGATGAAGATGAAATTGATGAGGAGGATGCGATTGAGATTGTAGGGGTGTTGGAGTTGGGGAGTAGAGAGGAATGGATTGAGGATGACAGACATAGTGTGGAGGAAATTGCAACAGGCGAAGCTCATGCTAACTGGGGACAAGGTTTCTTGCTCATCTTACCAGCCAAGAAAGTCAGGGAGGAACATGAAGTTGCGGAGGTGGTAAGGTGAACTAGGAATGTCTCCTAGCACTGAAGTATGGTGTAGATGCTTCATTATGTTTTGATGCTTGAATTTTATATTGTGGGTTATGGGTTGTTATAGGTGATAATTGGAAATTCTACCGGGAATGTATTTTTGGCTACAAGACAAATATTGTTGTACCTTTTTTAAAAATCTTAATATAATGGGTGTTGGCCCTACCTAGCTATTCACTTATAAAAAAATTGTTCAAATGATTTATTTTGGTGAATCTTTCATTACTTTGGGGGAACTAGAATATATTATAATGGGTGTTGGCCTTGCACAACTATTTACTGTTAGGGTTTATCAGATTGTCAATTTCTGGACCTACCAGCAGGTAATATGATATTTTATTGATTTAATGCTTCAAAAAATATTACAAAAATATTGGAGTCATCAAATAACCTCCATCCAATCCATTTATCTATACCCACCAACATCAAAGCCAACTCTGAAACAAATCCTAATACCCACCTCCCATCCTCTTGTTAAGAGCTCTCTACATCTCACCTTTAGCTCATCCTCTTTCCAGTAAACAAAGGGTAGTGGGTCTGCATGCTCCATCGACTCTTCAAAAATGATGAAACCCACTCCCAAATTGAATCTATCCCTCCTAGGTATTTTGCTGCAATTAAAGTTTACAAGGCCCTCTTCACCTTGTCCGCATCCACTTCAAATTCTAATCTCCATGCAACAATAAGGGAATAGATTTCCATATTATTCTTGTATCTGTGACTAATATGGAAAATATCCTCTCCCAACAAGAGCTTCACCGCATCCACAATCTTTTCATCCTTGAACAGGAATAGGCCCTTCAATCTCTTATCTAACACTTTGCCCATGAAGGGCACCAATTTCTTCTTTGTTTTGAATGTGAAACTGGCTTCCATGTTCCCTATGCAATAGTGTCGACACCCCTTAAATTCAGTATTATCCCCTACTCTCTGCAACACACTCTCTTAATAAACTCTTAAACATGTTTAATAAAAAAGGCCACCAGAAATGAATAAATAATCAATACTCCTCACGTCCTACTCCATCGTCGAGAGCCAAGCTCATCAATGCTCTGCCATCAATGTGTTGTCTGATCTTTGTTCTACAATCAATCCACACAATTCAACATTAATTCCACCTCTATAAGTGCAAATGAGGCACTTTTTGATTTTAAATTTATTCATTACTTGGATTTAAATACTAGATTAATCTATTCACTTGTAATATTAAACTACATTAAATTTTATCTTTAATTTTCTTTCGGCTATCCATATAATGAGTTGCAAGTGCTAGTTAACTATAAATATGTAATTAATTAATCAATCAACTTAATGACCATTGGATGATCACAGATGAACTACATAAGCTCTATTTTAGCCTCAAGTTCTGAAGGACAAAGGTTTCTTCAAAAAGTCATCGTAATAGAGATATGTCTGAGCATTGTCTAATTAACTTATAAACTGTATACTTGATTAACAAGGAGGATAGATTGGGCCAACCCTTTCCGACGTGTCCTTTGACCTCCAACATGCATAATCTTATTGGTTCACTTAAGAAGAGCTTGACATCAACAGGGCCCATGTGCCATGTATGCGGCGAGGCTACAAAGTTAAGGTGAAAGAGAATCTTGATATAAATGTGTAGTCGCGCAGAGATCTGGACCGTTGATATCAAAGGAAGTGCATGACAGGGTAAAATATGAAAGTCATTAGTTTTAATTTTTATAATATTTATATTGTGAGTGAGATTCTCACCATGGTTTTTCCCACACTAGGTTTTCTAGGTAAAAATTATGGTTTTCATGTGTTCGGCGTTTTTTTGTTTTATCTTGCATTGATGTTTAATTTGTTAATGATTATTGATAATTACGTGTGATTAAAGAAGTTTAGGATTTGGTTTAGACTAATTCAACCCCCCTCTCAATCTTGTGGTGTTTTCAACATAAAGGTTAGGTCATAATCCATAGCATCATATTCACAAGCATATGGATTAACATTATTACATATATGCATCATACATACATCCATAATTGTCTATAACATCATAGTATAATAAATATATATATATATATATATATATATATATATATATCACATAATAGGTACATACATATATGTATGCTAAATATTGACGTATTTCTAAACCCTAAAGATCCAACCACTAATCCTAGATCTACAAGCTAATTAAACAATTAACCAATAAAGAAGTAAAAATACATGCAAATAAAATGAAATAAACAAAGTATAAATTTATTCATTACTTAGATTTAAATATTAAACTAATCAATCAACTTAATGGTCGTTGGATGATCGCAGATCAATGGCATAAGCTCTATTTCGCCTGAAGTTCTGAAGGACAAAGGTTTCTTCAAAAAGTCGTTGGAATAGAGACAGGTCTGAGCATTGTCTAATAATTAATTAACTATTATAAATTGTATACTTAATTAACTCTAAGTATATACTTAATTAATTTTAATCGACGATATAAGCTCTATTCTGGGCCGAAGTTGTGAAGAACACAAGTTTCTTCAAAAAGCCCTTGGAATAAACTTAGAGACACGTGTGAGCACTGTTAGGAATGAAAGGTTTTAATAAATGAATAAATGAATGTTTTTAATAAAATAAATAAATAAAAAGAAACAAATTTTAACCACAATTTTGCCTTTTGAGGAAGCTATTGAAATTAAGGGAGATAGGTGTCATGGAGGGTGGAGATTCATCTCCTCTTCCAAGGCAGGGGATTGGTTAGCATCAACCATCCATATTTGTTTTCCCTGGAGGATATGCTCTAGTTCAGACTTGAGATATCATGTGGAAATGGGAGGATCATCCGAAGAATAGGATTGGTGGAAGTTGGGCAAAGATGATCGAGAATGTGTAGGATTTGGATAGGGGATTTAGTCAGATAAGGAATACTAGTACTTGTATACACATGAAAAATGGCTATGAGCAATTCAATAAATATTTTATATTTATTTAATGATTATTCTTCTATTAAATAGTTAATTTGAAAAGATTAAGTTATTTAATTCATACCATATTCTTCTATCAATTAATTTAATTAAAACATTTAATTAATTAATTAATTAATCCTTTTCTTCTAATCAATCAATTAAATATCTAATATTTAATGGTTATTCTTCTATCCTATAGTCCCAAATATTAAATAATTTCTTAATTATTTAATCCCTTTTCCAACTCACCTTCCATCTCCATTTCATCTTTCCTTTACCAAATCATCCATCATGTGGCTAAATTAATTCAACAAAATTAAAATAAATAAAACATTTATTAGCCACTTATCTCCAAGTTCCAAAATAAATGAGTATGCACACATATTTCCTAACCTTCTTCTATATTCTCTCTAACATCCTTATATCTTAGGAAGGACTTGAGTCCACTTGTCCTCTCATGCCTAAATCTTCTCCAACCATCCCTAGATTCCCTCAATCTGCAACCCAGTCAAGGTGAGATGAGTGACACTTGTCTTCTCCTTCCCCCTTTCTCTCAACCTTCACCTTTGCTCACAACCATCCAAATTTGCAGATCTGATCATGACCGTTGATCTCAGACACATCATCTTATCCCCTCAAATGCTTATAAAAGTAGGAGTTTGAGTTGAGAAAGAGTTAGTCTTCAAGTTAACAATTTGAGTAAACTTATGCATCTGTGAGTTTTTATCTTAGAAGCAATTTATGAATTTAGCATTTATCATTTAGCATAATCATTTAGCTTTAAATCATTTACATTGAATATCATAGTATCAATTATCAATCCATTCTTCATATGCCATCTTGGAAGCTACCAGTACTTGTCTGAGAGAATATTATCTGCAACCAGGAATAGTGGAGTTAGGACACAATGAGACTTAAATCATGAAGGTAATAATATGGTTTTTATTTTAATTATTCATTTCATGCAGTTTCATTGGTTGAGTTTGGATTTACTATAGCATTTCCTTTATATTTTGTGAAACTAATATGTTGCAGGTAGTATTCTGATGATGAAATTCAAGTTGACATAGTACTATTGTGGCTTTTGTTTGTTTTGACAGTTGTATCATGAAGTTGATTATGGGCGATTTGGAAGGGATGTCTCTTAGGTCTAGAATAGAGGTTTAGAGTATTTTTTCCTTTCCCAGTTCTATCCTTGGAAGAATCCAGAAGGATATGGGTTATAAATAGGAGGGAAGATGGAACCAAAAGTTATTCAGATTGATTGGGAGAGCCACATTGGAGGTAGACGTGGGGAAGCTTGTTTTAGAGGAAAGGAGTCATCATAGGGGAAGCACAGTTCATCATTTTGGGGTGAGTTGTATGTGTAGAGATGAAACTCTATGAATGCGATGCAGATGGTTATTCCATACGGATGAAAGAGTGTTTGTCATGGTGAAGAGCTTAGTCGAATGCATGCTTGGTGTAGGCAAACACTCTAGTGCGATGGATTCATGTATAAGGTTGTAATTATCCCACTGGTAGATGTTCTGGATTCAGGGAGGTATGAATCCAGAGGATTGATGGGTTCATTCAGGTAGTTGATGGGAATGTAGTAGCCAATGCCATTCTGGAGGAGGCTGACTTGGGGGCTAGCGTGTTTCGTACCTTTTTTAACCTCGAGAACTATGTTTCATCGGACTCTGAGGATGATCTAGAGGAGGATGGGTCTATTGGGTGTGAAGAGGAGGCTGAGGAGGTTGTTAAGCGTAAGGCATAAAAGATATAGAAAATATTGCTCATTGAAGAATCTTGGGAGGTTAATCGGGCAGGAGTGATAAATAAAAACTTGGCTCCATTTTAGAGGATGATTAATAGGGGGGATAACTAGCTCTCAGAGGCTTCCACTATAGCTGTGATGGAAATTGGAGAGCATTTGGCCATCATTCTGCAATATATCTAAGAGGGATGAGGACACGTATTTTTGTATGTTTTGGGAGGGGGTGGTCTCTAGCATAGGAGGGTCTGTTAATAATGGAGGTAAGATGTAATGGGTAGTGTGTTGGGAAAATATGATGTTAATATATCTATGTAACTTGGTTGGATTTTAATATAGGGAGCTATCCCCATAAAGATAGACCTTACCAAAAAAAAACAGTTAACCAGGGAGATTTAGAAATTAGAATCCAGATTTGGGGGTGCAAGAAAGTTGTTTCAAATTCAAATTTTTGGGTAAGTTCCTGAGAGGAATACATAATGAACTAAAAAATGCAAACAAATAGAGATGAATTGAGAATAAAATTATAACACTTCAAAAATATGATCACTTACCTTTAGGTCACTAGCAGTTGCCAATGCAGTCAGTAGCAATGGTTGTTCCTGGTCTGAAACTTCGCTAGTGATCTAAATTGAGAGCTTATAACTGACCAAATTGTGTAGAGATAAATATGATCTTTGACTATATTTATACCAATCCTTATTTGGCAATTTCGATGGGAATTTTATATGGTATACAAATATTTGGCAAATCACGCTTAATTATAAAACGTCTTATGTAATTTTTGAGGTGATTATGGGTCATCCAATTAATTGGCAATTATAATAGAGTTGGAAAAATTAGGGCAAATTGAGACATGCTTCCGCAAAATGTCAGGTGAATTAGGTCCTCCTAGCTAATAAATATTTATATGGCTATTGGAAAATTATGGCCGCTTATTAAGACAACCTTGAAAAGTGTAGGCAAAAATATTGAATTTACCGTGTGGAAAACATAGATTCTATTGGACAAATCCTTATAGAGATACAATTAATTACATAAAACAATAGGATATTGGACCATGCATTTGACAAATATTTATAAATTTTGGGTGACATGGTCATTCCTGATCAGTACAATATATTCGCCATTTTCCAGGTCACCGATGTGAAATATTTGCAATTGGCAAATATTCCCCAATAAAGTAAACTTTGCTATGAATACAAGAGTCAAATATATTCTTCCATATTGTAGACCTACTTTCTCCTCCAAACAATGGAATTCCCAAGTATTTACCTGGTAAGTTGCCCACTTGCATCCCCAGAATACTTGAAATCTCTCGTTGCTTCCTCAAAGGGGTATTGAAAAAGAAAATTTCAGATTTTCACTAATTTATCTTTTGACCAGACCATTTAGAATAGTTATCCCAAGTACATCTCAAAACCCTTGCTTCTCTCAGATTTGCCTCTCCAAATAAGAGAGTTTCATCAAAAAATTGGAGGTGAAAGACAACCCTTACCTCCTACGCAATTTTTACACCCTTCCAAACACCCTCATTCCGTTTCTTTGTGATCAAACAACCTAAGACTTTTTCCATGATAATGAACAGGAATGGTGATAAAGAATCACCCTATCTTAAACCTCTATAAGCTTCAAAAAACCCTAAGTACTACCATTTAACAAGATAGAGAACCTTGGGGAATAAACACAACTTTTGACCCAGGCAATCCATTCATAACAAAAACCAAACTTTTAAAGAGTTGGAAACAGAAAATTCCAACATACCTTGTCATAAAATTTTTGTATATCAAGTTTAACTAACATTTTAACCATTCTTGCAACCCAAATCGAATGGATGGCCTCATGTGCCACAATGATACCTTCAACAATGGACCTATTAGGTGTAAAACCACCCTTCTCCTCTGAGATAATAGACTTAAGCACCAATTTCAATCTGTTAGGAATCACTTTGGATATGATTATATAAATGGTATTGCATAGTGAGATTGGCCAAATATCATCAAAGGATGCAATCTATTGCTTTTTGGGAACTAGGGTAATAAAAGTGTTATTAAAGTCCTTCAAAATAAAACCTCTAGCTCTAGATTTCTCCATAACTTGCAGTATATCCATAGAAAATGGATCCCATAATTTTTTTAAAAAGGCAGTTGGAAAGGCATCTGGCCCCGACGCTTTATCACCCCCAATTTCAAACAAAGCCTTCTACACTTCATCTAGAGTAACCTTTTCCATCAGATAGACATTCTACATATTTGAGATAGATTCTAAGATAACATCTAAAAAAATCTCTATATTTCTTTGAAGATTTTCCTCCATCAACATCTGTTGAAAAAAGCCTATAGCCACCTCTTGAATCTCCTTTTTATTAGATAGTATTATACCATCAGAATTCTTAATAGTAAAAATAATGTTACTCGATCTTCTTACCTTAACAAAGCTGTGAAAAAACTTAGTGTTTCTATCTCCCTCTTTGAGCCATGTTTCCCTAGACTCTTGCCTCTAGAAAATTTCTTCCCTCGCCAGTACTTCCATGTACTCTTGATTGAGACTTTTTTCTTCCATAAATTCTGATTCAAACATACCATTTTGAATTACTTTGTTTGTAGACTTTCCAATCTATTTTCATTGGCCATCTTCTCAGCAAAAACATTTTTGAAATTCTCCCTATTCCATTTCTTTAAAGACTCCTTTTAAAATTGTAATTTCTTGTAAAAGACAAAAGCATGATTTCCAATCCAAGTCAGAGAATTGGACCAGATATCCTCTATCAAATCCTAAAATCCTTTAGCTTTGAACCACATTATTTTAAATTTAAAAGGACATCACATAGGAGAAAAGTCATCTTGAATGAGCAAACATATTGAATAATGATCTGAGCCATGAATAGGTAGTATTGAAGCTTCCATAATCCATGATTTTGACACCCACTTGCCCGCAAGAAAAAAATGATCCAATTTTTTGATAATGTTGGAAAAACCAACTCTCCTATTAGTCCATGTGAAATCCCCTATTTTAAATTTTATTTCCGCCAGACCACTACCCACTGTGAAATCATTGAAATCTTGTTTCACTTGACTAAAATGATAGTTCCCACCATTCTTCTCCATTGGGGATAAAGTGGCATTAAAATCCCCCCCATTACATAGAAGTGGTCTCCAAAATTTTCTAATATAATACTTAGTTATTCCTAGGTTCTCCTTTTATGTAAAGTAATAATGGGCCCATATACATTAAATAAGTCAAAGTTGCTTTGTAGAGGTTTTGAAAAAACTCGCACCCATTTCCAATGCTTCTCCAATCACATTGGTTCAATATTCATAGTATCCTCACTCCAAAAAATCCCCAAACCACTAGAAGCACCACAAGCCTCAGAAAAAACACCCCACCATTTATGAAAACGCACTTGAAAAGAATGTATATATTCACCTTTCAACTTAGTTTCTTGTAACATTACAACATCTTGTTGTACCTGATCAAAGCATCTTTTGATCAATCACCTCTTGTCAGGGGCATTGCAACCCCTAACATTCCATAAAAGGCACCTCATTGCCTCTAGGAAGAGTCATAATCTCTTCTCGATCTAGTTTTGGTTTGTCCTTTGGTTGTTCCTGCCATCTCAAGCCTTTCCCTAGTGGATTAGCACCTTCGGAGTGCTCTCCTATTTTTGGTTTGGAGATTTTTGAACTAGTCTAATTTTTGAGATCCTTTTTCCATATAACCCACTTCCTCCTGTAGGCCAAAATTATCAATATTACTTGTCTCATCCTCTGACTCTTGCATGTCTAATCCTTCCTTTTTCAGTGAATCTAAATCCCTACTGCCCTCAACAGAAAAATTTAAGGTTCTTATGGGTGATATTTAAATATATTTAAAGATACCATCATCTAAATCCTCTGAACTCTTGTCAACCTGATCATCTCCTTCTCCCAAACCCATCTTAGAACCAAGGATGTGATATTCTTTAGCAGATGGATCATTAGAGTTTAAACCCTTATTTTGAATACTATTACTTGTACCTAGTTTTTTATGAGAGTCTCCAAAATTCTCTTCAAAGGGAATCTCTTCAATACGAGGTGTTGAATTCCATACCTCCCCTATTGGTACCTCATTGTGCATCCTTTCCTTTGCCGGTGAATTTTTAATGATGTCCTCTTCTCCTACAAGATCCAATCTTCGCTCAACCTATTAGACAACTCAAATAAGTAGAGGACAACTACGAGGGAGGGGTGAATTAGTTGTCATTGGATTCTAGAACTTTAAACATTCAAATCCTTATTAGCGAAACACATAAACTTAATACCGGAATGCATGAACAAAATACCAGAATGACTAATAAAGAAATTAAGCATAAGCATAAATCATAGAATAGTTACCATCCATCCATAACACATAACGCCAATATTTGTACGTGGAAAACCCAATAAAGGGAAAAACCACGGTGGGAAGCCTACCCACAATCAGATAATACTTATGCAGTAAGTATGTGATTACAATATGAGGTGCTTGTACATGCAGGAAGTCCAATAGCCTAGAGTGCACTGCTCATTACAAAAAGGAGCCTTATTGACTACAAAAACATCATACTACAATCTAGAAAGAAGAGTGAACTGCAAAGATAGCATCTCCTAGGCCTGAGTATAGTTCCGGTTAAGCTCAATACTAGAGGCCTTAAAGCTCTCTTACAAACCCAGTTCAATCACCTATGATTGACCAAACTTTTTACATATGATTACAACATTATTCGCATATAGATAAACCTATATCCTTGACCTATATGATCTACAAAGAGATCTTACATCATATTTATACCAACTTGAGACCTAAACAATTAGATTGGCTACCAAAAAGATAATATAATAAGTTCATAACATAAATCCATAATCCAATGATCAACCAATTCATCTAGGCTAAAAAAAATGTAAACCAATCCTTAAATCCTACTGGTAACGCATAAGGAACATCCTCCAACATGTTACATAAACCGATCCATAACCTAGATAACACCGAACCCAAAATAGGTCACCATAAACCAAATCCAACACCACTGATGAACTAGAACACAAACAAGATAACCAATAGCATCATGAAAGCCATCTAGAAGCTGCACCAACACCACTTATTGTGTGCATCAAAATATCTTCAACAAAGCTCTACTGGTAAAACCCTTACCAGTGACCAAAAGGCTTACTAGAACAAATGATAGCTCTTAAGTCATCAAATATTGAACCAACTGATCATGATACACATCTGAATAGCATGAATGATAGATCTAAACCAATTCCATAAACCAAAGCATACTAGATCATATCGGATCAATATCATAAACCAACCACTCTACTAGAACCAACCAGATACTAGTAAATAACCAAAACAACTAGTGTTGCCATCAATGACAAAACATCAATGCAGCACATAATCAATTCCTCCAAATTGCCAACAATCTCCCCCTTTGGCATTGATGGCAACACTAGATGTGAAAAATATCCAAGTGCCAAGAAATTCCAAACAAGTCTCCCCCAATGGAAGACAACAAACAATCTCCCACAAAATGATATAGAAATGTAACTCTGAAAAAAACTCCCCCTTTGACTGATATTCTATTAACCTCTATTTTTTCACATATATCTCTCCCCCTTTGACATAAATGCCAGAAATTTGACATAAACATCAAAGAAAAATCATAAATCCTCTGATTCTTACAACTGACTACTCCCCTTGAGTAGTAGCACCACATCAATCTGGAATGGGTAATAGCTCTGATAATGCATATCAAACTAATGCCAATCAACATCACTTAGATCTTTACTGGAGGGGCAAAAACAACCAATTTGTGTTTGAAGTACTCAAATGATTCTTTAGGCATAGGTTTAGTGAAAATGTCTGCAATCTACTCTTTAGTGTTCACATAAACCAGTCTAACTTCATTTGCTTCCACCTTCTCCTTCAAAAAGTTATACTTGATAGATATATGCTTTGTCTTAGAATGAAATACTAGATTCTTTGATATATCAATAGTAGCAGAGTTATCACAATGATAAATTATAGGTTCATTACAATCCACCTTTATATCCTTCAACTTTTGCTTCATCCTTAGAACTTGTGTACAGTTAGTAGCAACAACAACATACTTAGCTTCAGCAATAGATAAATAAGTGCATGGCTACTTCTTGCTGATCCATGAAACAAGTTTCTTTCCAAGAAAGAAAGCTCCACTAGATGTGCTCTTCCAGTCATCAACATCTCCAACCCAATCTACATCTGTATATGCACATAATGTAAAGTCATCATTTTTAGGATACCACAAACCATACTCAGTTGTTCCCTGCAAATACACGAAAATCCTTTTCACCGCACTCATGATTTTCTCTAGGATCACTCCGATATCTTGATACAATACAAACTACATTCATTATATCCAGTCTAGTCTGAGTCAGATATAACACACCACTAATCATAGACTTGTATCTAGTAGGATTTACCAGTGTAGATGCATCATTCTTTGTCAATTTATCACTTGTGACCATCGAAGTACTAACCGGTTTACAATTTTCAATACCAAATTTCTTCAACAACTCTCTAGCATACTTAGTTTGACAGATGAAAATACCTTTATCAGTTTGAGTAATCTACAAACCTAAGAAACATCTCATCTCCCCAATCATAGACATCTCAAACGCATTCTTCATATTGTTAGAGAATTCCATACACAACTTATAATCACCTCCAAAAATGATATCATCAACAAATACCTCAATAATCAATATGTCATCATTAGTGATCTTATTATATAAATTACTGTCAGCATTACCTTTAGTAAAATCAAGCTTCAAAAGATATTTATCTAGTATTGCATACCAAGCTCTAGGGGCTTGTTTCAATCTATATAAATCTTTCTTTAACCTACAAACCATGTTTTTGTCAGCTGAAAGTGAAAATCTATTAGGTTGCTTAATATAAACTTCCTCTTCAAGATCTCCATTAAAAAATTCACACTTAACATCCATCTGATAAACCTTGTAGTTCTTATGTGCAACATAAGCAAGAAATAATCTCACAACTTCAATCCTAGCTACTGGTGCAAAGGTTTCACCATAATCAATTCCTTCCTTCTAAGAATATCCTTTACAAACCAATCTATCTTTATTCCTCACAACTTGCCCATCCTCATTCAATTTATTCCTAAAAACCCATTTAGTTCCAATAACATTTTTTATTTTTAGGTTAGGGAACTAAAGTCCATGTGTTATTCTTTTCTAATTGATCTAATTCTTCTTCCATAGCTTTCATCTAATATTCATCTTTAGAAGCTTCAATTACTAATTCCAGTTCAATTTGAGAAATAAAACATACCTCATCAACTGTCAACCTTCTTCTTGTCATTACTCCTTTGCTTTTGTCTCCAATGATCTGATCCTCAGAATGATTCAACCTTACATACCTAGGAGTTCTTCTGATTTTTTGTTCCTTTGTCCTGATCTTCAGTCACTGCTCAATTTTTTGATACTGTTGGAGTAACTCGTTCAACAATCTATTCTGGTGTAGGTGCCACCGGTTTAGTTATGATCATTTCCACTGTCAGTTCTCTCTCATAGGTTCTGATTTGACTTATGTTCTGCTCATCCAATTTGAGATTTGTGCTCTCCATAATTCTTTGTAATCTTTTGTTATAAAATCTATATGCTTTGCTTTCATTAGAATAACCAATAAATATTCCTTCATCACATCTAGGATCAAACTTTCCAATGGAATCATTTCTTTTGATATAGCATTTACTACAAAATATTATGAAATACTCATGATAATATGATAAAACTATAAGGATTCGGTCAACTACTGAGAGGGGGCGGGGGGGGTGAATCAGTAGATAGAAAAAAAAACTAAACTTTCACCAAACAAACTTTCAACTCAGAATCAAATCACTAAACTAACCGATTGAGTCATTGTAACAAATACTGCAACTGCACTATCAAACTTTACTGGTTTCCCAAAACATCAATGATACAGTACAACAGATGTGAAACTCAAATACCATTTAATCAAAACATTAAACCACTTCACTAATATCAATAATAGCACATTTTAGATCTTGTCTGGTCATCTAAACATATCTAAGTGGATTTACCAGTCATTCATATCAACCATACCAAAACACATCCACAAAATCATTCACCACTTGACACAATGAATTCTCACGTGGAAACCCAAATGGGAAAAACCACGGTGGGGATGAATACCCACAAGTATTTTGAACTCTTCCGAATTTTTCCCTTTTATGAGCCAAGCCTTGTTAGAATCTTATACAATAATGTCCTGTTAAGAATAGATCCAGTTAAGGACCACCCGGTTAAGAGATTTACTACAATACCCTGTTAAAGGCAATACCCTATTAAAGGTAACCTCGGTGGAGGATTTCAAATCCAAGCTAATGGATCACCTTGTTAGAGGATTTCAACAACAAGCCTATTAAAGCTTACCCGGTTAGGGGATTTAACTATTGTAATGGTTAGAGAACAATAGGTTCTTTGCTGATCTGGGAACAACACTTCCTTGCTTAATCAGATCCTTTTCTTCTCCTATCTGCCTTCACAACATTCTGAAAACACACCTTCTAGTTCAGCAACAATCACTATCACATACTTGACCAAATTTGCCAACACAACATTGAAACAACTCATCGACCTTATAAGAAAATACAATAGGTCGGTAACACAACACAAAACCTACAAATCTCATAGAGATTACAAACATATCAGTTCAATATTGTTTGTTAGATTACATAGCAATCAATTGCACATTGTTCTAGAAAACTTCAATCACTCCTAGATCACCGCACATTGGATCCTATAGCTCACCACATGTTTTTCACTTCATGCTATGCATTTGATCATTCCCAAGATAAATGGTTATCTCTATACGCAAAATCCACTTTTAAACTCATCACGTGCAACATGCTTATGTGGCATCTTCATCTCTGATCATCATTCGGTCCTAGATCATCACAATCGATTCTCCAAGCTCCATCGGTTAGGGTTCTGCTTATCAACTAGTTAGGGTTACCGGTTGATCTCTCTACTTCAATAATAATACCGGTTGCCTTCACTTCTTTACTACCGTTTGATTTGCTGCATCATTACCAGTTGCAATACATCTTCTTTACCGATTAGTATTGACATCAATGACAACACTATACTTCATCAATGCAATCTTCATGCAATGCCAACAATCTCCCCCTTTTGCATTGATGGCAATACAAATATCAATACCCATTGATTGTGATGATTGAGAGTAAAGAATATACACAGGTATAGGAATCCTGGTTTACATTTTTCCATATACTCTCCTTCAACTATATCTTCATGTTTTCAGCTGGTAACTGGCTATCAATCATATATAGTTCTTCTCCTCCTTTGATAGAAATGCCATAGTGAAGGTAAATCATATAGTTTCATGATTCACCGATCTGAAACTAACTGCTCCCACTGTGGAGTAGCTCCACTCTTCACCAATCCTACTACAATATTTTAAATAGGCTCTGGGATTGATGGCTTCCCCATCTGCTTAATTGACTTCATGTAGGGGTACAACCCCTAACTTACCTCTAAGATACTCAAATGTAGCATTAGGTAGAGGTTTAGTAAAGATATCTGCTAGTTATTCTTTAGTAGATACATGCTCTAGTGACACATCTTTACTTTTCACTTTCTCTCTCAGGAAATGATACTTCAACTCAATATGCTTTGTTCTAGTATGCAACACTGGGTTCTTAGAAATGTTTATAGCACTTGTGTTATCATAGAAAATTCTTACTGGTTCTGATATCTTTAACTTGAAACCTTCCAAAATATGTTTCATCTAAATTTCCTAGGTACAATTCATGTAAGCTACAACACATTCTACTTCTGCAGTTGATTGAGAGATACAACTTTGTTTCTTACTGCTCCAAGGAAAAATGCTCCTCCAGTTGTACTCTTCCTATCATCAACATTGCCTACCCAATCAGCATCTGTATAGACTTTTAAATCAAAGTCTCATGGATATGGATACCATAATCCATAATCAATTGTGCCTTTCAGGTATCTAAAAATTCTTTTGGTTGCAACCATGTCTCACTCCTTCAGGCTTTTCTGAAATATGGCAACCAATCCTACTACATGAGCAATGTCTGACTTGTTGTGGACAACATAATGTAGTTTACCTATCATGGACCTATATTCCTTTTCATCAGCTAATGCAGAATCACTTCCTTAGACAATTTACAGCTACTAACCATTGGTGTTTCAACTGGTTTACAATCTCCTATTCCAAAATTCTTCAACACTTCTTTCACATATTTGGAAGTGTGTGATAAAAATACCTTCCTTCATCTATTGGATTTTCAAACCTATAAATTTTTTTATCTCACCTACCAGTGACACCTCAAACTCATTCTTCATTTCATTAGCAAAATCATGACACATGTCATCATTTCCTCCAAAATTGATATCATCCACAAATACCTCAATTACCAATATCTTATCTCCTTATGTCTTGAGATATATGTTATTGTCTTCACTAGTTCTTTGAAAACCTATCTTCACTATGTGAGAGTGCAATCTTTCATACCATGCTCTTGGTACTTGCTTCAATCTATATAATGCCTTATGTAATTTTCACACCATATCCTTTTTCTACAGTTAAAGCATAACCATCTGGTTGTTCAATGTAGACTTCCTCTTCTAATATTCCATTTAGGAATGTTGACTTAACATCCATCTGATATACTTTAAATCCTCTATAAGCTGCAAATGTAAGTGTAAGTAGAGTCCTTACTCCTTCCAATCTTGCAACTGGTGCAAATGTCTCACCATAATCTTCACCTTCTTCTTGTGCATATCCTTTGCATACCAGTCTGGCTTTAATCTTGACCACTACTCCATCTTCATTCAGTTTATTTCTAAATACCCATTTTATACCTATTACATTCTTGTTCTCCGGTCTGGGTACCAATGACCATGTATTGTTCTTCTCTATCTAGTCAAGTTCTTCTTCCATTGCCTTGATCTAGTGTTCATCTCCAAAGGCTCCTTTTGCAGTTTTAGGCTCAACAGTGGAGATCATACAATAGTTCTCTCTTATCCCTTTTCTACTTAACATGCCTACATTCATGTCTCCAATAATCTAATCGGGGCTATGATTGAATCTAACATACCCTGGTTTTCAGGTTCTTCTTCTTCTTCACTTTCTTCATCTTTTGTTGGACCTTTCTGTTTCGATTGAACTGGGGCTTCTATATTTTGTTCTCCAACTTCTGGCTCTAGAGGTTTTGGTTCCAAAAATAATGTGTAAGGTTCTTCTTCTCCCTTCTCCTTGCTAGTTTCTTTTGATTTCTCAGGAAATTCATCTACTCAAACATTTACACTTTCAATGGCCTTCTTAGTCTGGTTGTTGTAACACTTGTAAGCTTTTCTCTTGGTGGAGTAACCAATAAATATGCCTTCATCACTCTTGGCATCAAACTTACCAATATAATCACCTCTTTTGATAAAACATCCTCTACCAAATTTTTTGAAGTAACTGACATTAGGTTATCTACCATACTAGTATGCATAGGGTATTTTGTCCTTACCTCTTTTAACCAGTATCTAGTTCATTGTGTAAATAATTGTGCAGACAGCTTCTCTCCAAAATGTCTTAGCAACACATCCTTGAATTAACATAGTCCTAGCAACTTCAACTACTAACTAGTTATTCCTTTTTGCAATACCATTATGTTGTGGTGTTCTAGGTGAAGAAAGTTACCTCTTAATTCCATTGTTTTCATAGTATCTAGTGAATTCCTCTGAAGTAAATTCACCACCTTGATCAATTCTTAAGCACTAAATCTTTCTTCCACTTTCATTTTCAACTAAGGCTTTGAATGCCTTAAAATTGCTAAATGCTTTTGTTTTGTCTTTCAAGAATGTGACCCACATCATCCTTGAATAGTCATTGGTAAATATCATGAAGTACTGATCACCTTGAATACTCCTAGTCTTAATTGGTCCACATAGGTCGGTATGAACCAAATCTAGCAAATGTTCAACTGAGAAAGATTTTCTCTTGAAGGTTGAGGATGTCATTTTCCCTAACTGACATTCCTTGCACAAAGCATTCACTGGTTTTTCCAACCATGGAAAACCTCTTACTGATTTGGACTTACTAACTCTTACAATGTTATCGAAATTTACATGACAAAATCTTCAATGCCAAAGCCAACTATCTTCTACTTTTGCAATTAAACAACTGTTGTCTTTAGAGTTTAAATGAAACAAGTTAACTTTGGTATGTTTGTCAGTTGTAATCAGTTCACCTTTGCTTCCATAAATCTTGCATACTCCATTCTTGAATTCCAGTGGGTAACCTTTGTTATTAAGTTGAGCAACACTCAAAAGATCGTGTTTCGGTCCTTCAACCCAATAGACATCATGTACACTACTTTTACCATTCAGATAGATGGTTCCTTTCCCTTTCACCATGCAGGGTGAGTCATTTCCAAATCTCACAACACCTCCATCAAATTCCCTCAAAGTAAGAAAATTAATCCGGTCCCCGGTCATGTGGTGTGAACAACCACTATCTATAATCTAGTCATCTGAACTATCCATGTGAGAGACCAAAGCCTTCTGATATGATATCTCTTCTTTAATAGCAACAAAGACAATTTCCTCATTTGCATCTTACTCAGATTCTTCATCTGTAATTCCTCCATCCACTGCAATGAGACAATTTATTTTACCTTTTCCTTTATACTTCCTATACTTCTCACGTTTTTCCTCATTATCTCCATTTGGATAGTTAGCAGCAATATGTCCAATATGATTACATGCAAAACACTTCAAAGGTAGTTCACCTCTGTACTTACCAGTACCTCTGGGTAACTGCTTGGCCAACAATGCTTCAAGCTCAATTAGACTATCTTCATCATCTACCTCTCTACTGGATCTAGACTCGTGACAATAGCTCACTTCTCTGATTTTCCTTACCGGTGGGGTTGAGACTGAGGCTTCAAATATAAATTTTGATCTCTGAACACTTCCATCAAAAGCATTTAATTCAAATACAGTTAATTTACCAATGATAGAGTCAAGAGTTACCTTTGTCTTATCAATAGATTTGAGTTCTTGAATGGCTGCAATGCAGATAACATAGACCAGTAGAAGGGTTCTTAACACCTTGCTAACCACTATGGTATCCTCCACTATACCTCCAACACTACTCATTCAACCATTCATATATCATCAAATTTTCCTCTCAGACTCTCTTCTTTGGCAATCTTAATATGCTCATCACCACTATAGATATCTTCTAGTTTCTTCCATACTTCATATGCAGTCTCCAATCCATGAACATCAACATATTCTGAATCAAACAAGGAACTAGTGATGGCCTCCAATGCTTGATTGTTCTCATTTTGCTCCTTCTTTTGGTCATCTGTTAGAATCCCACTAGGCAAGTTATATTTAGTAACATGTTCCCAATATTGACTTCCTAAGCTCTTGAAATAGATCTTCATCCTATCACTCCAAATTATTTAATTTTCCCTATTGAATTCAAACCTTCTTTCTTCTTCATTTTCTCCTAGATGTTTTCCTCAAGCTATTAGGCTTAAACTCAAGAGGACCTAGATAGATTTGATACCAATTGATAATATGATGAAACTATAAGGATTCGGTCAACTACTGAGAGGGGGGGTGAATTAGTAGATAGAAAATAAAACTAAACTTTCACCAAACAAACTTTCAACTCAGAATCAAATCACTAAACTAACCGGTTTAGTCATTGTAACAAAAACTGTAACTGCACTGTCAAACTTTATTGGTTGACCAAAACATCAATCATACAATGCAACAGATCTAAAACTCAAATACCATTTAACCAAAACATTAAACCACTTCACTAATATCAATAATAGCACATTTTAGATCATGTCCGGTCATCTAAACATATCTAAGTGGATTTACTAGTCATTCATATCAAACCATACCAAAGCACATCCATAAAATCATTCACCACTTGACACAATGATTTTTCACGTGGAAACCTAAATGGGAAAAACCATGATGGGGATGAATACCCACAAGTATTTTAAACTCTTCTGAATTTCTCCATATTAGGAGCCAAGCCTTGTTACAAGCTTATATAATAATGTTCTGTTAAGAACATATCTGGTTAAGGACCACCCGGTTAAGGGATTGACTACAATACCCTGTTAAAGGTAACCTCAGTGGAGGATTTCAAATCCAAGCTAATGGATCACCTTGTTAGAGGATTTCATTAAAAAACCCATTAAAGCTTACTCAGTTAGGGGATTTAACTATTGTAATGGATAGAGAACAATAGGTTCTTTGTCGAGCTGGAAACAACACTTCCTTGCTTAATCAGATCCTTTTCTTCTCCTATCTACCTTCACAACATTCTACAGACACACCTTCTGGTTCGACAACAATCACTATAACATACTTGACCAAATTTTCAACCACAACATTGAAACAAATCATTGACCTTATAAGCAAATACAATAGTTCAGTAACACAACACACAACCTACAAATTTAATTGAGATTACAAACATATTGGTTCAAACTTGACTGCTAGATTACATAGCAATCAACTACACATTGTTCTAGACAACTTAAATCACTCCTGAATCATGACACATTGGATCATGTATCTCATCACACATTTTTCACTTCATTCTATGCATTTGATCATTCCCAAGATAAATGGTTATCTCTACATGACAAATCCACTTTTATACTCATCACGTGCAACATGCTTACGTGGCATCTTCATCTCCGATCATCATTCGATCATAGATCATCACAATAGATTCTTCAAGCTCCATCGATTAGGGTTCTTCTTATCAACTGTTTAGGGTTACCAGTTGATCTCTTTGCTTCAATAATAATATCGGTTGCCTTCACTGCTTTATTACCTATTTCTTGGCTGCATCATTATTAGTTGGAAAAAATCTTCCTTACCAGTTACTATTAACATCAATGAAAATGGTATACTTCATCAATGCAATATTCATGTAATGCCAACAACTTAACTGTCAATGTATGCTCAAACCATAACTCATAAGGTGTCTTAGCAGTATCTCCTTTGATATGAACTTCGTTGAATGTGTATATCGCTATCCTTACAACTTCTCTCCAATAGATATGAGGTAGATTAGCTTCCATCATTATAGTTCTAGCAACATCCAAGATAGTTTTATTCTTCCTTTCCACAACTCCATTTTGTTGAGGTGTCTAGGGTGCAGACAACTATCTCATTATCCCATTATTCTCACAATAGCTATTAAATTCACTGAATGTAGATTCCCACCTTGATCTAACCTTAAACACTTAATCTTCAATCTTGTCTTTGTCACAACTTTAGCTTTAAATATTTTAAACTTTGCAAATGCTTCAAACTTCTCCCTTAGAAAAGTAACCCACATCATTCTAGAATAATCATCAATGATTAGCATGAAATATATATCACCTTGAAAATTTTTTGATTCTAGTAGGACCACACAAATCTGTATGAATAAGATCAAGAACATCATTAGATTTGTCTTGTATACTTTTGAAAGAAATTCTGACTTTCTTTCCCATTTGACATTCCTTACTTACCGGATTATAGGGCTTTACAATCTCAGGTATATCTCTAACTGCCTTAGTAGAACTTGTTGGCAAATGCACACTCCAATGAGATATTGTAGGTGATTGAAGGTTTTGTCATTAATAGCAACCTTACAATCCTATGACACCGGCAAGACATTTTACGGGCACCAACAAGGTTAGACTCTACACCGGTACACAGACCACTGGCAGTGAAAGGAAGTATACTAGCACAGAAGCTGACAGGAATTTTGTTTATAATATATTTTGTAAATTATTGTAAAATCATTGTAAGCCGACTTGACAAGTTGTAAAATGACTCATATATATAAGAGATCATTGTAAACATTTAAGTGAGAGATGGAAGGAATAAATTAGGTGAAATAAGGTAGACCTATTATGTGAATTATAGATTAAGGGTTTATGTATGAAGCAAAGCTATAAACCGATACTAGATCTGGCATAGTAGATGCTATTTTGAAGTAGTACAAGACATTGGATTTATATAATCCATTTTGTAAGTCAGTGAGACTTCCCATTTTGTAATTGAGCAGTGAGCTCTAGGAACTTGGGCTTCCTGCATGTGTAGGCCCCTCTTGTAGTAGTAATATTCTCTTATTGGCTAGTAAGTGAATATTATGGGTCACAAATCCCACCGAGGTTTTTCCCACACCGGGTTTCCTCGTTAAACTACTGTGTTATGGTGTGTTTTCATGTGGTTGTTTCTATCTTTGTTTATTGTATTAATTTTTGTTTACCGATATATAGTATTGATATGCTTTACATGTTTTAAGTTAAGAAAATCTTATAACCAGTTAGATACTGATTCACCACCCCCCCCCCCCCCAGTATCTATGGGAATCATAACAATTGGTATCAAAGCTTGGTCCTCTATTTTTAGAAGTCTAACAGCTTGAGGAAGATCTTGACACCAGTAGAGATAGAAAAATTGATGAAGTAATTAGAAGCAGCTCTCTTAGACTATGATGCAGAAAAGTTGAAAAATATCAAACTTGAAGATGATCTAAAGGCTACACAGGATATTATTCAAGCACTTCAAGAAAATCTTACCATTACAAGAAACAAGAGAAGAGAACTTTGTGAAAAGATGCAAAATGAGAATGATGAAAAGGAAACTCTTGGTGATCTGATAAACAAGCTGAAACAAGAAAACATGACAACAAAGAATGAGATGCAGGATATGACTATGAGATTTTGTAAGGAAATTGAAGATAGGAAGAAGAATGAAGAATATCTGACTAGAAGACTAAGTGATGCTGCAAATGAGAACACAAGACTTAGCTATGAAAATGATATGTTGAAGACAGATCTGATGCATACACAGAATGACTCAAATGAACTTATGAGACAGAAAGAAATCTTGGTAAGAGAACTGAATACTACAAATCAGCACAAAGAAAAATTCAAGAAAAGCTCAGAAGAACTTGGTGACTTGTTGAAGAATCAAAAACCTAATGGTGACACTTGTGGCCTTGGCTTTGAAGCTGGTGAAAGCTCTGGTACTGCAAACACACAGGATCATAGCAAACCGGTAAGACAACCTACTGCTTATAAATTTAATGGCAAATTCTTTAACTATAACAAGTATGGTCATAGAGAAAAACAATGTAGATCTAGAAATTATCAGAATGCCAATACACCCACCGGTCAATGTTCAAAATGCAACAAAGTTGGTCATAATTCAAAAAATTGCAGAATGAATGTAAGATGTTATGTTTGTGGAAGATTTGGACATCTATCTAATCAATGCAGAACACAAACCGACATAGGATATGGAAAAGCTATTCAGAAAAATAATGTGACTTATTATGCTTGTAACAAGATTGGACATATTGCTAAATTTTGTAGAAGCAAGTCCTCATCGGCAAATAACAAAGGTCCTAGTTTGAAGGGTAAAGAAAAAGTTGAAGAAGTAAAGCAGGAATTCTCAAAATAATGGATCAAGAAATCAGAACTAAATGGTGATAGGAATACTCCTCCACCGGTAGAATAGAGTAACACTCCACCAATAGGAGACTCTTCATCTAACTGAAGAAAATTCCTTTGAGGGTTTGGCAATCAAATATGACACATGCTATTATTCCCTCGGTTGATGGTGAGAAGTTGAAATTACTTCTATACTGACAGATAATTCAAGTCATTACTTAACCGGCAAGCATTAAATGTGGTGGTTGGCAAAATTAACATTATAAAGCAAGTGTTTTGGCTCCATTTCCTTTTCACCGAGCATTCAAACCTTTGAGAGCGTGAAAATTCCTGAGCAAAGGCATTCCGAGCAAAGAAGTGAAGAAAATCAGCAAGCAATCATTCCTAAGGAAGATAAAGAAATTTATAATCATGGCTTCTTCATCTATTCCTAAATTCATAGCAAACCCTACTGTAGTTGAAGTGATTAAATGCCCTAGACCCGTATTTCAGTTAGTTCCCAAAATTGCCAAGAAAGATGATAATGTTGGTGCTTTTTCTCAAATCCCTAAAGGAGTAGTTTTTGTTGAAGACCCTAGAATGTACATACATTGTCACATACAGGAACTAGATGATGAGGAAATCAAGAACATGTATAAATTAGTAATTTGTGATGATTCCAGTAATGTTAAAGCTGAACACAAGATAATAGAAACCCTAGGTTTCACTGAAATTCTTAGTATTCCGGATTTTCCTAAGGATGTTATAAGGATAGTTCTAAGCAGGGTACATGGTGCATTTTTCTAGTTGGACTCAGTTCACAAAATCACTAAAGAAGTAGTAAAGGATGTGACAGGGTTAGCCTCCACCAGTAACAGGCCTGATAAAACAAAGAAGGTCTCAAATGACCTAGTGATTAACCTTACAAGCGCAACATCTGATAAGAGATCCTTAAGAGCAAATAATGTAACAGATATCAATGTCAAATTCATCAGTATGATTTTAGGCTACAAAACCAAACATGCAAATAGGTTAAACTCAGTCTCTAGCTTATGCATAAAGAGTGCCTATGACATGATTAATGATAATGTAAAAATAGATGTGTGTGAATGGCTGAAAGATGAAGTAATTAACAACTTGGGAGAGATAAAGAAAGACAAAAAGGGGACATTCGGATTTGGAAACCTACTTGTCTGTCTAATGCTACACATAACAAAACAAGTACCCAGTATTGGTAACAAAAATCTTGGTTTTGATATACTAGTAGGCAAACAGTTGTTAGATTTACTAAATAACATGGGAGAGAATAGAGAAAAGAACATAGATGAGTATTTGTAGGCATTGAAGGCCCAGATGAAAACAAGAGTCAGATTGTCACAAGAAATTATAAACAAGTATAAGGATGAAATCTGTTTTGTTATTAAGAAGGATGAGATTTGGATGGAGGCAGTTATCCCAAGAACCATTTGGGTTATTGAAATGGGGTATGAAACAAATGACCACATAATAGAAACATATGCAAAATCCCTCCTCGAAGCACCTAAGGAACCTACAGAAGAGGTATTTGGCAGTGCTGAGACTATTGAAAACCAAATTCAATCAAAGAAAATGGTTAAGAAGGTTGAAGAAACAGTTAGAAGAGGATCCAGGCAAGAAAAAGCTATTAAGGATGATGTACTCAAACAAACTAATATTACTGAAGATGAGTTAGAAGCACTTCAACTGGAAACTCACCTTTCACTAGTTGGAACTTCCTCGAAAAGTGATATGTCAGCTACATTCAAAAGAGTTGTGAGAAAAAGGAAACCTTCATCGGAATCTACCCCTTCTCCTAGAAGAACCAGACATAAACAATAGGCAGTAAGGCCCATAGCTAGGAAATTAACTCCAAAGAAGAAGTTAACCCCCAAGAATAAGACTCAACAAACCATTGCTCCAATTGACAAACTTCTAAATGAAATAACAAAGGATGGAAAGTTGAAAAACATCAACAAATTATATGACTCATTATCAACTAATGACAAAGAAAAAGTTGAAAACAGTGTAATCCTACACTTGGACATTTACAAGAAATTTCTAATGCAAGTTGTAGATGAATTACCGATAGAATTGTTAAAAAGACTTGAAGCTAGAAGGCAAGTTGTTGTAGAGCTTGATAAGAAAATAAAAATTGAAAAACTAATTGTTGTATATCCAGTCAACTCACCTAAAGAGATAGATGATCTGATCTCTAAAGCTAACCAGTCAGTATTTTCAACTGCACACCGACATGTAGCACTTATGGTTGGTAGAGTGAATGAGGTTGCAGAGGAAACAACTAATGCATGGGACATATTCCTTGTAGAGAAGGAAAAGTAGGAAGAATATAGAAACCCTAAACCCATCAAAGTATACCAAAAAGATAAGGATAAGGGAAAAGGTAAGGTTGGTGGTCCACCTAGCATAAAAATAACAGATAACTTATCCCCACCTCCTCTAGATACTCCACCGGTAATTACCACTGACAGTCAACTGGCTAGTAAGAGTATGAACTTACCACAAGAGGACACAAATCCTAACTCTGAAGTGTTATATACAATGAACATTGACACTCAGAAAGTTAATATTGTAGTAGATAAGGATTCAACAAGGAAAATAGATATGGCTAATGAGCCACCGGCAATAGATAGTACAGAAGGTAAACTGGCAGGAGACAACACTGAGAAATAGGTAGAGCAATAGGCTCCCTCACAGCAATAGGTTCATGCAGAGACAGTGCCACAGGCATCAACTGAGCAATCCAAACCTTTGCTTAAAGAAATGGAAACACAAACTGACCTACCAGAGGTCACCACAAGCAAATAAATTGCTCCCACAGGCGGGATACAAATTGTTGGCCCTTCAAATGTAGAATTTAAACCAACAAATGTGACAAAAGTTCTTTTGGATTCTATCAAGAAGATAACAGAGTGTATCTCACAAGCATACAAAGCAATAGATGATACCATTCCAATTTTGAAAATGATAGCACCTAAGTGTAATATAGATAATAAAGATTCTTTAGGTCAACTTGACACTTTGTCTAAGTATATTACTAACAACATTGTGATAGTTGAACAAATAAAAGAGGAAGCATTCAAGGAGAAACTAGAGAAGGAAAAACACAAATTCCTTGAAGAAGAAATAAAGAAGTGTACAAGACTTAATGTAGATAGGAAATGTGGAAATCATCAAAGCAAATTATGTCAGGTTCACCAATTAATGTAGATTGAAAATCACGTCAAGTTCACCAATTAATGTAGATAGGAAATGTGGAAATCATCAAAGCAAATAAGAATTAGCCTAGTTCAATCACGAAAACTAAATTGCGATGACCAATCCTAATTACATTCAATGAAAACATGAAAACAAGACATTCAAGATTGAAAACTAAGTAAACCAAATGCAGATGTCTCCTTCATGTGGCTCCAGTGTCCTTCTTTCTCCTTCAAATAGCTTTGTTTGTGGATCTCACCTACTAGTGCATAAGCATGATGTGAAAGCAAGTAGACAAGATGAGATGGCAACATAAGGGTACTAGAAGCATGATTGATTCGACCAGGGACTTTGATTGAAGAAATTCATCCAATTTATAGACAAATTGGAGAAAAGATAAAATTAGCATGAAAGTGATTTGAATGGAAATTCAAATCAAGAATAGCAAAATTATGACAAGTGTATGACAAATTGCTATGCAAGGATTTATGACAATTTATGACAATTTATGATCTTTTCTCCAATTTGTCAATATCAAGGCATGGCACAACCACAACAACAAGAGGTGTACCAAGAACGTTATATGCTGGAGACACCAAAGATGGAAATTTCAGAGCATCCACAACCGATAGGAAACACGATGTATCAACAAAGGGTACCCACCAAGGTTAATGATGGACCTCCAAAATCTGACACAATTGCACAACAACTTGAGAAGTTACAACGACAAGTCGATGCATTAGAAACCAAAGGAACAAAGAAGTTGTACACAAATCAAGATTTATGTCCTAATCCATTTGACAAGAGCTTATATATGCCTCCCTTCCCTAAGCATTTTGAGGCACCTAATTTTGAGAAATATAAAGGGAATGGCAATCCAAAAGATCACATTCGAGCATTTTTTGTGGCGTGTACTGAAGTAAGTTATGAAGAAACATATTTAATGCGCTTATTTGCACAAATTCTCACGGGACAAGCCATGGATTGGTATTCGCATCTGCCAGGAAACATAAAGAATTGGTCGGAACTGGCTCAAAAGTTTATATCTAACTTTGCATTCAACATCGACAGTGACGTGACCATGTCAGATTTATGCAACACCAAGCAAAAGCAAGGTGAACCATTAGTGCCTTTCTTGCAACGATGGTGAAGCTTGTATAGTCGTTCTTCCCTAGATATACTTGAAGAACAACAAGTGAACTTGTTTATCCAAAATTTGGTCCCAGAAATGATGTATGAACTCAAATTGAAAAGTCCCAGTACTATTGAGAAACTCATTAAGAAAGGGATGAACATTGAAACTGCTCTTGTATCCAAGGGAATCATTAAGCTCAATAAAGACAGTGACAACACAAACAATTTAGGGGACAGAAATAGATTTTGGTACAAAAACAAGAATGTCATAATGATGGAGTTGTTGATGCAAGAGCAGTGAATGCAAATCAATCCCCATTCACAATCAAGAAATTGAGTGCTCCTAATATGTCAACTATGGAACAAAATCAAACACCAACAAGCAATGTTACTCAACAGCCGCAATACCAATAGCATACTCAACAATATACTCAACAATATAATCAACAACAAGGTCAGCAACAAAACCAGCAATGAAAACCTTTCCGATCAAGGGATGGGCCTCCTCGACAATTTACGCCATTGGGAGAGCCTATTGAGTCAGTAATGAAACAATTAATACAAGCAAAATTTATCAAGCTACCAGATATCAAGGCAAAACCATTGGTAAAGCCGCATTGGTGGAATGATAATGCCTATTGTGAATACCATCAGTCAAAAGGACATAAAACTGCATCATGTTTTCAATTAAAACATATGATTCAAGACTTGTTAGAGAAAGGAGTAATTGAGGTAGATCCACCCAATGCGACCTCTAACACTGATCATATAATTTTCAAAACTCCTTTGCTTGATCATGACAAGGGTAAAGCATCTTCTTCAAACTCTACCCAAACAACAAATTATGCGAATACTGGTTATAACAATGTCATCAATTGTTTTCGAGTGTCAAACGAGTATGTTTCCACCCTAAGAATAAAGGGACAAGATCCTTCTTGCGCAGTCGCTACTTATCGATCCAAAATAGTCCTAAAAGGAGCTCCTGCAACTCCTCCCAAGTCAACTTCTACAAGTCAATATAATCTCCTAGATCATCTGGGAAAGACACCTGCACAAATATCGATCCTTGAGTTGTTGAAAATGTCCCCTATGCATCCTGCAGTCCTAGATAAAGCTTTAATTGAGTCCACTGTCCCGACAGACATTGATGTTGACTAGTTTCAAGCCTGAATAGGACATCTAGTTGTTTCCCAATACATTGCATTTTCTAATAATGATATTTCACCTGATAAGCTCCCTCATAATGACCCTTTACATCTTGAAGTCTTTGTCCATAATTGCAAAATCTGATGAGTCTTGATAGATGGCGGAGCAAGTCTTAATATTTGTACCTTGAGAGTGGTCATTGGTCTTGGTTATACAGAAAAGGATATGGATTCTTCCAGAAGAATAACAATCAAAGCATATGATGATGTTGAGCACCCATCCAAAGGGATAATTACATTGCCTATTAGAGTCGGTCCAATAATAGAAAACACTTTCCTGTAGGTCCTAGACCTCGATCTCCCTTACAATATGATTCTTGGTCGTTCGTGGATCCATGCAATGAAAGCAGTTCCATCCACTTATCATCAATGTTTAAAATATCCTTATAATGGAACTGAGATAACAATTCCAGGAGATCTTAATCCATTTCAATTTTGTGCTACTCTAAACAATTCCCCGCAGCAGTAAGTCCCAGTTAATAGAGAGGCTCACTCACATAGTTATGTGGATCCTAATGAGTTGTTAGAAGCTGTCAAAGGTAAATTGAAGATACAGGACCAAGGATGCGGAGAGTATTCAATGGCTCAAACATTTCTCATTGGGAATTTACCAATATCTCCAAAATCACATGGCAAACCACATTTGTTGCAAAAGGAACCTAAGATAGTCATTCAATATCAGCCCCCCACTACATTTACAAGATGGGGTGAACTTGACAAAGAAACCTTGGATGATGGTGTCATAGATTTCCTTTATAAGGATCCAACTGAGACACCACCTATCAAGTTGCTGGTGGAGCGGTATGGCAAAGGATTTACTATGCTGCAGAAGAAAGGATATGATGGCTACAATGGCTTAAGCCCTGACAAGAAAGGAAGGCTAGAACCCATTATACCCAAGAGGCGACCTCCAACTTTAGGGTTAGGTTTTGTACCATTGCGAATTGGATCCTCATCTACCAAAATGACCATGTGTAGAAAAGGGCATGACTCTAATGATGAAACAACACTTGAGGATACCCGACCCGAAACTGATTCCAATGAATGGGAGTGGAGTTCTTCTTCTTCTAGCTCCTATGCCCTTGACAATGTTTTCCTTGACCCTGATGATTTGCCTATGGAAGACAAACATGAAATAACTCCCCTTCCCAAAACATGTCCTAATGCTTGGATAGAGTCATTCTGGGACCCAAGCTCCGAATCAGATACAAGCAATTCAGACAGTGATACCACGGATGTTTACATCTTTACCATCTCAGTCCTCCCTCTCCTTAAAATCGATGATGACATGCCCCTTGTTTATCCCCAGCTTATCCAACATGACCAACAAGAACCACTCACATTGGATTGTTTTCAAAATGATGAAGCAATTGTAGAATTCCTTGGACTACAGGAAGGCATAGCACATGGTGATCATAAAGGAGGATTTGCTATTGACTTAGATTCCACAGCATATTTTGGGGAGTCAACTCCATCTTCCAGTCATCAAAATGAAAAAAGGAAAGAAAAAGTACAAAATCAAAAAGATAGGTCTTTGAGTGAAAACCGTAAGGCACTCTCTGATCATACAAAAGTAAAAATAAAAGGCGTACCTATGGGTGAAAACCTCTCTGAGGCGCCTAAAGGTGGAAGATTGGACATACCCCTATCAAGTCAGGATAAATCAACATTCCTTGTGGAAATGACTAAAGAAATCAATTTGGGTACACCTGACAACCCTAAGGTCATTCATTTCGCTGCTTCTTTATCAAAACAGGAAAAGATAGATTTTGTCAGTTTCTTTCTTGAGAAGAAGATCAGTTTTGCATGGTCCTATGCAGATATGCCTGGCCTTGATTCAAAATTAGTCCTTCATCACTTGCCATTAAAAGAAGATGCCAAGCCTATCGAATAGAAACTCAGAAAGATGTATCCCCAGGTGGCTCTCTTGGTCAAGGTAGAACTGAAAAAATTACTAGATGTGGGCTTTATCAGACCCATTGATTATGCAGACTAGATTTCAAATTTGGTACCAGTTAGCAAAGTAACTGGGGGCATCAGAATCTATACAGATTTTGGGGATCTCAATAAAGCATGCCCTAAAGATGACTTTCCACTACCAAATATAGACATCATAGTTGACATGACTGCTGGATATGAGATGCTCTCATTGGTGGATGGTTTCTCCAGCTATAACCAAATTCGCATTGCTCCTGAAGATCAACATAAGACTGCATTCACCTGTGCTTGGGGTACCTATTGCTGGAATGTGATGCCCTTTGGTCTTAAAAATGCTGCAGCAACATATCAAAGAGCTATGACAACAATTTTCCATGATTTCATGCATACTTTGATGGAGGACTATGTTGATGACTTATTATGCAGATCTGTCATGAGAGATAGTCATCTAGCTATCCTTGGCCCAATCTTTGACCGAATGGAAACTTACAAGCTTAGACTCAATCCAAAGAAGTGTGTCTTTGGTGTCACAACCGACAAATTACTAGGGTACATTTTTTCTCATCGAGGCATCGAAGTCAACCCTGCCAAGTTTAAAGCAATAATGGGCATGCCTCCTCCTTCTAATCTCTATCAACTACGAAGTTTGCAAGGAAAGCTCCAGTCAATCTGTCGGTTTATAGCTCAGTTGGTAGACAAATGTCATCCATTCCAGCATCTATTGCATAAAGGAGTTTCTTTTAAATGGACTGAGCAATGTCAATCAGCCTTTCAAACTCTTCAGGACTATTTGTTGTCGCTACCTATTCTAATGCCTCCTATAGAAGGAAAGCCATTTATATTGTATATTTTTGCAACTGAAATAGCACTAGGAGTTCTCTTGGCCCAACAGGATGAGAATGACAAAGAGCGAGCTATTTATTATATCAGTCGGACACTAGTAGGCCATGAGTTGAATTATTCAACTATTGAATGGGCATGTTTAGCAGTGGTATTTGCAACACAGAAACTACAACACTATATGTTAAATCACCAGACATTGCTGGTTGCAAAAATTGATCCCTTGAAATACTTGCTTAGCAGAGCAGCTTTGGTGGGTCGCCTAGCAAAGTGGGTTATGATCCTCAGTGAATTTGATATTGAGTATATGGAGTGAAAGGCAACAAAAGGACAAGTCATAGCAGATCAACTTGCAAAGGCTCCTATTTATGATGATCATCCCATGTTGACTGATTTTTTGGATGAATCAGTCTTTTCTCTTACATCTTCTAATGAATGGAAGTTATACTTTGATAGATCCCATACCAAGTTTGGATCCGGAGTAGGCATATTGTTTGTCACCCCTCAAGGTGATGCTATTCCCAAGTCCTACAGAATAACTTTTCATTGTACCAATAACATTGCAAAGTATGAAGCACTGGTCACAGGACTCTGACAAAATTCACAGCTATCCATTTCAGTCAAGTTCCAATAATGCAAAACAAGTCGGCAGATGTGATGGCTATGATTGCTTCCATGTTAAATATGTCCCACAATATGGATAAATGTGAATTTTTGGTCGAACAGTTGCTTGTCCCTTCTTTTGAAATTCTGACAGCCGATGTGATGTGTGTTCTTGTTGGTCCTAACTCCTCATGGTACAATGATGTCTATCAATATTTGAAATCCCAAACCTTACCACCTAACTTTTCCGCTAACCAACGTCGAGCCTTCATCCGACAGACAACCAAATATGTCATCATTGTCGACACCCTTTACCGTCATTCCTTTGACCATACCCTCCTCAGGTGTTTGGATTCTGACAAAGCACAAATGACTTTATACGAGGTTCATGATGGTATATGTGGGGGCCATTTCAATGGTCTGAGCTTAGCCAAAAAGTTGACTCGTGCTGAGTATTATTGGCCCACTCTGGAAAAGGATGTTCATGATTTTGTTACGAAGTGCTACAAATGCCAGATCCATGGGAACTACATTCATGCACCAGCCCAAGAGCTTCATTCTGTCATATCTCTGTGGCCCTTTTCTTAATGGGGATTGGATCTTATTGGCAAGATTCACCTAACATCTACAAATGGACACAAGTTCATCATTACAGCCACAGAGTATTTTACAAAGTGGATCGAGGCTATCCCCATGACCTATATAACTGGTGTGCAAATTTCAAAATTCTTACTAAATTATATCATATGCCGATATGGGGTTCCCCTTGCCATAGTCACAGATAATGGTCGTCCCTTCAAGAATAAAGATGTCAAGGAACTCTATGAAAAGTTTCATATCCAACACCGTTTCTCCAGTCCATACTATCTACAAGGTAATGATCAAGCCAAAGCATCAAATAAAACCATTATCAAGATCCTGAAAAAGGTTGTCAATGACGCTGGTCAAGATTGGCATGTACAGTTGAATCCAGCCCTATGGGCTTATTGCACTACTATTCGCACACCTACTGGCGCAACACCTTATTCCTTGGTGTATGGTGCGGAAGCCATTTTACCTTTGGAAGTGGAGATTCCTTCTTTCTGTGTTTCCTTGCAACATCTGATTGATGATGAGATGCACAGAGTCTCTCAATTGCATCAGCTTGAAATGTTAGATGAGAAACATCAGACAACTCTGACACATTTGCAAGCATATCAAAACTGTCTCCATTGCTCTTATAATAAGAAGGTCAAAGGGTGACACTTCGAAGTGGGAGATCTGGTTTTAAAGGCAAACCCCAAGAATGCACAATCTATTGACGTCATCAAAGGAAAGTTTGAACCTAATTGGGTTGGGCCTTTTATAGTGACTGCAGCCTATGGCTTGGGGGCATATCAGCTTGCCACTCCAGAAGGTGAACCTTTGTCGGATCCTATAAATAGCATGCACCTTCGCAAGTACTGGGCATAATTTTCTATCAGTAGTTCTTCAAATATGATCCTGAAAAAATACAAAAAAAAAAACAACTCAAAAAGCTCAAAAAAATATATATACAAAAAAAAAAGTGAAAAACAAAGAAAAAGAACAAAAAGGTAAAGAAAAATGATTCGCCCTCTAGTGAAATCCTGGCAAACAGGCTCTTTGGGCAAGTACCATGGTGAAAACCTGGCAATCAGGTGCCATGTGTAACGAGATCATTGCTCTGTCATCTATCATGACCTCTAGCTGTGCTTTTTCTCTGTAGGTTTATCATGTCTATCTTTGTCCTAATCCAATGTGTTGTTCCAGGCCTGTGATTGGTCAACATCATTGTCTTGCATACTCTGGTTTCTTGTACATATTTTTCGGTCGTGGTCTCTATATATGTCTTTCTGATGTGCATTGGGTGTGTTCCCCTTGTCATGATCAATCACTGGAACTTGAAAAATGTCTTGAAATAATCCCAAAAAAATGAAAAATGTCCTGAAATAATCCAGAAAAATAAAAAAAATGTCCTGAAATAATCCCTAAAAATCATAAAATATCTTGAAAAAAAAATGAACACAAATTTTATTTTAAAAACTTGAAAAATGAACAAAAGAAAAAATTCCAAAACATTAAAATCCAAAAACAAGCATTTTGCAATAAAATTATCCTCTTGATGCATAAGACAGATCGTTGAGCATCCCTCCAATGACACACAATCACACATTGTGCTTTAATGAAATCACGCATTAACAGATGAACTTTTTCAATCAAACCAGACATTCAAACTGATCACAATTGTCTTCTCAATCGAACATCAGCATCAATATAATTTGTCCTTGTCACTACTATCATGGGTCTTATACAGAGTGTGGTATGCTCGAAACCAGACTGTGTCCTGTCTTAGACGGGGTACTGCATGTCCTGAAACCAGACAACATGATCATCCTATCAACGCTTTCAACTTTTGACAATGAAGATCAAGATGTTTGTTTAACTTGTTGGAATTAGCGAGTCTTATCATTTATTGATTTATTTTCGATCATGTTCCTATGTTGCTCGATGATGTCACTGAGTGATTTAGAGTGACCAGGATGGTTCATGGTCCCTTTCTTTTTTGTTGTGATTGTTGTTTGTGGAATGTTTGTCACAAACTGGGGCAACTATATCATTGGGTGTCTGTGATAAGTACGTTCACTTTGTGAATGCCGCACATACCTCGACCCTTGATGTATGCACCCTAGGATGCTTCACTCATTCCTTGTGTCTGTCTTTTGCAAAAGGGGTTGCATTTTAGCTCTGGCCTTCAATGCCATGATGCTATGCATATGTTTTTCTACATTAAATAAAGGTTCTCACCTACAAAGTGCATTACTGAAAGCAAGTTTTTCTTCGTCTCTAACTATCCTCTATCTCATTTCTTCTTACTAGCATTTCTTCCGTCAGTTCGGATAGTCAGTTCGGTCTAGTGCTCTGATTTCCCCAAACACATATGTTGCATCCTGCATTCATTGGTTAGTACATTTTCATTATATCAAACATCACATCGAGCATCATATCAAGCATTTTATCCATTTCATATTATAAATGCATCAAAAACACATAAAAAAATATATCCATACATGTTCCACAATGGTACATAAAACCTTGCATAAGTCATCCATACATCAAACATAACTATAAGCCATAGCACATTACATCCCATCATAGCGCTGCATATCATATCATATGCCAAAATAATATCGGAGTACAAAATTGGACTGTCTGTCCTAAGTATGGCCCGCAGGCTGACTACAAAATGTCAAACTACATATGTCTTTGTCATAAGGAGCATGTGCCTCTGTCACTGGGTGCTCCCTCCATCCTCCTTATCTCTGCCATGTCTCAAGGATGATGTCCCTCCTATCCCTAGTCCTGGCTGTCATGGTCTCATAGCTCCACTCACCCCCATGCTACTCATTGACCTCCGAGAGCATGCCCTGCTCTCTGTCCTCGACTGTGCCCGATATGACGCTGCTCTCTGCTCTGGTGGAACTGCACTCTCATATTGTGTCCTCCAATGGCATATCTCCTGTCCGGTCTCTACCAACATCTATGCCATCTCACGTGCACTGGAATCCCTAATCAACCCAATATACTCATTGAATCTCTGTTCTTCTCATTGTGCCTGCGCTATTGTTGTATCTCGAGCCGCTATAAGACTAGCTATCTCCGCTCTGAACTGATCCTGCTCTATCCTCAAGATGGCATTCTATCTCTCTAATGTCGCAATGTGATCATGTTGACTCGCTATGGTAGCCTTGCACATCTCCATCTCCTCTATCCTAGTTGTCTCCGGCTCTATGGGTATATCCTACAATGACTCCTGCTCGGCTGAATCTAGCTCATAATCGTCATCCCCCTCATCATCTTTGTCCTTGTCATCCCCCTCATCCTCATCACCACCCTCATCCCCCTCATCCTCATCATCTCTGTCCTCATCCTCTCCAGCGAGTGGGAAGTTCTCCTTTCTCCTTAGTACCAGAATATCAGGATCTGTCAATGGAACTGATCGTCATTGTGCAAACCATCGCTCATACTCCTCTATCATCCCGGCGTCCACCACATCTGATCTCCAATCCCACTATCTCTATTGTAGTTGTGTGAAGTCGGCATATGCTATGTGTGGCTGAATCATCCTCCCCCACTGACTCATCTCTCTGTGAGATCGGGCAAAGTGTGCAGTCCCTCTAGGTACATCCTACCTCTCTCCAAACTGTCATCTGACTCTCTCTGGTAGGTACATCTCAATCACTCTCTGGTGATTCACTGGTTGCCCAATTAGGTATCTCTCCTATCTACAATATGATAGCTCATCACTATCATCTGACCATCTAGGGCAATCAAGATATGGCCTCCATGTGACCTCTCTCAATCTGTCTAGCTCATGTCGCCAATACAGTATGTATCCAAACGGACCCTGTCTCAGTGCTCCCCCATAATAGTACACATATGGTCAGTGTGGTACTACCTGTCTCTCTACAATCAGTTGACATATGGCTATGTGCTCAAATGCCCATACCTGTAACAGTGTGACTCCATAGCTCAATGTCTGAACCGCCTGATATGCTATCTAATGCAACTGAAAATATAGCATAGCAAGCACACATGGTCCCCATGCATACACCGTCCCCTCTATTGCCATCTGCTTTAGCACTCTTCCCCATCCAATAGGGAATCCATGTCCTCATCTGTCTCCTGCTAGTAGGCATGCTATAACCACGGCTATCACCACATATCGTCGATCATACTCTAATGCCATGGTCTCCTAGCCAATCTCCCTCTCTACGATATCCAGATCATCTACGTCACACTCAAATAATCTACACAAAGCATCTCTCCCTATCACTGGGTCATACTCTATCATCTCTCCATGAATCGGAATGCAGAGGATACGCCATACATCCTCTAGTGTCATAGTCACCTCTCCAGTCGCCAGATGGAAGGAGAAAGTCTTTGAATGCCATCGCTCTGCCAATGCAGTTAGTAGTCCTATGTTTTCCCTAATCTTGGGCATGAATGTGATATAGTATATTCCAAGTCCTGCTAATGTATCTCTATCCGTGCTCCTGAGTCTATGTCGTAACATGAAGCAGTCAGGTCGGTTCTCCCGTGTGATCAATGGATACTGTCGACTTTGCATCACAATTGGGGCACATTTTGTCAGTTTTAGGGTTTGCTCCTACGGGCTGCATTTCCTTGTTTCATGTCCAAATCAGGGTGTTTCTGAAAATGTACACAAGATTGAGGACTGTGAGGGAGATGAATCTGTGATTAGATATGCCTCCTATGATGCTGAAGGTGATTATTATTCTCAGCATGATAGTTTAGATGTGTATTCAAAGCAAGAAGAAATTTGTGAGAAAATAAGTAATTGTTCGAGTAATCATGAGCCCGTTGACATTTTAGATTTTAATGATATGGATCACCTTGTTGTTAAGTTCAATTCACAAAATGTTTGCAATTCCAGTTATGAAACTATGTTGCAACATATAGCAAAACTTTATGAGTAGCATGATAAAGGTTATGATGCAGATGCGAGTTGTTGTAATGATGAAACAAATGTGCATAGAGACATGTGTTTCTAAATTTGGTGAGTCTGTGGACTGATCTATCTTCTTATTGTTGATGCAGTTACGTGTCTGTAATCATTGTATTTAATGCATCAAATGGGTGTCCCCCCCTAGGTCTAGTAGAACCTGAAGTGCAGAAGGATCAATTAGGGTCCTATGTTATGTTGTCCAAGCCCTGATGTGTTTCATAGACTGAAATTGGTCATTTCATAAAAGGATTGTAGGTGTACTTGGGTTAACTAGATTTGGTGAACAACAAAAATGGTGACTCTGCTGGGGAAAGAGATGTAAGAATTTTGGCAAGTGAAATCCATGAGTCTGGCCATATCCATTTGAGGGAAGAGTCATAAAAGTGATGTAAATCTGAAAGTGTTTTTAGATCTATTGTTATCTGCCTGGTAGTGTTGTATGAAGTTAGTAATGTCTTCTTTGTGAGAGTCAATTCCTATCCAAGTGTTGAAAGTCTTCTAGCTTAGTATCTTTGTGTAAGTCCAGATATGTTCATTTTCTACAAATTGTTTAATAAATTCTGACAGCGGTGAGTGGAGACTCTGAAAGATCTCTGCACCAGTGTGCACTATTGTAAACTTTTTTAACGATTTGGTGAACTTACACAAAGAGGTAACAGATCCTAGGAGTTTAGAGATTGAAGGTCCAGCAAAGAGAAATAAGAAGTGAATAGCAGCAGCAGTTATTTTACCAGTTATTCCTCAAAGTTTTTATGAAATAATTATGCTCCTTATAAGGGGAAACAGTCACCATTGAAAGGAAAAGAAATTTGCAGTATGCATGCTTCAAGTTTTACAATAAATCTTAGTCATAAGTGATGGGAGAAGTGTGTATGATTCTGAAAATTAATGACTGCAATGTTTTGAAAAGAATTTATGAAATAGTAAAATGCATCAGCATTATAATGGTTCAATAGATGTTTTAAACCTGATGGATCTAGATGTAGTTCCTAGATCTGAAAATCTTTTGTCAAATCTGAAAGAGATTGATAGAGAAATTAAAGTATGTCTTCAAAAGATCCAGGAGAAGTTTTTCTGGTTTTTAAGAGGGAAAGTAGGGAAAAGAAAAGAAGAGTCATCAAATGTTTTTTATGAAAGATTTATAGTTGCATTGAATGAGCTTTAAGTTGATGCAAGACCCCATGAGTCTATTTGGATTGAGTTATTCTTAGAGCTTGATGAGCCTGACTCAGTTAATTGGTCTACTACCTTGAGAGAAGAGAGTGTTGCATGTATAAAAGAATGGATAGATGAGATTGAAAGAATGAAATCTGAAAATGTACACAAGATTGAGGACTATGAGGGAGATGAATCCATGAGTGGATATGCCTCATATGATGCTGAAGGTGATTATTATTCTTAGCATGACAGTTTAGATGTGTATTCAAAGCAAGAAGAAATTTGTGAGAACATAAGTAATTGTTCGAGTAATCATGAGCCCACTGACGTTTCAAATTTTAATGATATGGATCACCTTGTTGTTAAGTTCAATTCACAAAATGTTTGCAACCCCAGTTATGAAACTATGTTGCAACATATAGCAAAACTTTATGAGCAGCATGATAAAGGTTATGATGTAGATGCGAGTTGTTGTAATGATGAAACAAATGTGCATAGAGACATGTGTTTCTAAATTTGGTGAGTCTATGGAATGATCTATCTGCTTATTTTTGATGCAGTTATGTGTCTTTAATCGTTGTATTTAATGCATCAAAAGAGTGTCCCCCCCTAGGTCTAGCAGAACCTGAAGTGCAAGAGGATCAATTAGGGTCCTATGTTATGTTGTCCAAGCCCTGATGTGTTTCGTAGACATAAATTGGCCATTTCATAGAAGGATTGCAGGTGTACTTGGGTTAACCAGATTTGGTGAACAACAAAAATGGCGACTCTGCTGGGGAAAGAGGTGTAAGAATTTTGGCAAGTCAAATCCATGAGTCTGGCCATATCCATTTGAGGGAAGAGTCATAAAAGTGTTGTAAATCTTAAAGTGTTTTCAGATCTATTGTTATCTACATGGTAGTGTTGTATGAAGTTGGGAGTGTCTTCTTTGTGAGAGTCAATTCCTATCCAAGTGTTGAAAGTCTGCTATCTTTTTATCTTTCTGTAAGTCTAGATATGTTCATGTTCTAAAAATGGCTTAATAAATTCTCACAGCGGGGAGTGGCGACTCTGAAAGATCTCTGCACCAGTGTGCACTATTGTAAAAAATTTAAAGGATTTGGTGAACTAATAGCGAAGAGGTAACAAATGCTAGGAGTTCAGAGGTTGAAGGTCCAGTCAACGAGAAATAAGAAGTGAACAATAGCAACAGTTATTTTACTAGGTATTCCTCAAAGTTTTTATGAAATAATTATGTTCCTTATAAGGTGAAACAGTCACCATTGAAAGGTAAAGAAATTTGCAGTATGCATGCTTCATGTTTTACAATAAATCTCAGTCATAAGTGATGGGAGAAGTGTGTATAATTCTGAAAATTAATGACTGCAATGTTTTGAAAAGATTTTTGTGAAATAGTAAAATGCATCAGCATGATAATGGTTCAATAGATGTTTTAAACTTGGTGGATCTAGATGTAGGACCTAGATCTGAAAATCCTTTGTCAAATCTGAAAGAGATTGATAGAGAAATTAAAGTATGTCTTCAAAAGATCCAAGAGAAGTTTGTCTGGTTTTTAAGAAGAAAAGTAGGGAAAAGAAAAGAAGAGTCATGAAATGTTTTTTATGAAAGATTTATAGCTGCATTGAATGAGCTTTCAGCTGATGCAGGACCCCATGAGTCTATTTGGATTGAGTTATTCTTAGAGCTTGATGAGCGTGACTCAGTTAATTGGTCTACTACCTTGAGACAAGAGAGTGTTGCATGTATAAAAGAATGGATAGCTGAGATTGAAAGAATGAAATCTGAAAATGTACACAAGATTGAGCACTGTGAGGGAGATGAATCCGTGAGTGGATATTCCTCCTATGATGCTAAAGGTGATTATTATTCTCAGCATGATAATTTAGATGTGTATTCAAAGAAAGAAGAAATTTGTGAGAACATAAGTAATTGTTTGAGTAATCATGAGCCCATTGACGTTTTAGATTTTAATGATATGGATCACCTTGTTGTTAAGTTCAATTCACAAAATGTTTGCAACCCCAGTTATGAAACTATGTTGCAACATATAGCAAAACTTTATGAGCAGCATGATAAAGGTTATGATGCAGATGCGAGTTGTTGTAATGATGAAACAAATGTGCATAGAGACATGTGTTTCTAAATTTGGTGAGTCTATGGAATGATCTATCTGCTTATTGTTGATGTAGTTATGTGTCTGTAATCGTTGTATTTAATGCATCAAAAGAGTGTCGCCCCCTAGGTCTAGAAGAACCTGAAGTGCAGGAGGACCAATTAGGGTCCTATGTTATGTTGTCCAAGCCCTGATGTGTTTTGTAGACTGAAATTGGCCATTCCATAGAAGGATTGTAGGTGTACTTGGGTTAACTAGATTTGGTGAACAACAAAAATGGCGACTCTCCTGGGGAAAGAGATGTAAGAATTTTGGCAAGTCAAATCCATGAGTCTGGCCATATCCATTTGAGGAAAAGTCATAAAAGTGTTGTAAATCTGAAAGTGTTTTCAGATCTATTGTTATCTGCCTGGTAGTGTTGTATGAAGTTAGGAATGTCTTCTTTGTGAGAGTCAATTCCTATCCAAGTGTTGAAAGTCTGCTATCTTTTTATCTTTGTGTAAGTCCAGATATGTTCATGTTCTACAAATGGTTTAATAAATTCTCACAGTAGTGAGTGGCGACTCTGAAAGATCTCTGCACCAGTGTGCACTATTGTAAAAAATTTAAAGGATTTGGTGAACTTATAGCAAAGAGGTAACAGAGACTAGGAGTTCAGAGATAGAAGGTCCGGTCAAAGAGAAATATGAAGTGAACAGTAGCAACAGTTATTTTACCAGGTATTCCTCAAAGTTTTTATCAAATAATTATGTTCCTTATAAGTTGAAATAGTCACCATTGAAAGGAAAAGAAATTTGCAGTATGCATGCTTCATGTTTTACAATAAATCTCAGTCATAAGTGATGGGAGAAGTGTGTATAATTCTAAAAATTAATGACTGCAATGTTTTGAAAAGAATTTATGAAACAGTAAAATGCATCAGCATGATAATGGTTCAATAGATGTTTTAAACCTGATGGATCTAGATGTAGTTCCTAGATCTGAAAATCCTTTGTCAAATCTGAAAGAGATTGAAAGAGAAATTAAAGTATGTCTTCAAAAGATCCAAGAGAAGTTTGTCTGGTTTTTAAGAAGGAAAGTAGGGAAAAGAAAAGAAGAGTCATGAAATGTTTTTTATGAAAGATTTATAGCTGCATTGAATGAGCTTTCAGCTGATGCAAGACCCCATGAGTCTATTTGGATTGAGTTATTCTTAGAGCTTGATGAGCCTGACTCAGTTAATTGGTCTACTACCTTGAGAGAAGAGAGTGTTGCATGTATAAAAGAATGGATAGATGAGATTGAATGAATGAAATCTGAAAATGTACACAAGATTGAGGACTATGAGGGAAATGAATTCGTGAGTGGATATGCCTCCTATGATGCTGAAGGTGATTATTATTCTCAGCATAAAAGTTTAGATGTATATTCAAAGCAAGAAGAAATTTGTGAGAACATAAGTAATTGTTCAAGTAATCATGAGCCTATTGTCGTTTTGAATTTTAATGATACGGATCACCTTGTTGTTAGGTTCAATTCACAAAATGTTTGCAACCCCAGTCATGAAACTATGTTGTAACATATAGCAAAACTTTATGAGCAGCATGAGAAAGGTTATGATGTAGATGCGAGTTGTTGTAATGATGAAACAAATGTGCATAGAGACATGTGTTTCTAAATTTGGTGAGTCTGTGGAATGATCTATCTGCTTATTGTTGATGCAATTATGTGTCTATAATCATTGTATGTAATGCATCAAAAGGGTGTCCCCCACTAGGTTTATCAGAACCTGAAGTGTAGGAGAATCAATTAGGGTCCTATGTTATGTTGTCCAAGCCCTGATGTGTTTCGTAGACTGAAATTGGCCATTTCATAGAAGGATTGCAGGTGTACTTGGGTTAACCAGATTTGGTGAACAACAAAAATGGTCACTCTACTGGGGAAAGAGATGTAAGAATTTTGGCAAGTCAAATCCATGAAACTGGCCATATCCATTTGAGGGAAGAGTCATAAAAGTGTTGTCAATCTGAAAGTGTTTTCAGATCTATTGTTATCTGGCTGGTAGTGTTGTATGAAGTTAGGAATGTCTTCTTTGTGAGAGTCAATTCCTATCCAAGTGTTGAAAGTCTGCTATCTTTTTATCTTTGTGTAAGTCCAGATATGTTCATGTTCTACAAATGGTTTTATAAATTCTCACAGTGGTGAGTGACGACTCTGAAAGATCTCTATACTAGTGTGCACTATTGTAAAAAATTTAAAGGATTTGGTGAACTTACAGCAAAGAGGTAACAGATGCTAGGAGTTCAGAGATTGAAGGTCCAGTCAAAGAGAAATAAGAAATGAACAACAACAACAGTTATTTTACCAGTTATTCCTCAAAGTTTTTATGAAATAATTATTTTCCTTATAAGGTGAAACGGTCACCATTGAAAGGAAAAGAAATTTATAGTATGCATGCTTCATGTTTTACAATAAATCTCAGTCATAAGTGACGAGAGAAGTGTGTATAATTCTAAAAATTAATGACTGGAATGTTTTGAAAATTATTTATGAAATAATAAAATGCATCAGCATGATAATGGTTCAATATATATTTTAAACCTGATGGATCTAGATGTAGTTCCTAGATCTGAAAATCCTTTGTCAAATCTGAAAGAGATTGAAAGAGAAATTAAAGTTTGTCTTCAAAAGATCCAAGAGAAGTTTCTCTGGATTTTAAGAAGGAAAGTAGGGAAAGGAAAAGAAGAGTCATGAAATGTTTTTTATGAAAGATTTATAGCTGCATTGAATGAGCTTTCAGCTGATGCAAGACCCCATGAGTCTATTTGGATAGAGTTATTCTTAGAGCTTGATGAGCCTGACTCAGTTAATTGATTTACTACCTTGAGAGAAGAGAGTGTTGCATGTATAAAAGAATGGATAGATGAGATTGAAAGAATGAAATTTGAAAATGTACACAAGATTGAGGACTGTGAGGGAGATGAATCCGTGAGTGGATATGCCTCCTATGATGCTGAAGGTGATTATTATTCTCAGCATGATAGTTTAGATGTGTATTCAAAGCAAGAAGAAATTTGTGAGAATATAAGTAATTGTTCAAGTAATCATGAGCCCGTTGACGTTTCAGATTTTAATGATATGGATCACCTTGTTGTTAAGTTCAATTCATAAAATGTTTGCAACCCCAGTTATGAAACTATGTTGCAACATATAGCAACACTTTATGAGCAACATGAGAAAGGTTATGATGCAGATGTGAGTTGTTGTAATGATGAAACAAATATACATAGAGACATGTGTTTCTAAATTTGGTGAGTCTGTGGAATGATCTATTTGCTTATTGTTGATTCAGTTATGTGTCTGTAATCGTTGTATTTAATGCATCAAAAGGGTGTCCCCCCCCTAGGTCTAGAAAAACATGAAGTGCAGGAGGATCAATTAGGGTCCTATGTTATGTTGTCCAAGTCCTGATGTGTTTTGTAGACTGAAATTGGCCATTTCATAGAAGGATTGCAGATGTACTCGGGTTAACCAGATTTGGTGAACGACAAAAATGGTGACTCTGCTGGGGAAAGGGATGTAAGAATTTGGGCAAGTCAAATCCATGAGTCTGGCCATATCCATTTGAGGGAAGAGTCATAAAAGTGTTGTAAATCTGAAAGTGTTTTCAGATCTAATTTTATTTGCCTAGTAGTGTTGTATGAAGTTAGGAATGTCTTCTTTGTGAAAATCAATTCCTATCCAAGTGTTGAAAGTCTGTTATCTTTTTATCTTTGTGTAAGTCCAAGTATGTTCATGTTCTACAAATGGTTTTATAAATTCTCATAGTGGTGAGTGGCGACGCTGAAAGATCTTTGCACCAGTGTGCACTATTGTAAAAAATTTAAAGGATTTGGTGAACTTACATCAAAGAGGTAACAGATGCTAGGAGTTCAGAGATTGAAGGTCCAATCAAAGAGAAATAAGAAGTGAACAGCAACAGCAGTTATTTTACCAGGTATTCCTCAAATTTTTTATGAAATAATTATGTTCTTTATAAGGTGAAACCATCACCATTGAAAGGAAAATAAATTTGCGGTATGCATGCTTCATGTTTTACAATAAATCTCAGTCATAAGTGATGGGAGAAGTGTGTATAATTCTGAAAATTAATGACTGCAATGTTTTGAAAAGAATTTATGAAACAATAAAATGCATCAGCATGATAATGGTTCAATAGATGTTTTAAACCTGATGGATCTAGAAGTAGTTCCTAGATCTGAAAATCCTTTGTCAAATCTGAAAGAGATTGAAAGAGAAATTAAAGTATGTCTTCAAAAGATCCAAGAGAAGTTTGTCTGGTTTTTAAGAAGAAAAGTAGGGAAAGGAAAAGAAGAGTCATCAAATGTTTTTTATGAAAGATTTATAGCTACAATGTTCAAATGAGCTTTCAGCTAATGCAAGACCCCATGAGTCTATTTGGATAGAGTTATTCTTAGAGCTTGATGAGCCTGACTCAGTTAATTGGTCTACTACCTTGAGAGAAGAGAGTGTTGCATGTATAAAAGAATGGATAGATGAGATTGAAAGAATGAAATCTGAAAATGTACACAAGATTGAGGACTATGAGGGAGATGAATCTGTGAGTGGATATGCCTCCTATGATGCTGAAGGTGATTATTATTCTCAGCATGATAGTTTAGATGTGTATTCAAAGCAAGAAGAAATTTGTGAGAGCATAAGTAATTGTTCGAGTAATCATGAGCCCATTGATGTTTCAGATTTTAATGATATGGATCACCTTGTTGTTAAGTTCAATTCACAAAATGTTTGCAACCCCAGTTATGAAACTATGTTGCAACATATAGCAACACTTTATGAGCAGCATGATAAAGGTTATGATGTAGATGCGAGTTGTTGTAATGACAAAACAAATGTGCATAGAGACATGTGTTTCTAAATTTGCTGAGTCTGTGGAATGATCTATCTGCTTATTATTGATTCAGTTATGTGTCTGTAATCGTTGTATTTAATGCATCAAAAGGGTGTCCCCCCCTAGGTCTAGCAGAACCTGAAGTGCAGGAGGATCAATTAGGGTCCTACGTTATGTTGTCCAAGCCCTAATGTGTTTCATAGACTAAAATTGGCCATTTCATAGAAGGATTGCAGGTGTACTTGGGTTAACCAGATTTGGTGAACAACAAAAATGGCGACTCTGCTGGGGAAAGAGATGTAAGAATTTTTGCAAGTCAAATCCATGAGTCTGGCCATATCCATTTGAGGGAAGAGTCATAAAAGTGTTGTAAATCTAAAAGTGTTTTCAGATCTATTGTTATATGCCTGGTAGTGTTGTATGAAGTTAGGAATGTCTTCTTTGTGAGAATCAATTCCTATCCAAGTGTTGAAAGTCTGCTATCTTTTTATCTTTGTGTAAGTCCAAGTATGTTCATGTTCTACAAATGGTTTTATAAATTCTCACAGCAGTGAGTGGCGACTCTGAAAGATCTCTGCACCAGTGTGCACTATTGTAAAAAATTTAAAGGATTTGGTGAACTTACAACAAAGAGGTAACAAATGCTAGTAGTTCAGAGATTGAAGGTCCAATCAAAGAGAAATAAGAAGTGAACAACAACAGCAGTTATTTTACCAGGTATTTCTCAAATTTTTAATGAAATAATTATGTTCTTTATAAGGTGAAACAGTCACCATTGAAAGGAAAAGAAATTTGCAGTATGCATGCTTCATGTTTTACAATAAATCTTAGTCATAAGTGATGGGAGAAGTGTGTATAATTCTGAAAATTAATAACTGCAATGTTTTGAAAAGAATTTATGAAACAATAAAATGCATCAGCATGATAATGGTTCAATAGATGTTTTAAACCTGACGGATCTAGATGTAGTTCCTAGATCTGAAAATCCTTTGTCAAATCTGAAAGAGATTGAAAGAGAAATTAAAGTATGTCTTCAAAAGATCCAAGAGAAGTTTGTCTGGTTTTTAAGAAGGAAAGTAGGGAAAGAAAAAGAAGAGTCATGAAATGTTTTTTATGAAAGATTTATAGCTGCATTGAATGAGCTTTCAGCTGATGCAAGATCCCATGAGTCTATTTAGATAGAGTTATTCTTAGAGCTTGATGAGCCTGACTCAGTTAATTGGTCTACTACCTTGAGAGAAGAGAGTGTTGCATGTATAAAAGAATGGATAGATGAGATTGAAAGAATGAAATCTGAAAATGTACACAAGATTGAGGACTATGAGGGATATGAATCCATGAGTGGATATGCCTCGTATGATGCTGAAGGTGATTATTATTCTCAGCATGACAGTTTAGATGTGTATTCAAAGCAAGAAGAAATTTGTGAGAACATAAGTAATTGTTCGAGTAATCATGAGCCCATTGACGTTTCAGATTTTAATGATGTGGATCACCTTGTTGTTAAGTTCAATTCACAAAATGTTTGCAACCCCAGTTATGAAACTATGTTGCAACATATAGCAACACTTTATGAGCAGCATGATAAAGGTTATGATGCAGATGCGAGTTGTTGTAATGACGAAACAAATGTGCATAGAGACATGTGTTTCTAAATTTGGTGAGTCTGTGGAATGATCTATCTGCTTATTGTTGATGCAGTTATGTGTCTATAGTCGTTGTATTTAATGCATCAAAAGGGTGTCCCCCCCTAGGTCTAGCAGAACCTGAAGTGCAGGAGAATCAATTAGGGTCCTACGTTATGTTGTCCAAGCCCTAATGTGTTTCATAGACTGAAATTGGCCATTTCATAGAAGGATTGCAGGTGTACTTGGGTTAACCAGATTTGGTGAACAACAAAAATGGCGACTCTGCTGGGGAAAGAGATGTAAGAATTTTTGCAAGTCAAATCCATGAGTCTGGCCATATCCATTTGAGGGAAGAGTCATAAAAGTGTTGTAAATCTGAAAGTGTTTTCAGATCTATTGTTATCTGCCTGGTAGTGTTGTATGAAGTTAGGAATGTCTTCTTTGTAAGAGTCAATTCCTATCCAAGTGTTGAAAGTCTGCTATCTTTTTATCTTTGTGTAAGTCTAAATATGTTCATGTTCTACAAATGGTTGTGTAAATTCTCACAGCGGTGAGTGGCGACTCTGAAATATCTCTACACCAGTGTGCACTATTGTAAAAAAATTAAAGGATTTGGTGAACTTACATTAAATAGGTAACAGATGCTAGGAGTTCAGAGATTGAAGGTCCAATCAAAGAGAAATAAGAAGTGAACAACAACAACAGTTATTTTACTAGGTATTCCTCAAATTTTTAATGAAATAATTATGTTCTTTATAAGGTGAAACATTCACCATTGAAAGGAAAAGAAATTTGTAGTATGCATGCTTCATGTTTTACAATAAATCTCAGTCATAAGTGATGGGAGAAGTGTGTATAATTCTGAAAATTAACGACTTCAATGTTTTGAAAAGAATTTATGAAACAGTAAAATGCATCGGCATGATAATGGTTCAATAGATGTTTTAAACCTGATGGATCTAGATGTAGTTCCTAGATCTTAAAATCCTTTGTAAAATCTGAAAGAGATTGATAGAGAAATTAAAGTATGTCTTCAAAAGATCCATGAGAAGTTTGTCTGGTTTTTAAGAAGGAAAGTAGGGAAAAGAAAAGAAGAGTCATGAAATGTTTTTTATGAAAGATTTATAGTTGCATTGAATGAGCTTTCAGCTGATGCAAGACCCCATGAGTCTATTTGGATTGAGTTATTCTTAGAACTTGATGAGCCCGACTCAGTTAATTGGTCTACTACCTTGAGAGAAGAGAGTGTTGCATGTATAAAAGAATAGATAGATGAGATTGAAAGAATGAAATCTGAAAATGTACACAAGATTGAGGACAGTGAGGGAGATGAATCCGTGAGTGGATATGCCTCCTATGATGCTTAAGGTGATTATTATTCTCAGCATGATAGTTTAGATGTGTATTCAAAGCAAGAAGAAATTTGTGAGAACATAAGTAATTGTTTGAGTAATCATGAGCTCCTTGAAGTTTCAAATTTTAATGATATGGATCACCTTGTTGTTAAATTCAATTCACAAAATATTTGCAACCCCAGTTATGAAACTATGTTGCCACATATAGCTACGCTTTATGAGTAGCATGATAAAGGTTATGATGCAGATGCGAGTTGTTGTAATGATGAAACAAATGTGCATAGAGACATGAGTACCATTGATTTAATTCCTTTATCAGATTGGGACAATGTTTACAACTCAAAGGATGAAGCCAAGGAAAATGAAAATGAAGAAGAAGGTTCACTAAGTAGTGAACAAATTTTAGAACTCTTAGTTGATGATTTTCAAAGGTATGCATCCAAAAATGTGCCCAATCTCTCACACCCAACCAGTACATGTTTTGATACTGATGATGTTTTTGAGGGTGTGAAGTATGATATGTATGTTGATTCTTTCCTTGAATTTGATTTGAGTGATGGACAAGATAAAAATGCATATAGGATTGATAGGTGTGATAATGTAGATTCATATGTTGATATGAACTTAGATTTTGGTATGCATGGTGTGGATCTTGTTGTTAAAAGGCATGACAAGTCTGAAAAACTTTTCCCTGATTTGCAAGTGGGAAATGAACCATTGACAAGTGACAATCATGTATTTTCATGTGTGCAAAGTGCTGATAGAAATTGTGATCAGCAAGTGGAAGTGCAGTCATGATATGAGGAAATTTTCCTCTCTAGTTTGCAAGCCATCATTGTGGAAGAGTGTTCATCATTTGAGCAAACTAGCAATAGAGATGTGCCTGATGTTTTCAACTTTCAGAATAAGTTAGGCCACTTTTCATTTCAGTTGGGAAAGAGTGGTAAAGAGTATGGCACTCTTATGTCACCTAGTGATCAACCCTTTCAACATTCATTTGGTTTCCAAAGATTGAATGATTATGAACATGTTGATGATTATGTTTTATGTGATCAGCTGATTAGAAGTGGAAGTGTTTCTGAACAGGCAGATGTCAATGGTGATTTCAACTTACCTTTGATTTGTGGAAACGAAAATCATGTGTTTGACAAAGGTAAGAATCGCTTTCAGTTTTGATGGCCCAGGGCCATTTATAAGTTGTATATTTTGTATAGTCGCTTTGCTTTCAGTTGTGTGGTTTTCAATAAAGTGCCATGTTGTTTGGGTAGAATAAGGATGCCCTATTTTTGAGAAGAGTAGAGATGTGATCCGTTTTTGGGTGGTATGCTTAACCATAGATTTTGGATTCTTGTGTTTATCTTCCAATCAACCATCCCCAGTCAGAGCCACTATTGGGACTCATTAAAATTGAGTCAAGTTTTGAGGCCCAATTCAAAGTTTTGCTTTGCATTTCCAAATGAGTTAGTTTGAATGGCCTAGTTAGAGAGGGCAAAATGGAGCCAGTTGATTTTTAGAGGGTAAGGTTTGGGAAACATGTCCTACACCTTTCATTTGGCCTATTCAGTGATGTGCAACTTTCAGAATTTAGTTTGGATAAGTTTACCAGGTACCCATTTCGAGGGATGACCTAAAAGTGCATTTTAGGCACAAATGCAGATTTTATTGAGTAGCCTACTTTGGGTTTTTACATATTTTGCCCTGTTGATTGTCATGAAGAAATTAAAAATGGATTGAATTGTATGTATAAATTTGAGTCAGCATGCAAAATTTCAATTCTTCATGAATCCATTTGCTCAGTTTACCAAGCTCGAACTGTTTGCAGTTTGTGAGTTTTGACAAGTCCCTGTTTCAGTAGCTAGTCAGAGCCCCATTTTGCACAAGTGTAAAAGTTGCCTTAGTAAGTTTTATGCCAGAATGTTTGTTTCAGGCTATTGTTGGTATAATTGATGAGTCATGTTTCAAATTTCAAGCCTCTGCCAATTCGTTTGATCGGTTTTCAAAAGGGTTTCTTAAGCCATCTATTTCAGTGATCCGTACTTTCAGTGCTATATCAGTTAAAGTTGCTATTTTCATGAGCGCGCCATTTGCACCCAGTCAGACTTTTGGTCAAACTGAGAATCCAAAGATTTAATATGTACTTCAAGGTACCTGTGTTTCAAATTTGAGGGACTACGGAGGTCATTTGATATTTTTGAGAAAGGCATCATGTGTTGCCAGAACATTGACTTCATCAAGTCCGCAGTGTCAACAAAGCCAGTTGGACATTTTTGGAAATTAATATCTCTTCACTCGGGACTCATCTTTTAAAACCATTTGGTAGAGTTCGTGCTTGTATATCAGAGTACATGCTTGTCAGATGGCGAGGTCCAGAAAGGTGTTTTGACTGACTTGAAAAATATGTCTTCACGATTAAATGCGAAAATGTGGCGCAAGTGCGTGAAAGTTGCAAAACTAAGTCTGGTGAATAAAAAATGGTGCCAATCATTTCCAAAGGTATGTTTGAGGTTCGTAAGTCATTTCAAAGGTCAGTTGAACGAAAACGAAAAAAAAATTTAGTCGGACCCACTTTGGGGCCCAACCTGGCTCATGCCAGTGCACTAATTTTATGGTGAAGTGGATTTAAAATAATGTGGTGCACTCATAACAAAATAAATGGAATGGATTTCAATGCTTTTACAATGGGATTCTCAAAGTAATAGTTGCTAACAATCATTTATTTGGCGAATTTATCTTAAGTTGAATTTTGTTGTGCGGTGTGAGGTGCCAGATGCAAGAGTTTTAAATAAATGGAATTTGTTGAAAGGGCATGGAAGTTTCCAAAGAAAGTGTGATTGCCAGGTGTAAAGTAAATTACATAACCATGGCCATATCCTCCCACGCGAGTTGAAGACCATAGAAAGTCTCAGGCAAATTCAAATGGTGGAGGGCTATGCTTTTAAATAACGTTCAGCAATTTGCAATTGACATAATGAAATGTCTTTCCTTTTGCTGTTCGCATGGTGTTTGGGCTGAAGAGCCATTTGAAAATGAAGCAATACTTCAGCAAATAAAACTCCAATGCCAAATTCCCCCCTCTGTTGTAGAGTTTGGAGGCTATTTTAACTTTCAAGCAAACACATTTGGAAGTGTTGGAGAGGGCAGCTTTGAAGTTTATTAAGATGCAACACTTGAATGGCTTCCCCTCCTCCCACATACAGCAGCCCCATGGTGAAATTCAAGCAAATTCCATTTTTAACCTCCCGGCAAATGCCTTTGGCTGGTGTAAAGCCAAATTCCACAACCTTCCCAGCATCCTCCTTGTTGTGTGTGATGGCTGGGAGTGCAATTTAAAATTGCAAACAAGGTAACAACAGTCTCCTCCCTCATGTGGACCATGAAATCATCCAAGCAAATAAAATGGAAGGTGCACATAATTAAGAACCATGACCTTTGCCAGCAATCCTCCCTCACGTGCTATGGTTGGGCATTGAAGTAAGAAGGCTTCAGAACTTTCAAAGTAGATGTAATAAAATCCTCCCTTACGTACAACAGAATGCATAAATCCTTATGTGCAACAGGCAACGTGGTGGTGAATGCCAGTTAAAAAAATTTCAAATGCATTGGCCTCCCTCCTCCTTGTCGTGTGTCTCTGACCTGTGGAGATGTGAGTAAGGTTTTAAATTTTTAAAGTTTGTATTGGTTGGTGTAAAGCTGAATCCACATTCTTTGCTGGTCTCTCCCTCCTGCAGTGGAAATGTTGGAAGGCATTAAACTTCAGCAGAAAGCTTCAGAAGCGAATGCATTTGGCAAGTGGTAATGGAAGGGGGCATTAAAATCCCAAACAAAATGAATGGGCAGTGCCATTAAAACTCAGGGAAAGGCTCAGAAAACACAGTCCCAAGCGAAATCCTTTATCCCACATTCGTTGGGAAGTGGGATTTTATGCTATTTATAACAAATAAGACACCCATCTAATATGTCAAAGCCTTAAGGGCTTTTGACGCAAGGTGCTAAGGGCGCCCAAGGTGGACCCCACATGTGTGGGCGCAGAGCCCAAGGTGATCGAGGAGGCTGACTGAGTGGTGACTAAGTGGACCCCACGCATGCACGGTTCCCAAGGTGGGCAAATTTTTGCAAAGGAGGGGCAGGTTAACGAGCGAGCAAGTTGCAGGAGATCGACGACCGGTGTGACTTCATGAAGGAGAGATGCTCGTGAGTTAAGGGTTGTGAAATGGCAAAAGAACCAGGCTTAGTGAAGGGAGTTAAAGATCGAGCAAGTCCAGAAAGATCCAACAGCTCGCGCGATTTCGGAGACCGAAGATGCTCGCCGGTTAGCCATTCTGAAATAGTGAAAGCCAGGTGGCAGGTCTAGTTGGCATTCCAGTAGGCGGGTCTCGTTCGAGTGGCGCTGAGGTGGCACATAGGTGGCAGACACATGGCAATGACTTGGCGACGAGCAAGCAGCTTGGTGGCGGACACGTGGCGGAGTGATGAGGTGTCATCCCAGATGGTGCCCAGTGGACCCCATTGACCAATCAGAGACCGCCACGTGGTAGGGCATCAGGCCAAAATTAGAGCCAAAAATCAAAGTTAAAATCAGATTTAATATATAGTTTCAACTATATTGAAAATTGAAAAATTTAAATGATTGTGTACACATGAGTGATTAATTCGCTCAGAGGCTTATTTTTGGCTAAAATATGAAGTATTATATATTGCCGGAAAGCTCTTGAGATGAGGAATGCAACTATGGAGTTAGTTTCAATAGATATGGGATATTTTGAGAGCAATTTCCATGGGAATGAAGAAGGTATTTTTGCAGTCAGGGACAAAGGAGACACTTGGCAATTTCGGTTGCAGACCTAATATTTTCCCTCTTCCTTCTTATTCCAATTTTTTTCTCATTGTAATGGTTCCAGAAATTTGGGAAGTGGCTCCATTTTTACATGGTTTTCATTTCTAAGTTCTCTTCAATATTGTATAGGGTAGGGTTTTTCTTTTGAGTAATAGAGTACTTTCTTGCTGTAGATGTTTTGCTGCAGGTTCTTGTGTATGTAAGGCATGCACAAATTCACACAGAATTTGTCTCTGAATGTATACCTCTTTGTTATAAATTGAAGCCTCAAGGATGCTAAAGTTTGTCAATTTCAAGGAGATTGTTGTGGTTGTTTGCAGGCATTCTTCAAGAAAGAATTTAAATTCTGTAATAGATCATAGATAATGGGATATATATTTTTTAGATCTGATGATTTTGTGAGTGAGCTGAATAATGCATTTTTGTAAGGCATTAATGTAGGGATATTTAATGATGAAGGTGGATTTGCAGTACATGCTTTCATTTACAGTTTGATATATGACTCTGTTGCCCTTGGATAAGGCATTGATCTTGCAAGTTTGGGGATGTTTTCAGATCAAACATATTAAAAGATAAATCTATTTCCCTTTATGTTTAGGGGTTAATGTTTTATCCTTCCAAAGCTCTATTTCACTTATTATTTGTATAAGATCCAGCCCAATCTGTACATGTTACCTAATTTGGTGAGCTTGTGGAACGGTCTATCTGCTTATTGTTGATGCAATCATATGTTTGTAATTGTTGTATTTAATGCATCAAAAGGGTGTCCCCCCCTAGGTCTAGCAGAACCTGAAGTGCAAGAGGATCAATTAGGGTCCTACGTTATGTTATCCAAGCCCTGATGTGTTTCATAGACTGAAATTAGCCATTTCATAGAAGGATTGCAGGTGTACTTGGGTTTATCACTTCTGGTGAACAACAGGTTCTAGCCTCTCCAATAGCATCTAAGTTCCCATCGGGATGGTATCATCAACAAATTGTTGATGAGAGAAAATAGTAGAGTCAGAGGAAGGGTGGAGGCCCTTTAGGCTTCCCTCTTTAACCATCTTTTGAAGATACCTTCCAAGACTTTTCGCCATAATAGTGAAAAGGATAGGGGAGATGGGATCCCCCTGTCTAATGCCCCTAGAGGACTGAAAGAAATGAGAAGGTGACCCATTGACTAAAATAGAGGTGTTGGTTGTAGAAATAAGCTACCATATAAGCTTCGTTACCTTCTTTCCAAAGCCAAAATCCTCTAAAATCTTAAGAAGAAAATCCCAATCCGTCCTATCATAGGCTTTTGACAAATCCAGCTTAAGAAGAAAACCATGTCTCTTAGACTCAACAAGAGAATGAATATTTTTGTGCACTATAACTATTGAATATAGGATTTGTCTCCTAGAGATAAATCCAATCTACTAAGAAGAAATGAGAAGAGGAAGCATAGTCAACAATCTAGATGTGAGCACTAACAATGGTATCTAATAGGATTTTTGCTTGGAAACACAAGTGGTTGACGCTTTTGGGAAAGATTTTGATGATTAAGTCAGTCCTTAATGTTGTTCAAATTTATCTTATGCTTATTTTAAATCTTCTTAAGAATTTTTGAAACCAACTTCAAAAAATATTGAGATCTTTTTTGAGATGATAATGTTAATGGGAAAGCTAGGATTCCCCTTTTAGCTTGGAATAAGGTTTGTTTGCCCAAAATTTATGGGGGTATAGGCATCCGTGATTTAGATTTTCAAAATAAGGCTCTAGGAGCCAAATTGGTTTGGAAGTTATACCAGAATCCTAATTCAAAGTGGGGTAAGCTTATGTTTTCCAAATACATGAATAATTCTAGTAGAGAAAGGATTTTTATTGCTTCTTCATTACCTCTGGATTCCTTGATTTGGAATTTTTTGTCCTCTTGTAGAGATGTGATACTGTCCCATTTGTCCTGGTTGATTCATAATGGTCACAAGGATCACTTTTGGGATGATACTCGGAACATGCATTCTCCTTTGCACCTTGTTAGGGATTGGGCAGAGTTGTAGGATTATCTAATATCCCTTTGGGGTAATTTTGTTGCAAATTATTTTTATGTGGACACTTCTGGTAGATCTCCAAGGGCTAAGTGTAAATCTATTGATTTACTTCCCTTCCCACATGACTTAAAGGATGCTTATTATTGTGAATTGTCATAGAGGTCAATTTTTTTTACTAACAGAGAGATGAATTTATTTGGACGAAGGCTAAGAATGGGGGTTATACTGTTAGGGATGGGTATGCTTCTCTTGTTGATGTTTCAAGATTCCTTTGTTGTATTGATAGATTATTTTGGGGTCCTTCTTGTCTTCCTAAGGCTAACACTTTTGCTTGGTTGGCTTATCAAGATAGGGTTTTGACTAGTTTAAGGTTGGATAGGTTGGGAATTGCTGCTATTTTCCCTTGTGTCTTGTGTGGGTACTTCATGGAATCTTCTGATCATCTATTCCTACATTCTCCTTTTGCTAGATATTGTTGGTATTGGCTCCTCCCTAAGCTACGGTGGTCAACACCTTTTTGTCCTTCACTCCAATCCCGGTTCCAGAGTTGGCCTTCATTGTTTTCTTCCTCTGTGTTTGCTTGCTTTTGGGATATGATTCCTTCTCTTGTGGTTTGAAATATTTGGTTAGAGAAGAATAATCACATATTTAAGAAGTATTTTTCATCTTTTCATGATGTTATTTTCAAAATTGAAAAATCTATTTCTAAGGTGGTTATGAGTAATTTATATAGAAATTTATCTAATCTCAAATATTTTTCCTCTTGGGATGACAAGATTCTCTCAGCTTGGCTACTTTTGCATCCTCTACCTAAGCATGTATTTGTTCCTTTGATCTCAAAAAATTTAGCAGGAGTCAGGTTAAATGGATTCCTCCCCTAATAAATTTAAGCTCAATTATGATGGGGTTCTCTGGGAAACCCAAGTATTTTAGGGATTGGGGCTCTCATTTCTAATTCGGCTAGTAATATTGTTTTGGCTACTTGAAAATTAGTTTTGGTTGGTATTAATAATAAGGTCGAATCAGAAGCATTAAGCTTGAGTCTAGATTTGGCCATTTCTCTTCAAATTGAAAAACATATTAGTGAAGGAGATTTTATGCTAACATTTCATGCTTTGACTAATAAGCAAGTGCATAATTGGATGTTGCAATATATTTTGGATGGCATATTATTACAGTTAAAATGTTTTAAACCTTATGAAATAGCTCACTATTTTTTTGAGGATAATGTGGTTGTAGATTTGTTGGCTAATAAAGCCATTGATGAACAGATTGAGTTTCAAGAGGTGGCAGGCTATACTTTGCCACCCTTGATGACATAAGATTTGGTTTAATTATTACCTCGATTTTTTTTTTCTCATTGATGCATTTCAGTTTATGATTTCTTTACCATATATTTGATGGTCTTGGTGTGTGCCATATATGTAGGGGTTCATTATGCTTATTTATGGCATATATTGGCTTTGATTTTAAATGTGTCGTTATTTATCAAGGGTTGCCACCTTTTTTCCTTGGCACCTTATATTAATTATTATTGTTTTGATGGTCTTTGGTAGATTGCGATACATTTGAATTATTTTTATATCATTAACGGTTAAGGCATTGGTTGTATGTGTTACACCCGTATCATTAAATATATTTCTTAGCTGCCTTTTTTTGAGGTTTTATTACTCCCTTAGCGTAAGGGGTGACATTAACCTTTGTGTGCTTCTTGTTTTTCACACACTTCAAGTACTTTGGCTGACACACGATGGTATTAATGCCAATTATGATGGCATTTTATCTTGTTGGTTCTAATTGCTATATAATGCTTTGTTTTACTATTGTGGTTATCATTTTCCATTCTTCATGTCGACTATTTGTGAAATTATCTTGTATTGGGTCTTCATGGCTAATAAATTCTAGGATTTTGGTGTGGGATATTTCAGATATATTTCTTCACCCCTTCCTCTATTCTTCTAATGAAGTGGATTATGTTATTTCTTGTTATCGTTTTGATGTTGGCATGTTTTCTTATGGTGGTTTCTTGTCTCTTAATAATATTCTTACTAATGGATAGCATGGAGAATTATTGCATGTAGCCAGGGGTGGACTTATTTGTAATAGGTATAATGATAGCATTCTGGAATTTGAAGCTTTGCTGGATTTTGTGGCACCTGGCATTCTAGCTGTTGCATTGGATGTGTTCACTGGAATCCATTATTTGTTGGAGATAATGATTTAATTAATGAAGACCCTTCAGCGGTGGTGCCATTGCAGTATATTCCTCTAGATGATTTGGGAAAGTATCAAAGCATGTCTTTCTTATCTCCCTTTGCAAGTCTAGGAAATCAAGTGCTTGAAAGCTATTGGTGTTGGTTTGGGGAAGTATCAAAGCACATCAAAGAAACAATCAATTATGAAGGTTCCACTTGTGCATGTATTTGTGTTGAAATTGATCGCTCAAAAGGTCTTCCTGTCAAGATTACATTAAGGATTGGTAACAAATGTTAGAGACAACAAGTATATTATGAAAAAATTATTTTCAGATGTAGGATATGTTTTTGAACAAATCATTGTACTTCCCACTCTAGCAAGAATCATTCTCATGTAAGGGCATGACCCACTTGGTGGAATGGAGTTTAATCTCATCACTATGTGGTTCATCCCAATAAAATATTAGATATCACTGCCCCAAATCCACTTCATGACAACTTGCATCTGTCATGTGCTTCTCCTTCACATGGCTCTCTCACTCCTACAACTAAGTCCATGAAAGAAGTTAATTTTGATGCAGGTATATTAGAGGCTTCCTAGATTTTGGGGGAGAATTATGAAATCAATCTTTCTCTCTCCATTGTGTCAACTAAGGAAACTAAAGACAATGTCTATGAAGAAATTTTGAATAGTTAAGAATGTATTGAATGGAATTCCTCTTCTAGGATTGAGTTGGAGTGGACAAAAGTAAAGGGGAAGAAAACTCCTCCTTTAAAATAAATGCATATGACCTTAATGTCAACAAAGAAAGAGAAAACTAATACATGTAAATATGATGCACACCCTCTTAGGTCATGCAAGTTCTGACATTTGTTGGTTTAATTTATACAGGAGTGGACCCCTTGTCCACAACTTACCTAAAAAAAGTATTACAATGGCAATATGGGGACAATGGAAACATTGGCAATTGGGAGTATTCGTACTTTTTCTCAAGGATAAGAATAAGAACAAATATAAAATAAAAATATCATAATATGACAATATACTAATTTACTCTTAAAAGCTTTTTTACTTTTGTAAAATTTTTAATAAAAATATAATAATGAGAATATATTAAAATTTTCACAATATACTTATATTAATTACGCTGAAGATGTATTACACTAACATAACGGATGCAAAAATGTTCATTAATAAAAAACAGAAGTATTTAATTTGATGTGTTTGTGACACTTAAATGCATGAAAAGGAAAAAAAATATTTTATTTATTTTCTTCTCTCAACTACCACTCTTGGTTCAATGATCAATCGGTTAATTCTATCTTCAACATGCAATCAATTAACTTTGTTATAATATAATAACTAGCAATTGCACCTTGGTGTGAAATGGGTATGCCAAAGAGATGTGGAAGGTCGATTGGAAAAAAATTGGTCTATTTTTTGCATAAATTTGTGTAGTATATAAGGTCAATTGGTAGGCGATGATTTTTTTTGTGCAACAAAGGTCTCAATGGAGAAGTGATAGCTTAAAATCAACCATGCATCCACTTACAAGGATCCAATCATAAGTAAAACAAAACCTTTGAATCGAGAAGATAATCAAGTTTCATTAGAAATAGACTCATGCTATGTTTGCAATAGGGTGAGAGTGAGAGAGAGGTTGAGATAGGGATAGAAAGAGGGATCTATGTAGAGGGGAAAGAGTGAGAGAGAGATGTGTAAAGAAATAGAGATAGAGAAGAAGATAGAGATATAGGTATATTTGAAGATAAAGATAGAGAATGAGGAGAGGAAAATGGAAAGGAGAGAGATATGGAGAAATAAAGAGAGAGGGGAGAGGAATAGATAGATATGGAAGAGAAAAATAAATATTGGAAGAGAGAGGGAGCTCGATAGAATGATAAAGATAGAAATAGGAAGTGATATGTAGACAAAGGGAGAGATATAATGGTAGAGATAGATATAGATAACTAGATAGAGATAAAAGGATAGATGAAATAAGTGATAAGGAGAGATAGATATAGAGAGGAAAAGATATATCAATATAGAGGTCCAAAAAGAGGGAGTGGAGAGAGAGAGGGAGAGAGATGGATGGATAGAGGGAGTCATGTCTAGAGATATAGGGGGAAGAGGAAGATAGAGGTAGATATAAATATAGAGTGAGAGAGGAAGAGAGAAAAAGAGGAAGAGATATAGAGTTCTATAAAAGAAGAGGGAGAGATATAGAGATATATATAGATGGTGAAATAGAGTTAGAGAGATAGAGAGAGGTGGAGAAGGAGAGCAATAAAGAGATGGAAAAATAGAGAGAACTAGAGATAGACAAGTAGATATGGAGAGAGGATGAAAGAAATAGGGGAGATAGAGGGAGATATAGACATATATTGGAAGAGAAAGAGAGATATAGTGATATACAAGAAGAAAAAGGGAGAGAGAGGTAGAGATAAAGAGATATATATTGGGATAGGGAGGAAATGAGGGAGGGAGAGATGAGGAGAGAGAGAGAGAGAGAGAGAGAGAGAGAGAGAGAGAGAGAGAGAGAGAGAGAGATGGAGTGAATGAGAGAGAGAGGTGGAGATAATGATACATAGATATAGAGGGGTAGAGAGATATATGAAGGAGATAGGGCAAGAAATAGTGAGGGAAAGAAGGTGACAAAGACAAGTAATAGAGAGAAAGGTTTAGACTTTAGAGAGATGGGGAGAGATAGAGAGGGGAAAAGATATAGAGATAGAGATAGCTATAGGGAGGGAGAAATAGGGAGTGTGTATACACATTATAGAGAGAAAAGTAATGGGGAGGGAGAGAGAAAGGGATATAATATAGAAAGACGAAGACAAAGGGATATGTAGGGATAGACGATAAGAATAGGGATAGAAAGGAGAGAGAGTAGATATAGCTTTTAAAATATAAAGGGTGTGAGAGAGAGGGGTAGATGAAAGGAGAGAAAATGGGGGAGAGGAAGAAGTAAAGATAGAAAAAGGGTGACAATGATAGAGAGGGAGATAGACAAATAGAAATATAAAGATATAGGAAGTTGTTGTCTTCAAAATCTGATTCCCTTTAACATCCTTAAAATAATATGATTAAACTTGGTGCAGAAGAGACAACAAAGATAAGGAAATTCTCAAGACAACATATGACAAGGTTTGATTGAACCTTCTACACTTCGGACTTACTCAGAGCCCAGGTGGGTATACCTTTGTGAATTGAATTCACACTTTCAAACATAAACCCACAACAAACCAGTCCAGAAAACTAGTGGATCTATTCACCTTGAAATCAACTGAAAACAAAGAATGGAGATTATATTTAAATTCAGCATTTCGATCAACAAAACATGCAATAAACAACTTCAATCAATACCAATGCCTTATCCAAGGTCACAGAGTCATCTAAACTCAGATAATACTACTCAAACAAAACATCTTTATGCGTCTCATTGGCTTGGTTTCTATTAATCCTTGTATATGCCTGACACCTACAAGAATTTATGCATTCCAAGTTAAGCTATGATCATCAAAATTCAAAGTCTCTTCCAAAGAGTTTACTGGTATGAGTGATCCCCGCATCTTTAATTTCCCTCCTAAAGAGAAAAGCTAACGAACACTTCTACTAAAATTGCTTTGCAATTCCATTCAAACAGAACAACCATGGATTATTTAGAATGAAAACAATAAACAAATTGTAAACACACTTGAAGACAACACAAAGCTTCACTCAAAACCGATGGTCTGTATATTGATATTTAGTTCAGGAAATATTACAAGAAGTTTTTGAATATTCTCCATTAGACTTAGAAAAGCTCAGATAAATTTCTACAGCATTTTCTTACAATTCTTTGCGATCATTTTTCCTCTAGTCCTGGTATCCATTTATAACAACATGGATGCACAAAGCTTCGGACTTCTTGAGGAGAGTTTGTTACAATCATTTCTTTCAAAATAAAGAGGTTACAAGCTTTTCGCAAAAGCAGTTACAAGCTCTTTTCGACCTCTATAGTTTCTTCAACAGGCTGTTCGGTTGCAACCTCTTCTACCTTTTCAGGGGCTCTCTCCAACTGTTCCAGATCATGGGTGGCATATTTAGTTGTCCACTCATCATACACCTCTTCTATCGGCCATGAGAAATTAATCACTGTATCCTTAGTTTTAGTCAACCTTTTCCAAGAATTTCTCATTTTGTTGACTTCTGAATTAAGAAAACCATAATGTGACTTAATTTTCTCTATCTCTTGTATTGTCAAAACAAAGAAAGAAGCATCATCTAGATCAATAATTCCTTTAACTCTTGCTTACAATTTAGCTTCTATCTCCTTAAGCCACATTTGTTTGTCCTTTAATTGATCTGGGCTAGCAAAAACTCCTGGGAGCAACTCAAAAACTTGATCAGTGTACTCCTTTTTGCACAAATTTACCTTCCTATCAACATTATCCACTTCTGCTGCTAATTGTACTAAGACTTTAGCGACATTAGAAGTGGATTTAATGATGGGATTGGCCCTTGCTTCATCGCAGGATACACACATAAACTCTAAATCTTGCTCCCTAGGCCTCCATTTGTCAAAAATAGGTGTCAAAATGGCCTTGTCTCTCTTGAGCTCATTCCATATATCCATAATTTTACCTACATTGTTGTAGAGCAATGAGGCATTTATTGTATCTGCAAAACTAGAAATTGTAGCCCTTACTCTCTCCTCATACTTCTTTGCATATAAGGCCTGAGCCTGTTTCAAGTTTTCTAATTCTTGAGGAGTAATTTCAACCATTTGAGAGCTGGAGGGTGCTGGAGATGATGGAAACTCAATGATAGGGCTAGTATGTAGAGGTCTTGCAGGAGAAGAGGAGATCATCAGTGTTGAAGACTCACCTTGATGGTATTGTCCAGTCAATTGGCTCTGCAGCTTGGCAATGATGCTATCCTTACCTCTTACTTCCTCCTTGGCATTGTTATAGGCTTTCAAAACTGTTTCAAACTTGACTTGGAGGGCCTCTTTCTCTTTGGCTTCCTTCTCTGCTACTACAACACTAAATTTTGTAGTCTCTAACACAGTGCTAGTAGCTTCCACTACCCCTGTACTCTGCACTCTCTTCACCATCATCCCACCAAGGTAACTTGACCCTAGGGTGTCTTTGCTTTTCTTACTCTCATTTCTCTTGAGAGACCACATGATGAGTGCAGCATTGTCCTTATTGAAAGTAATCCCCTCCATGGGTTTAGTCTCTTTTCTCACTGCATCTAGCACCAGGGCATCTGCTATATCCCATTCGGGTAAAATAAGCACTCCAGCTTGTGCTACCATATCTCTTCCTTGCTTAGGGGTGATGGTTTTGAATTCTTCCATCATCTCTTTCTTTATTTCCTCTTCTACTAGGGCTGGATCTTTATTGGGCTGCTCAACCTTTCTCTTTTCACATCTAGCATTATATTTATCTATGTGTCGTTTCCATATAAACTGCATAAATGCTTCTGATGTGACAAAATTGTTATCAGCTAAGAAGGCATTACTTGCCTGCTTTATCTCAGGATCCCACTCCTGGCCTTTGAGTTCAATGGTAGTGATATCCATTTCAGCAGCAATGGGTTCTTCTGGCATTCCTTCCTCCACTTCATCATAAGTATAGGCACTTTCCCCTAGACTACCTAACTGTAGGAGTTGCTCAGCTGCTGCTTGCTCATTTCCTATATGGATAGGGGATTGGGATGGGGAATACAAAGGTGTATCTAATTGTACTTCTTTCCCCACCCTTTGCTTCTTTGGGCTTTCTTGGATGTCAATGACATCTTGTATCTTCCTCTTTCCTTTGAAGGTAGAGGGCTCCCCTGTTGTAGGCATCAGCACACTATAACTGGATTTCTTATGCAATGTATAATCACCAGGAGGGATTACTTTGCTGGAAGCTGACCTACTTAAGATCATTCTCGCCTTTTCAAGGTTGCTTTTGATTACAGCTTCCCTCTTTTCCTTCAAGGTCTGCATCACATCTTCAAAGCAAACAATTAAAAACTTTATTTTCTCCTCCAGAGGGAAAAAGCTAGACAATGGGTCATAGCTGGCATCAAAATGATGCACAAAATCCAAGGCTTTCTTATAAGCCACCCACTTCTCTTTTCTCAGCTCCTGCTCATCTAGATCAAACTCATTTCTGATGAGGTCTTTAGGAAACTAGAATTGATGAGGCCTACCTCTGCATGTTGCCTTCTTTCTAAACATATCGTTGAAGAAGTCTTCTGGATTAGCACACCTAGACACTGTAGTGGACAAATGATAAGGCTTGAGGAAATCCTCAAAGCAATTCCAACCTCCCTTTGTTATTACAAATTGGTGGGCTATGGTAGCTGCGGGGAAAATAGTCCCTTTACCCCTGCCTGTCAACTCTGCTTCTTGTAAACCACCAATTTGTCTAAGGATCTCTGCAATTCCCACTTTGAGAGGGACCTGGTAAGGTAGAAAAAATGGGGTGCCTCTGAAACCAAACACTCTGAAAACTGTTGAGACTGGATACAAGTAAATATCACCCCAATTATGAACAATTTTTATGTTCTCTGTGAATCCTTTTGGTCTTATGAATTCCAGAAGAACTTTGGGGATTCTTGGGTTCTCAGAGCAAAGGAGAGTCCTTATCTTGGATGCAAAATATTTATCAAACTTCAAAAAATTGGCATCCTCTCTATCCATGACAACACAGTACTCCATAATTGTACCAGCATTTTTTCTCCTTCTTTCTCCTTGACAAGGTCTAGTCCACTGGCAAAGTAATCACCACCTTTGAAGAGAAAAAGATGCATCAGGAGTGAGTACCATCCGAAAGGCCTATCCACCTTTCCATTTTTGATTCCTGATAACCCTCCATGAATAGCATCAGCAATGAAAGAGGCATAATCAAATGTAATTGCAAGAGAAGGATTCAAAATCTGAGCAATCATTAACAGGAAATGATTTGGCATATTTGCTTCAACATCTTCTCCCCAAACTTGGCAAAGTGCCCAATACATTGCTTTAGCCCTCAGGGTGAACATACTTAATGAAAAGGGCTCTTGTGTGTTGGGTCCTACAACTGTTAACCCTCCTATCTTCACAAAAAACTCCTTGAGAGGCCCGTTCCTGAGATGACTCCTCTGTGCACCGTAAATTTGGGCTAATGATGTGAAATTTATAGGTTCTAGAAAATTGGTGAACTCATTAAGCCCAAAAGATTTCCTGAATTCCTCAGCATTAATCTCAACAAGGGTTTTCCCATTTATATCTCGAATGCTTCTTATGACTGGATCATAGTTGAGTGCAATTTGGGTCAACAGATCTATGTCCGTAAATACCCTTGGGACTACCAGTTTCCCAACATCTAATTCCCAAATACTGTTTTGCGGGGCCGGAGAATTTCTCATTCCAAATCCAATCTTAAACAACCCCAACCCAAACAATCCAACCTGTGGGTCTCTCAACCAGTTACCCTTGTCATATAGTCCTTCTCCTATCTTTAAATGGGGAGCCTTGGGCACTAATTCTTTTGCCTTTGATGCCTGATTAGTTGACAACGTCAACTGTTCTAAAAACTCATCACAGACACTCCTTTCTGAATAGTTAACTTTGCCAGAAAATTCTCTTTTAGGAGCCATTTAGAAAACATAAGAAATGAATACCACTCGTAGACAATCCTGTAACAAATCAATTATCTTATCTAAAACACACCACACAGGAATTGCTACACAAGAATACGAGAAAACCTGTTTTTGACTTGAAGGAATTTGCTCTGCAACTGAACTGACTTGCTCTGTACCTGAAGAAAATAGCTCTGCATCCGCTCCTTTGCAAAATTCTTTAAAAGATATCTTCACTCGATTGATAGGAAATCAAATATTGTACTCAGGGCCTTAACTACAACATTGATTCCGCATGCTTCGACCGTCCCTTCAAAATTGAATTCATACGAGAATTTGTATTTTTCGCTCCAACGGGTCACAACGTTCCTGCAAGTGTTTCATTTTGCTCTTTCGCAACTTCGCGAAACATAACTATCGAGCAGCTTGGTCCTACGAAATAGCGCCGACCGTCCGATCAAAAGAAACTTGATCGAGCGTTAGATTAACTAACAGCTTTGGCTCCGTGCTGGGTCCCGCTTCTCTATTGGCTATATGATACCATGTGGCGCCCAACCATTTGCCTTGAAATTTCCTTCGTATTCGACTTAACGCTAGCTGCGTGTCTTTCTTTTATACTGTCGGTTCCACTTTGGCGGGCCCACAACTTTCTTCTTAGACCACGTGTCACCGGACACATGGACGTCTCTCATTCTCTCTCGCTATTTCGCGGGGTATAAAGAACGAGCATCTTACCCTTGCGAAATAGCGTGGGCTGTAGGATCATCTTTTAAATTGATCGGCATTTAACCATCTGAAAAGGCTTTCGGGAGGGGTGGGCCCGCTGACTCACTGTGAACACCTGGCGTCCAATCACCTTCGGAGCTGGCTTGTCACTTTTTTTATATGCCGAAAGAAAACCACGGGTCCCCAACAAACTCTTGACAGTTGTATCCTCTAGGTCCTCCATCATGACACGTGGACGGCTCTCATTCACTCTCGCTATTTTGCGGGGTATAAAGAACGAGCATCTTACCCTTGAGAAATAGAGCGGGCCATCGGATCATCTTTTAAATTGATCGGCATTTAACCGTCTGAAAAGGCTTTCGGGAGGGGTGGGCCCGCTAACTCACTGTGAACACCTGGTGTCCAATCACCTTCGGAGCTGACTTGTCACTTTTTTTATATGCTGAAAGAAAACCACGGGGCCCCAACAAACTCTTGACAGCTATATCCTCCAAGTCCTCCATCATGACACGTGGACGGCTCTCATTCACTCTCGCTATTTCGCGGGGTATAAAGAACGAGCATCTTACCCTTGCAAAAAAGCGTGGGCTGTCAGATCATCTTTTAAGTTGATCAGCATTTAACTGTCTGAAAAGGCTTTCGGGAGGGGTGGGCCCGCTGACTCACTGTGAACACCTGGCATCTAGTCACCTTCGGAGCTGACTTGTCACTTTTTTTATACGCCGAAAGAAAACCACGGGGCCCCAAAAAACTCTTGACAGCTGTATCCTCTAGGTCCTCCATCATAACACGTGGACGACTCTCATTCACTCTCGCTATTTCGCGGGGTATAAAGAATGAGCATCTTACCCTTGCGAAATAGCGCGGGCCGTCAGATCATCTTTTAAGTTGATCGGCATTTAACCATCTGAAAAGGCTTTCGGGAGGGGTGGGCCCGCCGACTCACTGTGAACACCTGGTGTCCAATCACCTTCGGAGCTGACTTGTCACTTTTTTATTTGCCGAGAGAAAGCCACTGGGCCTCAATTTATTCTTGACAACTGTACCCGCCAGGTCATCTCCTAACTGCGACCTGACTCACCTCTAGGGCCCACCTTTTAGCCTTTAACCCTGACCCGCTGACTGTTGTGACTTGTGCCGCATGCCGCCATTTTACTTTCTATCATCAACCAGCTGGACCGTCTATGTGGCATGCCATGTCATTTTCGCAACTTCGCTGGTTTTAAATTACGCGCAACTTCGCCTAGCAAAATAACGCGAGCCGTGGATCCACCCGCGAGATGCGCACTAGTTACTGGGCCCGACAACTTTAGGAGAAAAACATATAAGGCATAAATTTTTCAATTAATTAACATGACCGCCTAGGCAAACAACAAGGGGGAACACTTCCTATGACCCCATGACCCATTACTTAAGTGAATAAAGTAACGAAAGATTAGAAACCAGAGGGTTTAAAACAAACACAAGAGGATCTAAAATAAAAAACCCTTAAACCCTTGAGGTCTAGAACAAAGCTGAAGCATTTGAAACTGCACCCTATTCAAAATTTTAACAAACCATAGCCAATCATGGGAAAAGAAAAGCCCATTTTTAATCAGTGATAACATAAGTGATATATGGAGATGTAGAGAGAGATATAGAGAGAGTAGTAGAGATTAAGGAAGAGGAGTGTATAAGATCTAGAGATAGAGAGATAGAGATAGAGATAGAGATAGAGATAGAGAGGGAGAAATAGGGAGTGTCTATGTGAGTGAGAGAGATATAAAGATAGAAATACGAAGGGAGATACAGGGAATGTGTGTGTGAATCAAAGAGATATGTAGATAGATATAAAGTGGGATAAAGATATATAAATAAATAGGGGGAGAGAGGGAGAGAGAGTATATAGAAGTACAATGATATAAAAATAGGTGAGAGCAAGTGAGAGGGAGAGAGAGAGAGGGAGAGATAGAGTGGGAAGGATAGAAGGGGAAATGAGAGAGATATAGGGGGACGTAAGAAGATATAGACAGGGGAGAGAGAGATAGAGATAGAGATGGAGATAATAATCAAATGGCATGCTACCCTCAACATAACTCTCCAACAATACATGACATCCTTAAATTATTGACATGAAATGAATAATCAAAAGTTAGTTGCTCTTTCACTCTAAACATTTAATTACTTGGTTTTAGGTTAAAATTTATTTTATTATTGTAATTAAAATTAAATTTAAATTTAAATATTCAACAATAAATACAATTTTAATAAGATAAAAAGTATAAATTAAATTAATTCTAATCTTTTAATTATTATTTGTAATTCCATTCAAAAAAATGAATAATTAAAATAAAGTTTTAACTTAATAAAAATTAATCCTTAAAAAAAGAAGAAGAATTAGAGTACTCTAATTCTTCTTTTATATTTTTTTTTTCTCTTTCTTTTTGGAAACTTAAAAAAGAGATAAAATCTCTTAATAAAAAAAAAAACATTAAGAGATATTTGATCAAATGACGATAATAATAAAAGATTAAAAAAAAAAATTATGTATATTTTTTTCTAATTAATAATATTAAAATCTATATCTTTAAAAATTTTATAATAAAAGATTTTAAAAAAAATTAATATAAATTTAAGCACAGTGTTGGATTAATTCTATAGCATTGCATCCTTCTTCCCATTGATTTTAAAAAGTAGGTGGCTCACTTCATATTTGGAATGAATTTAGTAATAGAGTTGTTCACAATGGTGTTAGCACTGCCAATGGCAAGAGATCTAAAATGGAACTCCTCTCTTGAAAAGCGCACAAATATACACTCCAAGGTTTCAGAAGGCTGGGTCTTAGTTGCACAGGATAGATTAGTGGGAACAACTGTGTTGTAAACAAGGGGGGCTTGCTAGTTCTACCATTGGAAATATTACAATCTTTCTCAAAATTTAAATCTTTTTTTTTGGATTTTTGAAGTAGATATGAAATGTGAATCTAAGTAACTACAATCATGCCAACTATTCTACACTACTTGAGATTGTAAAGAAAATTGAAAAAGATATGGGTCAAGAGCAATCAACTTCAGAATGAAATCAAGCAAACAATGTTAATCAATGGACCATTCAAAAGAATGGAAGATTAAACCACGAGGAGAAACCATATTTTCATAAATTAGATTATCACAATTTATGGAAATATGATGCAATCATCTACAGAAACAAAATAATACCACAAAAATTTTCAGAACCCATCACATTGCAAAGCCATTACCCATGTGCATGCATGCAAGACAAAATTCCCAATATGCTCTTGGAAATTCATTGTAGCTAAGTTATTCCTTACTCTTGAATTATTCAATAGTCAACAATACCATTTACTAAGACGTTTGAATAAATAACACAAACTTAAATACTAAAATATGAGTTAAATTCATCCACACTTCACAAGATTTGGCAGACATTTCACACCAAAGTTGTATTAATATTTCACCGGAATGTCTATGCAAAATTTTCAACCCCTTATTACAATCAAAAGGAGGATTTATATAGAGTTTGAAAATAAAAATCCATAAACCCAAAACTAGGGTTTTTGGGTGAAATTACAATATGAAATTAATTAAAACAAGCTGAAATATTGCTAAAAATGAGTCTAAACTAAATCTTGGCTCCTCTAAACATTATCCAAGTGGTAGAAAATTGAATTGGGTAGACAAATTCATGGAGAAACACAAATGTATCCACAGTTTCGAACTATATAAGACTTCCCATCTTTTACTCGCAAATTTGCATGAAAAACAGATTTATTTTCCTTCCATTAGCCCGTTGCAATTAATTGAAAACTACTAGACTTGTCTTGATGTGAGAAACAAGGAAGAGATTCCTTCCAACATTAAAATTCAACCCCACCAATAACTGAGAGTTATTAGGTACAAAATTGAAAACCAACATTTCCCTCTTCTTTCCAACTTTTGACTTCTATTTTTAGAAACTTTTTCAAAACTGTAACTATTCAAACTTAATCATCTGGAAAAAAATGCTTCTTGAAACTTTTCATCACTCCTTGTAGCTCTTTTACATTTGGTGTCTTAATGTATTTTAACTTTATCATCGGGTTCTTGATAAGAGACTTCGATTTCTTATTAACATCTTTCAATTGTGGTAGTTCAGCTTGCATTATTTCCAGATACTTCTTAGTTGACATTATTTCCTCTATGATATGTGAGGAGCAATTTTTATACATTTTTTCCTTGAAAGACTGGATCACAATCGCAACACTGGATCACAATTGCAACACTCTCCTTATCCAACCTCTCATTTGGAAGAGTCCCATGTAGACTCTCAACAAACTCTTCCATATGAGACAATAAAGAATGAATAGAATTAATTTGTTCGATTATTTTGTCTCGGGCCTTTATGTATTCCTTAATCACCATCTTGGTGGCCCTTATCAACTCCATTAATGTGTCTCTATTGATATCCTCCTCCAAAATTGTCTTTTCATGCAATAGGTTCAAATCAATCTTCTATATTTGCCAAAGTGTTGGGAGATAATATTCCCACAAAAGAATTGAATCTTGAATGTTAATTCCTTCCCTTCCACTCCCTTGCAAGAGGTCATTCAATGCAATTAACTGAGCTTGTAATTGGTCATAATTATTCAAAATCTAATGAATGACATTTTCTCCTAGTTTTTCAATCTCAACCCTCCAATTTAGAGCTATAGCAGTAAAAGAATCTATGTTCATGCATGTTCCAGATAGTCCTTGTGTAATAGTAGCTTGGATGCTTGTGGAAGGAGAAGTTGAATCTATGGAACCCAAGAGTTGGTTGATATATTTCTTTAATTCAATGTTCTAAGCCTTCAACTCTTCTTTGGTCTCATCCTTTTTGTCCATTCTCCAAAAGATTTGATCCATTGCTTACTTGAGAGAATGTTTCTCCCCTTCCTTATTTTTCTCCCCTAAATCCAATCCTTAGATATGGTAATCTTCTACCCTCATCTTCTTTTCTAGTTTGTCCACCTATGGAATGACAATTTGGACCTTTTGGTGCTCGAATTCATCTATTGTTACTACTACTAATTTCCTTGCTCGATTTTTGGTTTGAGGACTCTTGAAGGTTTTTTTTAGCATAGAGAAATTTGTATTTGTCAATTCCTTATATCTCCTTTCTCTATGAGCAATTGATTGTGCAAGCTAGGTAGGAGTGGAACTAGTTCTTTCTCCTCTTATTTGCAAGGCATCTTTAGAGTCTTGGTGTTGTTGGTCTTGTTCTTCTTCTCACTTCTCTTCTTCATCATGCTTTTCCTTTCCTATATGCTTTACGGGTCTCTCAAAATGAGCCTTGTTGTTGTAGGAGTTCTTCTTACACATCTTCTTGCATTTGTTCATTTATAACACTTTGTTTCCCATGTTCATAATTTGATCAATTTGTTGTTGGGAGCCAGTAGGAGGAATATCTTGGCTCCCTCCTTCCACTTCACCCAAGTCCTTACCTACCATAGAAGGTAAAAACATCCTTAGTTACATTATCAAAAACTTCAACATTAGGAGTAGCTTTATGATATGTTTATTGTTCTTGGCCCAAAGGAAACTCTATGTGTTCATGATGCACTTCAAGCACTAGTTCATTGATCTCAATTCTCTCCTCTTGTTCTTCTTCATGAACCTGTTGTTGTGGTTCTTCCTCCTTTTGAAGCTCAGCCTCGGTATCTGTCTTCATACAAGATAGTATCTTGAGGTAGCTCTTGAGATGAAGGTTCTGTAGATGAAGATGGCAAAGGACCTTCTCCCTAGAGAGTGGAGACTTGTGGGACATTAGAAGTTTGTGAGGCAGGGTTCTCTTGTTCTTGTTGTGAGGATTCCATCCTTGTTCTTTTTTTCCTAATCAATTGTGGGTTAGGGTCTTCCTCCTCTTCTTCCTTCAACCAGTCTCTTATTATATTAATTGGAGGCACCCCTAATCTTCTAAATACCTTAGTCCATTCTACTAAGGCAACCCTTACTTCCCCCTTTTATTCATCCTTTACAGTAGTTGATCTAGTCCTTTGATGTACTAAAGGAGTTAGGTAGTCGATGCACTAGGAGGGTCCTTTCTCTTACCAAATTGGGGAGGATTGGTTGGGGAAGGTGCAACTTGTTCTATCTTCTTTTGTTGCATCTTTTTATGCACCTTCGAAGGAAGTTGCTCCACATAAGGTCTAACATGATCTATTGGGTTTCATGCATGTGAATACTTCCTAAAGGAAGGGGGTCATAGAGTTTTCTTCTCTTTTGCTGTAGCAGTTGGATCTCCCTATGATGGAGTCTCCACTAGATGAACCAGATGCATAGGGTATAGATTACCCATCCATTTCTTGGTCCAATGCAATGCATCCTTAGCTCTTAGTTTGATATCCTCTTTCTCTACTAGTTTGGGGTCGAAATGATGAATTGATATTTTAAAAAAAAATATATAGAGGATGTAAAACATTCCCATCATCAGCTTTTTTGAGTTGTTCAAAAACCCATAAATTTTCCGCCTTGACTACCAAATCCAAGCTCAGCCTATAGTAGTCCCTGACTTGGACTTCATGATCATCTATGCAATTAGCCCAATAATCTTCAATGTGTAGCATATGTTTAAAATGAGAACCCATAACCTTACTAAACGTGTCCACTGAATCAAACTTATCTCAATCAATTCTCAACATCTCCAAAGACAATTCAAGAAACTCTACCTCTAAATTCTTAGCCACTTTCATATCTAAGTATGAATGTACTCCTACATTGATTGGAAGCTGTAAAAAATGGCTTATGATTTCTCTTCACCAACTTGTGGGCATATAAATTAATTTAATTTTTTTAAAGGAAATTGGAAAAAGAGAAGAAGACATATTGAAAACCTTGAAAAATAATTACTGTAAAAAGTATTAATCAATTCAATATATATAGCAAGTTGTTTAAATAGTGCTACAATATTCACAAATATTCAAAATTTAGTAATCAAATCAATTTTATTTTACTTGATTATCATTATAATTTTTAATTAAAATATGAGTTTGTCTACAATTATCTTTTTTTTAAGTCTCATTTATCTTTATGTCAACTGCATGCTCTCCTAAATACATTTATGCCAACTATGCTTAACATTCTATTAATTCAAAGATTATTGGTTTTTAAATACATTAGTAAAATATATGAATTTGTTTACAATTAACTTTTTCCTCCATCTCATTTACCTTTATGTCAATAACACTTAACATTCTATTAATTCAGATATAATTCCTAACCCAAATTGCTTTCCTATTTGAACATTTACATCAATTTTATTTTACTTGATTATCATTATATTTTTTAATTAAAATATATAAATTTGTTTACAATTAACTTTTTCCTCAATCTCATTTACCATTATGTCAATTACATGCTCTCCTTTACATTTATGCCAGCTATGCTTAACATTATCTTTATGTCAACAATGCTTTAAAATTTTATTTATTCAAATATAATTCCTAACCCAGATTGTTTTCCTATTTGAACATTTATCTTAATTGTTAAAAATAATAATAATCAACATTAAATATCCATCCTATAAAAAAAAAATATCTCTCCACATAATTTACATATATTTATTTTAAAGATAAGTATACCGGTTTTATATTATTCTATTCTTATCTTTACAAAAAAAATCTTTACACCTACTTTCATGTTTCAATTGTAAGGGTGGGTCCCATAGAGAGGAGCTTCAATGAGTATAATTTTTATTAAGATATTTTATTTGGAATGATCCCATGAATTTTGTAGTGCAATTTTTAAAGCTTGAGCTCCAAAATTTATGGAAATTCGGGTCGCGTGAATTTTGTTATATAGCATAATCAATTCATGTGGAAAAATAAATATTTAAAAAATAATTAATTGATTGACAAATGATTGGAAAAATATATTTAAGCTAGTGGAGAAATTTCTAACCTCCACATTTTCTATTGACTCAAATTTACTGCCCTAAAAAGTGGGGTCAATTTTTTTAAGATAAGATTGCCCTAAAAAGTGGGGTCAATTTTTTAGGATAAGATTCCAATTAATCTTATACCACTAATTTATACTTCATGAGACCTTGCTCCTTAAAAATAGATTTCATCCTAATATCTCTTTTAATAACTCTTTTAGTCAATAAATAATTCTAAAAAAATTCTATATAAAATAAGTGAAAACTGGTATTCTTATAAAAAAGATATACTTAAGATATTTATTTAAATTCATTCTTCTTGATTATAAATATTTTTCCTAATTCATTTAAATATAAAATAAAATTGTAACAAGAATAAATGAAAATTATCTGGATATAGTAGAAATAAGAAATAAAACTAAACACAAATTAGTTTAAACAGAACCTTCATATGACATGATCTTTTGAAGGTGATTTTAAAATATTTTTAATAAATAATAATTTTATAATTTTTTTTAATAAACCGAAAAGAAAATAATGCGCCATTTGGAAAAAAGCGCCAACCTTAAAAGGCACAACTAACAAAATAACTGACAGTCGCAGAATAGCTGGTTTCTAACATTATAACTGTTGTAGTACAATACAAAATGGATAGCAAATCTGATCAAAAAGGTCAAAAGGCAGCACACAAACAGGCTGTCAGAATACCAACACAAACATCACAATAGAAAATTTCACGTGTAATCAGCTCACGTGTTTTAGACTGTAAAATCAAGCAAAACTGCAAAATAATTACAGTCCACGTAATGTTATTCTCTACAGAATTGATGAATATTGTTGACGGGCCTCTTTCATGTGCCATGCTGTCAACCTGCGTATAATAACATTTGAGTCTCCATTATTAAACACGAATAAATGGGCATTCTCATTCACTGCCAACATGGGATAGCTCCTTGATGTGATGCAAGTTTTGCCCCCCTCTGCAAAGCTCTCTATTATACTGTGATCCACCTGTTCATACAGTTACACTACATCATTTAACTTTCAATCAGAAAGAAATCAAAGCTTTAAGAAAATGGAAGACACCAGGTTGGTCATAAGAGTGTTCAGTGATTCAAAATGTCGATGCAAAAATTAGCACACAATCTAATCTAGAAGTAGATATGATCAATTTCATGGATTGTAGAAATTTGATGTCTTAAGAGATCCCAGATTGTAAATCTACTGATAATTAAAATATTCTTACCAGAACTCGCAGAGAGAGGGATTTCTGATGAGGAGACAGGTTTACAAATCCTCCATAGCTTGTTTTGTCCATATCAGTGTCTAAAGATGACCTGTCCATTATATCATTGTAACCATCTAATCAGAGTGACAGTTAATCATTCAGAAAAGGAATCTAAAGTTAATCATTGAATACAAACAGTGCAGAGTGAATGAGTCATAACCTGCTTTGGTCGACACACAAAGCCACTTTCCTTATCCGGTCGTCTGATTTTTGTTTGAAAAATCTGAAAGATACAACGCTTCTTTCTCTCAGATCATCCGATGCCAAAACCATTAGACCAAATCCCTGTGCAGTCCCTTCAACATTTTTACCCCTGCTGCACAACTTTTGGGCATTGGTAAAAACATCCATGTCCTCCACTGTTTCATAGACATGGTCTTCGACTTTATTATCTAACTTGAATTCAACTTCCACATCGACCTGTATACAAAAACCCAATATTAAATTTTTAGAAGATCTTATATCATTCACGTGAACATTTTGCTACCCCACTTTGATTATGTACTTACCTGTGCTGCTCCTGAATTTAGTCCATCTATCTTCATGACTGATCCTCTCTTTAATACCACATTATGTTTTGTTACACTTGTGCCCCTCAAAGCTTCCACCTCGGACACAGGCCATTGAATGAGACTGCTCCTGCTGCTACTGTCAAGCCTTACAATCCTCGGTATCCCCTGCAATCAAAATTATAAAGCCCACATAAACCCTGCAAAAGTTATTCACAGTAGTCACGTGGAAATTAATATTTAATGCTGCCCTTGAATACATCAATTTGTGTCTTAAAGATATTTTCAGGATCACCTGAACGGAAGCCCATCCTTTGGTGATATCGTCTGCCACACTGTCAGACTCATTAATCCATCCCCACAAAATCCTTCTTCCCTTATTATCATCATAAAATGTTTTCGAGGCATAAAATTTGCCATAATCATATCTAAGCCCATTTGGGCCCTCCACAGATCCATTGTCAGGCACATATCTTTCCAATTTAGGGAAATACTTGCCCACAGTGTAATAGTCTACCTTGGAATCATCCAAACTGTTCTTCAGCACATGTTTCAGAAAAGGACCCTCAACAGATGCATCAAGGTCATCATTGCCATGGAGGGAAACAGGGTAAAAATCAGGACATTCCCACATTCCAAAATGCTTTGCAGAATGAAGTGGGTGTTTTGCCTTGACCCATTTCTTGAAATCCTTGCTTTTGTAAAGCAAAGCCATTCCTCTCTTCTGCTTATCTCTCTTATTCCCCACCAGTACTCGCCATATGTCGTCTGATCCCAACCAGGCTGTAGTTGGGTCTCTGAATGAACTGCTATTGATAATACCCTCAGGCATCATGATAGGATTCTCTGGAACTTTCTTCCACTCCCTTAGTAAAGGGTCTGAGGGATCCTTAGGAACTGCCATGTTTGTAACTTGTACAAAGACATTGGTGCTGCCCGTGTACAAAATAACAGGAGCACCACCCTCTTGCATTTTTGTTGCAGATCCAGACCAAGCACCATTAATGTCATACCATTCATCTGGGTACAGAGCTGCTCCAGGCAAGTGCTCCCAATTTATCAAATCTCTAGAAACTGCATGCCCCCATCTAATCAACCCCCAAACAGCTGAAAAGGGATTATATTGGTAGAACAGATGGTAGTAGCCCTTGTAGAAAAATGGGGCTGCAGAATTCAAACCCTATTTTAGAATGCACTTTTATAGAAAAAATAAACTATCAAATAAAGAATAGATTAAGATATGTTATTTATACTCACCATTGGGGTCTTCATCGTTGCTCCATGCACATATTAAATACATCCAGATCAGCATGAAACATTTGTTAAAACAAATAACCCTCATTACCAGGAAAAATATAACATTCATAATTCTAAGTTACATAAAATTGCTCACCAAAAAAAAACACCTTTGCAAAATCCATAATTCTACACATACCGTTCATCCAATTCTTCAGAGGCTGAAAGTGATAGGCTGTCTTATGAAAATTGGAGATAGACAGATTAAATATAGGGCTTGGCTTGGCCTTTTGGAGGTCCTCCAAACTGGTTTCGTCCCAGACATGGTGGGAAGCATGGGAGCACACCATCAGAAAAGCAAAAAGAAAGCAACATGACAAGAAAGAACAGCCACCCATTGCAAAGATTGATTGTAGCAGCAAAACAGATCTGTGACACTATAACTTGGTTGAACTAGGCCTTGATTTATAGGGTGCCAAAATCATCTCGTCAAATAAAGCTGGGTAAAATTTGAAAAAATCAATGCATGGATAAGGATGCTTAACTGATAACTAATAGCAGGCAAAGTTTACGAATGAATGACTAGGTGGGCACACTGGGCAGGATTCCAATCTCTCGGGAGATTCAATAGGTCAGTGGAAAGGACAGAAAAACACGTATATCATAAAGCATAATGGAAAAAAAGCATCAAAGGGACAGCTACATAATCACTAGAAGTGTTATTTATGATCTTTTAAGGCCACAGCCTAGACTTGCAGGCGACGTGTGAACATTCCAAGGCTTGGCTCAACTCATCACCTTTACCACTTATCACGGTAAGGTGAGAACCCACTAGCTAGTTTACATAATTTGTTCTGTTAAAGTTAGATCTGGGACCAGGGGATTAACAAATTGCATGAAAAACCATAAATTTTTTGGTGGAATTCGGGACTCATCAGGCTTCAATTCGGCATTGGGATTATTAAATGTTCGATTATATGAAATGGGGAGATTTTGGTTGTGATAGAGGTACATTGACAATTGAACTGAGCTTTAATGTTTGTTACCAGGAGTGGGATTTAGACACAATCTTCTTCCACAGCCTGTGATGTGATAGTTAATGTATGACGTGGAGTGATAGTTAATCTATGACGTGGAGTGATAGTTAATGTATGACGTGGAGTGAGTTATTTTTGTGTTAAGTTATGTTCATAATTTCATGTTTATCCATCTTCATTAGACCAAAAGATGGAGTTATAGTGAGAGTAAAAGGTGGAATATAATAACATGAGTGCCTTAACAAAATCTATTAATTAGTGACATATAACAATAATAAAAATACTAGCATACTTATATTTTTTGAAAAAAATTACGTAAAAAATGCCGAGAGATATCAAATTCAAAAATTATTTAACATTCATAAATATGAACAAATCACTAGATTTACTATTTAGAACAATGAAAATAATATAATAAAAACAATGAAAACTAATTAGATTAGAATGCAAAAGTGTCGATCTCAATCATCAAAATAATGATTGATAATGCTAATAGCTATAGCAATTAGAACATTTAATCCATTCAAATACAATTAATAAAAACACTAAAATTGTGACTTAAATATAATATGTAATATGCAAAAGATCTATTCATTTAAATAGTATAAAACTAATAGCCATTATAATATTTGATAAAATTAAAAATTTTAATCCATATAATATACAAACACTACTAACATAAACTTAAAGACTATCTCTGATATTCAAAAAGTCTTTTAATCCATTTAGCTTGGGCATATGTATTTGCAAAGGCTGAACAATTTACCCAAGATATTACTAGTGGTTAGATGCTCTCAATCATGTTTGTTTGTTTTAGCCTAAGAAAACTATACAACTACATGCACATGATGTAAGGTCCATTTACTTCTTAAGGGTTTACATATTACAATTGACTGGCCCTCTTGTTTTCATCTAGCTAAGCTTTAGTATTTTGGAACTTTATTAATGACCAATTTAACAAACTAATTTATAAAATTCTAAAACTATAAAATTATATTAATTTATATACCTCTATATAATTAGGATTGGACACATCTAGTATTCAACATCAGATCTGTTCTATAGTAAGACTAGCAAAAACAGTGTAGATGCCAAGCACCAATATGTACACAATAATCATTTCAAGATAAAAAATATAAAAATTATGTCTAGTAGGAATGGAGATAGATGAAGTTATGAACATATAGATAAAATATGAAAGCAATTACTAGTTCTACCACATGTTAAATAATTTTGATAGGATTTGAGAATTATCTTTAATCATTAGTTTTCATCATGAAGATTCATATTTTTTAGACTATAATTTTGAATGTCTAACTTAAATTGTAAAAGTTATTTGAATTTTTATGTTTATTTTATTAAAAAAAAATGATTTAAATAGAAAAGGAAATTAGCATGTCTCCATCTTTATTTATTTGGGTTTTATTTTATATGGGTGTATCCCCAACTAATTGAGAAATAGAGCTTTGTCTCTATATTGTTTTGGGATTTTAGATCCTACATATTAGTATTAGAGTTGTGCACTTTGTGGTTTCTGGGATATGAATCCATCAATGGGTACCAGAGCTAGGTTGGTACTAAGTCTTTAGTGAGTTAGGAATTTTTTCTAGGTATTGAAGTTTTATTGTGTTAGACACGTGAATAGAGAAGATAGTAAGAGTTGGCAACAACCATCGTCCTTTAGTGGACAAAACTATATAGTGTGGGCAAAGAGGATGAAGACCATTGTGGTTGCAAATTATATGTGGGGGCTTATGGTTAGAGGGTTCACGGATGTGACTGACCCAGCTTAGTTTGCAACCCTCACAAACAACTAGAAGATCTAGTTGAAGGAGACGAAGAGGAAAGATGTTAAGGCATAGAGTTTGATAGAGGCGGCCTTGATAAAGTCCATCTTTCCCAGAATAGTACTAGAAAAATATTCAAAGGAAGCATGAGAAATCCTCTAAACCAATTAAAATGGACTAATAAAGTTGGATTAGTGAAGCTACAAATGCTTCAAAGAGATTTTGAGACTCTCCAAATGAAGGACAATGAGTCCATTTCAGATTTTCACACAAGAGTGTTTAATTTGATAAACTAGTTGAGGACAACTGGTGAAACAATGGAAGAGAAAAGGATTGCAAAGAAAAAATTTAGAATTCTATCCTTTAAGTTTATGTAATAGTGATTTTTGTTGAAGATGCAAAGGACCTCTTTATGTTGATGGTGGATGAGTTGATGGGTTCCCTTCAAACCCACTAGCATTACCTAAATAGGTTTATAATTTTTTCCAAGAACAAGCTTTTACAACTCAGGTCAATGTAAGAGGTAGGGGGAGAGGTAGAAATAGCTTTGAACAAAGCTCAAGAGGCAACTCTAGATGAGGAAATTATGGAGCTCTCAATGCAGCTCCAGACTAGCCAAAAAGAACAACAACTCAAGTCAAAGGTATGATAAGAGAAATGACAAATGTTATTATTATCATAAATTAGGTCGTTTAGCAAGTGAATGTTATAAAAAAGCAACATAATTAGTTAAAGAAAAGTGCAAATGTGGTTGATGAAAATGTAGCTGAAGTTCATCAATCAACAACCTTCATCATGTGCAACATTAGTGAGGAAGGTAATATTGAAGTATAGTATTTGGAAAATGCTTGCAACAACCACATGAGTGGTATAGAAATTTTCTTTTCTTTCATTGATAAAAATGTCAAGTTTGAGATTAAAGTGGAGAATAATGGAATAGTTCTAGTTGTGGGAAATCTTTTATTATTTACACCAACAAAGGTGAGAAGATGGAGATAAACAATGTTTATTTTTCTCCTAGTCTTACACACAATCTCTTGAGTGTTGGACAACTGATCCAAAGAGGTTAAAAAGTGCTAATGGAGAAGGGCGAATGTGTCATTTTTGACAAGAATGAGAGAAAGAATATTGTTGCAGCAATTCAAATGACAAATGACAAAGAACCTAATATTTCCTTTGAGGATAGAGACATATTTCTTATCTTAGTCCTTCGTTACACCTCCTAGGCATGGAAAATGTACAACACTACAACAAAAATCAATCTTCAAGGCAGTCATTCAAGGCCCCTCTAGACTTTGACATCTAAGGTATGGACATCTAGGCTATGTTGGTTTGAGTCTTTTGTCTAAGAAGGGTATGATTAGAGGTTTTCCAACCATAGTAGAGCCTAGTGGTATACATGAAGCATGCATTTTAGGTAGGGTATGTGTAGAATCATGAGAGGCCAAACTAGACCCTTAAGTGGCAATGAAAATTCAAAAAAATAAAGTTAGACAACTTGACATGAAAATTTGAATAGGTTATCAACATAATTTAAAAAATATGTTAGAACATAATTTGTAACAAATTGAATGCAGTTTCTAAGCTACTAGTTGTTTTTTGAAAAAGAATAAATCTATTTGGTGAAACTTTGAAATTTCAATGCAGTAGTACAAAAAAATTTGGAAAAAGATAAAAAGTAGTTGTATGTCTGACCAACCTAAGTACAATAAAACGTTTGTTTTTTTTAGAAACTTTTTTCTAAGTTGATGCAGGAGCATCCCCAGTCTATGAACAATCTTGCTTCAACCAAAAATATTTCCTTTCAGTTTAGTTCTTGTTCAGTTCAGTGTGCAGTTTTTTGTGTTCCTATCGGTAGTTGCTTGCTTTTCATTGCAGATCCTATGTTCAGTTTTCAAGCTAGTTCATGTGCTTAATTCTAGATTTTCAGTCCATTTGGATTCTTTTTCAGCTAGTTATCGCTCCCGGTTTGCCTGTTTCTAGGTTCTGGGATAGTTCTTGAGCTTACCGGTTGGTTTCCCTTCATTTTCGAAGTGGTTTCTTAGCGTGTGGATCTATTTGGGGCCTTGTCTGATATTATTTGGCATGTGGCCGACCTTCCTATTGATCTGCACTTCTTGGTTGTTATTTTTTGGAGGAATTTCTTTCATTCTTAGGGTCAACCTAGTTACACGTTTCATTTTCCTGTATTGGTAAATGTAATCTTTTATGGCTGACCCAGATATGTTCCGAAGGGTATATATAGGGTATTATATAATCATTTGTGGAGGTATTAGAGATCAGAATAATGATTAGAGATCCGGTTGATTCTTAGAGTTCCAGATGGATTGTATTTGACATGTAGCTTGCATGTAACTGGTTGACTAGCGGATGTTCTATGATGACTGTATGATGATAATGGGTTGGTTTCCAGAGGTTCTAAGATAATAATATGATATGTTTTTGTAATATTTATATATTTTATTGTTGCTTTCACTGTGTTGCTCTTGCTACATAAGTTAGTCAATTCTCTTTTGAGGATTCATTGGTCATGGCTGCATCAATTGGTATCAGAGTTGGTTATGAACCGATTGGTGGAAGAGTTGTTTATGAACCTTGAGGCATTCCTTTGGGTGGACAGATCATCGATTGGAGGTAGGTTGTGCGTGTGTTCAATAGATCATCGAGTGAGAGGCAATTGAAACCAGTAGTCAGATCGCCAAGTTGAGGCAATTCACTGGGGCAGAAGAGGAGATGCAACCTAGAAGGACAATCCCCCAGAGGGTAGAGTAGATGATGGAGGATTTCAAGATTGAGATGAGGAATGAAATCCAGGACGCATTGGCTGGTTTGCGGAGGAATCCGAAATGTGAGGATGAGTATGAAGAAGTCGGTGAAGAGCTTGAGGTAGAAGAGGTTGAAGGACTAGAAGACGGAAGAGAGGAAAGATTCCTGATAGAAGTGGCGCAAGCGAGTAAAGTTCATAAAGTGGAGGTTTCAAACTTTTATGGAATGTTGAACCTAGAGGATCTGATTGATTGGATCAGAGAGTTAGAGGATGACTTTGAATTTGAGGATGTCAAGGACCCGTAGAGAGTCCGATTGACACAAACTAAGTTGAAAGGGCATGTTGCATTATGGTGGAAAGAATTACAGAGAGACAAAGTGGAGAATGATGAAAATAAAGATTACCCAGTGGAGACAGATGGTTGCAAGATTGAAGGCCAAGTTCATACTGGGAAACTATGAGTTGGATTTGTTCAAGAAGTTGCAGAACATTAAACAGAGAAACATGACTGTGAAAGAGTATATTGCGGATTTCTACAAGGTGATTATTAGATTTGGACATAGAGAGATTGATAGATAAAAGGTGTTGAGGTACATAAATGGACTTGCATTTAACATTCAGGATGAGATAAGTATGTTGAGGGTTTCCATAGTTGAAGAAGCTTACCGATATGCTTTGAAGGCTAAGGAGAAGGTGAGAAGAAGACAACCGAATAACCCTAGAGGGAAGGAGATATTCAAGGGGTAGATGAGTACAAAGAAGTAGAATGCTGAAGAAGAATCAAAACCTAAGTGGAGTAAAGAACCAGAACAAAAAACACAAAGAAAAGGTAGTGGCAGTACCAACAGAGAATTTCCTGATAAATGTTCCAAGTGGAGAAATTGGACATAGATTTTATGAATGTAAGCAGGGAATGAAAAGAAGTTGTGTGGCAAATGACGAAACAGAAGGATAAGTTACAGGAGTTGACTGTGCACTAGAGCAAGGAGAATCCCTTATGTTTAGAAGAGTCATGATGGAGCAGAGTAGTGAAGATATTAGACCTACTCAGAGAAAGAGTCTTTTCCGGATTGTGTGCAAATAAGGTGGTAAGTGTTGCAAGGTTATTGTGGATAGTGGAAGAACTGATAACTTGGTATCTTAAGAGATGGTAGTGAAGCTTGGATTGAAGAGGTTTGAGCACCCTTGTCCTTACAAGGTAAGTTGGTTACAAGATGATGGGTAAGTGCACAAAGATGGTGGTAAAAAAGGGGGGTATAAGTGGACACTTTTTTTTTTCTGGAATCAGGTGAGCCTAAACTTGGAGGCAAAATTTGAAAGTCATCCACTCAAGATATGAAGATAATCAAAGAACAAAAATTGGATAAGATTAAGAGGGTCAAATCCTTTGCGTACGAAAAATAGACCCTGATTTTTTCAAAAAAAACATAACATAGTGTCTGACGTGCGCATCAAAAAATTCATAGTTAGATTTAGTATTTTGACAAATCTTTTGGCAGAAAGATAGTTAAGAGTGAGCACTAGAAGATGTGTATTTTTTTGTAATTTTTTGTTGAGTATTTTTTTTTATGAATTTTCCAATCGAGCACATCCTGAAAATTAGGTACCTGTTTTTGCACGAAGCATAAGTTGCACTAAACAAATTGAAAATACATTTTTATTTTTTCTAAATTGTAAAGAATAAATTTCACTACAATAATATATAAAGTTTTTAAAATTTGGATAATTATATCAAAAGTTATTAAAAAAATGGTGTACCTATGTCTGTGAGAACTATGGAGACACTGGTAAAAGAAATTCAATAATAATATGTTATTGTTTTTCAAATTTTAAAAAAATTATATGGTTAGAAAGCTTCGAAGATGGGTGAAAATATGGTGGCAATTTTAGAAATACCCACTTGATGAAGTGTAAACCTGATGATGACAAAGTCAATAAACCAAGTTGATAAAATAAAACACGTCAAAAATGAGGGAAATGGAGGGAAATCAAACTTCCAAACTGTAGCTTTGTTATCCAGGCCTATTTCCAAGCCTAAACAGTCAAAAGCGTGAATGGGGTACTCATGGTGTAAGATGCGCGTACGCGCTATGTTTATTATAAACAGTGCGTATGCGCTATGTTTACTATAAATAGTGCATACGCGCTACGCTTGTTTAAATTTTGGGTGTGTATAATATGATATTGTATATATTATATGTGTATACGCATATAGTATATAATTTTTATATATAATATATAATATTTATATATATATATGTATATAATAATATATAATATGTTAAGTATATATATACACACATATAAGTGTATCGTCTCCCCCTCTCAAGCACGTACAAGGTGCCTCTCTCTCTCTCTCTCTCTCTCTCTCCCCTTCTCCCTTCCTCCATACCCCATCCCTCTCTCTCTCTCTCTCTCCCTCTCTCCCCTTCTCCCTTCCTCCATACCCCATCCCTCTCTCTCTTCTTCTCTCCCTCCCTCCCTCCATACCCCACTGCAACTGTGTCTGCACTTCTATAGAAGTGAGTGAATTTATTTCTTGTTTGCAACTTCCTCTTTGATTTTTATCATGTATGCTCTCCTAAGAAAATTGACTGGTGGATTTGTGTGTGTATATTGAATAGGAGGAAGAAGGGTCTGAATTGAACCACGGGTGCATTATCGTGACAAACAAGGAAACCTGCAGCAATATTCTTCTCGAATGTGTTTTTAATGAGCAAAGCAGATGTGGAAAATAGTGTCAACAAAGCAAAATGATGAGTTAGACTACCTGCAATATGTTTTTTAGAAAGAAACAACCGGTAGAAAGAGAAAGAGGGAGAGTCACACAGATGATGTCATGGAGAATGATAGTGGTGGGTATGCAAGAGTTCCCATGTTGTTACACAATGCCTGTCACCTAAAGAAATTAAAGTTTGTTGTAAGCATGGTAGTGGTAGTATATGATGATCATCACTTGTCAAAAGGCTTGGAAGGGTACATACCCATTAAAGAAATCAAGTGTGTAATTCCTATAGTCATAATCGAGATCAGTCTTATAACCTTGCAAATTTCATAGCATCATATGTTTTAGAAAGGCAGTACTCTTAGGTTTAGGTCAAGCTCTTACACTTGATTTTTAGTGAAGCCTTGTTGTTTGTTCACTTGCAGTCTCTCTTATGCTAAAAATGGTCTAACTTAGCTATATCAAAACTAAACTACTGATGTTCTATTGTATGATGTTCTGTTCACAACATTAAATAATATATTATTTTATTAGCCCACCATATGACCCCTTAGGTGTCATTAGAGGTCATATTGTTTCCTAAGAGGTCATATGGTGTCCTATGACCCCTTAGGACACCATATGACCCCTTAAGACACCATACGGCCCATAACAACACCATAAGGTGTCCTAAGGGGTGATAGGATGCCATATGACCCCTTAGGACACCATACAACCCATAACAACACCATATGGTGTTCTAAATATGAAAATATGATGTAATCATCTACAGAAACAAAATAATACCACAATAATTTTCAAAGCCCATCACATTGCAAAGCCATTACCCATGTGCGTGCATGCAAGACAAAATTCCCAATATGCTCTTGGAAATTCATTGTAGCTAAGTTATTCCTTACTCTTGAATTATTCAATAGTCAAAAATACCATTTACTAAGATGTTTGAATAAATAACACAAACTTAAATACTAAAATATGAGTAAAATTCATCCACACTTCACAAGATTTGGCAGACATTTCACACCAAAGTTGTATTAATATTTCACCGGAATGTCTATGCAAAATTTTCAACCCCTTATTACAATCAAAAGGAGGATTTATATAGAGTTTGAAAATAAAAATCCATAAACCCAAAACTAGGGTTTTTGGGTGAAATTACAGTATGAAATTAATTAAAACAAGCTGAAATATTGCTAAAAATGAGTCTAAACTAAATCTTGACTCCTCTAAACGTTGTCCAAGTGGTAGAAAATTGATTTGGGAAGACAAATTCATGGAGAAACACAAATGTATCCACAGTTTCAAACTATATAAGACTTCCCATCTTTTACTCGCAAATTTGCATGAAAAACAGATTTATTTTCCTTCCATCAGCCCGTTGCAGTTAATTGAAAACTACTAGACTTGTCTTGATGTGAGAAACAAGGAAGAGATTCCTTCCAACATTAAAATTCAACCCCACCAATAACTGAGAGTTATTAGGTACAAAATTGAAAACCAACATTTCCCTCTTCTTTCCAACTTTTGACTTCTATTTTTAGAAACTTTTTCAAAATTGTAACTATTCAAACTTAATTATCTGGAAAAAAATGCTTCTTGCAAATTTTCATCACTCCTTGTAGCTCTTTTACATTTAGTGTCTTATTGTATTTTAACTTTATCATCGGGTTCTTGATAAGAGACTTCAATTTCTTATTAACATCTTCCAATTGTGGTAGTTCAGCTTGCATTATTTCCAGATACTTCTCAGTTGACATTATTTCCTCTATGATATGTGAGGAGCAATTTTTATACATTTTTTCCTTGAAAGACTGGATCACAATCGCAACACTAGGTCACAATCGCAACACTCTCCTTATCCAACCTCTCATTTGGAAGAGTCCCATGTAGACTCTCAACAAACTCTTCCATATGAGATAATAAAGAATGAATAGAATTAATTTGTTTGATTATTTTGTCTCGGGCCTTTATGTATTCCTTAATCACCATCTTGGTGGCCCTTATCAACTCCATTAATGTGTCTCTATTGACATCCTCCTCCAAAATTGTCTTTTCGTGCAATAGGTTCAAATCAATCTTCTATATTTACCAAAGTGTTGGGAGATAATATTCCCACAAAGGAATTGAATCTTGAATGTTAATTCCTTCCCTTCCACTCCCTTGCAAGAGGTCATTTAATGCAATTAACTGAGCTTGTAATTGGTCATAATTATTCAAAATCTAATGAATGACATTTCCTCCTAGTTTTTCAATCTCAACCCTCCAATTTAGAGCTATAGCAGTAAAAGAATCTATGTTCATGCATGTTCCAGATAGTCCTTGTGTAATAGCAGCTTGGAGGCTTGTGGAAGGAGAAGTTGAATCTATGGAACCCAAGAGTTGGTTGATATATTTCTTTAATTCAATGTTCTAAGCCTTCAACTCTTCTTTGGTCTCATCCTTTTTGTCCATTCTCCAAAAGATTTGATCCACTGCTTACTTGAGAGAATGTTTCTCCCCTTATTTTTCTCCCCTAAATCCAGTCCTTAGATATGGTAATCTTCTACCCTCATCTTCTTTTCTGGTTTGTCCACCTATGGAACGACAATTTGGACCTTTTGGTGCTCGAATTCATCTATTGTTACTACTACTAATTTCCTTGCTCGATTTTTGGTTTGTGGACTCTTAAAGGTTTTTTCTAACATAGAGAAATTTGTATTTGTCAATTCCTTATATCTCCTTTCTCTACGAGCAATTGACTACGCAAGCCAGGCAGGAGTGGAACTAGTTCTTTCTCCTCTTATTTGCAAGGCATCTTCAGAGTCTTGGTGTTGGTGGTCTTGTTCTTCTTCTCACTTCTCTTCTTTATCATGCTTTTCCTTTCCTATATGCTCTGCGGGTCTCTCAAAATGAGCCTTGTTGTTGTAGAAGTTCTTCTTACACATCTTCTTGCATTTGTTCATTTATAACACTTTGTTCCCCATGTGTCATAATTTGATCCATTTGTTGTTGGGAGCCGGCAGGAGGAATATCTTGGCTCCCTCCTTCCACTTCACCCAAGTCCTTGCCTACCATAGAAGGTAAAAACATCCTCAGTTACATTATCAAAAACTTCAACATTAGGAGCAGCTTTATGATATGTTTATTGTTCTTGGCCCAAAGGAAACTCTACGTGTTCATGCTGCACTTCAAGCACTAGTTTATTGATCTCAATTCTCTCCCCCCGTTCTTCTTCATGAACCTGTTGTTGTGGTTCTTCCTCCTTTTGAAGCTTAGCCTCGGTATCTATCTTCATAGAAGATAGTATCTTGAGGTAGCTCTTGAGATGAAGGTTCTGCAGATGAAGATGGCAAAGGACCTTCTCCCTAGAGAGTGGAGACTTGTGGAACATTAGAAGTTTGTGAGGCAGGGTTCTCTTGTTCTTGTTGTGAGGATTCCATCCTTGTTCTTTTCTTCCTAATCAATTGTGGGTTAGGGTCTTCCTCCTCTTCTTCCTTCGACTAGTCTCTTATTAGATTAATTGGAGGCACCCCTAATCTTCTAAATACCTTAGTCCATTTTACTAAGGCAACCCTTACTTCCCCATTTTCTTCATCCTTTATGGGTAGTTGATCTGGTCCTTTGATGTACTAAAGGAGTCATGTAGTCGATGCACTAGGAGGGTCCTTTCTCTTACCAAATTGGGCAGGATTGGTTGGGGAAGGTGCAACTTGTTCTATCTTCTTTTGTTGCATCTTTTTATGCACCTTCAAAGGAAGTTGCTCCACATAAGGTCTGACATGACCTATTGGGTTTCATGCATGTGAATGCTTCCTAAAGGAAGAGGGTCATAGAGTTTCTTCTCTTTTGTTGTAGCAGTTGGTTCTCCCTATGATGGAGTCTCCACTAGATGAAGCAGATGCATAGGGTATAGATTACCCATCCATTTCTTGGTCCAATGCAATGCATCCTTAGCTCTTAGTTTGATATCCTCTTTCTCTACTAGTTTGGGATCGAAATGATGAATTGAGATTTTAAAAAAAATTATATAGAGGATGTAAAACATTCCCATCATCAGCTTTTCTGAGTTGTTCAAAAACCCATAAATTTTCCATCTTGACTACCAAATCTAAGCTCAACCTATAGTAGTCCCTGACTTGGACTTCATGATCATCTATGCAATTAGCCCAATAATCTTCAATGTGTAGCATATGTTTAAAATGAGAACCCGTAACCTTACTAAACGTGCCCACTGAATCAAACTTATCTCAATCAATTCTCAAAATCTCCAAAGAGAATTCAAGAAACTCTACCTCTAAATTCCTAGCCACTTTCATATCTAAGCATGAATGTACTCCCACATTGGTTGGAAGCTGGAAAAATGGCTTATGCTTTCTCTTCACCAACTTGTGGGCATATAAATTAATTTAAATTTTTAAAGGAAATTGGAAAAGAGAAGAAGACATATTGAAAACCTTGAAAAATAATTACTGTAAAAAATATTAATCAATTCAATATATTTAGCAAATTATTTAAATAGTACTACAATATTCACAAATATTCAAAATTTAGTAATCAAATCAATTTTATTTTACTTGATTATCATTATAATTTTTAATTAAAATATGAGTTTGTCTACAATTAAATTTATCTTTATGTCAATTGCATGCTCTCCTTTACATTTATGCCAACTATGCTTAACATTCTATTAATTCAAAGATTATTGTTTTTTAAATACATAAGTAAAATATATGAGTTTGTTTACAAATAACTTTTTCCTCCATCTCATTTACCTTTATGTCAACAACACTTAACATTCTATTAATTCATATATAATTCATAACAATTGTTTTCATATTTGAATATTTACATCAATTTTATTTTACTTGATTATCATTATAATTTTTAATAAAAATATATAAATATGTTTACAATTAACTTTTTCCTCAATCTCATTTACCATAATGTCAATTACATGCTCTCCTTTACATTTATGTCAACTATGCTTAACATTCTATTAATTCAAAGATCATTTTTTTTATAAATACATTAGTAAAATATTTGAGTTTGTTTACAATTAACTTTTTCCTCCATCTCATTTACCTTTATGTCAACAATGCTTAACATTTTATTAATTCAAATATTATTCCTAGCCCAAATTGTTTTCCTATTTGAACATTTATCCTAATTGTTAAAAATATCCATCCTATAAAAATATCATCCTATTAAATACCCATCCTATAAAAAATATCTCTCCACGTACTTTACATATATTTATTTTAAAGATAAGTATACCAGTTTTATATTATTCTATTCTTATCCTTACCAAAAAAAATCTTTACACGTACTTTCATGTTTGGGTCCCATAGAGAGGGGCTTCAATGAGTATAATTTTTATTAGGATATTTTTATTGGAATGATCCCATGAATTTTGTAGTGTAATTTTTAAAGTTTGAGCTCCAAAATTTATGGAAATTCAAGTCTCGTGAATTTTGTTATATAGCATAATCAATTCATGTGAAAAAATAAATATTAAAAAAAAATTAATTGATTGACAAATGATTGGAAAAAAAATTAAGCTAGTGGAAAAATTTCTAACCTCCACATTTTCTATTGACTCAAATTTACTGCCTTAAAAAGTGGGGTCAATTTTTTTAAGATAAGATTGCCCTAAAAAGGGGTATCAGTTTTTTTAGGATAAGATTTCAATTAATCTTATAGCACTATTTTTTTACTTCATGGGACCTTGCTCCTTAAAAATAGATCTCATCCTAATATCTCTTTTAATAATTCTTTTAGTCAATAAATAATTCTAAAATAATTCTATATAAAATAAGTGGAAATTCCTATTCTTATAAATTTTAGAAAAGATATACTTAAGATATTTATTTGAATTCATTCTTGTTGATTATAAATATTTTTCCTAATTCATTTAAATATAAAATAAAATTGTAACAAGAGTAAATGAAAATTATCTGGATATAGTAGAAATAAGAAATAAAACTAAACAAAAATTAGTTTAAACAGAACCTTCAGATGATATGATCTTTTGAAGGTGATTTTAAAATATTTTTAATAAATAATTATTTTATAATTTTTTTTTTATAAACCGAAAAGAAAATAATGCGCCATTTGGAAAAAAAAGCGCACCTTAAAAGGCACAACTAACAAAATAACTGACAGTCGCAGAATAGCTGGTTGCTAACATTATAACTGCTGTAGTACAATACAAAATGGATAACAAATCTGATCAAAAAGGGGAAAAGGCAGCACACAAACAGGCTGTCAGAATACCAACACAAACATCACAATAGAAAATTTCCCAATTATTTAAGAAAGCTTGGCGGCCCCGCTTTTGTAATCAGCTCAAGTGTTTTAGACTGTAAAATCAAGCAAAACTGCAAAATAATTACAGTCCACGTAATGTTATTCTCTACAGAATTGATGAATATTGTTGACGGGCCTCTTTCATATGCCATGCTCTCAACCTGCGTATAATAACATTTGAGTCTCCATTATTAAACACGAATAAATGGGCATTCTCATTCACTGCCAACATGGGATAGCTCCTTGATGTAATGCAAGTTTTGCCCCCCTCTGCAAAGCTCTCTATTATACTGTGATCCACCTGTTCATACAGTTACACTACATCATTTAACTTTCAATCAGAAAGAAATCAAAGCTTTAAGAAAATGGAAGACACCAGGTTGGTCATAAGAGTGTTCAGTGATTCAAAATGTCGATGCAAAAATTAGCACACAATCTAATCTAGAAGTAGATATGATCAATTTCATGGATTGTAGAAATTTGATGTCTTAAGAGATCCCAGATTGTAAATCTACTGATAATTAAAATATTCTTACCAGAACTCGCAGAGAGAGGGATTTCTGATGAGGAGACAGGTTTACAAATCCTCCATAGCTTGTTTTGTCCATATCAGTGTCTAAAGATGACCTGTCCATTATATCATTGTAACCATCTAATCAGAGTGACAGTTAATCATTCAGAAAAGGAATCTAAAGTTAATCATTGAATACAAACAGTGCAGAGTGAATGAGTCATAACCTGCTTTGGTCGACACACAAAGCCACTTTCCTTATCCGGTCGTCTGATTTTTGTTTGAAAAATCTGAAAGATACAACGCTTCTTTCTCTCAGATCATCCGATGCCAAAACCATTAGACCAAATCCCTGTGCAGTCCCTTCAACATTTTTACCCCTGCTGCACAACTTTTGGGCATTGGTAAAAACATCCATGTCCTCCACTGTTTCATAGACATGGTCTTCGACTTTATTATCTAACTTGAATTCAACTTCCACATCGACCTGTATACAAAAACCCAATATTAAATTTTTAGAAGATATTATATCATTCACGTGAACATTTTGCTACCCCACTTTGATTATGTACTTACCTGTGCTGCTCCTGAATTTAGTCCATCTATCTTCATGACTGATCCTCTCTTTAATACCACATTATGTTTTGTTACACTTGTGCCCCTCAAAGCTTCCACCTCGGACACAGGCCATTGAATGAGACTGCTCCTGCTGCTACTGTCAAGCCTTACAATCCTCGGTATCCCCTGCAATCAAAATTATAAAGCCCACATAAACCCTGCAAAAGTTATTCACAGTAGTCACGTGGAAATTAATATTTAATGCTGCCCTTGAATACATCAATTTGTGTCTTAAAGATATTTTCAGGATCACCTGAACGGAAGCCCATCCTTTGGTGATATCGTCTGCCACACTGTCAGACTCATTAATCCATCCCCACAAAATCCTTCTTCCCTTATTATCATCATAAAATGTTTTCGAGGCATAAAATTTGCCATAATCATATCTAAGCCCATTTGGGCCCTCCACAGATCCATTGTCAGGCACATATCTTTCCAATTTAGGGAAATACTTGCCCACAGTGTAATAGTCTACCTTGGAATCATCCAAACTGTTCTTCAGCACATGTTTCAGAAAAGGACCCTCAACAGATGCATCAAGGTCATCATTGCCATGGAGGGAAACAGGGTAAAAATCAGGACATTCCCACATTCCAATATGCTTTGCAGAATGAAGTGGGTGTTTTGCCTTGACCCATTTCTTGAAATCTTTGCTTTTGTAAAGCAAAGCCATTCCTCTCTTCTGCTTATCTCTCTTATTCCCCACCAGTACTCGCCATATGTCGTCTGATCCCAACCAGGCTGTAGTTGGGTCTCTGAATGAACTGCTATTGATAATACCCTCAGGCATCATGATAGGATTCTCTGGAACTTTCTTCCACTCCCTTAGTAAAGGGTCTGAGGGATCCTTAGGAACTGCCATGTTTGTAACTTGTACAGAGACATTGGTGTTGCCCGTGTACAAAATAACAGGAGTACCACCCTCTTGCATTTTTGTTGCAGATCCAGACCAAGCACCATTAATGTCATACCATTCATCTGGGTACAGAGCTGCTCCAGGCAAGTGCTCCCAATTTATCAAATCTCTAGAAACTGCATGCCCCCATCTAATCAACCCCCAAACAGCTGAAAAGGGATTATATTGGTAGAACAGATGGTAGTAGCCCTCGTAGAAATATGGGGCTGCAGAATTCAAACCCTATTTTAGAATGCACTTTTATAGAAAAAATAAACTATCAAATAAAGAATAGATTAAGATATGTTATTTATACTCACCATTGGGGTCTTCATCGTTGCTCGATGCACATATTAAATACATCCAGATCAGCATGAAGCATTTGTTAAAACAAATAACCCTCATTACCAGGAAAAATATAACATTCATAATTCTAAGTTACATAAAATTGCTCACCAAAAAAAAGAACCTTTGCAAAATCCATAATTCTACACATACCGTTCATCCAATTCTTCAGAGGCTGAAAGTGATAGGCTGTCTTATGAAAATTGGAGATAGACAGATTAAATATAGGGCTTGGCTTGGCCTTTTGGAGGTCCTCCAAACTGGTTTCGTCCCAGACATGGTGGGAAGCATGGGAGCACACCATCAGAAAAGCAAAAAGAAAGCAACATGACAAGAAAGAACAGCCACCCATTTCAAGGATTGATTGTAGCAGCAAAACAGATCTGTGACACTATAACTTGGTTGAACTAGGCCTTGATTTATAGGGTGCCAAAATCATCTCGTCAAATAAAGCTGGGTAAAATTTGAAAAAATCAATGCATGGATAAGGATGCTTAACTGATAACTAATAGCAGGCAAAGTTTACGAATGAATGACTAGGTGGGCACTCACTGGGCAGGACTCCAATCTCTCGGGAGATTCAATAGGTCAATGGAAAGGACAGAAAAACACGTATATCATAAAGCATAATGTTAAAAAAGCATCAAAGGGACAGGTACCTAATTACTAAAATTGTTATTTATGATCTTTTAAGGCCACAGTCTAGACTTGCAGGCGACGTGTTATCATTCCAAGGCTTGGCTCAGCTCATCACCTTTACCACTTATCACGCTTAGGTGAGAACCCACTAGCTAATTTACATATTTTGTTCTGTTGAAGTTGGATCTGGGACCAAGGGATTAACAAATTGCAAGAAAAACCATAAATTTTTTGGTGGAATTCGGGACTCATCAGGCTTCAATTCGGCATTGGGATTATTAAATGTTCGATTGTATGAAATGGGGAGATTTTGGTTGTGATCGAGAGGTACATTGACAATTGAACCGAGCTTTAACGTTTGTTACACGGACTGGGATTTAGATACAATCTTCTTCCACAGCCTGTGATGTGATAGTTAATGTATGACGTGGAGTGAGTTATGGGCACTGGCTATGCAGCCCTTTAAACAGCACAGCATAGCCTAGGCCTGTCTCGAAGTACCTGCCTGCAAGTACCCTGTTTCTTCTGCCTCGTCGGTGCATCGTGCCCGCCATCTCTTGCCGTGGGTAAGTGTTGTGGGTAAGTGGGGGGCCGACAAAATGCTGGCAGGCTAGCCCCCTCTTTAAAAAATTTTGCTTATAGTTTTGTAAAAAAATTATTTAGTAGTTTATATAATTTATTTAATAATTTTTTATTATATTTTTAGTAGAAGTTAATTTTTTTTAATATATTTTTAACTTTATTTATAGTAGTTTATATATTAAGTTGATATTAACTTAATTTATATAATTAAATAATATGATTAAGTTAATATTTATAGAATATTTTGTATATAATTAAGTTGATATAAACCTAATTTATATAATTAAGTTAGTATTTTTTTAGTTTATATATCTTTTATTTATATAATATTTTTTATATTTTAATTATATCGTTTTATTTATTTTTTATTTTAATTAAATTGATATTAACTTGATATGAGTTAAATTGATTTAATCTAATTGATATCTAATAGATATTAATATCAATAGATATAATTAAGTTAAAATCAATTAGGTTAAATCATATTAACTTATTATATAAATTAGGTTGATATCAACTAGGTGAAATCATATTAAGTTAATATCATATTAACATAGTTGATATTAACCTAATTTATATAATTAAGTTGATATTATTTAACCTAATTGATTTTAACATCAATATAACCTATTTCCTATTGATATTAACTTAATTATATAACCTATTGATATTAACTTAATCATAGAACCTATTGATATTAACTTAATTATATAACCTATTGATTTTAACTTTATCAATAGGTTAAAATCAATTAGGTTAAATCATATAACTTAATTATATAAAGTAGGTTAATATCAACTATGTTAATATGATTTATATAATTAAGTTAATATGATTTAACCTAATTGATTTTAACTTAATTATATCTATTGATATTAACCTAATTGATATTGATATTAATATGTATTAGATATCAATTAGATTAAATCAATTAAATCCATATCAAGTTAATATCAATTTATTAAAATAAAAAATAAATAAAAACAATATAATTAAATTATAAAAAATATAATATAAATAAAATATATTTAAAAACTAAAAAATATTAACTTAATTATATAATTTAAGTTTATATCAACTTAATTATATATAAAATATACTATAAATATTAACCTAATCATATTATTTAATTATATAAATTAAGTTAATATCAACTTAATATATAAACTACTATAAATAATATAGAGTTAAAAAATATATATAAAAAAATATTAACTTTTACTAAAAAAATATAATAAAAAAATTATTAAAGAAATTATATAAACTACTAAATAATTTTTTTTCAAAACTATAAGCAAAATTTTTTAAAGAGAGGGCTAGCCCGCCAACATTTTGTTGGGCCCCCCACTTACCCTGTGATGTTAGGACTTGACACGTCTATTCTGGCTCCAAAACAACAGTACGGATTGACTAAATCCCGTGTTAGTCGCACGTTTTACACCGTCGATTTTGCAATTAACGGTTGTGATTGACTAACCTGTCACTAACACGTTGTACGAAAGGTCTGTTTTGGAGCCAGAATAGCTTCAGCAGTTGTTTAAAGGGTTGCATAGCCAATGCCCTTGAGTTATGTGGGCATTCACTAATGGAGCTCACTGCTATTTTCATGTCAACTCATTCAAGGTTAATAGGTAGTCGTTATCCACTAAAAAATGTTACCAAATATAATTTGGTCGATATGCTAATATGCATTGAATTTTTGAAAAATTGTTAAGAAATTTGTAGAATAAGAATTGTTTGTCATTAATTATGGCGTTCTTTTATTTGAAAGGTTTAATATGGGAATAAAAAAGGAAAAAAAATATGGTGAAATTAGCATATTAGTGTCATTTTTTCTTTAGTTTTAGGTTTATTTTGATGAGAATAATTTAATTTAATTATATATTGATAAATGGTATATTTTTGTGTTAAGCTATGTTCATAATTTCATGTTTATCTATCTTCATTAGACTAAAAGATGGAGTTATGGTGAGAGTAAAAGGTGGAATATAATAACATGAGTGCCTTAACAAGAACTATTAATTAGTGACATATAATAATAATAAAAGTACTAGCATACCTATATTTAAAAAAAAAATTACGTAAAGAATGTCGAGAGATATCAAATTTAAAAATTATTTAACACTCATAAATATGAACAAATCACTAGATTTACTATTAAGAACAATGAAAATAATATAATACAAACAATGAAAACTAATTAGATCAGATTGCAAAAGCCATTGGAACATTTAATCCATTCAAATACAATTCATAAAAGCACTAAAATTGTGACTTAAATGTTAGATTCAATGACAGTCCCAAAGACACTGAGAGGGGGGGGTGAATCAATGTCTAACCAGTTAATGGAATAGTTAAACTTATTTATAACTTTGCAACCCAAATCAATGTACCGGTAAACAAGAAATAATGCAGTAAAGAGAAATAATAGAGACAACATAAATGCACACCATAACACATAATATTTTGGCGAGGAAACCCGATGTGGGAAAAACCTCAGTGGGATTTGTGACCCATAATATTTACTCATTGGCCAATATGAATAAATATTACTTACAATAGGGGTTGCACATGCAGGAAGGCCAACAGCCTAGAGTGCACTGCTCAATGAAAGAGTCTCACTGACTACAATATGGATAATTAAATCCAATACAATGTACTGCTCAAAATAGCATCTCTAATGCTTGGTTCAGTACCAGTTTAAGCTCAGTCAGATACCTTAACCAAAACCTTTCGTTGTCTTTACATAATATCCTTCTATTCCATGCTATTAAAAAAAAGTCCTATCCTTATACAAAATGATCTATAAGATCTCATATATATGTGAGTCTTTTACAATACACCAAGTAGGCTTACAAATAATTAATTACATTTACAATTCATATAAGAAAAACTTTGTCTCATGTCGGCCTGAGTGTCGATATACTTCATTTCCGATTTAATCTGGATGTTGGTGAATGTGTCTGTCAATGTATGATGTCTGTGATGCCGGTGCATGTGTAGAAGCCTGTTACCAGTTGGTTGCTATCAATGACAATATCAACCATTCTCATTAGAGTGTAGAATGCCAACAATCTCCCCCTTTAGCATTGATGGCAACACTCATGAGAAAAATCCAAAACTGTTATCCAAAAGAAGTGTGCTCCCCCTGAGAAAGTGATCTCCTCTGTGCATTTATTTTTTTCCATACTACTCCCCTTTGACATCAATGGCAAAGGATGTCAAAAAGAATCAAAGAATACAAAAATACTACTTCATAGCCTGTAACCGGTTGGTTACAATTTGAAAAATGGCCGCCAAAATTAGATTCAGGCTCTGCATGAATTTGTTACTATCAGAAAGAATGGTCTCTGTCTGCTGGATCATGCCGGTTAGATAGTGCATATGTTGCTCCGGTGACCGTTCTTCTTGAACTGTTGCCTTTGATAGCTCAACCCGCTCAGTAATGAGACTATCCAATCTTGGACCAAGTTTTCTTTTCAGTTCCCAGGCCTTTAACCTTATCCTTTCTTTCTCTTTTTCCAATTTTTTTTCAATCTTTTCCTCATAAGCTGTCATCTCTTGATCAATAAAAGATGTAAGTTTCGAAGAACCTATCATATTATCTGCATTGTCATCTATCTCCTTCTATGTCTTCTTGATTTCCTCATCAATATCTTCAGTCAGGTGGTGAGGTTTGCAAGCTTCTCTATAGAGCTCCTTATATTCCAAAATTGTTGAGTTAAGTACCGATAATAATGAATCCATGTGCTTAATACAGTCTTTGATAGATTTCTCAAAGAATTCACCTTTCTCTTTATCTACTCTTTCCTTTACAGTATCCTCATTCACTTTATCTATGGTTAGAACATTTTCAACAATGAATTTGGACAATGCGTCCAACTTACCTAAAGAATCATTAATGTGATCTATCTTACAAGTAGGTGCAATCATCTTCAAGATAGGTAATGTGTTATTAATAGCCTTAAATGCTAAGGCATTGCAATCTATTATCCTCTTGATTGAATCCAATAGAACATTTGTTATATTAGTGGGTCTGAATTCTCCAATTGATGTGCTTGGTTCTGCAATGGATTTCCTTTCAACAGATACTTGCCCAATTACCTTCACTATTTCCTCCTTATTTCCATCAGTTGCTTCCTCTTTACTTACATTTTCTATCGGTTCCTCTGTCTGTGTATGTACCTTTTCTTCTGATGATTTCTCTGTGTTAGTGTCCTTAGCCTCTGTCGGTTTCTCAATCTTCGGTTGCTTAGCTTGTGTCAGTATTTTAGTCTTCTGAGAGTTAGCAGTGTGTGTTGGTGACTCAGAGATCTCACTGTTCTTAACATTGGTTGCCTTAACCTCTACAATCTCTTTATACACAACAATGTTAATATCTTGTGTATCTATATTCATGGTGAAAAGAATTTCAGACTCCGGGTTAGTATCATCATGTGTTACTTCTTTAGTTGCCTTATTCGGTTGATTGTCTATATGTACCGGTGATGCTGAAGTTATTGGAGGGGTGTCTTGTGCCGATGGAGGGATGTTATTTGTTACCCTTATAGCAGGTACACCACTGATCTTGCCTTTACCTTTGTCCTTTTGGTATACCTTCACAAAAGATTTATCCATTTTCTGTCTTTCCCTTTCCTCTTTCTTTTCCTTTTCAACAAAAAATATATGCCAATTGTCTGTAGTTTCATCAGCAATCTCTTTCACTCTACCAGCCATTAGGCTAACTTGCTGGTGTCCACTGACAAAAATTGACTAGTTTGCTTCAGAAATCAGTTCATCAATTTCCTCTTTAGAGTTTACAGGGTGCACTACCAATAATGCTTCAACTTTTAACTTTTTATCTAATTCCATTACTGACATTCTTTTAGCCTCTAGTCTTAGAAACAAGTAATTCAGCAAATCATCTACAACTTCAATCAAAACCTTCTTATAGATGTCTAGATGCAAAATTATACTAGCTTCTATTGTTTCCTTGTCAAAGTCTTTGTAGGAATGATAATATTGATAATATTTATTTACATTGCAAAGATTGCCATCTTGTGTTATCTTATTTATCAGTTCCTTCGGTGTAAGAGTATCTAGTGTCTTAGGTTGTTTCTTCTTTGGAGTTAGTTTCTTCTTAGGCTCCCTTACAACCTGCTGCTTTTTCCTCAAAGTCCTAGCCATTTTAGGAGAAGGAGAAGGTACTAGTGAGGGTTTCCTCTTCTTCCTCTCAACTCTTTTGAACTCAACTGCTTTTCCACTATCTTTATATGAAGAAGTGACAACCAGTGAAACATGAGCTACCGGTTCCAATCCTTCTAGTTCACTAGTAGATATACCACTCAAGTTCATTACATTTTCCTCAACTTCCTTAGCCATCTTGGATGCATCTCTGATAAACTTTTATCTTCTTTTTCTTTGCTTCTGCATTGATACAACACTCTCAATGGTTTCAGCACTACCAAAAATTTCTTCAGATGGTTCCTTAGGTGCATCAAGAAGTGTTTTAGCATATGCTTCAATAATATTCAGGTCAACTTCATATCCCATTTTTGTTATCATATAGTTCTAGGAGTGACAACTTCCATCCATGTCTCATCTCATTTGATTAAAAAGAAGATTCGTTTGTCATACTTATCTACTATGCTTCGTGGTAACCTTTCTCTAGCCTTCATCTTAGTTTGAAAGTTTTTGAAGTAGTCTGCTATAATGTTGTCACTATTAGAGCCCATACCAATGATAGCTTCCATGATTTGTTTGCCTACCGGGATGTCATATCCAAAGTCCTTATGACCAATGTCGGGTATCTCTTTGGTGAAGTAGAGCATCAAACACACAAGTAGGTTGCCAAAACGGAATGTCCCCTTCTTGTCACCCTTAATCTTTTTCAGGTTGTCTATTAGTTCATCTTTAAGCCATTCACAGATATCAATCCTAGCATTGTTTTTAACCATCTCATATGCACTATGAATACATAAGATGGAAACTAAATTTAATCTATTTGTATGAATTAATCTATAGCCAAGTACCATGCTCACATATCTCACATTTGCATTATAATGTCATTAACCCTGAGAGATCTATTGTCAGATGTAGCTCCGGTTAAATCCATAACTCCCTTGTTAGGTATCTTCTTTGTTTTATCAGGCCTACTACCGATTGAGGGTAAATCAGTAACTACCTTGATTGCTTCCTTAGAGATTTTAAAAATGGATTCAAGCCACATAAACTCTCCATGAACTCTACTCATAACAAGACGAACTACCTCCTTTGGAAGTTCAAGTATGTTCAGTATTTCAACAAATCCTAAGTCTTCAACTATCTTATGCTCTAGTTTAAATAAACCTTGTCCATCAATAATAAAACCATTGTACATATTTTTCAAATAATTAGTCCCTAAATTTTCTATGTTGTAGTGAATGTAGATTCTAGGGTCTTCAACAAAAGCGACTCCCTTTAGAATTTTTGAAAAAAGCTCCAATAGAATCATCTTGTTTGGAAATTTTAGGGATGATCTTAAATAGGGCCTAGGGCGCTTAATGTTTTCTACCACAGTAGGGTTTGCAATAAACTTAGGTACAAAGGATGAAGATGCCATTTCAAAAGATAAATACCTCTTACTTGAAATCCTTGAATGCCTGAAAAACACTTTGTTGCTCGTCTTTAGAATGCCTTTTCTCAATTTCATGCTCTCAGAATGTGTGGATGCTTGGTGGATGAAAATGAGGGTTTTTCGGTGCTTTATAGCCAAAATGTTCTCCAACTACCGCATTAAATGCTTGTTGGTTAAGTGAAAACTTAACATATCTATTGGTAAAGAAGAAATATGTCTTCTTACCATCAACTAAGGGTAGAATGCATGATTTTCAACTTGTTGCCATACCCCCTAAGGATTATTCCTTAGTTAGATGAAGAATCTCCTGCCAGTGGAGGGTTACTCTATTCAACCAGTGCAGAGATAGATTCATCAACTCTCTGATCTCCCTTCTTAATCCATTGTTTTGAAAATTCTTGCTTTATTTCATTTACCTTTTCTTTTCCCTTCTCATTAGATCCTTTGTTGTTCGCTGGTATAGTCTTGCTTCTACAAAATTTTGCAATATGCCTAATCTTGTTACATGCATAACAAGTTACATTATTCCTTTGAAGAGCTTTTCCATATCCTTGACCGGTTTGTGTTCTGCATTGATTAGATACATGCCCAAATCTACCACAAACATAGCATTTCACATTCATTCTACAATTTTCTAAATTGTGACCAACTTTATTGCATTTGGAACATTGACTGGTGGGTAAGTTTGCATTTTGATTATTTTTAAATCTGCATTGATTCACTCTATGACTCAATTTGTTGCAATTAAAACATTTTCCATTAAATTTATAAGCATTAGGTTGTCTTACCAATTTATCGTGATCTAGATTATTTGCAGTCCCGAAACTTTCTCCATGTTCAAATCCAAGTCCAACTATCTCTCCATCAGGTTTTTGTCTTTTCAGCATGTCATCAAGTCTTTCTGAACTTTTCTTGAATTTGTCTTTGTGTTCATTTGTAGTGATCAACTCATTTTCTAGAGTGCCAATTTGTCTTCTAAGCTCCTCTTTATCATGTTTCATGTGAATCAGATCTGTCTTTAGCATATCATTCTCATGACAAAGTCTCAGATTTTCATTACCTCCATCATTAAGTCTTTTAGTCAAGTCTTCTTAATTTTTCTTCCTATCTTCAATATCTTTACATAGCCTCATGGTTAAATCTTGCATTTCATTTCTCATTTTAGTGTTCTCTTGTCTCAACTTTTCTACAATATCACTAAGAGTTTCCTTTTCATCATCATGTTTCTACATTTCCTCATGAAGTTCTTTCCTCTTGTTTTGTGCTATGATCAGGTTCTCCTGAAGTCCTTTAATGAATTCCTTAGCAATTCTCAGATCATCTTCAAGTTTGATATTCTTCAATTTTTTTGTATCAAAATCTTCAAGAGCTCTTTCCAACTGTTTTCTCAAATTTTCCATCGGTACTGGTTTCAGAATCTTCCTCAAGTTGTTAGGCTTTTGAAAATAGAGGACCAGGCTCTGATACCAATTGTTAGATTCAATGACAGTCCCAAAGACACTAAGAGGGGGGGGTGAATCAATGTCTAACTAGTTAATGGAATAGTTAAACTTATTTATAACTTTGCAACCCAAATCAATGTACCGGTAAACAAGAAATAATGTAGTAAAGAGAAATAATAGAGACAACATAAATGCACACCATAACACAAAATATTTTGGCAAGGAAACCTAGTGTGGGAAAAACCTCGGTGGGATTTGTGACCCACAATATTTACTCACTAGTCAATATGAATAAATATTACTTACAATAGGGGCACGCACATGCAAAAAGGCCAACAGCCTAGAGCGCACTGCTCAATGAAAGAGTCTCACTAACTACAATATGGATAATTGAATCCAATACAATGTACTCCTCAAAATAGCATCTCTAATGCTTGGTTCAGTAGTGGTTTAAGCTCAGTCAGATACCTTAACCAAAACCTTTCGTTGTCTTTACATAATATTCTTCTATTCCATGCTATTACAAAAATGTCCTATTCTTATACAAAATGATCTATAAGATCTCATACATATATGAGTCTTTTACAATACACCAAGTCGGCTTACAAATAATTAATTACATTTACAATTCATATAAGAAAAACTTTGTCTCATGTCGGCCTGAGTGCTGTTATACTTCATTTCCGGTGTAATTTGGATGTCGGTGAATGTGTCTGCCAGTGTCGGTGCCTGCCGGTGTATGATGCCTGCAATGTCGGTGCATGTGTAGAAACCTGTTACCAGTTGGTTGCCATCAATGACAACATCAACCATTCTCATTAGAGTGTAGAATGCCAACATTAAATATAATATGTGATATGCAAAAGATCTATTCATTTAAATAGTATACACTAATAGCCATTATAATATTTGATTAAATTAATAACTTTAATCCATATAATATACAAACACTACTAACATAAGCTTAAAGACTATCTCTGATATTCAAAAAGTCTTTTAATCCATTTAGCTTGGGCATATGTATTTGCAAAGGCTAAACAATTTACCCAAGATATTACTAGTGGTCAAATGCTTTCAATCATGTTTTTTTGTTTTAGCATAAGAAAACTATACAACTACATGCACATGATGTAAGGTCCATTTACTTCTTAAGGGTTTACATATTACAATTGACTGACCCTCTTGTTTTCATCTAGCTAAGATTTAGTATTTTGGAACTTTATTAAGGACCAATTTAACAAACTAATTTATGAAATTCCAAAACTATAAAAAGATATTAATTTATATACCTCTATATAATTAGGATTGGATACATTTAGTATTTAACATCAGATTTGTTCTATAGGAAGACAAGAAAAAACAATGTAGATGCCAAACACCAAATATGTACACAATAATCATTTCAAGATGCAAAATATCAAAATTATGTCTAGTAGGAATGGAAATAGATGAACTTATGAGCATATAGATAAAAGATGAAAGCAATTGCTAGTTCTACCACATGTTAAATAATTTTGATAGGATTTGAGAATTATCTTTAATCATTAGTTTTTATCATGAAGATTCATATTTTTTAGACTATAGTTTTGAATGTCTAAGTTAAATTGTAAAATTTATTTGAATTTTTAAGTTATTTTATAAAAAAATCTGATTTAAATAGAAAAGGAAATTAGTTTGTCTCCATCTTTATTTGTTTGGGTTTTATTTTCTATGGGTGTATCCCCAGCTAATTGAGAAATAGAGCTTTGTCTCTATATTATTTTGGGATTTCAGATCCTACATATTATTATTAGAGTTGTGTACTTTGTGGTTGTTGGGATATGAATCCATCAATGGGTACCAAAGCCAGGTCAGCACTAAGTCTTTAGTGAGTTAGGAATTGTTTCTAGGTATTGAAGTTTTATTGTGTTAGACACATGGCTAGAGAAGATAGTAAGAGTTGGCAACAACCGTCATCCTTTAGTGGACAAAACTATAATGTGTGGGAAAAGAAGATGAAGACCATTATGGTTGCAAATTATATGTGGGAGCATATGGTTAGAGGGTTCACGAATGTGACTGACCCAACTTAGTTTGCAACCCTCACAAACAACTAGAAGACCTATTTGAAGGAGACGAAGAGGAAAGATGTTAAGGCATAGAGTTTGATAGAGGTAGCCTTGATAAAGTCCATCTTTCTTAGAATTGTAGAAGAAAAATATTCAAAGGAAGCATGAGAAATCCTCCAAATCAATTAAAAATGGACTAATAAAGTCAGATTACTAAAGCTACAAATGCTTCAAAGAGATTTTGAGACTCTCCAAATGAAGGACAATGAGTCCATTTCATATTTTCACACAAGAGTGTTTAGTTTGATAAACTAGTTGAGGACAACTGGTGAAACAATGGAAGAGCAAAGGATTGCAAAGAAAAACCTTAGAAGTCTACCCTTTAAGTTTATGCAATAGTGATTTTTGTTGAAGATGCAAAGGACCTCTTTATGTCGATGGTGGATGAGTTGATGGGTTCCCTTCAAATCCATGAGCAATACCTAAATAGGTTTATAATTTTTCCCAAGAACAAGCTCTTAAATCTCAGGTCAATGTAAGAGGTAGGGGGAGAGGTAGAAATAGCTTTGAACAAAGCTCAAGAGGCAACTCTAGATGAGGAAATTATGGAGCTCTCAATGCAGCTCCAGACTAGCCAAAAAGAACAACAACTCAAGTCAAAGGTATGATAAGAGAGATGATAAATGTTATTATTATCATAAATTAGAACGTTATGGAAGTGAATGTTATAAAAAGCAACATAATTAGTTAAAGAAAAGTGCAAATGTGGTTGATGAAAATTTAGTTGAAGTTCATCAATCAACAACCTTCATCGTGTGCAACATTAGTGAGGAAGGTGGGGATGACCTTTTGGTGAAATGGTAGGGTTTCTTGCCTATAGTGCCTACAACCTAGGTTCAAACCCCACGGGTTTGTCTCTACCATGTTAACAATGGAGCATGCTTTACCTTGGGGAGAACCTTGGAGAAATAGTAAGGATTCTTTCCTGTAGTCCTTACATCCTTGGTTCAAACCATAAAGTTTTTAAGGTACAACATTGTGACAAGTGTTTGAATTATCGCTCTACAACTTTCCCGCTCTGCCTGTGTTTGAATTTGAATCCTTGCATATCCATTGTCTCGAGGGAGGATCCTTTGTCCCTACAACCTGACCCTCCTCCTAATAGTGTCAAATCACATGTTCCTTATGAGGCCTTGGTGTCTACCTCTGGGACCCCACTGCCTGCAAGTACTTCAAAAAAGTTTGACCAGAATGGAGTTTCTAGTGGTTCATCCCCTTCGGTATTGGGGGAATCTGGTTAGAAGGATGCAGACATAAAAAGGTTAATCTTGAAAAGGGTAACAAGAAATCCCCTTCTATCGGGTCAGAAAATGTTTTCGATCAGAAGGATGCGAAAGTGGACAAAAATGGGTCTAAATCCAACTGGAAAAGTGCCCTTGTTGGCTCTTCAAATATGACCTTGGAGACAACCTTGGCTAACTTTATCCAAACCAAGGAGGGGACAAAGATTAAACTACCTCATAATCTCATGGATAAAATTTCTTTATCCCTACATCTGATGCTCATTGGATGATTCTTCTCCTTCATACCATCTATTGACATGGTTAGATGTTGGGCTACTGCAAGGTGGAAGTTAAAGGGAAATGTGGATATCTCGGCTATGCCAGGAGGTCTCTTCCTTTTCAATTTTAATACTGAGGAAGACTTGATCTTTGTCCTATTAGGCTCTTGGACATATGGGTTACATATTTCAACTCTCTCCAAATGGAAGCCTGGTTTCGACTCCTCTGTTGAGCTCAATTGTATGGCCCCCATTTGGGTTAGGCTTCCTAGCCTCCCATTGGAATTTTGGGATGATCAGATCTTCCGTTGGATTGGGAACTCCTTTGGTAGCTATGTCACTGCTGATTCGGTCACCCTTGCTAAATCCAAGTTAGTTTATGCTCATTTTTGTGTTAGTGTTGCTATTAACAAAGCGTTACCCAACTTTGTGTCCCTCAAATCAAAATGGGGTAAATGGTCTTAGTCCATTGTCTATGAAAATGCTACTCTTTTTTGCTAGAAATGTGCTAAGCATGGGCACACTATTGTTGACTGTAAATCCCCATCTACTTCTGAGCCCAAGCTTAAAGAGAATATTATTGCTAATGATGATCCTATTAGCCCAAGCACTCCCTCTTCTTCATCCACTATGGGGCTAAATAATCCATGTGCGATGTCTGATGACTACCCCCACACAGATAAGATTCTAGACATTATCAAAACTCCTATGGATTTGGTGAAGAAGATGAGGCCAGTGGAGACACTTGATAATGCAAAGGCCTACCCAAACTCCTAATGATAAGCCCAAATAAGGTTAGGCAAGTGACCCCCTAACTACACACAAGGGTCCTACAAGGAAGGACTCCACACCTTGGATGAAACTACACACACATTCACTATACTTAGGCCTACTCAAGATGAGTAAAAGGCTTCAACTCCTCAAACATGCTTTACCGGTGACCTATACTCCTTGGGATTTTGAATTTGGCCAACACATGTCATCTAAAGACTCTTTCAAACACTGGTTTTGGTTTAGGGCACCAATTCCTTACACCTCCTTTGTAAACCTACCCCCTTGGCTTGTAGCCCTATTTGATGATAGAATGGACCTTAACTCAAAAATGTTCCACACACCCATAAAAAAATTTATAATTTTAGACACCTTTTCGGAAGTTTTATTGATCCCCCAAATGGTTTGGCTAGATCTATAGATACAAGGTCTATTCCCTTCAGAGGCTAAGAGACCTAATAAGGGCAATTAGCCCTATTTTCCAAAGCAACTACCTTTACTGGTACACAAAATGGAAACTCAAATCTATGGTCATGTGGGGGGTATTTAGAAACTTCTAATTCTAGGGTTACATGCCTGGAATCCACCACTATGACAACTTATGATGACTATCCTAAAACTTGTCCTAGGTAGTCACATAGAGATGCCTACCTAATCTTTCTCTTTTCTCCACACGAAAAAGTTTCCCCTACTAAATACCATGAGAACACTAAATTATAGAGGCTTATCTTGCATCCCTCCCAAGGAGGAGTCTTCTAATGGACTGGAGTGTAAGATAAGGCCATTTTTGTTCAAAACCCTCTCCAAACCCTCAATTTCCGGGTTACAGTCAGAAGAATGGAGGGTTCTCTCAACTCTGAAATAGTTAAGACCTAAGACCTCCACAAAAATAAATATATTCCATCTCCTTATCTACTCCATGGATGGTGGGATCCATATCGATTCGTACAGGCACATGCAAATCCTGCAAACTCAGAATTTTTGGGAAAATTGTAGTATTATGTGTATTATTGATTCTCAAACTCCAATTCCAACATAAGAAACCTTGGTAATTATTCCCACAAGGCTTATAAAACTCTCCAATGGTTTCTCACCAAATTTGGAGTAGGTTGGAACTGTTGAAAGGCTTCTCCCAACCAATTTACAAAAAGTTGCACTTTTGCACTCAAAAGTTGCATTTTTGCAATTTTGCACAAAAAGTTGTCATACTATCTAAGGTTGGGTTCCACATACAAGGACCAACCAAACACACATAAAAAATTTCTAAAACCTATTAAACACAAATCTAGACCATCTATTACCCCTTTTTACCACATTGTCCCAATTGGCTTCTCAAATTGCCTAATTGGTGACATGGGCTTACATGGTGGGGTTTATTGCATACATGAAACACAAAACACACTAAGACACCCTAATGATCCTAGTATTAATCCTTAGGGTCGTTAATATCTTGTTGATGAGGTGCTCCTGCACCATACTCCCTGGGAGAAGAGATCTCAAGCCCACTTGAGATCAGAGTTTGTAAATTTGCACCATGATTAGATATTTGCTCACTTGTCATCCAAACTGCCTTAAAGTCTAGTTTTTCCTGCCAAGTCACCAAGTACTCAATGTACTTCTTGTTCCTTGTCTTCTTTGTGACTCTAGTGTCTAACACTTTTCTCAACTTAGTTGATTCCTACCTTGGCATGTCATTGTCTACTGCAACCTACATTGGTTCTTCTTCTTCATTACCATCACCTTGGAAAAGTGTATGATCACACACATTAAAAATGGGTGATAATCCAAGACCAGGAGGAAGTTGGATCTCATAGGCATTTTGTCCACACTTCTTCAATATTTGACATGGTCCAATCTTCCTTTGCATGAGTTTGATGTATTTGCCTTTTGGGAGTTTCTCCTTCATCAAATGTACCCATACCAAATCCCCAACATTAAATTGTACATCTCTCTTCTTCTTATCAGCATGAGCCTTATATTTCACTGCCAATTGTTGGAGATGAGACTTGACTTGGTCATGCACCTCCTTTATGGTTGATGCAAAAGTTTCACCATCTACACGAATGGCTTCTTCTTTGGGTAAATCTCTTAACTCCAACACTCCCCTTGGTTGGATGCCATAAACAATCTAGAAAGGAGATTTACAGGTACTCCTATTTATGGTGTCATTGTAGGAGAATTCTACCTATGACAAAATGTTATCCCACTTCTCTCCATGTTGCCTTGTCAAACACCTTAGTAGGTTTCCCAATGACCTATTGACAACTTTAGTTTGTCCATCCATTTGAGGATGGTAGGCTAATGAGAAAGCTAGGTTAGTCCCCAACTTCTTCCAAAGAGTCCTCCAAAAGTGACCTATGAATTTCACATCTCTGTCTGAAACAATGTTTAGGGGCAATCCATGTATCTATACTATCTCTTTGAAGAATAGGTTTGCAACATATGATGCATCACAAGAAGTCTTACATGGCAAGAAATGAGCCATTTTACTAAACCTGTCCACCACTACAAAGACATTGTCAAATACTCTCCTTGTCCTAGGCAGACCCAACACAAAGTCAATACTTATGCTCTCCCATGGCCTAGAAGGAATGGGTAAGGTCTTATACAAACCTACATTTGTAGACTTCCCCTTGGCTTTCTGACATATAACACATGTCTCCATAAACTTTCTTACATCTGCTTGCAACTTAGGCCAAAAATAATCTCTTCACAAGGTCTAGGGTCTTTTCAAGGCCAAAATGACCTGCCATGGCTCCACAATGCTTCTCCCTAATAATATTCAATCTCATGGAACACTTAGGAATACACAACTACACTCCTTTGAACAACAATCCATCTTGTATCATAAACTCAAAAAACTCCATATGATACCAGTCACCAAAAGTTTCACATACCTTGTAGATCTCTCCAAAGTCTTCATCAACATTATACATACTCTTCAAGGAATCAATACCAACACTCTCCATATTAATTTGGTTTACAGTCAAGACCCTCCTACTCAAAGCATCTGCAACTTTGTTCTTGACTCCCTTCTTGTGTTTGAGGGTGAATTTGAAAGCTTGTAGGGTCTCTACCCACTTCATGTGCTGGTGGTTTAGCTTCTCTTGGCTATTTATGAAACTGGGTGTCTGATTATCGGTAAAAACTATAAACTCCTTAGGCAATAAATAGTGCCTCCATTTCTTCATAGACTGTACTAGAGCATACATCTCCAAATCATAAGATGAGCATATTTTCTTAGCATCATTTATCTTTTCATTGAAAAAAGCAATAGGCCTTCCTTCTTGATTGAGCATTGCTCCAATAGCCATGTGGCTTGTATCACATTCCACGTAAAATATCTTATTGAAGTTTGTAAGGCAAGGACTGGTTGTTCTGCAACCTTCTTCTTCAATGTCTCAAATGACTCATTTGCCATTTTGGTCCAACTGAACCTACACTTTTGTCCTCCCTTTATGGTGTCAAGCATGGGTGCACAAACATGACTAAATTCTCTTATGAACTTCCTATAAAAAGTTGCTAACCCATGGGAACTTCAGACATCATTCATAGTTCTAGGTGTAGGCTAAGACAATATAGCACTTACCTTCTCTTGGTCCATTTTCAACTCACCTTGTGAGATTACAAAACCCAAGTAGATGATCTCCTCTTGCATGAACATACACTTATCCAAATTTATCATTAGTTTCTCTTCATGTAACCTCTTGAGAACCATATCTATGTGTTTGAGGTGCTCTTCCCTTGTGTGACTAAAGATCAAGATATCATCTCGGTATACTATGATAATTTTTCCTATGAATTCCACCAAAACTTCATTCATTAACCTCATAAAGGTACTAGGGGCATTGGACAACCCAAATGCCATGATTTTCCATTCATACAACCCTTCATTAGTTTTAAAAGTTGTCTTCCATTCATCCCCTAGCCTTATTCTAATCTGATGGTATCCACTTTTTAGATCCATTTTTGTAAAATACTTGGCACTCCCTAAGCAATCAATTAAATCCTCTATTCTAGGGATTGGGAACCTATACCTTATGGTTATCTTGTTGATGGCTCTTGAGTCTATACAAAGCATCCAAGTGCCTTATTTCTTGGGTGCGAGGACTGCCGATACTACACATGGGCTTAGACTCTTTCCAATCAGTCCTGATTCAAGCAACTCTTCAATCTACCTTGCCATTTTTGCATTCTGGTCTGGGGTGAGCTTGTAGGCTGCTTTGTTTGGCAATGTAGGTCCAGGGATCAAATCTATGCAATGATTGATGTCCCTTACCAGTGGTAGGGACCTTGGCATTCCATCTAAGATGATGCCTTGATGCTTATCAAGAAACTATTTGACTGTCAGGTCTAGGTGCTTTGGTCCTCCTTCTTTCTCTTCTGCATGCTTATCTTTCCTTGTCACTTTGGGACTAGGCATGAGGGCATAGAAAAATGCACCTTTCTCTGCAATCTCCTTCATGAAATATTTACCTTCTACCATCAAGACTCTTGTATCCTTCCCTTTTTATTCCATCTCCTCCTCTATTAGAGGCAAGAGTTATATCACCTTACCATCCTTGGTGATTGAATAGGTGTTCCTTAACCCATCATGATGAGCTTTCAGGTCATACTGCCATGGTCTCCCAAACAAGAGATGGTATGCATCCATCTTGGCTATGTCAAATAAAAATCTATCCTTGTAAGATCCAATCTGAAACTCCACCCAAGTCTTCTCTTCTACCACTACTTGTTGACCTTGGGTGAGCCATAAGACCTTATACGGATAAGGGTGAGGTAGCTTCCTAAGTTTAAGCTTTTCTACCAATTCAAGTGATACAAAATTTTTCAATGGATCCGGAGTCTATCAGAACCTTGCATACCTTTCCTCTTGCCTTACAAGTGGTTTTGAAAAGAGATTTCCCTTTGTGTAGGCTCCTTATCAGGTACCTTCATGGTGGGTACTGCTCTCCTCATCAGCAGAGCATCTCCTCTTTCAGGATAGCCATAGCTATCAGAAGAATTAACACTTCGATAAGTGTTTGCACTTGCCACACTTTGACAATCAGATTCCTACACCAAATTGCTTCTCCTTTCTCCCATGGAGCTAGAAGCCTTCTTTAGACATCTATTGGCCATATGCCCTTCTTGATTATAGTTTTAGCACCTAGGAGTTCCTCTACCTTGGGATCTCCCTCTAGAGGGTGGTCTTCTACCCCTAAAGCTCCCTCTTAGATTGTAGCCCCCTCCTTGGTTGTAACTGCTCTCTCCTCTATTGCCTTCTTGGTTAGAGTCTCCCTGGTATCCAAAACCATTTCCTCTACCTCTGAAAGGGCCTCTTCCTCATCTTTGTTGTCTCCCTTTACCTCTGCCACTTTCATCCTGCCTTCTCTTCAACTTCTCCTCCACCTTGAGTGCCAATTGAAAGAACTTTTGGACTGTCTTCAGGGTGTGGAGATTCAAGTCTTCTTGGATTGTATATCTCAACCCATTGAGATATCTAGCCACGTCCTCATCTTCACTCTCTTTCACCTTAGTCCTCACACACAACTTCATGAACTCCTCAGTATAGGAACTCATGTCCATCTCCTTTTGTTTCAAATTTTGTCTCCTCCTATGCAATTGGATATTGTAATCCATTGGGACATAGGCTTCTTTCACCAAAGCCAACATCTTCTTCCATTTAGCTACTCTTCTCTTTCCCTCTTTCACCCTCTCATCTTGGATGAAAGTCCACCAAGTTAGTGCAGCTCCTTTCATCTTGGATTGGGCCATCTTCACCCTCTAGTGGTCTGGCATGTCTTCACTTTCAAAAAAATTGTCCAAGGAGTCTATCCACTCCATCATTGTATCAGGCTCCATCTTGCCTGCAAATAGTGGCAGATCCATCTTCACATCCATTTTTCTTCTCTCCATGGACTTGAGGACACTCATCAGGGGTCTCTAGTCTATAGGTACCTCTAGCTCTTCCTGCATAGGGATCTCCTCTTCATCCCCTTCTTCTCCAAAGTCTCTCTCTCCCCTCTCCATTATGTCCTTCAATCGGTCCATCTCATTTCTCAAGGCCTGATTCTTAGCCTTGACTTCTCTGCTCTCTTCCATTTGCTTCTTCACCAAGACATTCAATTCTGCATTGGTCATTCTTGAATGTGCCTCATGGGATCCTTCTTCTTTTGACATCTTGTCTTCTCCTTCTTTTCCAAAGGACACTCCTTCACTCTGATACCACTTGATGTAGAAGCCTACCCAAGCTCCTAATGACAAGCCCAACTAAGGTTCGGCAAGTGACCCCCTAACTACACACAAGGGTCCTACAAGGAAGGACTCTACACCTTGGATGAAACTACACACACATTCACTATGCTTAGGCCTATTCAATTCCTCAAACATGTTTTACTAGTGACCTCTACTCCTTGGGATTTTTAAGTTGGCCAACACATGTCATCTAAAGACTGTTTCAAACACTAGTTTTGGTTTAGGGCACCAATTCCTTACACCTCCTTTGTAAGCTTACCCCCTCGGCTTGTAGCCCTATTTGATGATAGAATGGACCTTAACTCAAAAATGTTCTAGACACCCATAAAAACAATTTATCATTTCAAACACCCTTTTGGAATTTGTATTGATCCCCCAAATGGTTTGGCTAGATATGTAGATACAAGGTTTGTTCCCTTCAGAGGCTAAGAGGCCTAATAGGGGCAATTAGCCCTATTTTCCAATGCAACTACCTTTACCGGTACACCAAATGGAAACTAAACTCTATGGGCATGTGGGGGGTAGTTAGAAACCTCTAATTCCAGGGTTACATGCCCAGAATCCACCGCTATGACAACTTATGATGACTGTCCTAAAACTTGTCCTAGGTAGTCACATAGAGATGCCTACCTAATCTTGCTCTTTTCTCCACACGAAAATTTTTCCCCTGCTACATACCATGAGAACACTAAATTATAGAGGCTTATCTTACATCCCTCCCAAGGAAGAGTCTTCTAATGGACTGTAGTACAAGATAAGGCCATTTTTGTTCAAAACCCTCTCCAAACCCTCAATTTTCGGGTTACAGTCAAAAGAATGGAGGGTTCTCTCAACTCTAGAATATCAAGACCTCAGACCTTCACCAAAAGAAATGTATTCCTTCTCCATATCTACTCCATGGACGGTGGGATTTAGATCAATCCGTACAGGCACGTGCAACTCCTACAAACTCATAATTTCTGGGAAAATTGTAGTATTATGTGTATTATTGATTCTCAAACTCCAATTCCAACATCAGCAACCTTGGGAATCATGCCCACAAGGCTTATACAAATCTCCAATGGTTTCCCACCAAATTTGGAGTATTTTGGAGCCGTTGAAAGGCTTCTCCCAACCAATTTACAAAAAGTTGCACTTTTGCACTCAAAAGTTGTATTTTACAAAAGTTGCATTTTTGCAATTTCGCACAAAACATTGTCATACGCTCTAAGGTTGGGATCCACATACATGGACCAACAAAAAACACATAAAACATGTCTAAAACCTATTAAACACAAATCTAGACCATATATTACCCCTTTTTACCACATTGTCCCAATTGGCTTCTCAAATTGCTTAATTGGTGACATGGGCTTACATGGTGGGGTTTATTGTATACATGAAACACAAAACACACTAAGACACCCTAATGATCCTAGTCTTCATCCTTAGGGTCATGAATAGTTTGTTGATGAGGTGCTCCTGCACCACTTGAAGATGGGGAAATCACCCCAGTGATTGGCTTATGCTTATCCCCCAATCCTTCCTCCTCCCCCTCTCTGATCAAGGATGATGTTCCCCACTGCCCTTGCCCAATGGCTGAATCCAACCCCTTGCTTCCCTATCCCCCCCATATAACCTATGATGTGAAAGTTCCCTTCTTTTCACCTCAACCCCAGTCCCCCAGTAGTTTGGGGATTTTGGAGGATTTATCCAAGTCTTTCTTGTTGACATCTAATGTGAAAACCTCCCCATCCTACCTTCCTTTTGCAGATAATGAGGATTGGCTGACACAGAAGTAAAAAACTAGGATGAAGAAGGTAGATGTAGGCAATGACAACAAAGTGGGAAGACCAATTGAGAGGGTGTTGAGGTAGAAAGTTGTGGCAAGGGATATTGCAAGGGGGCGACAATTGACCCTTGATGGAAATAACAAAATTAAGAAATGAAGTTCCTCTTCTAGAACATAAGGGGACTCAATAGCCCCTAAAAGAAAATGGCCATAAAGCAATATATTTTAGAGATGAAGATTGATATCTGTTTACTTCAAAATGTCAAAATGTCCTACCAAACCTTTGCAATGACTATTAACAAACTCTGGTTGAGCACGGTGTTTCTTTATGTGGAGGCGTTAGGGGCATCTGGTAGAATTGCTACCCTTTGGAAACCTTACAATCTCTAAGGTTATGTTCATGTTAGCTCATAGAACTATCTGGCGGTAACCTTCCAAGTTGGTGATCTCTACTGGTACTTGTTTAATATTTATGCTCTCAATTCCAGGATGGGAAGGCGTTTGGTTTGGGAGGAAATTGCTGATAGCATCCTTGAGTATTGGAATTCCTTCTACATGTTGGTTGGCGACTTCAACACCCCTCTCTACCCTTCTAAGAAATGTGGTGGTCTTGTGGATCATGCAGATAGTATGGGGGATTTGGCCAATCTTATAAATGCTACCAGTCTTTTTGTTTTAGACCTTCAGGGTGTCTCCTTCACCTAGTCTAATAATAGGAAAGGGAATCACCTAATCCAAGTCAGACTGGACAAATTCTTAGTCCCTTCTAATTGGGATATTGGTCACAATTCCTACCTAAGGGCTCTCCCAAGGACTACTTCTGACCATAGCCCTTTCCTCCTCCATTGGGATGATAGACTCCCTTTGGTTCATCCCCCTTTTTGTTATGAGATTATGTGGGCCTCCCACCTAGACTCTAGAGATCTGGTTAGGAGGTGGTGGGCCTCCCATGTTCAAGGGACTACTATGTTTAGGGTAGCTGAGAAACTGAACCTCATCTGATGGGAAGTGAGAGGTTGGAACAGAGCTACTTTTGGTGACATATTCAAGAAGAAGAAGGATCTATGCTCCAAGTTGGAGAAGATTCAAAAAATTATGGCCTCTTGTGATCCTCCTCACTCCCTCCTTATTGAAGAAGAAGACTTCAAAATAAATTGGAAGGAAATTTTGTCCAAGGAGGAAATTTATTGGAAGCAGAGATCCAAAATTCAATGGCTAAAGGAGGGAGAATGAAATATTCCTTCTTCCACCACTCAGCTAGCATTCACACAAAAAAGGAACATAATCAAATCTCTAAGAGATTATAGTGGATAGGAGATCACAAATGAAGCCCAAATTGGTCAACTTGCCATTATCTTCTCCATCCATATGTATACTGAGTTTGGAGGAGGAAGTGAGACTCTTCAAGATAGACTTCTGAGTAAACTACCTACTGCTATTAGCAAGGAGGATAACTGCCAACTTCTTTCACCTATTTCCTCATAGGAGGTCTGGTTGGCAGTCTTTGTGATGGGTGCTTACAAGGCACTAGGTTTAGATGGCTTCCCTCTGACTTTCTTCCAAGAATATTGGGACATTGTCAGCTTTGATGTCACTAGAGATGTGAAGGATTTCTTTAGGATTTTTGACCTATAAGTCTCTGTAATACTATTTATAAGATCATCTCTAAGGTCTTAGTGAACATAATCAAACCACTTCTTTCTAAGTTTATCAGCCCCTCTCAAAAAGGCTTTGTCCCAGGTTATCAAATCTTGGATGTGGCCATTGCCACGCATGAAATTATCCACTCCATCAATATAAGTAGATCTCTAGGTATGGCTTTTAAACTGGACATCTCAAAAGCTTATGATAAAGTCAACTGGGGTTTTGTTATCCTTAATTTCAGCACGCCCAAAATCGTGAGGCAACCTTATGAAGTTGGTCTATTTCATACCTTACGACCTCCAAGAGAGCTTGATCGACTCTGTCGGTTAGCTCATTTAGCTTTTCGCTTTTTCGTTTTTATTGTTTTTAAGTTTTTAAGATTTGCAATTCCTCCTATAGGTCAAACTTTAAAGTCTGACCTGCAGGGTTCCTTCTTTTCAAAGGGAATTGCACATCAGACTTTAAGAAAAGGTTTGGTTTTCCATGTAGATCAGACTTTAAAGTCTGACCTGCAGGTAATCCTTCCCCTGTAGGTCAGACTTTAAAGTCTGACCTGCAAGGTCTTTAAACCTCCAAGTCAGACTTTAAAGTCTGACCTTTAAAGTCATCAAGGTTGTTTTTCATGGCATGCATGTCGGACTTTAAAGTCCGACTTGAAAGAGGTTAAAGTCCAACTTGCAAGAAGTTAGTCCTGCAAGTCTTAACGTCCAACATACACTGCACAATTAACCATTAATAATTTCATTTATTGCTAATTTTGGGGTTTATTTATTAATTCTCAAGGATCACTTCTTCATTTTTGTTCAGTGATTTCTCCTCTGCGCGTGCCCTCCTTCTCTTCTCGTCACATTTTTGACCTTGATCACCTCTCTGGTTACCTGATATTTTTTCGGCCACGTGGATTGAGGTAGGGTTTTTATTGTTTTTGTTTGTTTTTTCCCTTCCATCTTTCCTTATCCGTCGTTTTGGGTTTTTAGTCGATTAGTTGTGCATCAGACATTTAAAATTTGATTCCTCCTGCAATCTTCTTCTCAACGTCCGAGGGCACATCGGACTTTAATGTCCGATGGCCCTCAAACCCTTTTTGTTTTTCCCTCTTCCCTCACCTGCACTTTGGGTTTTAAAACCCGACATGCAGGCTAATATACAGAGATAACTCTCTGCATATCAAATTTTAAAGTCCGATATGCAGGAGGGTAAACCTCACATATCGGACTTTAAAGTCCGATATGCAAGAGAAGATTGTCCAAGTGACATGTCAGGTTTTAAAACCCGACATGTCAATCAGTTGCCCTTCCTTAGCACATCGGACTTTAAAGTTCAATGTGTTGGTTTTTTGAATGTTTTATCCTTGCACATCGGACTTTAAAGTCCGATGTGCTAATGATTTTTCCTAACTTACATATCGGACTTTAAAGTCCAATGTGCCGATGACTTTCCCCAATTTGCACATAAGACTTTAAAGTCCGATATGCAAGTAAAGATGTTTTATCCTTGCAGATCAGACTTTAAAGTCTGATCTGCAAATTTTGACTCCTAAGTTGCAGATTAGACTTTTTTCCCCGACCTGCCATTTTTTTACAGTTTTACTCCCAAGCTTGTTCTGAGTCTGATTTTTTGATTAGATTGATAAAATTTGGTTTTATTGATAATGATAACTGTCGAAGAAGCTAATACTCAGTGTTGAATGTAGTCATTTGCAAATGTCAAGGCCCTCTCACGATAAATCAGAGCCTTCTTCGAGTCAATTAGAATCTTCACCAGGTAAAACATCAACAAAGAAGATGAAGTACAAGTATGATAAGTACTTAAATTTGTACTCAAAAATTTCAGTAGATTCAAACATCAAGGAGATCAAAGATACATAAATTGGTCATGTTAGTATATAGGAATTTATTGATGGAGTTGAGAAAGGTCCTTCCCGCCTAACAAAATTGATCAAATCTGAGTTGCATAAATATGCTTCCTTCCCAGTTGCAGCTCATGATCCAAATTTTGTACTTGTAGTAGTGGATCATTTCGATCCGAATACAAGACAGGTTAGGGATGCTGATCAAAATATGATCATGACTTTGGATAGTGTTTTCTTCAACAGTGTTTTCAAAGGTTCTTCAGTCAAGGAAGTAGCCATCATTTCTCAAGAAAGTGCTCAAGAGTATTATGAGAAAAATGAGGTCAAGTGCAAGAAAGTGATCAATACAGTGTACCTCTCTAATGCTAGAAATTCTACCACCAAGCGATGGCCAAAGTATATCCATAGAAGTGACTTCAATGAGGAGTACAATGATATGGTGACCATGTTGGCAAGAGTGAAGGGTTTAAAGGATTCTCATTACTTTCAAAGCTGGATGTGTTATTACATAAATATAATCAGGAAAGGGGCTACTAGGATTGATTGGGGTGAGAAGATCAGTGATGCACTCTACGCGTAGTTAAAAGAAGTCAAAGTGACATTGAAATTTTATATGACCTCTTACCTGGTTTATGCAGCTTCTTCTATGAGGTAATATCCAGGTTTATCTACCAAAGCTGACATGAGATTAGTACCTGTCTAGGAATACTATGATCAACTCACGATCAAGAATCAAGGTAGCCATTTTAGGAGAGTCAATGATGCCTTCTTTGTTGTGTGGAAGTGCATGTTTGATAAAAGCCTACAAAATAAAAGATTATTAGAGGCTACATATAACAGGGTGTCTCATTTTGGATGCATTTTTCTTCAGTTTCTAACTTTCACTTACATCCAGATCAGATGTTTCTCAAGTGAACCCTTCATTTTACCAAGGTATCCTTCTGATAGGATCATCCTCATGGAGTTGTGTTGGTAACTGATCTATGTGCATGAAAAGCAATTGCAAGCACATAAGACCTAATTGAAGTTCCCAAAATCTATTGGCAGGTACTTAGTTTTGACAAATCCCAAGGCCAAGAACATGGAGGAAGAAATGAAATGGAATACTATGAGAAGATTCAAGGAATGAAATAATTTTGATTTTCATGGCATGGTGCATCATTGCCAAATCTGATGACACCTCCATCATATTCTTCTAGAGACGGAAACTTTCTTTGATCACCAGTCATGTGGTGAGAACAACCACTATCAATTATCCACTCATTAGAGTTGTCAATGCGAGAGACAAGTTCTTTCTTGTCAGACACTTCTTCCTTTACAGCTACAAACACTATGTCCTCATTCTCTTCATCCTCAGATTCTTCATTAGTAACACCTTCATCCACTGCAACAAGACAATTTCTTCTATTTCCTCCTTTATACTTTCTAAACCTCTCTGGTTTATCCTTATTGTCATTGTTAGGACAGTTAACAACTATATGTCCTATCTTATTGCATAAAAAACATTTTAAAGGAAGCTTACCTCAGTACTTTCCAATGCCTTTTGGAAGTCTCTTGGCAAGAAGAGCTTCAAACTCCATCAGAATCTCTTCATCATCCATACCTCTTCTTTGCATGGATTCATAATTGGTACTTACTTCTTTTCCTTTTTTGGTTGGTGCAACAAATTCTCTAAAATCTTACTTAGTCTTCTGAACACTACCATCATCACTATTCAACTCATATGCAGTCAACTTTGCAATGATAGAGTCTAAGGATACCTTGGTTCTGTCAATAGACCTTAGTTCTTGAATAGCAGCAACTCTAATTGCATAGACCGATAACAGTGATCTCAAGACTTTGTTGACAATGGTGGCATCATCGATTGTTCCACCAGTGCTCTTGATATCTCCCACAATAGTCTTGATCCTTATGCCATATTGCTGAATGGTCTCACCTTCAACCATCCTCATGTCTTCAAATTTTACTCTAAGGCTCTCTTCCTTAGCTTGCTTGACATGCTCATCACCACCATAAATAGTTTCCAATGTGTCCCATACATCCTTAGGAGTGTCCTTATCTTGTACATCAATGAACTCAATATCGGACAAACTGCTAATAAGGGCTTCCATAACTTGCCCATTTTCTTGAATCTCTCTTTTCTGATCATTGGTTAAAGTGCTAGTTGGGATTACATAGACATTCTCAACATAGCTCCAATGTTGAGAACCTAAACTCTTGATAAAGATCTTCATTCCATCCTTCAATATTTTGAAGTTATCTCTATTGAACTTAGGACCTTCCCTCTTCATCATTAAGGCAAGATCTTTTACCTCAATCGATTAAGCTTATATCACCGAGGACCTGGAGTCGCTCTGATACCAATTGATGAATAATGATGAACAACAAATTCCCTAACTAGTACTGAGAGGGGGGGGGGGGGGGGTGAATCAGTACATACAAAAACTTCTCTTCAACTTATCAAGTTAAAACAATGCTAACCAGTTGTCTTCATTACTGAACTTAACCATGGCAATGCCGGTTAAACATGGTAAGACTTTAGACAACATAAACCAATAAAAATGAACACTTAAAATACATTCAATACTTGATAACTACTTCACCAATAAACATATGCATGTGGTATATCAGCAATGCCATAACCATTAGCTCTGCATGCATAATCACTCAAACAAAGAATACTTAACCATCACATGAAAAATGCACAACTCATATCATACAATTTTTTCACATGGAAACCCAAATGGGAAAAACCACGATGGGGATGAATACCCACAAGCTTGTTTTGAACTCTTTTGAAGCTCGCTCTATTAGGAGCCTAGTCCGGTTAAAGACTTTACAATAAGGTTTTGCTAGGAACCGATCCTGTTAAAGATCACTCAGTTAAGGGATGGCTATATACCCTATTAAAGGTTACCTTGCTAGAGAATTTAAAGAACTCAATGAACTTGAGTCACCTGGTTAGAGGTTTTACAATAAGCCTATTAAAGCTACCTGACAAAGGGATTTTCCTTCTGTTGAAATGGTTAGAAGACAACAGATAAAACTCTGATCTGATAACAACACTATATGCTAAGGCAGATCTTTTTCAGTTCCTCTACTCTACAATCACACTCTGAAGTTTTCACTCACTGGTCTGGCAACTATCTCATCACTCGGATACATACACAACTTTTGTCAACAACTCACAATAACAAACATCATCGACCTTATAGACAATAATTAGGTCGGTAACATAAACCCTAAACCCTAAGCATCTTAGGTTTACAATTACAAGCGATCCAATCTTGATCGTCCATACACATTTCATAGAATGAAACAATCTTAAATAGATCGCAAGTCATTCTACATCATCCATTCTTCACCACACATAGAAATCAGTAACCCATCACACTTTCTTCTCATACCGCTAAGAATAATGATCATTCCTGAGGTAGACATTAAATGTTGTTGATCTTCACATGCAAGATCCTCAAGGAAATCCTTCATGTTCACAAACTTGATGTGGCATCTCGATCTCATCCTTATTTCTTATCTAGGTCATCATATAATATCATCGGTTGTATCACACAAGCTAGATTGCCAAACCGGAAACCCTAGAGCTGAGACTACCAACTGGTAGTCACACTTAGTGAAACCTTGACACTGGTTCACTACATCTCTTCATAACGGTTCATCAATTTCTTCCAATCTTCATACCAGTGCACTTGCACTTATTGACATCAATGACAACATACATTATCATCATATCATCATATCGGCTCATCAAATGCCAACATTAATGATGATCATTATGTAATTAATTTTTTGTAGACAACTGAAATTTTGATGATCTGTATTTTGAAGGTAGTCACTGCCCTTCAAAGGATGCAATTGAAAGTATTGATGCCCAAATGAGAGATAAATTTCTACAATTGAAAGGAAACAAGATCCCCAAGGGTCTAGTTTCTTTAGAAAGGCTTTTTGACAAACATGACCATTATGTAAAAAAGCAACAAAAATCAGCTACAGGTTCAATGGAATATGAGCAAGTAAATATCAGGATTGAAGTCAATCCAAAGATGATCAACATTGGAAAGTGTTTTTCACAAGAAGAAAGGCAGAAATTTGTTGCATTATTGATGCAATATGTTGACATCTTGGCCTACTCCTATGAAGATCTAAAGTCTTTTCACCTCGAAGAACTCTGTCACGACATTCCATTAAAGTCGGGTATCACACCTTTCCCTCAGAAGCAAAGGCAATACAACCCAAAGATCTCTGATGCTATCTTTGTTGAAGTTCAAAAGATGTTGAAAGTAAGGATAATATTCCCCATTCATCATTCTTATTGGATAGACAATATTGTACCTATATGTAAGAAGAATGGTGAGATCCCAATATGTGTTGATTTCTGGAATTTAAATCAGGCATCCTTAAAAGATATGTCATGGATCATGTCCAACAAGTTGTTACTAGATCAGAGATGATGTCCATGTTGGACGGATTTTTGGGTTACAACCAAGTGGAGGTTCTTTAAAAAGATCAACACAAAAATGCATTTACAACACCTTGGGGCACTTCTGCATATCACAGAATGCCTTTTGGGTTGATAAATGCAGGAGCGACTTTCCAACATGCAATGGACTTGGCCTTCTGAAGTTTCCTTGGTAAGTTCATTGTAGTCTATTTGGATGATTTGAATGTTTATTCTAAGAAATGTCAAGATCATTTCTATCATTTGCAACAAGTATTGGGAAAGTGTCGTCAGCATGGAATTTCCCTCAATCCGAAGAAATTTGTTTTTGGGTTACCGAAGGTAAGTTACTTGGGCATATTGTTTCAAAAGAATGTATAAAAATTGATGTTGAAAGAGTAAAATCTATTCATGATCTTTCCATGCCAACAAGTAAGACTGTTGTCCATTCTTTCTTCGGCAAAGTAAATTTCTTACGAAGATTTATTCCAAACTTTGTTGAACAGACTCATCACATAGTTAACATGATGAAAGGAAATTCTCTTTTCAAGTGGACTCCTGAAGGAAAGAAAGCTTTCCATCAGATCAAGGAAGCCATGGTGAATGCCTTGGTCTTGGTATGCCCTGATTATACCAAAGAGTTTATCATGTATAGCTATGCATCAGATCATACCTGTTTGGCCATACTGGTGCAAAAAACAATGAAGGTGTGGAATCACCCATTGCATTCATGAGTTATCCGCTAAAAGCTCATGAGTTGAAGTACTTAGAAATGGAGAAGCATGCTTTTTCCATGGTTAAAGAGGTGAAACATTTTAGGTTTAAATTATGAGTTCACATGTCATCGCTCTTGTTCCTGATGCTGTTGTCAAGTCAATTTTGACACAACAAGAGTTTAGAACTAAAAGGGGCAACTAGTTTGCCAAGATTTAGGAATATGACATGGAAATCAAGCCCACTAAGTTGGTTCATGGAAAAGATCTATGTGAGTTGATAGCTGACAACAAATCAATTAATGAAGTGGTGTTGGAAAATGAAGGTATGAATAGAGATTTTCCTAAGGTTCTATTTGTCAGCACCACTGATGAGTGGTATTCTGACTTGGCATATCTCTTAACATATGGAGACTGTCTTGCACACCTATCATGTAATGGAAGGCAAACCCTGAAGCTTAAAGCAATGAATTTTGTCCTATGGGACAATGGTTTGTATAAGAAAGGTCTAGATGGAAATTTCCTGTGCTGCGTGGGCAAACAACAACAAGAAAGATTACTTCAAGCTTTTCATGATCTTTCTTGTGGTGGATATTTTTATGCCCCTGTCACTGTACACAAAATCTTGCATGCTAGATACTATTGGCCGACATTGTTTAAGGATGCATACAGTTGGGTTCACAAATGTGAGCAATGTCAGCAATTTGTGGGTAAGCCTAAACTAGTTGCACTTTCTCTTAAGCAAGTTGTAATTGAAGAGCCCTTTCAATAGTGGGGATTGAACTTCATTGGACCTATTAATCTGACATCTAGTGCAGATCACATATACACTCTCATAGTGGTAGATTACTTCACCAAATGGGTGGAGGCAATTCCAACTAAGCAAGTGACCTTGGTGGTGGTTTGTCAATTTTTGAAGGAAAACATCATTTCAAGGTTTGGTGTTCCTCATAAGATAGTAACCAATAATGCTTCATGTTTTTCATCTTATGAGATCATTGAATTTTGATTCAATCATGGTATTACCCTTTCACACTCATCTGACTATTATCCACAAGGAAATGGTCAGGCCGAGTCAAGCAACAAAAATTTGGTTACTATTATGAGGAAGCTTGTTGATGAGAGACAACAGACTTGGCATAAATCTCTTTATGATATGCGGGTGGATCATATAACTCCAAAAAGAGAGATCGATATGTCACCTTTTCAACTTTTGTAGGGGTTGAATGCCTGGATTCCAATCACTATGGAACTTCCAACATTAAAGCTTGCCAAGGCCATTGAAAATGAAACCTATCAAGATTCACTTGATAAGCAAATTATGTTTCTTTCTCAGTTGGAAGAAATAAGAGCAGAAGTGGTTGATAGGATTGTTGCACACAAAATCCAAGTGAAGGTGTTATTTGATAAGAAAATAACTTTTCATGAGTTCTCACTTGGTGATCAAGTCTTGTTATGGGACAAGAGGAGGGAACCAAAGGGTTTGCATGGAAATTTTGACTCCTTATGGGGAGGTCCCTTCACTTTTCATGAAATATGTGGTGAGCATAGCTACTTACTTGCACCTGTAGATGGTACCCCATTCTCACTACCTCATAGTGGAGAACATTTGAAGCTTTTTACTCAATGAAGAGAAATGTAAAGGAAGTTGTACTTATTGTAAAATTTGTATAGTTTTTTATTTAAGTCTTTTCATTGCCTGACTCTATAGCCCAATGGATACAGGCACTTGGAGATCTGGATTCTACAAGCTTCAAATGGTGCAGCTTGTTCCCCAGTCAGAGCCAGTTGTTGTCCTTGATTTTAGCATGGTTGAAATCGTAAGGCAACCCTACGAAACTAGTTTGTTTCATACCTTACTACCTCCGGGAGAGCTTGGTCGACTCCATCGGTTAGCTCATTTAGCTTTTCGCTTTTCTTTTTTATTGTTTTTAAGTTTTTAAGAATTGCAGTTCCTCCTATAGATCAGACTTTAAAGTTGGATCTCCAGGTTTCCTTCTTTTCAAAGGGAATTGAAAATTAGACTTTAAAGTCCAATGTGCAAAGGTTTGGTTTTCCCCTATAGATCAAACTTTAAAGTCCGACCTGCAAGTTAGACTTTCTTTAAAGTCCGACCTACAAGTCGAACTTTAAAGTCCGACTTGCAGGTTGTTTTTCATGGTAAGCATGTCAGACTTTAAAGTCCGACTTGCAAGAGGTTAGTCCTGCATGTCAGACTTTAAAGTCCGACATGCACTGTGCAATTAACCATTAATGATCGCATTTATTACTAATTTTGGGGTTTATTTATTAATTCTCGAGGATCATTTCTTCATTTTCATTCGGTGATTTCTCCTCTACGCGTGCCCTCCTTCTCCTCTTGTCACATTTTTGAACTTGATCACCTCGTAGGTTACCTGATTTTTCTTTGGCTATGTGAATTGAGGTAGGGTTTTTATTGTTTTTGTTTGTTTTTCCCCTTCCATCTTTCCTTTTCTATCGTTTTGGGTTTTTAGTCAATTAGGAGCGCATCGAAAATTTAAAATCCAATCAATCTTGCAATAGTTTTCTCAAGGTCCGAGGGCACATCGGACTTTAGTGTCCAATGGCCCTCAAACCCTTTTTATTTTTCACTCTTCCCTCGCCTGCACATTAGGTTTTAAAACCTGACATGTAGGCTGACATGCAAAGATAACTCTCCGCATATCGGACTTTAAAGTCTGATATGCGAGTGGAGATTATCCGAGTGACATGTTGGGTTTTAAAACCCAACATGTCAATCAGTTGCCCTTCCTCGGCACATCGAACTTTAAAGTCCGATGTGCTAGTCTTTCGAATGTTTTATCCTTGCACATCAAACTTTAAAGTCTGATGTGCTAATGATTTTTCCTAACTTACATATCGGACTTTAAAGTCTGATGTGCCGACGACTTTCCCCAATTCGCACATTGGACTTTAAAGTTTGATATGTAGGTAAAGATGTTTTATCCTTGTAGATCAGACTTTAAAGTCCGATGTGTAAATTTTGACTCCTAAGTTGCAGATTGAAATTTTTTCCTCGACCTGCCATTTTTGACAGTTTTTCTCCCAAGCCTGTTTTGAGTCCGATTTTTCGATCCGATTGATAAAATTTGGTTTAATTGATGATGATAACTATCGAAGAAGCTAATCCTCAGTGTTGAACACAGTCATTTGCAAATGTCATTTCCCTCTCATGACAAATTAGAGCCTTCTCCGAGTTAGTTGGAATCTTCACCAGGTAAAACATCAGCAAAGAAGATGAAATACAAGTATGATAAGTACTTGAATTTGTACCTAGAAAGTTTAGTAGATTCAAACATCAAGGAGATCAAAGATACAAAAATTGGTTCTGTTAGTATGCAAGAATTTATTGATCGAGTTGAGAAAGCTCCTTCCCGCCTAAGAAACTTGATCAAATCAGAGTTGCATAAATATGCTTCCTTTCCAATTGCAACTCATGATCCAGATTTTGTACTTGCAGTAGCGGATCACTTTGATCTGAATACAAGAAAGGTTAGGGACGTTGATCAAAATATGATCATGAATTTGGATAGTGTTTTCTTCAACAGTGTTTTCAAAGGTTCTTTAGTCGAGGAAGTAGCTGACATTTCTCAAGAAAGTGCTCGGGAGTACTATGAGAAAAATGAGGTCAAATGCAAGAAAGTGATCAATTCAGTGTACCTCTCTGCTGCTAGAAATTCTACTACCTCGCAATGGCCTAATTATTTCCACAGAAGTGACTTCAATAAGGAGTACAATGATATGGTCACCATGTTGGCAAGAGTGAAGGGTTTAAAGGATTCTCATTACTTTCAAAGCTGGATGTGTTATTACATAAATATAATCAGGAAAGGGGATGCTAGATTGATTGGGGTGAGCAAATTAGTAATGCACTCTACGCGTAGTTAAAAGAAGTCAAAGTGACATTGAAATTTTATATGACCTCTTACCTAGTTTATGCAGTTGCTTCTATGAGGCAATATCTAGGTTTATCTATCAATGGTGACAAGAGATTAGTACTTGTCTGGGAATACTATGATCAACTCACGATCAAGAATCAAGGTAGCCATTTTAGGAGAGTCAATGATGCCTTCTTTGTTGTGTGGAAGTGTATGTTTGATAAAAGCCTACAAAATAAAAGATTATTAGAGGCTGCATATAATAGGGTGTCTCATTTTGGATGCATTTTTCTTCAATTTCCAACATTCACTTACATCCAGATTGGATGTTTCTCAGGTGAACCCTTCATTTTACCAAGGTATCCTTCTAATAAGATCATCCTCATGGAGTTGTGTCACAAAACCTGATCTATGTGCATGAAAAGCAATCGCAAACACATAAGACTAGATTGAAGTTCCCAGAATCTTTTGGCAGGTACTCGGTTTTGATAAATCCCAAGGCCAAGAACATGGAGGAAGAAATGCAATGGAATGCTTTGACAAGATTCAAGGCACAAAATAATTTTGATTTTCGTGGCATGAGGAACAAGCTCAAGAGAAGTTACACCCATGTTTTTAGATTTGAAGATGTATGGGCAGATTTTCATGATGAAGAAGACATAAGAAGGGTGGATTTCAGTCATCTTACGCTAGAGCAAATTGAAAATTTAGATTTGGGAAATATTCCAATGACCATGGAAGACACTGACGACATAATAGAACCAGTCTATTATGAAAAGAAGATTGTCGACTCTCCACTTCCACTAGTGTAATGGTCGAAAAAAGGAGAGTAAGTCTATCACTCAAAGAATCTCTCCCATTTTGGAAAACACCAATGCATGGTTGTTAAAAAGAATCTTAGAATGAAACAACTTTCTACTAGTTCTGGAGATGACAATAATAGTGATGGCCTGGTTGGTAAGACAACTATAGCTGAAACAAGAACCAAGAGAAAAGCAGATCCACAAGCACTATCCTCGGCCCCTGCAACACAATCCAAGGGGAAAGGACCCAAAATCAAGTTCACAATTAAAGGTTCCAAAAAAGGTGAATAATCTTCAACAATGCAAGAGACAACCATAAAGGAACCAAAACAACAGACTGCTAGAGATACTGAAAAAGAGAAGGAGACAGAAGAAGGTGAAATTCCTCAACAAGAGGAAGCACAAGGTTGAAGAAACATCACATCCTGGTGAAGTTAATGTCTCGACCACTTCATAGGCGCCAATTCAGCCAGAGGTGATTATCCATTCCATCGATTCTAATTTTGATCAAGAGGAAGAGGAATTCAATGATGAGGACCTGGGCATGGACATGACATAGTCAAAGACTGCTCAATATTTTTTTGCATTATCCAACTTTTCCAGTCTAGATGATATTCCTTCAACCACCATTGAATCTTCAATTTTGGAGTTTCTTGAAGCTATGGAGCAAGCGTTTGGAGAACACTAGATGATGATTTTACCTTCTACGGTGGTCATAACAAAAATTCCATCTCTGGTAAGCACTGAATTTATTTCTACTACGACGGTCATAATAAAAATTCCACCTCTGGTTAGTACTCAAATTGTTTCCACTACACCTTCCACTCTATCCTCTATGGTTGTAAATGAAGAAGGGTCAACATTAGTAGCTGTTACTACATCAACAGACATATCACTAGATACTTCAGTATTGATATCAATAATAAGATCTACAACCACTACAAGTTCAAGCCAGTTTGCTCCTGAAATACCAAGTGAGACTCAGCAAGAAGCTACTACTCCACCCACCAATCCAAAATTACCACCTTGGATGGAGATAGTAGCACCTAAGAGGAAGAAATGGGTAATTTCATCTGATGAGTTTGATTTTGAGCAGTTGGTTCCTCCAAAGTCCAAAGGAACAAAGAAGCCAAAGACTGTCTCTCGGGTGTTAGTGATAGGGTTTCCCTAGCTTTCTCACACTTCTTCAATTGGTGTTGCTCACTCCACCCACCAGGCCTTACTATGCTTCAAGACCTCCTATTCCTTCTCAAACTCTTCTAGGACTATTGCTTTGTCCACCATAAGGTGACATTCAACAAGTGTCTTCACTAGGAACTCTACCAATTCAATGTTCTTCACTAGCTCCCAATCCTTCAAACTGACATTTTGTCTCTCTCACCCCCAATGTTGTCATGTGTTTTGTAGAGGTGTGGAGGTTTTAATTCAATGTGGGATTTGGTCAAAAATGTCCATTTTTTCTATTGCCAAACTCATCTTTCTTACCGATCTCAAGAAAATGCTCAAAAGAGGGCTACTAGGAAAGAGCCCAATTAGGCCTCCTAATCCGTGTTTTTAGTGATTTTTTGGTCATATGGTCCAAAATAACCTACAAATAGTTTTATGATCCTTCAATCACTCATTGAAACACAAGATATTTTGTTGGTTTTAGACCCCCAAGTGTCTGTACAATGCCCTAACCCGAAAATGAGGTTTTACTAGGGTTTTAGAGGCTTCTAGGACTGTGTCTGTTCAACTTGGTGAAAAGTTCATCTAATGGATTTTTCAAGGCTTCTCCTTTCATATAAAACTTTTTATGGACCTCGTGATCAATTCAAAATTCTTAGGTTAGGTTTTTGGTTTCACCCCTGCATTCTTTCATCATTTTTTACCTTGTCTTTCCTAGCCGGGTTGCAACAGGATTCACCTAAGGCAAGGTGGAAAAAATAGAAAAATTCATTTCCAGAACTCCTCCCTACATATTTAAAATTTCAATTTGTTTTCCTACCATTTCCCAATAGGCCATGATTATTTCATGATGGGATTTTATGGGGAAACCATTTTTCAAAGGTATACTATTTACAAGCCAAAACTGGCTGCTTGAAGACAAAACAATAAAAGAACTAATAAAATCTATTTACAAAGCATGAAATGGATTTAATGGAAATAGAAAACAATAAAGAAAAACTATCCAAGTTTGGATCAATGGATTCAGTCCATTTGTATTCAATCTTTTATGCAAAATAAGACAAAAACAGTGATAAGAGTCCAAAAATGAGTGGTTTCATATTGTCATTCACAAAAATCAATGCTTCCAACCTTGGTATCCATACAAGAGAGGGTTTAAATAGTCTTCCCAATGTGTGGAGGCATCTTAGGGTGATGTTTTAACCCTAACTCGACCGCTAAGCTCTATTAGGACCAAGTTGTCATGAAAACTTGAAAAGTTGTCATGACAACTTTTACAATTTTTCACATCTTGCCTTTCTAACTTAGGAAACCTATTAAAAATTATTACTAACTTCTTTTTAAACATTTATAAGGATATTTTTAACCCCTCTAACACTTTAGCCAACCTATGCCTCTTTGACCAACTAGAAGGCATCATTGACTACTCAAACGAAGAACAATCCACAAAGTGCAAACCTAGAAAGAAACCAGCTAAACTAGGCATACACTTGACTCCACCTAGACTCTAATCACACACATTGGACCCTCCTGGAGTCCTTATTGGAAATATGACTTGGCTAAGGTCAGTACAAGCCAAAATTGAAGAAGTACTATTAGCCTAAGTCATAGGTACTCCTGCACCAGTTAGTAGACCCAACTTCTAAAAGGAAGTATGTTGAGGTCATTGTACCATCATCGGATAAGAATAAAGATGATATACAACCTGAGGATTACATCATGAAAAACATAGAGCTTGGGGTGGAGATGCATCAAAGCATTAAGATGGATTCTCAGACAAATTTTAACTCTTTGCTATGAAGATTTGACCAAGAGAGAGATGAGAAGAATGAATTAAAACAGAAATGTGAACAATTGACTAATGTTCTTCTGAAAGTTACATAATCCTCTTAGGAAGTTGAGCCCATAGGATCCTCAATGGACACTGAAGCTCTTAAGAAAATTGAACAGATAGGAGCTAAGGGCCAAGTGGTGGACAAGTGGATTGCATAGGTAAAGTTAGAAGGGTCTCATCTCCTAAGTTCAACAGTTGAGTTATTGGCTGATTTTGAAGTGATCCAAAGTTAGATACAAAGTGTCAAAACTTCATTATCTCAGGAGATTGAAGATATTGAGAAGAGTACAACCCTTTGGAGCAAAATGGAGGACTTCAAAATAGATGTCCTCATTGAAAATAAAGTTGTTCCTTCAAGGGAAAAATATATCCAAATCTTGTCGCTATTGTCTCACAAAAAAGAGACAATAAGGTTGATGACAATAGAGCTAGATCAAGAGAGGAAGGAAGGTGATGACGAGATTGATCTCATTTTTGCTAGGATTGCCAACCTTCTTTGTTATTTGTATGATGACAATCAAAATCTCGTTACTAGTGATGCCATCACGCAGAATTTTCTCTCTAATGGATCACTGCACGGGACAAGATTTCTCACTTGGTGCATTCGATAAGTTACTGGAGATCCAAGTTAGTATTGAGGTCCTCGCATCCATGCTGAAGGATGGGAAAAAGAAATATGTAAAGGTCAAGGATACAATTTCCCATGTTCGTGTAATCACAGGTTCTACCCCAATGCCGAACCAAGAAGAGATGGAGGCCATCCTGACTAAGTTTGAAGAATTCCACAAATCAAACGAGGAGGAGAAAGATGAATAAAGTGTCCCTTTTTGACTTTTTCTTTTCATATAGTTGCATTGTTAGATGTTGCAAGTTTTCTTGTAGCTGTATAATTTCTTTCTGTTGTAGTTGTAGTCGAGTGGGACTGTACAATTGAATTATTCAACTGTGACCACATTTTTCTCCACTCTTCTTATATATAAGGAGGACCCTCATTTTATATATTTTATCTTGAATTATGCTAAGCAAAACTCTACTGAATTTTTGCCTCAACTAAGACTTTGAGCTTTTGTTGTGAAGATTTGATCAAGAAAATAAAGAAAGCAATTTTATTTGATCCCAAACTTTGTGTTGTGTCAAAAATTGTTTATATGAGTTGATGTTCCTATGTTCACGACTCATATATGTTCTCAAATTTCTTGATATAGGAGGTATTGTTATGTGGGTAAAAGAGCTCCTGAATTGTGAAAGTAGACTTTGTGCTCTTTGAATATTTGGGAAATTTTCTATTGTTAAGTGATTAATAGTAGGATTTGTATTGCTACTATGGATTGTAGTTTTAAGGATTAAGGAATTATACTTGAAGACTTTGAGCTGCAAGTTGAATTCCTTACCATTCTGATAATTAGTTAAGTTAGTGTTATATTCAAGAAATACTTTGTGCTTCTTGCTTATAAAATCTTGGTATAGTATGTTGGATTAATTCATTCATTTCCTTAAGTATCAAAGTGATAGGGAAATTGTAACAAAGTGGAGGGAGAATACATTAACTCTGAAAAAAGAGAGTTATATGCCCAAAACTAACCCACAAATTTTAATTTCTTATTAATTAGAGAAGAAATTTCAAAGGGAACCTCCCCTTGATGAGATGAGAGATTAATTTCTCAACATAGTTGTGTGTGAATTATATATTTTGTCATTGGTACGCTAGTGAAAAAATATTCAGCCAATAGTTTTCATGTTTAAAACACTTTTAAAATTGGCCTTTAATCCTAAAATTGTTGTTATGATTTAGGAGTGTGTGTCTATGATTCAGTGTGATGTCTTGATCAATGGGGTTCATAGGGGGTTTTTCAAAACGAAAAAAGGTATTAGACAAGGGGACCCCCTATCCCCATACCTCTTCATTATGGTTGTTGAGGTTGTGGGTAGAAATTTCCTGGATATTTTGGCCAATGGGAAACTATAGTGTGTCAAGGCTGCTACTACTATTCCCCCTTCTGTGATCCTGCAATTTGTGGATGACACCTTCCTATTTGGAAAATCCTTTGTGATAGAAGCTAAACTCTGGAAGAACATTCTTTCTGACTATGCCTCTACTTCAGGTCAATGTATCAACTATAATAAAAGCAACCTTTTCTTTTTCAACACCCCCATGGACTTATAGTAAAAAAATCTTAATATTCTTGGGTGCCATTCTACTAATTTATCGAGGACTTGCGTGGGTCTTCCTCTCACTGTTAAAGAGGTTACTCTTGTCTTCAGGAATTCTATCCTTGAAAGAGTACAAAAGAAACTTGTGGGTTTGAAAGGTAAATTTCTTAGTAGTGCAGGGAAACTCCAACTCCTTGTAACTTCCCTCCAGGGTATCCCTTTTTATTTCCTTCCCTGTTCAAAATTTTGGGTGCCATGGGGGAGAAGCTCGAGAAGATTCAAAGAACCTTCCTCTGGAAGGGTTTGGAAGAAAAGAAATGCCTCTCTCTGGTTAATTGGGATATTGTATGCTTACCTAAGACCATGGAGAGTCTAGGCATTAGAAGGATAAATGTCTTAAACAAGGCCTTAATGGCCAAAGTGGGTTGGAACCTAGCTAAAGGCAAAACAAATTATTGTAACATTATCAGAGCCAAGTACCTGGAAAAAGAGCAATTATGCTTCAACTTGAGTTCTATTGGCCTACCTCTTGGTTCTAAATTATGGAACAACATTCTCAAGCTTAGACCTATTATTAGATAGGGAGTGAAGTGGAAAATTGGAAATGGTATAAAGATCATAATTGTTGGCATTACATTAAGTTTGTTGGTATGATGATATTGAGAAGGTTGTTGGAGATTGATGATATAATTGATAAAGGATGATTACTGTCTTAATAATAGTATTTTGTCATTGATGTCAAGCAATTGATTTTCTGATTCAGTATGATGTTGCCATATCTTAAAGAGTATGTTTTGATGAGTATAAAGATGTTGGTAAGTGACACAGAAAGAATGTGAAAATGAAGGGGAGTAATAAGTTATTCAATGGGCAACTATTAATGAGTTAGATAGTGATGAGATTATGATATTTTGATTGTTTTGATATCCTATATATGTGTATTTGAAGACTGAATAAGAAGGAGAAAAGATTTCATGCAATAGAATGAGTAAAGGTTTGATACTATTCTATTTTACCGAGCAAGGAGCTAGTCGGTAAACACCAAGGTTATCAGTGTTAGTTAAAGAAGAAAGAAGTTACCGAGTGTCATCAGCAAGCAAAGCTACCGAGACAATAACCGAGACGAATACAAAATGTCTACCAAGTAAAGTTCAGTATTTACCGAGTATCAACCGAGTAGTAACAGAATGCATTGGATGAATAAATACATTATTAAATGAAGGATGCTAATGAGCTGGAGATTTATAGAAGATTGGAATGTCATGCAAGAAGTTTGTTAAGGATCAACGACAATGAAAATTCAAGAGTTAGATCTACAACACAGATTGAACGGTCATAACCGAGCACAAGTACCAAGGAAGGAATACAAGTTTCAAGGCAAGATAAAATGTTTTTCAGTTCGAAGGATTCAATGAACCTAGTCAAGTTTGAAGATTTGATGCCTAAGATTAATCATGGGAAATGTGATTAAGGAGATTAAGCAGTTAGGAATTTCTTATAAATAAAGAAAAGTTGATGAACAAAGTATGCGGGCAAATGGAAGAGCAGTGATACTGCAGAGGTGATTACCGAGTACAGAAGATTGAAGATCTGATTGGAGAACAGATTGAGAAGCCCAACAAGGAGAAAGATAAGTCTTATGACAAGATTATTTTGAGCACATAGAGTCTGCTTTAACATTTCAGATGTGAAGTTGCAGATATATTTTATTACTGTTATTTATTTTTGTAACTGACAGGAAATCTCTTAATCGAGTGGACCTAATAGTCTTATTTGTAAATCCTCTAGCAAGGTAACATTCTGAATGAGTGCTTGAAATCCTTTGACAAGGTCACTTCTAACAAAGTGCAAGATTCTGATAAATCTGAGGGAAATCCCTTGACCGGGTCACATCTAGCAATGTCTTTATGTAATCTTTAACATGATTGGATTTTAACCGAGCATACTCTAGAAGAGTATATTTTCTTAGTGGGTTCAAAATCCCATAGTGGTTTTTCCCTATTTGGGTTTCCACATTAAATCTGGTGTTAAATGTGTTTCGATGTTTCAAGTTTAATAGTTTATGAGTTTGAATGATTTACAGTCATAGTTGCATATCAAGTAAGTTCTACCAAGGTTGAATCTGATGAATATTATGAATTGTAAGTTTATCCGATTCACCCCCTCTCTCATCTAACTAACAATATTTTGGGAGGATTCATGGCTGGAAGATAAACCTCTAGCTCAAACACGCTTCTACCAATTAAAGAACACTCTGAAGGACCATTTTGGTAACTATATTGTTGGCTACATTATGTCAGGAGGAGGTAAGTGGAGAAACATCTCTCTAATATTTTTTGATTGGCCTGACCTATTGCCTAGGGACCTTGAACTCCAGGAACTCATTTGCACGAGGCAAATACCTCTATCTCCACATGAAGATAATTTCATTTGGAAGGGGACTCAATCTAGAGATTTCTCGGTCAGATTTGCTTACAGACAACTCTTGAGATTAAGTGGGGATAGTGAATGCTAGAAAAAGATCTAGAACCCGCATATTATTCCAAAGATTAATTTTTTTTGGTGGACCTTTATGCATGGTAAAGTTTTAACTCAGGATAACTTGAGAAGAAGGGACTTCCAATTACCGAATAGATGCATCCTATGTAAATCGAAGGAGGAATCTATTAACCATCTCTTTATCGAGTACCCCTTTGCTAGATACTTGTGGACCATTACCCTTGATAAATGTGGCCTCCAATGGGTGTTCCATGAAGACATACACCAATTTGTGAATGATTGGTCATCATCTTCCCATCACCCCTTGGTTATTAAGTTGTGGAGGTAGATCCCTCCTCATATATGCTAGAGTGTTTGGAAAGAAATAAATAATAGAATATTTAGGGATGTTCAAACCTCCCTAGATAATATTTTTAATAGCTGCTTCAAGATGATCATGGACAATATCTCAGTGACTAGATGGAAAACCCCCTCCAAGCCCCCTAACCTGACTAATTGGAGAATTATTAAACATCAGAAACTTCCCTTGGAGTTTAAGCTATTTAACAACACTAAAAAGATGAACAGGAAAGGACCAAATGGGAAGCCCCAAGTCCCTCATGGCACAAATTAAAATTTTATGGGAAACCTACAATAAAAGGGAAGCAGGAGGTGGTGTTATACGAGATCATCAGAGTGGTCTTTTTTTCTGCCTTTGAAGGAAGCCTAACGAATCATACTATCAATCAAGCTGAGGGAATGACCCTTTTATGGGGAATGAAGTATGCCACTACCATAGGTATCAGACAACTTGAATTTCAAGGGGATTCAAAAATAATTATTGAGGTTGTCAAGCATATAAGTGCAGCGAGTTGGAAGGTGGATGCGATTATGAGGGATACCAGAATTCTTCTAGCTAATCTCGACAAATTCACTATCCGCCACATTTATAGAGAAGGTAATGTGACTACTGACTCAATAGCTACTGCCAACATGCTACAAGAAGGCTTATGGTGTTGGAGGAGCTCTGAACCGCTGCTAGTGATCACTAAGGAGATCTTGGAGAAAGAAAAGACTAAGTCTTAACACTAGTACATTTGGAGCATTTTTTGAACAACCGTTCATTAGAACTTAGACAACAAAACATCAGAATTCTGACGTATTTGTTCATCGCTATTTTTTTGTCGGTGATTCCGATGATGGGAATCACATCGAAATTCAGGCACCACCATGTTAGAAATTTCTATGCACCCATAGTATGTTTTTTTGGCGAGGAGACGTCGAAATTCCAACCTTGTTGCATCCTTTATCATTGTAACCTTTGTCGATGACCCTTTAACGTCGTAACCTTTGCTGATACATTTTACTTTTGCCATTTTCCATTGGGATAAGTCTTACTGATAGCCTCATCGGCTATTGGCAAGACATGATTTCTCCATTGCCACTAGTGTGTGTTCTACCAATGGACCCTCTTCAAGGAGATGTCAGAATTTTGACGATTAAGACAACAGAGGAGGTTGCATCTTGCAACATTTTTGTCATCGTAGGTATGGAAACATCATCGGTTGTCTTGTGGTGTTTGTTGTAATTCTGACCTTCCCTAACATTTATTAAAAAAAAAATCCCGACCGCCTTTGTCTACACCGATGATCCTTTATTGTCGTAACCATTGTCGATGCATTTTACTTTTTACCAATGTCCATCGGGATAAGTCATATCGATATCCTCATTGGCTATCGACAAGATAAGATTTCACCACTGCCGCTAGTGTGTGTTCAATAGATGGACTTAAACGGTGTATGCTATCCCAATCACATGCTTCTACTTGTCGGTGTTACCATCAGGTTGACTTTTGCTGATTACAAAGGATTAATTTTAGTGAGCTTACAAAGGATTAAGTGCAATAGGTACTTCATTATCAGGAAGATAAAGATGAAATAGCTACAAGAATGCATGAGAATACTTATCATAAGGAATCATAATAGTAAATGCCAAAAATATCTTGTAGCCAGTACATAAAGCATTCATAAATAGTCGCACAGATAGTCATATTGTTATTTAAAAATACTATCAAAGGAGGCTATTATAAAGATAGAGACCTAGAACTCAGTATGAAGTCATGGATAACAGTGTAGGGTTAGGTATAGTCCTAGACCTTGTTTAAGGGGAAACATGTGATAGTGCACGTGCCTAAGGAAAACTCTACAAAATAGTGAGAAACAAGACTATCAAGAACAATATTTGGATAGTTATGATTTTTGTGGAGGAAGTGCCTATACTCATCAAACACCTTCTTTCCTAAACTTTTTGAATAACAAGATTTCATCTTTGGACCACAAACTGGACATGCAAATTTTCCCTTTGTTTGAAGACCTACAAGATCATGTATAATTAGATTAAATATGATAATTTTTATATTTATAATTATGCGCAAGTTGATCACTATAACATACTAGAAAAATGTGTTAGCCCTAGGGCATCATGAATTGTCCATACAAGCATTGCATGGAATTGAAATTGTCTTTGTCCTATTGGTCTAGATACATCATACATAGTGACACCATTCCATAACTCTAATAAATCATCGATAAGAGGCTCAATATATACATTCGTATCTTTAACTTGGTACTTACCTAGTTGAATGAACAAAAATATTACATAATGATTATGACCATTTTGCTGCAATATTTATAATTTAATGTGGATAACTATTAAATGAAAAAATACCTAGAACAATCATTGACAACATTATGTGCTCCCTCTTTACTGACATCCATAGAGGAATGCTATTGTTGATAGCAAAAACATGCCACACTGAGTAAGTAGATCTCATCTCTCCAAATGGATTGACACTGTCCACCACCAATGAAAGCCTGAGATTACGAGATTCTTCTTTAAAGTGTGGCCACTTTTTGTCTATGTCCATAAATGCTGAACCATATGCAGACATTTGAATAATGTCATCTCGAGTTCTATTGCATGCATGGTAATCCATAAATTGTGCCAAGCTTTCACACCTAAATAATCGTTGCAAACGTGGAATAATGGGAATATAACGAACAACCTTGTGAGTCACTTTTTTTATTAGTTGATATGTTCGATATCTACTCATATGACATTTAGAGCATTCTATTGCAAACTCATGTTGTTTATGATATATAATATGATCATTGGGATATGCATCTATTGCTTGATACTCCATTCCAATATCTTTTATAATGGCAAATAATTCTCGGTATGAGCGAGGTAGAATATTTGATGGTGGTAACAAAAGCTCACCTATCAATCTACAACCAAAAACATAAATTTTTAATATAAAGAATCTTAATGGTGCATGTTTCACCCTTTAATAACTATAATGAAATAACAACAAAAATAGATGAAAAAAGATGGCATATATGACATACCTTAACATACGTGAGATTGTTATGTTGGATAAATTGTTCACAACCTTCAAGTTCACCAACAACAATACACCAGAGAGAAGAGTTGTTTGGGAGCCTTCGTAAAGGGGCTCGTATGCCTTCTCAAGTAGAGCTACATCATGAACAACGTCAAAGTTATCTTGATCATCATGATCAGTTGCACTAGCACTAAATGTGTCATGGATTAACAACCAACTAATTATAAAGCTAGTTAAAATAGTTGGTGAGGGGCTATAATGACTATATAAATCCTCTTTGGGTTGAAGGTGTAAGTTGGTTTGTCTCTAATTGTTGCCCAAACTACTGCTCAGTCTAATCCACAAAATGTTAATCCATTATTTCTAATATACTATTATTATTTCTATTGTGTGAGCTTGAATTTCATCCTTAGAATATTACCTACAATAAGTTAGTTTCACAAAATACAATAGAAATGCATACAGGAAATCCAAAATCCACCAATGAAACTGCATGAAATAAATATTACAATAAAACACTATTTCACCTTCATGGCTTATGTCTCATTGTGTCCTAACTCCACTATTCCTGGTTGCAGATGGTGTGCTCTCAGACAATGCACTGCTGGCCTCCAAGATGGCATATGAAGAATGGATTGATAACTTGTAGTTAACTCATATTATGGTATGCAAAGCTACATGATTATGCTATATGATTATATTGCTAAAATGATATTTTCTATTTGCTAATTGCTTCAAAAACTCACAGATGCATATGATTGATTGAAAACTATTTTTGAAGACTAAACCTCTCAACTGAAGCTCTTGATTTTATAGACCTTGAGAGGATTAGATGATGTGGCTCAGATCAACGGTCTTGATCAAATCTGTAGATTTGAATGGCTATGAGAAAAGGTGAAGGTTGAGAGAAAGGGGGAAGGAGAAGACAAGTGTCACTCATCTCACCTTGACTGGGTTGCTGACTGAGAGAATCTAGGGATGTTTGGAGGAAATTTAGGCATGGTAGGACAAGTGGACTCAAGTCCTTCCCAAGATGTAGGGGGTGTTGGAGAGAATATAGGAAATGGTTATGAAATATGTGTACGTACACAATTTTCATTAATTTTGGAGGTTGAGGATAAATCATGGATTAATATTTAAGGAATATTAATTTCCTTAGCCACATGTTTGATGAGTTGGCAAAGGGAAGATAAAGTGGAGATGGAGGATGAGTTGGAAAAGGGATTAAATAATTTTGAGAATTATTTAATATTTGAGACTATAGGATAGGAGAATAACTATTAAATATTGGATATTTAATTGTTTGGAAAAGATAATTAAATATTAGATATTTAATTAACTTGGTTAGAGGAATAATTAAATATTAGATATTTAATTAATTTGGTTAGAGGAATAATTAATTAGAGGAATAAGATAGATGAATTAATTAATAAAATATTAATCAATAGAAAGACATGAAAATGAATTAAATAAATTAATCTTTTCAAATTAACTATTTAATAGATGAATAATCATTAAATAAATATAAAATATTTATTTAATTGCTCATAGCCAATTTTTAGGTGTATACATTTTGCCCCTCTTTGAAATGATGTCAAGACAACATTGTTTCAAAGATTAAATCAAGTCTCGATAGTGCGCCTAATAGAGATAAAATCCTGATTGTGTGCCCCCTTAGGAGATTGATCGTGAAATTGTCAAAAATTTGGGTTTGAATGATTAATTTCGTGATAATTGATAAAAAAAATTTAGTCAATTAAATTCATTTGTAAAAAAACAAATTAAATTGCCCCATTGTTAAAATTAATTACTCTTCTAATAGTAAATATAAAATTAACCAAGGTTAATTTAAATTCATTGTTATCCTTGTTAGCTTTTGGAGAGAATATTTCTTATTGAGGTGGTGAAATGGTGATTCCCGTGGAGAACCATCGATTTGAGCATGTACGACAATATCAGCAACCGGTCGAGTATGGTTATCTGGTATGTTTCCTATCCTGAGCTTTGTTTTCAAGTTTTCGATCAAATTTTCATGTTTTAGGCGTGTTTTTGAATTTTTGAAATTTTTTGAATTTTTGCGATTTTAGATTAGCATATTTGCAATTTCCTTTAGTGCATATGCCATTTCATTTAGCGTAAATGCTTGATTTAGTGCTTTTGCTTTGTATGTTAGTGCAAACGCATAGATTGTTAGTGCTTTTGTGTGTTTTAGCGCTTTTGTTTGATTTGTTAGTGCAAATGCATGAAATGGTAGCGCTTTTGCGTAGAATAGCGCATATGCATTATTGTTTAACGCATATGCTTTATAGGATAGCACTTTTTCTTAGAATAGCGCATATGCATCGTTGTTTAGCGCATATGCTAAAAAAGATAGCGCTTTTGTTCAAAGTTGGTATTTTTGATAAGTGCGAAGGTTTAAAATCACTTTTGATGATTAGATTTAACATGTGTAATATGCATTGTTGATAAAATAGAGTCTTGATTGAGTGATTGTGTGATTGATTGATAGCTTTGATTTCTCAATCGAGTAGATTTGAGTAGCTTGATTGATAACGTAACTCTGATTAGCTTGAGTGATAAATTGGATAATTGAGTAGCTTTGATTAGCTTGATTGATAGATTTTATGATTGAGTAGCTTTGTTTATCTTGATTGATAGATAGCTTTGATTAGCTTTGTTTAGCTTGACTGAGTAGCTCTAAGAAACCAATTTAGTTTCTGATGCAAGAGCTTAGCAGAGTTTTGAGTAAACTCAGTGATTGATAGTAAACCATGATTGATAGGTTTAAAATGATTTGATAGCTTTAAATTTGATAATTGATGATTGATTCAGTTTGATTTGATTGATAGATAGATAATGATGATTGATTGATTTCTCTTTAAAAAAAATAGGAGAAATGTGATGTTCTCCAGTGTCAGGAGAAATTATTGACCATACGTCATTTAGTTCCAGAGTTATCCCAGGCTAAGATTAGACACATAGATGCTTGTGGTTTACGTTATTTATTGTTTATGCCAGAGATTATGCATAACAGAGGTTTGTTGACTACATTAGCCGAGAGATGGCATAGTGAGCATAACACTTTCCACCTACCGACGAGTGAGATTAGTGTTACCCTAGAGGATGTCTACAAGATTCTGCATATCCTGGTGACTAGGGAGCTAGTGTAGTATGATTATCAGGATCGCGTTGGGACTGAGGCTTGCAGAGTCATTTTTTCTGATGAGAGCATCAGTAGAGGAGAGATCCGATGGGTAGACATGGTGATGTACTATGAGACTCTTCTTGTTATTCTTGTTGGTTTGATTGGGGGATTTATATGTCCTGATAGGCGATCTCGAGGTTTATCGATTGGATGGGGTGAGGTTCTACTAAGTATGATGTAACATCGTACACGATATGCTTGGGGTGTTTGTATGCTAGCACATTTATATCATGATCTTCACCAGGTTGTGTATGATGAGAGTGCTAGTTTATCTACAAGATGCACGTTATTGCAGATCTAGTGCTAGGAGCACATTGCTATTACTCAGCCTATCCATCATAGAGTTCATGGAGAGAGGCAGCCATATGTTTATTTTTATGTAGGTGTTCTTACTCAGCCCAAGCTGGGTAAGATGGAGTATTGGCATTGGGTTCTTGATTCTTTGGATAGCATCACTTGGAGACCATATGTCGATTGTGAGCCATGGATGGATGATGCACAGACATTACCATTTATCATGCAGAGTAGATATCTCATTGGTCAGACACCTTTCATTGTTGAGTGACAGTTGATTGTTCAGATTTTGAGACAGTTTGGTATCATTCAGCCTATGCCTACTGGTGTGACTATATATGCACGACGATACAGAGATAGGCAAGATTGGGGACCATCTTTGTCATTTAAGATTGCTCATGTAGAGTTTGTTGCTACTCCGAGAGTGGCTTATGATATGAGATTGCACATTCTTGATCCTGGGGTTACTGCAGAGTATGCTCAGTATTTATTAGCTCATCCATTTCCTCGGATTACAGATCTGGTAGATCCTCCTCCTAGCTCAGGAGATGACGATGATGATTCAGATGATCCTGTTAGCAAGAGACAAAGACATAGACGAGAGCTTAGAGCTATGCATGAGGCTGGGAGAGGTGGAGATGATGGTGGGGATGGAGGTGGTGGTGGTGGTGGACCTGGACGGAGAGGATGGCGATTGAGAGTCCACAGAGGACCTTTTGGATCGGCTGGTAGGCTTGATAGACCACGTCCTATAGGTGGGAGAGATATTAGATGGATTGGGAGGGATATTGGTAGGGTAGGGATGAGATCACCTAGAGGATTGCCATTGATAGGGAGTAGGGTGACTGGATTGGATGGGGGTTGCAAAAGAGGCCTTGATTTTGGATTGATTCAGCTAGATCCTAGAGTTATTGCAGTTCATGGTGGTGATGATGAGGATCCTGAGGATCATGTTCCCTTGATTAGATGACGGGTTCAGAGAGTTACTCAAACTAAGATTCCAGTAGTTGGATAGGTTGGTGGGGAGGGGATTGGGGTTCATGCACCATAGCAAGATTTACCAGAGCAGGTTGTACCAGTGCAGGATATGCCAGATGTGGTTATACCAGAGCATGATGTGCCAAGGCATGATACTATTGACAGTCTGAGAGCATAGATTGATCATCTTCGAGCACAGATACAGACTCTTATGACTGAGAGAGACACATCTATTAGGAGACAACAGGATACTCAGGGTCTTCTAGATCATATTTAGCAGGTTGAATTAGGTATTTTCTCAGCAGACGCTGTTAGAGCATTATTTCGGGTCAGGAAGGAGACTTCTTATTGGCGACGATGATATGAGGAGGTAGTTGTAGAGAGCCAGAGAGCAGGTAGTTATCAGACCACCGTGTTGATGGATACTAGCAGTGGTGGGGTCATGGGACCTCCTCAGAGGAGTGCTGAGCATTGTAGATAGGCATCTAGAGGATCTTCTCACCCATAGCCACAGGACAAAGTCAGGTGGTAGTGGTACAAGACAACCATGACTTGATTTGAGGCACTTGTATTGTTTATTGGATATCATTGTATACTTGGACTTTTATTGTTTTATGATGATCTATATGTAGACATGGATTCTATATGATGATGCTTTTATTTATGCATGTTACTTTATTTGATGATGTTCTTATTTATGCATGTATGCTTTGATTTTAGGGATGGAAATGAGTAGATGAATAATGATATGATGATAATAACTTACACATGATGCAAATGATAAATGTTGTTGTTGTTTTTTTTTGTTTTTTTATTTTTTTATTTTTTATGATTTTACTTATCTTGGATGCAATTGAAAATGATTACTTAACTTAAATGATGCAATTGAAAATGATTACTTAACTTAAATGATGCAAATGAAATGATTGCTTAATGCTTACGATGATGTATAGACAAATGAAATGTTTTTTGATTTTTTATGCATGCAACTAAATGATAAATGGAATGATAATGCAAATAATAATGATACACTATATGATGAAATAATATGTACCTATGATGAATGAAATACACTTAATTGAATGCAATTAATGCAATGATTTATATGGATTTACACATGAATGATTGATTTGTTTTTTATTTATATGTTATGCTTATAATGATTATGAATCTAAGTGAAAAAGATACAACTAAATGATCTTTAATGGAATGATAATGTAGATAATGATGATACACTACATGGTTAATGAAATGCACTTAATTGAATGCAATTAATGCAATGACAAAATGCATCTAAAATGAAATGGATAATGATTAAAAATGAATGCACCTACAATGATTAAATGCAAATTGTTTTTGTTTGTCCAAGTATACTCAATCTTTATTTATAACTGTTGACCTGCTAATGAAATGATATGCTTATAATGCAATTGATCATGAATGCTTATAATGCAGAAGAATAATGAGCTAATGAAATGATCTAACTAAAAATTGTACTGCCATTCTTCATATGCTATCGGGTAACAGTACTTGATTTCATCATTGAGCTATAAATGTTGTAAGAAAATACAAGCAACTTGACATAATGATTCAAGATGACCTGAGTATTTCTTACATGGATTTTGATATAGCAAGTTAATACAAGCAACTTGATATAATGAATCAAGTTGACCTAAGTATTGCTTGCATAACAGACAAGGATTATCCCCTTTCATGCATGACTTGGAACATCCTCCTTGATCTTTTGCTGATCATATCCTGAGACAAAGTCATACCGTAGTAAGAGATAAACCACAGATAACAATCAAAGAAAATAATCATGCCCCATAATAACTCCTCTAGTCATGGACATCCTTGAGTCGCATAGAGTACATGATTAGCAATAAAATCAAGATATAAACACTGAATCTTGTATGCCATTCACATGTTCTTATGGTCATTAGCTGATATAATCATCTTGATGAATGATCTTTGATAATCCTTTATAGCTTGCTAATTGATTCTTTAGTTTTTGAGTTTGATGATTCAGTTGTTGATGAGATGCCTTGATTTTCATTTCTTTGTTGCTTGTTATCTGTTTCAAAACCCTAGATGTTTTTGGTTTTTTCTAAGTTTTTCGAATGTTTTGGATTTTCTAAGTTTTCAAAAGATCACCTTATCAAAAGGAATTTGGAATTTTTGCCCCCAGCGGAAACAAAATTATTATGGATATATGAATTGATCAAGATCCAAACCATGACAGAATAGAAATGCAAATTGATAGATACTAATAAAATCTAAGACAATGACTACGACAAGTATGTCAAAAGGTTATAAATATTGGTAAGCTGCATATTTCTTGCTAAATGGTTCAGAGCAATGGATGTGAAAGATGGAATGGATAAGCTAAGATAGATGGAAGTGATAAGTGCGAGAGGATGGAGTGGATAGGTGCGCAAAGCGATCTCATAGATGGAGGAACTCACTTTTTAGATAGTGCCTGTTTACCAGGTTTTCACCATCTAAATTTATTGCATTTTTGTTGGATTTTATATATACTTTTTATTGAGTTTTTCAGGACTTTATATGCTTTTTATTGATTTTTTTCAGGACTTTATATCTCAAGCATATAATTTCTTGAGATGGATAGAATTGATAGGTTCATCAAACCAATCACCTTCTGGAGTAGATAATTTGCATGCTCCTGATCCATATGTTGCTACCATGACAAAAGGTCCTAGCCAATTTGGTTCAAATTTTCCCTTCTTTTCTCGGTCTTGCTGATTTCTTGGATTCTCTCTTAGAACTATGTCTCCAATCTGGAAAATGTGTGGCTTGACTCTGTGGTTATAGTTTCTTGTCATTCTTTGTTGATATACTTTTAAATGATCTGTTGCATTTTGGTGACGCTCCTGAATTAGTTCTAGTTCCTGGAGTCGAGAGACTCTTTGTTCTTCTTCTGGTATAAGACCATGCAAGGATACTCGTAGAGAAGGTATCTCTACTTCTATAGGTAATATAGCTTCTGATCCATAGACCAAAAAATATGGAGTTGCCCCTGTTGGAGTGTGGACACTAGTTCGATATGCCCAAAGAGCAGGATTTAGCTGAATGTGCCAATCTTTTTTAGCTTCATTGACTATTTTCTTCAAGATTTTTAAAATAGTTTTGTTCAATGCCTCAGCTTGACCATTACATTGTGGATAGTATGGAGTAGAGAATCTATGTTGGATATGAAACTATTCACATAGCTCTTTCACATCTTGATTTTTGAACGGTCTTCCATTATCAGTGATAATGGTCATAGGAACTCCATAGCGATAGATTATGTAATTCAAGATGAATGATGATATTTGTTTTCTTGTCACTATTGTTAAAGGCACTACTTCAATCCACTTAGTAAAATATTTAGTAGCAACCAAAATAAACTTATGTCCATTAGAAGATGAGGGATTGATCTTTCCTACCAAATTCAGGCCCCACTGTGAAAATGGCCATGATCCTATCATAGGATATAACTCTTGTGCTGGTGCATGAATTAGATTTCCATGAATTTGACATTATTTACACTTTCTAGCATAGGTGAATGAGTCTCTTTCCATAGTAAGCCAAAAGTAACCCATATGAATAAGTTTCTTAGCCAATGTTAAACCACTTGAGTGTGTACCACAAATACCCGCATGAATGTCATTAAGAACCCTCTTAGATTCATCTTTTTCAAGACATCTCAACAATGTACCATCTAGACCATACCTATATAAGATATCAACAATAATGCCATAGCGAGAGGACTGACGGATAAAGTTTCTTCATTGATTACGAGATAATTCTAAAGGAAGGATATGATCTTTAAAATATTGGTAGGTTTGACCATATAAGGATTGACTGGTTCTTGATATATGGCAAATTTGATAGGTATGCTGGGATTGAATGGTAGGGGTTAAGATATCTTCCACAATAAATTCATAATGTTGTTGATTCTCTTTATTGTGCAAGAGAGATGCTATTGTAGCCATTGCATCTACTGCTTTATTCTCATTTCTGGGAATCTAGGTGAATGTGATTTCTTTAAAATGTCCTTTAAATTCCTCCACTAGCTATTTGTACGACATAAGTTTATCATCCTTTGTTTGATATTCATCATTTATTTGATTAATGACAAGTTGTGAATCACCATAGACATGTAGTTCTTTAACATTCCATTCAATGGCCATTTTGAGCCCTATAGCCAATGCTTCATACTCTACAGTATTATTGGTGCATGGAAATCTCAGTCTATACGATTTCAGAATTGTATGTCCTTGAGGTGTTATAAAAAAGATTCCTGCACCTAATCCATATTGAGTATAAGAACCATCAAAGTACAATTCCCAAAAGTTTGTACTTACTGTCAAGATATTTGCATCAGGAAATTTGATGTGCAAAGGCATGTCATTTTGTAGAGGTGCATCAGCTAATTGATCAGCAATGACTTGTCCCTTGATGGCTTTCCGGTCAACATATTCTATGTTGAATTCACTCAGTATCATAACCCATTTGGCTAGTCTCCTCGTTAATGTTGACTTGCTCAACAAATATTTGAGAGGATCTATCTTTGCTATTAGTTTTATAGAATGAATCAACATATAATGTCGTAGCTTTTGAGTTGCAAATACAACTGCTAGACATATCTTTTCAATTGATGAATAATTTAACTCATATCCAACAAGTGTTCTGCTGATATAGTAAACTACTCTTTCTTTTCCTTCATCATCATGCTGAGCTAGGAGAGCACCTAATGATACACTTGTTGTTGAGACATAGAGTAACAAGGGTTTCCCTTTGGTTGGTGAAATCAGTACTGGAGGACTCATACGATATTCTTTTATTTGCAAGAAAGCTTCTTCACATGTTAGATCCCATTTGAATGGAATGTTTTTATGTAGAAGATGGGTAAAGGGAAGACATCTATCAGCCAATTGGGACACAAATATTCTAATTGATTGCAACCTTTCTTGTAAAGATCGCAATTGACTTATGTTCTTAGGTGATTCCATCTCTATGATAGCTTTAACTTTTCCAGGATCCACTTCAATGCCACAAGCTGATATAATGTACCCAAGGAGCTTTCCAAAGGTTATCCCTAATGCACATTTCTTTGGATTTAATCTCAAATGATATCTTTCCAGCCTGTCAAAAATCTTGCTTAAAATGTTCAAATGTTCTTTTCTTGTGTGATATTTTGCAAGTATGTCGTCGACATAATCTTCCATAAATGTATGCATCATATCATGGAAAATTGTCATCATAGCCCTTTGATAAGTCGCTCCTACATTCTTAAGCCCAAATGGCATAACATTCCAACAGTATGTTCCCCATGCACAGGTGAAAGCTATCTTCTCTTGATCTTCAAGTGCGATTCTTATTTGATTATATCCTAAGAAGCCATCCATTAATGAAAATATCTCATGTCCTACCGATAAGTCCACTATGGTATCGATGTTTGGTAGTGGGAAATCATCTTTTGGACATGCTTTATTCAGATCTCTGAAATCTATACAAACTCTTATGCTTTTATCTAGTTTTGATACTGGTACAATACTTGAAACCCATTCTGGATAAGCCACTGGTCTTATGAAACCCACTTCCAATAGTTTTTTGAGCTCAGTTCTTACAAGGAGAGCAATATGTGGGTGCATCTTTCTTAGCTTTTGTTTAACAGGTTTTTCTTTTAAATCCAAATTAAGATGATGCATGATAAGATCTGGGTTAAGTCCTGGCATATCTGCATAAGACCAAGCAAAATTTATTTGTCTTTGCTTAAAGAATTCCATGTATTCTTTCCTTTCTCTTTCTAATAATGAGGCAGCAAAATGAAGTATTTTAGGATCCTTTGATGTATCAATGTTTACTGCTTCTGTTGGTTCTATCAGGATAGCAGATCTCTCTTGAAAATATGTAAGAAAAATGTCAAACTTTCCATCTTCTGGCGCCTCAAGGAGGTTTTCACCATCATATATTTTCTCTTTTGATTGATCTAATGTTGCCATGAAATGGTTTTCAACAATAGGTCTCTTTCCTTGTTTTATTTCACTTTTGCGATTGAAAAATTTGACATTCTCCTGACTATGAGAAACATCACTTGATTCTGTAGTGGAAGATATCTTAGGTGGTATGGGTTCAATAGCATTAAGGTACACAACTAAGTCATGATCATTGGAAAAGACATTTAGTTCGAGGTTATCTAAATTATCCCAATCAATTAGTTCAGGATGAAGAAGAGGTAAATCATAATCACTGTCATCATTAGGTGTTTCAATATTCATGACATAATGATCATAATTTAGCATAGAATAGGTATTGTCATAGATTGAATGTTTTTGAGAATTGTCTTTCTCAAGCATTTTCGAATTAGTCTTAACAAGATTAATATTAGCATTTTGTAGTTCACACTCAAGTGGTTCTTCAATTGACATTTGTCCCTTAAATGAATGGATTATATCAACACACACATCTTTGGTACTGCAAATTTCTTCTTGATTGACTTCATTTGTATTTTGGAGTTGATAGACTTGTGTACATGATTAAGAGGATTCTTTTAATAGATTTTGTCTCCTTTCAAACTTAGCTTCTTTTGGACTAATAGTTAATCCAACTTGACTATCTCTTATTTCTGCTATGGTTCTTGCATATCTGATCCTTGTTTGCGCATCTTGTGGCATTGTGTCATTATTTTTGTCATTCTCTTTTCTTTTTGCATACGCCTCTTTTCTCTGAATTCTGAGTTTCTCTTGTCTCCTTTCTAATTTTATCTTTTGTTCTATAATAGACAAGTCTTCTTTTGTAATAGCTGCTTGATCTTCATTGTGTTCTTTACTTGATGTAGTAGATAAGGCATCTGGTCCCCATTCATACTCATTGGAATCTGTTTCTGAATTTTGATCTAAGATTACTCCACTATACCATAGTGGAATGTCGTATGGTGCAAAAAGTTCTCTGATTTCTGTCATTTCTATTTTTACTGCTTCTGGAATATCTTGTTCAGATTTTTCTTTTGTTTGTATTTCTAGGACTTGCTGACAAGATTTTTCATTCCTTAGGATGATAATCTCCTCTTCTTTCTTTTCATGTTCTTCTTGCTTTTTTTGTTTACTAATTATTGTTTCGACCGCTTGATGTAGCTTTTCTTGCCAATTGTCTCCTTTAGAAACTGATTTCTTTCTCCATTTTTGTTGTTGATGATTATGTTGCTTTTGATTAGACTTTAGGTATCCCAAACCGGATTTATCTTCTGTGGATTGTGAGTACGGACAAATAGGTTCTGAAATATCTTGATGTTGCTTGCCAATTGGTCCTTTCCCTTCATATCCCATCTTTTGCATGATTTCATATCTTTTGCCATATTGTTTTATGGGAATTTTGACTTCTGTTGTTGTTGCTATAGTTTTATCTTCATCCTTGTATAACCATTCAAGAATACTTTTGTCTTCATTTCCTTCTTTAAGAGTTCCAGCACTAACAAATGTCCCTTTAAACATATGTTTTGATTTTCCTGATGATTTTGATTGAATATCTATAGGTTTTCCATATGACTTAGGGGAAAGTGGAAAATTATTCAAAGAATACTTTCCCATTCCTTCATCATTTAACTTGAGCTTTTCTTCAAAAGTTTCCCATAACTTTGCTTGAATTTCCTTGGTAGAATTTACTGATTCTCTGTTATGTGGAACTGTGGTATCTTGTGTTGGCTTCAAATTATTGCAATATTGACTGGAGTCTGCAATTATAGTGATTTCTTTTCCTTCATGAGGAAATTTTACACATTGATGGTATGTAGAAGGAACTGTTTGCATCTTGTGAATCCATGGTCTTCCTAGAAGAATGTTGTAGGAGAGATTCAAATCTAAAACTTGACACAATGTATCCTTTTCCACAGGTCCTATCCTTATTGGTAGCATAATAGTTCCTTTAGAAGAACGTTCTACTTCATCGTAAGCCTTGATGGTTATTTTCTTTTTTGGGTCTACTGCATTCTCTGAATATCCCAAAGATTTTATCAAGCTTAAAGCACAAATGTTTAAACCAGCTCCTCCATCTATGAGTACACGTTTGACACGAGTTTTATTAATGAAGACTTAAACATGTAAAGGAGCATTGTGAGGATGTTGTAAGGATGCATCATCATTTTTAGAAAATGATAAGCAATGAGGAGCTATAAGATGTCCTACCATGTTTTGGAACTGATCTACATCCAAATCTTTTGAAACCATTGTTTCCACTAAAGCTTTCTCCAAAATTTCTTTATGCATAGGTGAAACTTTGAGAAGTTCTAGAATTGATATTTGAGCGGGTATTCATTGTAATTGCTCTACTAAATTGTATTGTTGTGATGTAGATGTTGGGTCTTTTACTATACCTGGAAAGGTTACCTTTGCTTTGCTTCTTGTGATAATGTTGATTGGTTCTGAAGATGGATTTTCGTTAACAATGATCAAATTTACTACATCATCATATGTATAAGCGTAATTCGCTTTGGTTTTCCCTTTGTCATTTTCTAATTTGGATGATTCACCTTTATCATAGTTTGGAAGTGGATTTTTAAAAGCTAAGTGTGATTCGTTTGTCTTATGGCTATCCACTGTGATGGTTCCATTATCAATTAGATCTTGGATAATGTGTTTCAATCTTTGACAATCATTTTTTAGGTGTCCTTTATTCCGATGGTAATTGCAAAAATGATTGTCATTCCACCAATTTGGCTTGACTGGTGGTTCATAAATTCTTGCTTTTGGTAAAACAATCAATTTGTTAGCAAGCAAAGTTTTTAGAGTTGATTCTAAAGATTCTCCAATATTTATGAATTTTCTTTGAGGATTAGAGAAAAAGTACTTGGCTTTATTGTTTTCTAGATTGTTGTTGCTTGGGATTTGACCTGATAGATTGAAAATTGGTTGTTGTTGTTTCGTAGTATTGTTATCATCATTTCCTTCATTGCTGACATTCCTATTCTTTGACCAGAACTTGGGTTTGTCATTGTTGTTGTTGTTGTTGTTGTTGTATGAATTATTGTAAAGTTTTAGTTCTCCTTTCTTTACCATTGCGTTCTCTATTTTCAAACCATTTTCAATCATTTTGGCAAAAGAGGGAGGACATTGCATCCCTAGTCGATAACTCATTTCACTGATAAGATTATCAATGAATATGTCCATTTTTTCTTGATCAGGTACATCCCGGGGATACCTATTAAACATGCATTTCCATCATTGTAAAAAGATCAAAAAGGATTCTCCATTCTTTTGTTTAACATTGCAAAGATCTAGCATTGTTATTTCATTCCTTATATTGTAGGAATATTGTGAAATAAATCTATTTACAAGTTCTTCAAAGGATTTGATTCCGGATGGCAATCTTGAAAACCACTCCATTGATTGTCCATTTAAACTCCTAGGAAAAAGATGGATAAGGTAAGTTTCCTCGTGAGAAAATTCCATGCTCATAGTACAAAACTCCCTAATGTGATCTTGAGGATCAGATCTTCCATCATATTTGTCATATTTAGGAATCTCACAATGTTGCGGAAATGGTATCATATTTAGCTTTTTATTGAAGGGATATGGGCATATGTCTTCTAATGAATACTTCTTGGAACTTGTCCCATTTTTCATGTCTTGTATCTGCTATTGTAGAGTTTGTATTTGTTGAGTAAGGTTTGAAAATGGATTATCCATATTGTTTCTTCTTTTGTCATCCCTTTCTTTCCTTGTTTCTCCGTTACTTTCTTTGTTCATATCTTCATTATTTTTCTCATCCGTGTTTTGGGTGTTACTTGTTTCCGCATCTTGTTTTAAGATTTCTATATTAAAGTCTTGTGGTAGTTTAGCTCTAGACTTTGCCAAAATCAAGAGATATTTCTCTTTTTGTTTTGCCAATAATTTTTCCATTAGCCTATCAAATTTGAAATCTTGTTCAAGGTCTCTAATGGTGCTATTGACAACTTCTTCGTCAACAACGGTAAATCCAAAAGTGATACCTTCTTCCTCCATTTGTTGTCATTTTCTAAGTTGTTCGTATTGGGCTCTAGTCCAAACTAGCATGTGTTTATTTCAAAGTTGTCGAAAGTTCCCAAGGACAAGGTCAATAGGTGATTATTGGTTTAGGAAGATATGATTTATTGATCTTACCACTATTGTTTGTTCATTGGGATAAAGCATCTCTTTTTTGAAAAGCACATCTTTGTGGAGTTTCACCGTCAAATTCTATACCGCAGCCACATAAGTAGTGACGAAAATGGTGTAGGAATGTCCTATGTTTCAGTAAGATCTTGCGATTGATATACAAGAATCTTATTCTCTTCTGAGTAGCTTTGTAATTAGGTTTTCTTTTCTTAAGGTGATATTTAAAAGTCATATAAGCATTTGACAGTTTACAAGTTTGATTCCAATGTTGGTGCAATTTTGGTTTTGATGTAACCTAATTTCAAATAGGAAACATATATCCAAGATTAGGAACCTAGTATAGATTGATCAAGCTTCGTGATAGAGGATTTGATTATCCTAATGAGAGACTTGTCAAGGATGTTGATTTTTGCACTTAAGATGTTTGAATCAATAGCTTGTTAAATGTTGATGTTTATAGAACCTTTTGGGAATAACCTATAGGATTAGCAACCTAGTTGTTTGAGCTAGTTTGAAAATATGTGATGGTTTAGAGACAAAACCTACCTCGAGAATTATTTTGATATTTTGATGTTTTGATACTTTGATTTTGAGTTGGTGTTTCAAGTGTTGGAATGCTTTTTGTTTTATCCTTTTGATCACACTTTTCTAGAAATTTGTTGATTTTGATCTTTTGTAGATGATAATTTTCTTCAATTTTTGACCATTTGGAACATGTTACAGACATAGAAGACACAATTTTTTAATAAATAAAAAGCACAAGCAAGTACAAATCCTTATGGCAGGCTGAGACAATAGTTGTTGAATCTCACATGGAGTTTCCCTCGAGGCTACGCTTATTCAAAGCGGATATTTAGATGCTTGACCCCATTGGCTCCACCCTCGGCACTCACTTCTTTGGGGCATCCAAGCACCAACTTCCATGAAATCTCCTCATGGCAAACTTTATATCTCTACTAGGAACCGTATGTGTGTGAGCCGCTTTAGAGGTCTGACCTCCTGTGCCAACAACTAGAAGGATTTTGGCAACTAGTACAAGTGGTTTTTAGTAAAGGCTTCTGGTCATGTGGCCATTCATGCAGCACTTTCAACTCTATAAATATAGAAGGTTCCCAACCTATAGAGGTTACGCTCCATAGGGTTTATGGGGAAACATAGTGTCGATATGAACTTATCAGCACATGTTTGAACTTTCGTCACAAACATGATTTATTTATAGTGGATCGGAAGGACTCGGTATTAGCCCATTTCTACTTTAGGTCATTCCCCTCTCACTGGCCCCCTCAAGGCAGCTCGGGAAGGTAGGCCCTCTAAAGGATTAATTGCTTGAAAGTAAAGAAAGTGTAAAAAGAGTGGGTTTGGCTTTTTGATCACCCAATTAAGGGGAGAGCATATACCTACCACTTTCAAGACACGGAATACAAGTGTTCTTTTTAACTTTCCATAGCAATGTGATATATCCTCTACTTGGAGATGTTGCTCCAACAAGCATGGTGTTTATTTTATCCTTTCACAGCAAATGATTTTCTAATCTAGGAATTGGAAATCCTGGTCAACAAAATGAAAATCGTTGCAAAAAGTAACTTGCTTCGTAAGAATGGACAAGTTGATTGTTTTTTTTAACTTGCAAAAAATAAGATTGATTGTGCTTTTTTTTACCTTTGCAAGAAAATGAAAGATTGTTGTTCTTTTTAGAGCCCAAAATTTGAGGTGTGAATCCTAATTTTACAAGAAAGTAAATGTTTGATTTGTTTGTTCTTTTTAACTTGCAAATGTGATTATTTTTAGAGCCTAAAAACAAGTGAGGTACTTTTTAGAACACCAAATTGAAAAATGAAGTTCTTTTTACCCAAAAGAAAATATGAGTTCCTTTTAACCAACTTTGAAAAAGCTAGGAAATAAATCACTAAATCCTAACTTAACTCCTCCAAATCTGCAAGAAATTGTTAGAAACCTGCAAAATAGTAAAAAGCTAGTGAAAAACCTTAGGTGGGCTTCCACAAGCCTAATTTCAAATCACAGTTACAAACTTTTATGTCAAATGCGCTAACCTACGATGCAAAAGCGCTAACCTATGTTACAAAAGTGTTAATCTGCATTACAAAAGCGCTAACCTGCATTACAAAAGCGCTAAGTTTTAGACACAAGCGCTAACCTGCATGACCTATTCGCTAACCTATTATGAAAAAGTGCTAATCTTTCGACAAAAGCGGTAACCTACATGACATATGCGCTAACCAATGATGCAAAAGCGCTAACCTACGTTACAAAAGCGCTAACCTACATGACATATGCGCTAACCTATGATGCAAAAGCGCTAACCTACAATGCAACAACGCTATCAAAATTGACATATGTGTGAATCTACATTACAAATGTGTTAATTTTATTTTTTGCAAGATTTTTAAAGGTATATGTGAGGTTCATCCCCACGGTGGGCGCCAAAATGTGTGAGCTTGAATTTCATCCTTAGAATATTACATGCAATAAGTTAGTTTCACAAAATACAATGGAAATGCATACAGGAAATCCAAAATCCACCAATGAAACTGCATGAAATATATATTAGAATAAAACATTATTTCACCTTCATGGCTTATGTCTCATTGTGTCCTAACTCCACTGTTCCTGGTTGCAGATGGTGTGCTCTCAGACAATGCACTATTGGCCTCCAAGATGGCATATGAAGAATGGACTAATAACTTGTAGTTAACTGATAATATGATATGCAAAGCTACATGATTATGCTAAAATGATTATGCTATATGATTATATTGCTAAAATGATATTTGCTATTTGCTAATTGCTTCAAAAACTCATAGATGCATATGATTGATTGAAAACTATTTTTGAAGACTAACCCTCTCAACTGAAGCTCTTGATTTTATAGACCTTGAGAGGATTAGATGATGTGGCTCAGATCAATGGTCTTGATCAGATCTGGAGATTTGAATGGCTATGAGCAAAGGTGAAGGTTGAGAGAAAGGGGGAAGGAGAAGACAAGTGTCACTCATCTCACCTTGACTGGGTTGCTGACTGAAAGAATCTAGGGATGGTTGGAGCAAATTTAGGCATGGTAGGACAAGTGGACTCAAGTCCCTCCCAAGATGTAGGGGGTGTTAGAGAGAATATAGGAAATGGTTATGAAATATGTGTACGTACACAATTTTCATTAATTTTGGAGGTTGAGGATAAATCATAAATTAATATTTAAGGAATATTAATTTCCTTAGCCACATGTTTGATGAGTTGGCAAAGGGAAGATGAAGTGGAGACGGAGGATGAGTTGGAAAAGGGATTAAATAATTTTGAGAATTATTTAATATTTGAGACTATAGGATAGGAGAATAACTATTAAATATTGGATATTTGATTGTTTGGAGAAGATAATTAAATATTAGATATTTAATTAACTTGGTTAGAGGAATAATTAAATATTAGATATTTAATTAATTTGGTTAGAGGAATAATTAATTAGAGGAATAAGATAGATGAATTAATTAATAAAATATTAATCAATAGAAAGACATGAAAATGAATTAAATAAATTAATCTTTTCAAATTAAATATTTAATAGATGAATAATCATTAAATAAATATAAAATATTTATTTAATTGCTCATAGCCAATTTTTAGGTGTATACATCTATTATACTATTATTATTTATAATATACTATTATTATTATTTCTAATATATGAATGTGTATTCAATGCCAGCCCATGCAGAAGGATAGTGCACATAGTCTGGTAGATGCGAGGAATGATGTTTCCTGTGTTAATGCATGTAAAGCCTTTTTTTCCGATGACTGATGTTAATGCATTTGAAGCCTTGGGCTTTTTTGCACCTTGCACTTTTGTTTTCTTACTCAAAGCTGCAAGTGTAGGGTGGTTTTGGTCAGTGCATAATGGAAGCGAATTTCACATTCTTAACTGATAAGAAATTGGTGCCATTTTTGGGCAAGATAACAGATAGGTGGATGAAAGGTCTTTTCCTTTTCAAAGACCATCATCTATATGAAGCAGTTAAAATGCTTCTTGGGGAAGATTTTGTCCATGTGAGTCATCAATATTGGACTAACATGGAAGTGTACTCTTTGATTGTTTCTTGGGGGTTGCAATTTAAGGAAGAGGTGGAGAAGGTGAAGAGGGCTCAAAGAAATTTGATTGATTCAGACTACTTGCTGAATCTGGACGATATTTGTGAATGAGCAATTCTGGGTGTGGGCATTAGGACCTTTGTAGGCCAGGATGTACTAGGTGTGCCTTACCTTTTATTCGATGGTAGGAGGATGGATTGAAGGCTCATTGCAGAGACCTAGCTCATCATGGGTGGGAAGCACTAAAAACCTTTACTAATTTGATGAGGATGAAGAGATTCTGCAGGCTTTGCATGAGGTAGTCAGAGTGGAAGTGGGTCAAAAGCTGCGACCAAGGTAGGGGATGGCACAAGCAATGACATCCCTCTTCGACTTCAACAATGATCATGCGTACAATCTACTTATGGGTTAATTATTGTGTTTGGTTTGTATTGTCTTCCTCCTCAACTCAATGGCCTTGCAGCACTCATTCAGTGAAGTCTCGCAACTCTCCAATCAGGGGTTGTATGTAGTGGTTCTCGGTGCAACTATTCAGTTAGGGTCTCTATGCAGTATGCTATGTCATGCTCCTATGTGCATGTGCGGTCGAAATTTGAAATACACAGTTTATATATTATGTTGTGTCAACATATAGTTTATTTATAAAATATATATGCTATGTCAACATGTAGTTTATTTAATTTTCTACAAAATATAATTTTTGTATGGTGGCTTGTTGAGCTTATATAGTTGGTTTTCTCTTTCTTTATAATTATTGATAATTTATATCCTATGATATGATTGAATAATATGTACAACCCTAGTGATTGTTAAAAAGGCTTATGATATGTGATGTTTAATCACAATGGATGTTTAAGAATCAGTGATTGAAATACTTATCCTTGTGTATAACAATTTTTCTTCTATCTTATGATTCATTGATTGTTGGTTTAAAACACTCATTACAACTAACATGGATATGAATTATGATGTGGGTGTGGGAAGGGATTTTTGAATATGAAGGAATGGTTTAGGAAAGTATTCCTTAATCCAAATGAGTCATTTTCTTGTCATGGAATGTGTTAAGAGACTTTAAAAATATATTCAATCTAGTTAATATTGACACATCTAAAGCATGCAAAAGGAACTTCGGAGAAATGCTATGACATAAAGAAGATTGTTTAGTTGATGTCAAGTCTTGATCCATGAGGGTAGGAAAACATAGATGCATTGGTATAAAAGGTTCCATTAAACTTGAGATGAATGGTTTATTTGATCATTGTTGTTGAAGTTCATTAATGAAAGACTTGAAGGATAAAATAATTTAATATCCATCAATTACAAAGTTTGCTTAATACATGAACATGAGTGCTATATGTGGGGACAAATATGGATCCCATGAGGGTCGAGCCCATCATGTAGTAACAAAAGGAAATGAAATCTATAAAATCCACTATAAAGTTACTATAAAGTTACTAAATTGATGAAGTGTTTCCATCAATTCTGTACATGAAGTTCTATAAAGTTACTGAATTCATGGAGTTGTTACAATCACTCCATCAATTATTTTAAAGTTCTATACAATACCCAGATTTATATTAACCCATAACAAAATATGCAACTAACAAATAAAATATGCAATTTGTAGCTGGCCTTGGACCTAGAAAAGTTGCTTCCATACAAAGGGCTATTCTGAGGGCTGAAAGGGTTTACAGTTGCAGAGAATTGGTGAGCCCTCTAGAAGCTATGAAGCAACTTGTCTTTACAAATGCTACTAGTTTTTTAAGGGTTAGAGTGACCGGGCAAGCAGCTTCTAGGAGCCATGTTATGGATCCATTGGATGATACTATAATTCATCTAGAGTCATATGTACTAGCCAAGAAAATGGTTGAGGATGTATACTGTGAAGATGCAAGACATGATATAGATGATATGGATGAGGAAACATAAGAAATGGCAATTGAACATGTCAAAAAATATCCCCATGTGTTAAAGGCCCTTGATATTAATGAATATGATAGAAGTGTGGAACAACAGATATCAAATGAAAAGCAGGAAACTCTTGCTGACATAAAGATTGAATTGGTACATGGATTTAAGGATTGGTGAACACCATATAAAGATCCATCCCAGGATGAGGAATTTTATCTGCTAACTAGAGAAAATAAAGAGACCCTTTCAGTGGGGAAAATTGTGCAAGCAACTGCCCGTAGAATCCTAAATAATCATAGAAAAGTTGCTTCCATACAAAGGGCTATTTTGAGGGCTGGAAGGGTTTATAGTTGCAGAGAATTGTTGACCCTACTAGAAGCTATGAAGTGACTTATCTTTATAATTGGCAACCACACAATGGAGAGGTTAAGGAGGTTGAGGATCCATATTTTGCCAAAGCAGATACCATTAAACAAAGTGAACAAGTTGCTAACGCCCTACTATTCAGCAAGGGAATTTGAGCTAATTCGAGCTAATAATCTGGTCATAATTTGATTGCTAGTTTCTAATGCCCTACTATTCGACAAGGGAATTCAAGCTAATAATTTGGTTGCAATTTTCTTAATAGAATAACACAAGATTCATGTAGCGGGGAACTAAGGCCCCAGTAGGGGCAGCTTCAAATCACCTGACTTTTCCATCCCTACACAAGGAGGGGATGGTTGGGGAAGAAGCTACGAAGGCTACCTACCTATATGCCTTGGCTCCCTACTTCTCTACCCTCTTCCTAGGCTCCCCCCCTTCTTACTATTCATGTTCTTGCTACATGAATATAGATGATCTGGACAGTTTACCATCTGGGCAAGGGATATGCCCATCTATTCTTTCTATACGAATACATACAATACAATCTCATGCCATCTGTTCTTTATATAGGAATACAAACATAATACAATCTCATGCCCCTACTATTATAAAGGGAGGCATTAGGAACCTCTTTTTATGAAATTTTTTCTGACAAATGCAAAAACGAAAAGTAAACTTAAAAGATTTAGCCAACCCAAAAATCAAAGGCCATAGAATTGTAGGGCCATTTCATTCAAATTAAATTCCAATTCATTCAAACTCAAAGCAAAGGCCCTACTATTCTATGGAGCCATTTACTAGAAATTAAAGCTAGTTACAGCTGGAAATAAAGTGAACAAGAGAATGCAAGGAAAGCAAAGGAACTTGCAAAAAAATATTGATGACAAGAACGAAAGGACCAACCTCTTGTACAGTTGTTGTCGAGCATCTATCTAAAGCAATTATGTCCGCTTCCTCCCACCTGAGCCTGCATATAATGTTGGCATGTAATTACTTTATTTTAAAAAAAGTACCTCATGTTCGTCGGAATTCTGACGTCAAATATGAAATCTAAACTATCAGCAAAAGTCAACTTGATGGTAATACACGAGTAGAAGCATGTGATCAGGATAGAATACACCGATGAAATCCATTGACAAAACACACACTAGTGGCAAAGGAGAAATCTTGTATTGTCGATAGCCAATGATGCTATCAGTAAGACTCATCCCACTAGACACTAGCAAAAGTAAAACACATCAACAAAGGCTACGACGATAAAGGGTCAAAGCTTATGCTGAGGAGACATAACATATCAGGAGGAGCTATGCCGACGGAAAATACATTGGGGAAATTATGCCCATTGCCTAAACATATTTTAAGCTATCCTGATGCCCGATGAGACTAGCGGGATGACTCGCACCGATCAGCAGGAAGAGGGGTCATCGACTTATGTTATCCCAATGCATAAGAAGAAACCAAGAGTTTGTGAAAATCATCAGACCAACATATGTCGATGGAATTCCGACGTGAAATATGAAATCTGCACTATCGACAAAAGTCAACCCAATGGTAACACACAAGTAGAAGCATGTGATCAAGATAGAATACACCGATGCAGTCCATCAACAGAACGCACACTAGCAGCAATGGAGAAATCTTGTATTGTTAATAGTCGATGATGCTATTGGTAAGACTTTGTTGGTATATGCACACTCCAATGAGACATTGTAGGTGATTGAAGGTTTTGTCATTGATGGCAACCTTACAATCCTATGACACTGGCAAGAAATTCCATTGGCACTAGCAAGATCAGACTCTACACCAGCACTCAGATCACTGCCACCGACAGTGAAAGGTAGCATACCTACATAGAGGCCGACAGGATTTTTGTTGTAATATATTTTGTTTATTATTTGTAAAATCATTGTAAGCCGACTTGGCAAGTTGTAAAATGACTCTTATATAAGAGAGATCATTGTAGAACATTTTGTGTAAGTAAGAGGAATGTAATTAGGTGAAATAAGGTAGACCTATTATGCAAATTATAGGTTAAGGGTTTATGTAAGAAGCAGAGCAGAAACCGGTACTAGATCTGGCATTATAGATGCTATTTTGAAGCAGTACAAGACACTGGATTTATATAATCCATTTTGTAAGTCAGTGAGACTTCCCATTTTGTATTTGAGTAGTGAGCTCTAGGTAGTTGGCCTTCCTGCATGTGCAAGCCCCTCTTGTAGTAGTAATATTCTCTTATTGGCCAGTAAGTGAATATTGTGGGTCACAAATCCCACTGAGTTTTTCCCACATCGTTAAATCCTTGTGTTATGGTGTGTTTTTCATGTGGTTTTTTTTATCTCTGTTTATTGCATTACTTTCTGCTTACCGGTACATAGTATTAATATGCTCTACATGTTTTAAGTTAAGAAAATCTATTAACCGATTAGATACTGATTCACCCCCCACCTCTCAGTATCTGTGGGAATCCTAACAATTGGTATCAGAGTTTGGTCATCTATTTTCAGAAGCCTAACAACTTGAGGAAGATCTTAACACCGATAGAGATGGAAAACTTGATGAAGCAACTTGAAGGAGCTCTCTCAGACAATGATGCATAAAAATTGAAAAATATCAAACTTGAAGATGATCTAAAGGCTACTCTGGACATTATTCAAGCACTTCAAGAAAATCTTACTATTTCAAGAAATAAGAGAAGAGAACTTTGTGAAAAGATGCAAAATGAGAATGATGAAAAAGAAACTCTCAATGATATGATAAACAAGCTGAAACAAGAGAACATGACAATAAAGAATGAGATGCAAGATATGACTATGAGATTCTGTAAATAAATTGAAGATAGAAAGACGAATGAAGAAGATTTGACTAGAAGACTAAGTGATGTTGCAAATGAAAACACAAGACTCAGCTATGAAAATGATTTGTTAAAGACAAATCTGATGCACACACAGAATGACTCAAATGAACTGATGAGGCAGAAAGAAGTCTTAGAAAGAGAACTAGATATCGCAAATCAACATAAAGAGAAATTTAAGAAAAGCTCAGAAGAACTTGGTAACTTCCTAAAGAATCAAAAACCTAAAGGTGACACTTGTGGAATTGGCTTTGAAGTTGGTGAAAGCTCTGGTACTGCAAACACACGGGATCATAGCAAACTGGTAAGACAACCTACTGCTTATAAATTTAATGGAAAATTCTTTAACTGTAACAAGTATGGTCATAGAGAAAATCAATGTAGATCAAGAAATTATCAGAATATGAACACCCCCACTAGTCAATGTTCAAAATGCAACAAAGTTGGTCATATCTGTGAGAATTGCAGAATGAATGTGAGATGTTATGTTTGTGAAAGATTTGGACACTTATCTAATCCATGCAGAACATAAACCAGGATAGGTTATGGGAAAGCTATTCAGAAGAATAATGTGACTTGCTATGCATGTAACAAAATTGGGCATATTGCTAAATTTTATAGAAGTAAAGGATCACCGGCAGACAACAAACGTCCTAGTTTAAAAGGTAAAGAAAAAGTTGAAGAGGTTAAGCAAGAATTTTCAAAACAATGGATCAGGAAATCAAAACTAAATGTGGATAGGAATACTCCTCCACCGGTAGAACCAAGCAACACTCCACCGGTAGAACAGAGTAGCACTCCACTAGCAGGAGTCTCTTCATCAAATTGAAGAAAATTTCCTTGAGAGTTTGGCAATCAATGAGACATATGCTATTATTCCCTCAGTTGATGGTGAGAAGTTGAAATTACTTCTATACTGATAGACAAAGTTAAGTGATTACTTAACCGACATGCATTAAATGTGGTAGTTGGAAAATTGACGTTATAAATTAATGTTTTTGGCTCCATTTTACTTCATCTATCATTCAAACATTTGAAGAGCACGAAATCTCCAAAGCTAAGGCATTTCAAGCAAAGAGGCACAACACTTCAACAATCAATCCTTCCTAAGGTAGAAAAGGGTATTTATAATCATGGCATCCTCCTTTGTACCTAGATTCATAGCAAAACCTACTGTAGTCGAGGTAATCAAATGACCTAGGCCTGTATTTCAGCTAGTTCTTGAGATAGCTAAAAAGGATGACAATGTAGGTGCTTTTTCCCAAATTCCCAAAGGAGTTGTTTATGCAAAAGACCCTAGAATCTATATCCATTGCCATTTAGAAGAATTAGGAGATGAAGAAATCAAGAACATGTACAAATCTATTATCTGTGATGATTCCGATAAAGTAAAACCTAAACACCAAATTATTGAAACCCTAGGATTCACTGAGATCCTCAGCATTCTGGATTTCCCCAAGGAAGTTATTAGGATAGTGTTAAGTAGAGTACATGGTGCATTCTTTTGGCTTGAATCCGTCCATAAAATTACCAAGGAAGTTATGAAAGCTGTAACAGGGTTACCCTCCACCGGTAGCAGACCAGACAAAACAAAGAAGGTCTCAAATGACCTGGTAATGAACCTAACTAGTGCAACATCTAACAAAAGGTCTCTAAGGGTTAATGATGTGACTGACATAAATGTGAGATTTGCTAGCATTATTTTAGGATACAAAGAAACTCATGCAAATAGATTTAACTCAGTTTCCAGTTTATGCATAAAAAGTGCACATGATATGGTAAAAGAAAATGTGAAAATTGATGTATGTGAATGGCTAAAGGATGAATTGATTGACAATTTAGGGAAGATCAAGAAGGATAAGAAAGGAACTTTTAGATTTGGTATTTTACTTGTATGCTTAATGCTACATATAACCAAACAGGTGCCCGGTATAGGCAACAAGAACCTTGGATTTGACATACCAGTAGGGAAACAGTTATCAGACTTATTCAACAACATGGGTGAAAACAAGGAAAAGAATATTGATGAGTATTTTCAAGCACTAAAGGCTAGAATGAACAAAAGAATCAGACTGTCACAAGAAATTGTTAACAAATACAAGGATGATATATGTTTTGTGATTAAAAAGGATGAGATCTAGATGGAAGCAGTTATCCCAAGAACAATTTGGGTTACAGAAATGGGCTATGAGACTGATGACCACATCATTGAAACATATGCTAAAGCTCTTCTGGAAGCACCAAATGAACCTAAGGAAGAAGTATTTCGTAGTGCTGAGACCATTGAAAGCCAAATTCAATCTAAGAAGAGAGTAACTAAAGTAGAAGCAACTATGAGAAGAGGTTCAAGGTAGGCTAAGGCTATAAAAGAAGATGTACTAAAGAAAACCGGTATCATTGAAGATGTGTTATAGGCACAACAACCAGAAACTCACCTGTCACCGGTAGCAACTTCTTCAGAGAGTGACAAGCCAGCTGAATTTAAAAGAGTTGTAAGGAAAAGAAAACCTTCACCAGTATCCACACCCTCGCCTAGAAGAACTAGAATAAAACAACAGGCAGTGAGGTCTACGGTAAAGAAGACAACCCCAAAGAAAAAGCTAACACCTAAGAAGAAAAGGACTCAACAGAATATTTCTCCGATTGACAAACTGTTGGATGAAATCATAGAAGGAAATCTCAATAGCATAGAAAAATTATATGATACACTATCAGCAGATGAGAAAGAGCAAGTTGAAAACAATGTCTTTTTACACCTGGATATCTATAAGAAGTTTTTAATGCAAGTTGTAGATGAATTACTGGATGAATTATTCAAGAGACTAGAAGGAAGAAGACAATTTGTTGTAGAACTTGACAAGAAAATCAAAATTGAAAAATTACTTGCTGTCTACCCAGTCAACTCTCCAAAAGAAATAGATGACCTAATTGCAAAGGCAAATCGGCCAGTATTCTCTATTGCACACCGACATATTGCACTAATGGCAGGAAGAGTAAATGAGGTAACAGAAGAAACATAAAATGGATGGGATATATTCCTTGTGGAGAAGGAAAAGCAGGAAGAATACATGAACCCAAAGCCTATCAAAGTCTATCAAAAGGACAAAGATAAGGGTAAAGGAAAGGTTGGTGGACCTCCTAGTATCAAAATAAAAGATAACTTATCCCCACCACCTCTGATTACTCCATCGATAACAACAACAGAAGACCAACCGACAGATGCTAGTATGGATGTATCACAAGAGGATACTAATCCTAATCTTGAGGTACTATACACAGTTGGTGTTGATACTCAAAAGGTCAACATTGTGATAGACAAGGACACAATCGGTAAGACTGACATGGCTAGTAAGCCACCGGTAGCTGACAACATTGTTAACACTGAAGGAAAAGTGGAAGATGATAGCACAGGGAAATAGATAGAGACTCAGACAAAGAGACAGGTAGAGCAATAGGCTCTCGAACAACAACAAGCTCATGTGGAAACAGTGCCACCGGCAACAGGAGAGAAACAAAAACCCTTGCTTAAGGAAATAGAAACACAGACTGACCTACCAGAGGTCACTACAAGCATGATTACTTCCTCCGCCGATGGAATTCAAAATGTTCGTTCCTCCTTAACAGATTATAAATCAACCAATGTAACTGAAGTTCTTTTAGATTCTTTGAAGAAAATCACTGATTGTAGTTCACAAGCTTATAAAGCTATAGATGACACAATCCCAATTTTAAAGATGATAGCTCCAAAATACAACATAGATAATAAGGATTCTTTGAGTCAAACTGACACTTTGTTGAAGTATATTACTGACAAAACAGTGATAGTTGAACAAATAAAGGAACAAGCATTCAAAGATAGGTTGGAAATTGAAAAACAAAAATTCTTTGAGGATCAAATAAAGAAGTGTACTAGGGAATTTGACACACTTCTACGAGAACTATGCAACTCATTGAAGGAATTTAAAACTCTGTACAAAGATACTTGCAAGACAAACTTCTTAACAGTTGACATAGATAAGAAAATGAGCAAGGTACAAGAAGAAATAAATAAACTTGCAGATAATTTTGTTAATTCACTTGATACATTATCAGTTTTTGAGCAAAAGATAACTAGTTTTGAGGAAGAATTACTAAAGCTAGAGAGAGAAAAGGACAAAATAATAAACAAGGCTAAAAATCTAAGACTAAGACTAAGTCCAAGATTGGACTATCTAGCATACTTGAGGAAGGAAATCTATGAGGCATTAGTACAAGGACAGAAAACACCGATAGAGCATATGCAACACCTCACCGGTATAGTTCAAAGAATAGAGGCAGCAATAAAAGATAGTAAGAAGTTTATGGAAAGCATAAATTTGGTTTTGGTGGATCTTTTTCAAATTGTAACCACCCAGTTACAAGGTTGAGATAGAAAAACTACAACTCTATTGACACCTTGACAACCTTTGTCATTGATGCCAAAGGGGGAGTAGTAGTATGAGAAAATAATCTGCAAAAGACTTATCTACTCAGGGGGAGCTCATATATTTTTGGTACACATTTTTGGATTACAAGTTTTGAATACACTTTTGAAATTTTCTCATGAGTGTTGCCATCAATGCCAAAGGGGGAGATTGTTGGCATATGCACACTCCAATGAGACATTGTAGGTGATTGAAGGTTTTGTCATTGATGGCAACCTTACAATCCTATGACACCGGCAAGACATCCCACTGGCACTAGCAAGATTAGACTCTACACTGGCACTCAAATCACCAGTACCGGTAGTGAAAGGTAGCATACCGGCATAGAGGCCGACAGGATTTTTGTTGTAATATATTTTGTTTATTATTTGTAAAATCATTGTAAGCTGACTTGGCAAGTTGTAAAATGACTCTTATATAAGAGAGATCATTGTAGAACATTTTGTGTAAGTAAGAGGAATGTAATTAGGTGAAATAAGGTAGACCTATTATGTGAATTATAGGTTAAGGGTTTATGTAAGAAGCAGAGCAAAAACCAGTACTAGATCTGGCATTATAGATGCTATTTTGAAGCAGTACAAGACACTGTATTTATATAATCCATTTTGTAAGTCAGTGAGACTTCCCATTTTGTATTTGAGCAGTGAGCTCTAGGCAGTTGGCCTTCCTGCATGTGTAGGCCCCTCTTGTAGTAGTAATATTCTCTTATTGGCCAGTAAGTGAATATTGTGGGTCACAAATCCCACCGAGGTTTTTCCCACATCGGGTTTCCTCGTTAAATCCTTGTGTTATGGTGTGTTTTTCATGTGGTTGTTTTTATCTCTGTTTATTGCATTACTTTATGCTTACCGATACATAATATTAATATGCTTTATATGTTTTAAGTTAAGAAAATCTATTAACTGGTTAGATACTAATTCACCCCCTCCTCTCAGTATCTATGGGAATCTTAACAGATTTATCCCACTGGACACTAGCAAAAGTAAAATGCATCAGCAAAGGTTATGATGATAAAGGGTCAAAGCTTATGCTAAGGAGACATAATGTATCGGGAGGAGCTACACCAAGGGAAAAGACATCGGGTAAATTATGCCCATCGCCTGAACACATTTTAAGCTATCCCGATGCCCGATGAGACTAGCGGGATAACTCGCACTGATCAACAGGAAGAGAGGTCATCGACTTTTGTTATCTTGATGAGTAAGAAGAAATTAAGAGGCTGTGAAAATCATCAAACCAACATATGCCGATAAATAGGTAAAATCCAACACGTCCAAATTCTGACAAACATGAGGTACACTTTAAAAAAAAATTTAATTTGACAAAGCAAAAGAAATCCCATAGCTGATCGGAAATGTTCGTCAGTTTTTCATTCGAATTCCGACATGAAATTTTAACATGTTAGAATTTCGATGAACATGGGATAGTTTTTGAAAAAAAAAAAAAATACTTGACCAAACAAAAGAAATCCCATAGCTCATCGAAAATGCTCGTTGGAAAACTGCTCCAAATGTACTAGTGTAATGTTGACACCCTCCCTCTGCTTTTCCCTTTAATCAGTTATTATCTGATGAGGATCATATATTACCAAATTTTGAATTTGAAGTCAAATCCCGCCAATGGTGGGATGAATATGCGACGTAGCGACATATGGCCTAGTCATCTTTCCCAAAATAGTTCAAGTGGATTAATTAATGATTTTATCTACTTGTGGAGTACCGATATCAAAAAAGGCAATATTTTATTAATCATCTTATCTAATGACATTGGCAATGATGAAGGCAATAGCTTGTCTCGGCTAAGTCATAGTGGGTGGATTGATGGTTCGCACGAGTGGAATAGATCTCGGCCTTGGGAGATCTTCTCAAATGGTACTTGTAATAATCATGGTGATTATTACACTGGTTTATATCAAAATTTGTTGGGTCTGCTTCTGGACTCTTCTTTAGCTATTGAGCAACTCTGTTTTCTCCTTCGCGTGCTTCTCTTTACTACTACTAAGCTGGAGGAAATGATAATGGGGGGTGACAGACTGAGACTTGAACTAGATAAAACATATGATTTCAAAGCTAGACCGACGGTTTGGTTTGTCTGCATGGAAGGAGGTATTGATAAGTTCATGGAGAGCATGAAAGGCAATGACGAGAGACTATCTAAACATTTTGTGGCTTCCTGGGAGGACAAAAGGGTTGGGTGGCATTTCATTTGAAGTGAACGAGGAGGTCATAGCTTAGGTGACAGTCCTTTCCATGGAAGGCCAAAACTGAAAAAAGAAGAGTCCTATCTCAGACACCACTAGCCTGAACCAATTTTTTCGCGAAGGTGAGAACCTTGTGAAGTGGGCTGGAGGATTCAATCGCGAGGAGCTTCCATCATCATGGGATGAGGTGTGCTACATCATTATGAAATATTTCACTCTCGAAGGGCGGTATGGGCTTTTCTATTACTACCACCTCCCTTTTCTTAATCATCTTAGGAATAGGGACCTTATTTCTATTCCTTTTTATCTATTGTACTCTATGGCTGCTAATGTGAGAGATGTTTTCGAGGCTAAGAAGAAAAAAAAGGATCATACCATTCTCCACCAAGGCCTTATCCTTCACCTGTATAACTTCCATTTGGCCCTTTACCCTCCCCGCACGATTTCGGTTCAAAATGTACCAAAAAAATAGTCCCCGCCCAAGACTGCTGCAAACCCTAAAAAAAGCCCTACTCTCCTTCTCAAGCCTGGCTCCTCTAGCAAGAAATTCAAGAAGCATGCTTGCCACTTGGAAGATTCAAAACCCTTTGATTCCAAGAAAGTGAGAATCCAAGAAATTGACTCCGATGTGGAGATCACTGATGAAGCCAACACTCCTTGTCGCTCTATGAGACTGGCATCCAAGCCTCTTGAAAAAGAGAAATCCTTTAAGGACCCCTCCTTTTCCCATGATGTGGGGATTAACCCCTCTGATAATGCAGCCCTATCTCACTCTACCTCACCCCCCCATTCTGATATATCTACCCATGTCTCTGAGAGCCCTAGAAATCCTGGGATCTCAGATGTTGATCCTAAGTGTCGGGCCAATTCTCTTTCCCCTACCCTTAGGTTTGAGAAAATGGTGGTTATTGAGGAAGCTAGCAGTATCAAGGAGGAAGCGGATGGAAATTTGTTGGATCTGGAGAAGAAAGTGGATGTGCTGAATGAACAAGTGTAGGATATTGCCAGTAGAGTGAATGTCGTCGAAAAAAGACTGCAGGAGGTCACCAGATTCGCCTTGAACGTCATGCATAGTTCTACGACCACTCTGTGTCTTTTGTAGGAAAATACCCAGAAAGGTAAAAAGAAGGAGGAAGAGGACTACAAAGACCTCTTCAAATTTCTTAGTAAGGAATGGGCTAGGAGGATTTTGCCCAAGATGAGTCATACCAAAAGGAAGTAGGGATGTTAGCTACTTAGTGGTTTTTTGAGTTTTTGAATGGCCTTCGTGGCCTTACTGGTTATAGTTATGGTTATACTGATTGTTGGATAATATTGGACTTATTTATCTTTAGCCCTGTGTGGCATATTTTATGGTTTACTATGACTCTTTTAAACTTTGTTAATATGGGTAGAAATTTTAAATTTTTTGATAGAGGAAAGTTTTAGGAGGCTGTGATTTTGTTGTTTCTCTACTAATAGTTGCTCGTCTGTTGTTAATGTGATTGTATCTAGGTCAGCCCCCTTGTTTTGGTTGCTTTTAATATCAATAACATTATTGAGGAAGGTAATATTGAAGTATAGTATTTGGAAAATGATTGCAGCAACCACATGAGTGGTAAAGAAATTTTATTTTCTTTCGTTGATAAAAATGTCAAATTTGAGATTAAAGTGGAGAATAATGGAATAGTTCCAGTTGTGGGAAATCTTTTATTATTTACACCAATAAAGATGAGAAGATGGAGATAAAGAATGTTTATTTTGCTCCTAGTATTACACACAATCTCTTGAGTGTTGGACAATTGATCCAAAGAGGTTAAAAAGTGCTAATGGAGAAGGGTGAATGTGTCATTTTTTACAAGAATGAGAGCAAGAATATTGCTGCAGCAATTCAAATGACAAATGACAAAAGAACCCAATAAATCTTTTGAGGATTAGAGATATGTTTCTTATCTTAGTCCTTAGTTACACCTCCTAGGCATGGAAAATGTACAACACTACAACAAAAATCAATCTTCAAGGTAGTCATTCAAGGCCCCTCTAGACTTTGACATCTAAGGTATGGACATCTAGGCTATGTTGGTTTGAGTCTTTTATCTTAGAAGGGTATAGTTAGAGGTTTTCCAACCATAGTAGAGCCTAGTGGTATATGTGAAGCATGCATTTTAGGTAGGGTATATGTAGAATCATGAGAGGCCAAACTAGACCCTTAAGTGGAAATGAAAATTCAAAAAAATAAAGTTAGACAACTTGACATGAAAATTTGAATAGGTTTCAACATAATTTAAAAAATATGTAAGAACATAATTTGTAGCAAATTGAATGCAGTTTCTAAGCTACTAGTTATTTTCTGAAAAAGAATAAATCTATTTGGTGAAACTTTGAAATTTCAATGCAGTAGTACAAAAAATTTAGAAAAAAGATAAAAAGTAATTGTATGTCTCACCAACCTAAGTACAATAAAACATATTATTTTTTCTGAAACAATTTTTTTCTAAGTAAATAATTAGTTATTAATTTTTTACTAGAACTTTTTTTAAAATATAAAAACCAATATGTTTGACCACCATAACTTGGTCAAAACTTTATGAAAATCATTTTTTTAATTCTATAGTATGCGAAGCATAGAATGTGGTGCATCTTTCAGATTTGATAAATGTGAAACCATTTGAAAGTTATTGATGTTTTTCAACCAGTCTATCAATCAAGACTTTAGTCATAGTGCATGTAGAAAATCAATAATAATTATTTATAAATTTAAAATAAGACATAATTTATGTTGGTGGAAAGTTGATAATTTTCCTAATAAACCCTTTTTGTTTCATCAATTTCAAGTAAAAAAAGTCACCGACCACATGGGAAAAGTCTAGAAAACCAAAGGAAAACTTCTAAACATGTTTTTTGTGTTGACTTTCTAGGTTTGGCATGTCCAAGCTAATTCCCAAAGCAATCCCAAGGCAAATGCCAAGGTTGCAGGTTTTTGTTAGTAAAAATAGATATTAGTTACTAATGAATATCCGTCAACAATAGATATTAGTTAGTAACAAATATCTATTGCTAACTAATATCTATTACATTTGTGTGTTTTTTAATTGTTTGTTAATTTATTTATTATACATAATTTATTTTTTTGGTCAGTAATAATTTATGTTTATATTAATATGCACTATCAAAATATACATTATTCAGATAAACATCAATCAAAATATCTTATACAACATGCATCCCGTCAAAGCCACCATGAAACACTACAAAACTCGAGAAGCAATATGAACCAGTCTAATAGGCACATTTTCACCCAAACATTTAATAGAGAAAGAAAAGATAACCCCTATCATTTCCTAAACCCCAATAGAACTGACCAAAAATATAAACTAAACCACTAACTATCATACAAATTCCCCTCATTGAACTTGGCAAGTATTCACATCGCCTCCTCTGTACATGCCCACGGTCACAATTCAGGACATATCTCCACCCTTGCCATCTCATGGACCTCATCAAGAGCTTCCACCTACCTAAGCCCTGCAAGGGTCTTGAAGGCTTCCCATATGCGCCATGCCACTGCTCTACACCTTTCTTTTACTTCATCCTTTGGCCAACGCACGAAAGGTATGAGATTCCCAGGATCCACCATGCCTTTAGATATATGAATGACAACCCCAAGATGACCCATTCAAGAACATACTCCAAGCCATCCAGATACTCCTCTTCAATTAGCTCCTTTAGTACTCATTGAACCTTGTCAACTGTATCTTCAAATTCTAACCCCCATGCAGCAATTAGCGAGTAGATTTCCATATTGGTTCAATATCGATGGCTAATATGCATGATACCCTCACTCAACATTAATTTTACCACCTCCATCAACCTCTCATCCTTGTATACATCCATTCGACACCTTTCCCACAAAAGGTACAAGTTTCTTCTCTATTTTAAAAGTGAAATTCCCTTCCATGATCACAATTCTACAGTGTCGCCACCTCCAAATTTGAAGACCCATCTCTTCTGCAAATGAGAACTATAAAACCACTATGGCATAATAATAAAATTCTCCCCCACAAAATCCTTATACTAATTTGATATGCATTCAATCCACCCAGTGATAACTGACCTTCATCGCTGCCAAAAACCTATTTTAATGCTACATTTCCATAAATGCTTTCTCAGAATACATCTTTTCATCCTATCTACACGATCTAGCATTAACTACACCTCAAGATCATGCCAATTACCATGTCCATATACTACTTTGATCCTGTAAATTATTTGGGGTTGCCATATGCAGCATAACTACATCCATGTCATCAATCTAGAGATTACGAATATCTTCCAATTGATATTTGTGTACTTAAACATACTAGCCCATTTAGACAATACATCCACTTCTCTATTACCTTCTCTATGCACATGGGAGATCTTGAAATCAGTAAAACACTTCATGTCATGAATTTTTTTTGAGCAAACTTGTTTAACATCTAAGCCTGCATTTCCCCCTTAATGATTGTATTGATAATAATCAATGAATCACCTTCTAGATTTAAATTCGTAAAGCTAAGTTTCAATCCCCACTCAACTACCAATGATGCTTCTTGCACCTCAGCTTCATTATTCATGCCCCTTTCCAATCATTTGGCACCCCACACAACAATGTTGCCCTTCTAGTCCCAAAACACCACCCCTACACTAGACTCACCCAGATTACCCTTGGACGTCTGGCATCAAAGTTTGACTTAATCCACCCTTCTTGCGATAGAGTCCATTTTTCAATTAACTGCTCATGAGGATTGCAATACAATGGATCATCCCACCTAGGCCCATGAATATTCTTGGCCAACAACACTGAAAATGTGAATCTTCCTTTGATAATACAACATTCTTCACACTTAATCAGGATGTTGAAACTCCCACCACTTCTTCAATTGACGTGTCAATTCTGGCCATAATCCTCTCTATTGATTGCCCTTTATCTTGAAAAAATCTTTAGTTCTTCTCTTTCCAAATCTCCCACACTATCACAGATGAACTAATTTTCCACATAGAAGAAAAAATAGACTTTCTACCCTTAAACAACAATCATTAAAATATATCCTTTAGTGTCCCAAGAAGAGGACCATGCCACACCAGTTTTCCTTGTACCATCCTCCAACAAGTATAAGAAAATTCACTCTTCAAAAGAAGGTGGTCTACCTCTTCTTCAAACTTACCACACATTACACATTTTTTTGGTCTCAACATCCCTAATCATTTCCTCCTTTCACCAGTTAAAATTTTGCCTCTAATTGCAAGCCAAGCAAACACACCTGCCTTAGGAAGACATTATTTTCCCTAACATAAACCCATTGGCCATTCCTCCCTTGCTTCTCTATTGTCTAAAAGTTGATAGCCAATCTTGACCAATAATTACCATGTTGCGCTCCACACCATTTTACTACATCTTTTCCACCAGATATGAAAATTTTTCTGTTTTTAAAATATCTTCCATAATTCTGATATAATCAAGGTTTTGTAATACATCTCTTACCATTTCCATCCCCATTCAGTCTCCCCATCAACTCTTTTGGGTTCCAAATAATCCCTCACTTTGGTGCCCCAAGCTTCCCCCATTAATCTTTTGACCACCATCACATTCTCATTACTATTTAAAGCCCGTTGATCGTCCCATGAATCTTACCATAAATAGGCATTCCTTCCATCACCAATCTACCATGATAAATGGTCAAGAATTACCTTTCTGCATGATACAAACAAGCTCCATATAGCTAACCCACGCGGTGGATTTGCAATTGTTAAAATTCTCCAATCATCCAACTGGTCCAAATACTTAGCCCGCAAGATTTGAACCCATAATTACTGTGGATTTTTATATATAGACCATACCAACTTTTCTCCCATAGCCTCATTCATTTTTTGCCAATTACGAAGACCTGTCCCCCTTACTACTTAGGTCTAAATATTTTTCCCAAGCCAACAACGGAATTTTATCCTCCTCCTAAGCTCCATTCCAAAAAAAATTTCTCATTTTCTGCTCAATCACCTTCATAACCTTTTGAGAAATTTGTAAACACATCATAGAGAAAATCAAAATTGTAAAGATTACCATTTTTAACATCATGATACGATTCGTCGATGTCAGCCATTTTCACTTCCAACCATCCATCCTCTGAATCAGGGATAACTTTAAGAAACCTCCCTTGGGTAAAGGTGTAAAATCTTGGCGAATCTTTCAATATTTTGGGGGAAATTTTTTTTTTTTGGGTGAATTTTGTTTTTAATAGGGGAAAAATATTAAATTCTGTTGGTGAATTTTTCTCAGTTGCATAAGAATTGTATGGAAATTAAGGTGAATTTTTCATTCTTTTTGGGAATAAAATTAATTTTATTGGTGAATCTTTTTCTTTTGCGTGATTTTTTTTGAAAAATTAAGGTAAATATTTCATTATTTCTAGGGAAAATAATAATTACATTAGTGATTTTGCTCATATTGCATGAAAAATGTGGAAAAATTAAAGAGAATCATTCATTATTATTGGGGGAAAATAATAATTACATTGGCGAATGTTTTTCAATCACATAAAAATTGTAGAATAATTAAAGCTAATATTCCATTACTAATTGGAGAAAAAAACTAATATAGAAAACACATCACATCTTGGTTGTAAGTGTCTTGCATATCCATATGAAATATTTTAGAAAGCCGCTTTTTGGCATGTATGAAATCATGATCGAGGATTCTCTGCTATCCTTTTGCATAGAAAACTCAAAACACTGCGTGTGTCAGAGGAAGAAAAATACAAAGGATAGCACATATTTAATATTCAATGAGAAGATAGCAATATTAAACTGTGTTGAGGTCTGTCAGTCATGTATAGGTGTTAGGACTATTGGAATGAAATCTTTCTTGTGGAATGAGAGAAAAGTACATCTCACAAATTAATACAGTATGTGGAATAATCCAAAGTATAGACCTGGCTGTCAATTGCCACCACTTCACAAATCGAGAAATAGGGTCATTATTTGCATGTTGTATTCTAGAATGTAGAAGATAGAAGTTATATCATTCACATACTGCATTTCAGAATGTAGAAGATAAACATTTTCTAGGGATACATTTTTAGGAAGTGTTGTTTCCTTTCTTGCAAGGTTTTACAATGAAGTGAATAAGAGGTGCAACTAAATTCCGGCATAAGGAGATATGGTCGAAGGTTTGTAAATGCCATGAAGTAAAGAAAATTGATGACTTACCTTGTAGCCAAAGGGTTATTAAAATAGCCAAAGATAACCAAAGGGTTATTAAAAGGCTTGAGTGCAACTACAAGCTTTAGCTGCAATTGCAAATAATTCTGATCTCTCTGGCAACCATCATGTCTCCCTTATAACAGGTACAATGCAGAGAGAAAGCTAGGTGAAGACACAAGAGATGCAGTTTTGGATTCAAGCATCCTTGATTGATCAAAACTCTCAAAGTTCTCCCCTACCAGGAAATGCAATCAAAATCTTGTATCCTAGCATTCTCTGCATCAATAATCACAAATGTATGATAGTGGCATGGCTCATAAGGTAGTTCACATTCATGGAAGCTTTCTTGTCTCTAAAACAAAGCTTTCATGAATACTAGTCTAGAGGTTTTATGACATTGGAATACATGTTACACATTCTTGTAAAAGTTTGGTAGCTTGTTGCATTCCTTATTATTATAAAAGGAATATCATGGTCGTAAAGAAGGATTCTATAATTTTCTCATCTCTGAGGAGAGAAGAACTAGAAATGAGGCTTTGTCTTGTCTAGTGTGTAGGATGGTTTCATGGTGAAAGAATGTACACTTTCTTTCAGTAGTTCATGAATATACTACTATATTTATTATTGTTGCTAACATTGTATTCATTTATACTTTTAGATATTACATGAATGGTGAACCATAATATTAAAGATATTGATTTGTCTTGGAAATTTCATTGTCAATGTTTGACTGTGTAGTGTGAATGTGGATTTCCTTCAAGGAAGGAATTACATTCTATTTGCAATTTACTATAAGTCTGGAGTAATGTAATGGATCTATAAGAATAATTTGTGCAACTACACACATGAAGTTGGGTTTGCATTCTTGATCTCATATTTGTCTCCGAGATCTATTTTAAAAATACATCAAAATCAAAGTGCAATTTCCTTTGTTTCAGAAATGCATCAAAATAAAAGTCCAATTAAATGTAGAATAATTCAAGCACATCTTTCACAGTTTTTTTGGAAAATATTCCATATAGAAAGTTTACTACATATCCATTGGAATTAGAAACGAACTTTTTAGCACTTATGAAATCTTCATCTCAGATTCTAAGTGATCTTTTCGCATAGAAAACACTCCTCCTATCAGAGGACTTTATTCTTGTCATTTTGATGAAGAGTTGCATGGGTACGGATGTTAGCTTGTTCTTGAAGAAAATATTGAATTGGTGGTTAAATGATTATAGCAGAATGATGAGTTTTGGTCCTTTCATTAGGTAGCATGAAGAGTTGCATGCCAGCATGAAGAGTTTTGATTCTTTGGAAAGGCAAAAAGGTGAAAAGGAATATTTAGAACTTCTAAATTTAGAGCTTCGAGGTTTTTCATAAATCGGTAGCAGTTGAGTTGATAAAGGAACATTATAAATATTTCCCTCTACACTTGTTCAAGAACGGTATTAGAAATGGAATGCCCATATGTAGATGTTTCTTGTGTGTTCATAAGATATAGGTTTAATGACACCAGGTGGAGAATATTTTAGGAAGGTTGTGTTTATAGTAGCACAACAAATTGCTTTGTAGGTAAAGGGACTTTCAAATTGGAGGAGGTAGCTAAAGGGATTTTCAAAGGCCATCTGTAGCTATAGATGGCCTTTCCATGTCTACCTACATTCGACCCCTCATCTCCTGAAGCCTAAGAGTGAGAGGGAGCAGCGAGGAGAACAATGAGGACAGGGAAGAGTCAACTCTAACAAAGAGAATATTTAGTTAAAATTGATAACTAAAGCCAGAACCCTGTTTTGATTATAATAACTATCTCTAGAGCTCATCCACTAGTTTTTGTGGATCTCGTCCACTAGTTTTTATAGCTAGAATCTTGCATTCATAAAACCCCTCCTCTAGTTTTTATTGTTAGATTCTTGCATCCATAAATTTGTCAGCAATGGGATGGTGGCATGACTCAAGCAGTTGAATTTCAATAGTATTTTATTCTTCACCATGGTCCATGATAGTTTCATGATAGTTTTAGTCATATGGTTTGATAAGTTATCCTATTCTATTTTAGGTTTCATTTTGGGAATATATCATTTCCATGCTTATAAAACAAACACATGTCAAATGAGAACATGGTAACTTTATATACAAGCTGAAGCTTGTTGCATTCCTTACTCTTATAAAAGGTATTCCAAGGTCATAATTAAGAGAGTTTTTTGGAGGGAATCTCAGTCTCTTTGGAAAAGGGTATAGTAGTAGTGTCTAAGTTAGAATGTGGAGTCTTCCATAGTAAAGAATGTATATACTCCTTCAGCAATATTAATTAGTTTATGATCTGTCATGACAATTACTATAGATATAGTCTCTATAATGTACTTCTTGATCTCAAATGAATAATAATATCAATGGTTTTGTTATTTGTCTTTACAAATCTATTGTGAAAGTGAAATTTTGTTTGTGGGTTTATGTACTTGTATAAAAAATTAGAAAAATAAAAAAAGAAGATATATATACTATTAATATATATCGTGCAAGGAAACTTATGGTAAGAGTGCATTTAATGAGACATTTATGCTAAAGTTGATCAAATGCCTTTAAATTGGGCATCGGGGTATTATCGTATTTTCACATTACATGTTCGAGTTGGAAACACTGAGGTGGGAATGATGGACATGAAAATTATGCTTAGGGCAATGAAACCACATGCAACGTTTGTAGGTGAAGTCATAGATAAATGGTTGGGGGGGTCTTGGTTAATGACCACCCGTACATAATGCATGTGGTCAAGAAAGTGCTAGGGTTGGATTTTTTAATGGTGTATCATAGGCATAGGGTCAGTTTAGACATTTTGACCTTTTTTCTTGCCATGTTGTTATATGTCAGGATTTCCAAGGTGTGGGCAAAAAAACTCACCCAGATGGTGTTAGAGCATGCATATTTGTGAGACATTGATGCAGTCATTGACAATGTGGATGAGAACCTCCTCATTCCCTTCCCACAAAACTATTACATTGGAAGGGTTTTTAAATTTCTGATTGTGCAAACATAAGATGCGTAGTTGTTGCAGACATGAAGGAGTGATATACTATGCAATATCAATTTCCTCATGTATGTAGCCAAAATCAAGGAACCCGAGGAGGATGATTGGCATTGGGACTACGTGACCACTGAAAGGTTGGTAGATGAAGATGAAATTGATGAGGAGGATGCGACCAAGATTGTAGGGGTGTTGGAGCTGGGGAGTAGAGAGGAATGGATTGAGGATGACATATGCAGTGTGGAGGAAATTGCAATAGGTGAAGCTCATGCTAACTGGGGACAAGATTTCTCACTCATCTTACAAGACAAGAAAGTCAAGGAGGAACGTGAAGCTGCGGAGGTGGCAAGGTGAACTAGGAATGTCTCCTAGCACTAAAGTATAGTGCAGCTACTTCATTATGTTTTGATGCTTTAATTTTGTATTGTGGGTTATGGGTTGTTATAGGTGATAATTGGAAATTCTATTGGGAATGTATTTTTGGCTCCGAGACAAATATTGTTGTACCTTTTTTTAAAATCTTAATATAATGGGTGTTGGCCCTCCCCAACTATTCACTTATAAAAAAAATTGTTAAAATGATTTATTTTGGCAAATCTTTCATTACTTTGGGGGAACTGGAATATATTATAATGGGTGTTGGCCTTGCACAACTATTTACTATTAGGGTTTATCAGATTGTCACTTTCTAGACCTACTAGTAGGTAATATGATATTTTATTGATTTAATGCTTAAAAAAATATTACAAAAAGATTGGAGTCATCAAATAACCCCATCCAATCCATCTATCTATACCCACCACCACCGAAGCCAACTCTGAAACAAACCCTAATACCCACCTCTCATCCTCTTCTTAAGAGCTCTCTGCATCTCACCTTTAGCTCATCCTCTTTCCAGTGAACAAAGGGTAGTGGGTCTACAGGCTCCACTGACCCTTCAGAAATGATGAAACCCACTCCTGGAACAACCTACTCCCAAATTGAATCTATCCCTCCCAGGTATTCTGCCGCAATTAAAGTTTACAAGGCCCTCTTCACCTTGTTTGTATCCTCTTCAAATTCTAATCTCCATGCAACAATAAGGGAACAAATTTCCATATTAGTCTTGTATCTGTGACTAATATGGAAAATCCCCTCTCCCAACAAGAGCTTCACCTCATCCACAATCTTTTCATCCTTGAACAAGAATAGGCCCTTCAATCTCTTATCTAACACTTTGCCCATGAAGGGTACCAATTTCTTCTTTGTCTTGAATGTGAAACTGGCTTCCATATTCCCTATGCAATAGTGTTGACACCCCTTCAATTCAATATTAGCCCCTAATTTATGCAACACACTCTCTCGATGAACTCTTAAACATGTTTAATAAAAATGGCCACCAGAAATGAATAAATAATCAATACTCCTCATGTCCTACTCCGTCATCGAGAGCCAAGCTCATCAATGCTCTACCATCATTGTGTTGTTTGAGCTTTGTTCTACAATCAGTGCACACAATTCAACATTAATTCCACCTCTATAAGTGCGAATGATGCACTTTTTTTATTTTAAATTTATTCATTACTTGGATTTAAATACTAGATTACTTTATTCACTTGTAATATTAAACTACATTAAATTTTATCTTTAATTTTCTTTCGGCTATCCATATAATGAGTTGCAAGTGCTAGTTAACTATAAGTCTGTAATTAATTAATCTATCAACTTAATGACCGTTGGATGATCACAGATGAACTACACAAGCTCTATTTCAGCCCGAAGTTCTGAAGGACAAAGGTTTCTTCAAAAAGTTGCTGGAATAGAGATAGGTCTGAGCATTTTCTAATTAACTATTATAAATTGTATACTTGATTAACGAGGAGGATAGATTGGGCCAACCCTTTCCGACGTGTCCTTTGACCTCCAACATGCATAATCTTATTGGTTCACTTAAGAAGAGCCTCATGACATCAGCAGGGCCCATGTGTGATGTGTGCAGCAGGGATGCAAAGTTAAGGTGAAAGAGAATCTTGATATAAATGTGCACTCGCACGGACGTTTGGACCATTGATATCAAAGGAAGTGCATGACGGGGTAAAATATGAAAGTCATTAATTTTAATTTTTATTATATTTATATTGTGAGTGTGATTCTCACCATGGTTTTTCCCACACTAGGTTTTCTAGGTAAAAATTATGGTTTTCATGTGTTTGGTGTTTTTTTTGTTTCATCTTGCATTGATGTTTAATTTGTTAATGATAATTGATAATTACTTGTGATTAAAGAAGTTTAGGATTTGGTTTAGACTAATTCACCCCCCTCTCAATCTTGTGGTGTTTTCAACATAAAGGTTAGGTCATAATCCATAGCATCATATTCACAAGCATATGGATTAAAATTATTACATATAGGCATCATACATACATCCATAATCGTCTATAACATTATATATATATATATATATATATATATATATATATATGTATGTATGTATATGTATATATATATGTATGTATGTATATGTATATATATATATGTATGTATGTATATGTATATATATATGTATTTAGCATACATAGATGTATGTACCTATTATGTGATATATATATATGTGTGTGTGTGTGTGTGTGTGTGTATATATGTATGTATATGTATATATATATGTATGTATATATATATATACATACATACATATATATATATATACATATACATACATACATATATATATATATATGTATATATATATATGTATGTATATATATATATGTATATATGTATATATCACATAATAGGTACATACATCTATGTATGCTAAATATTGACCTATTTCTAAACCCTAAAGATCCAACCACTAACCCTAGATCTACAAACTAATTCAACAATTAACCAATACAGAAGTAAAAATACATGCAAATAAAATGAAATAAACAAAGTATAAATTTATTCATTACTTAGATTTAAATATTAAATTAATCAATCAACCTAATGACCATTGGATGATCATAGATCAATGGCATAAGCTCTATTTCACCTGAAGTTCTGAAGGACAAAGGTTTCTTCAAAAATTCATTGGAATAGAGACAGGTCTGAGCATTGTCCAATAATTAATTAAATATTATAAATTGTATAATTAATTAACTCTAAGTATATCTTAATTAATTTTAATCGACAACATAAGCTCTATTCTGGGCCGAAGTTGTGAAGGACACAAGTTTATTCAAAAAGTCCCCAGAATAAACTTAGAGACACATGTGAGAACTATCAAGAATGAAAGTTTTTAATAAATGAATAAAGGAATGTTTTTAATAAAATAAATAAAGAAAAAGAAATGAATTTTAACCACAATTTTTCCCTTTGAGGAAGATATTGAAATTAAGGGAGACAGGTGTTGTGGAGGGTGGAGATTCATCTCCGCTTCCAAGGCAGGGGATTGGTTAGCATCAACCATCCATAATTGTTTTCCTGAGAGGATATGCTCTAGTTCAGACTTGAGATATCATGTGGAAATGGGAGGATCATCCGAAGAATAGGATTGGGGGACGTCGAGCAGAGATGATCGAGCATGTGTAGGATTTGGACAGGGGATTTAGTCAGATAAGGAATATTAGTACTTGTATACACATAAAAAATGGCTATGAGCAATTAAATAAATATTTTATATTTATTTAATAATTATTCTTCTATTAAATAGTTAATTTGAAAAGTTTAATTTATTTAATTCATACCATATTCTTCTATCAATTAATTTAATTAAAACATTTTATTAATTAATTCATTAATCCTTTTCTTCTAATCAATCAATTAAATATCTAACATTTAATGGTTATTCTTCTACCCTATAGTCTCAAATATTAAATAATTTCTTAATTATTTAATCCCTTTTCCAACTCACCTTCCATCTCCATTTCATCTTTCCTTTACCAACTCATCCATCATGTGGCTAAATTAACTCAACAAAATTAAAATAAATAAAATATTTATTAGCCACTTATCTCCAACTTCCAAAATAAATGAGTACGTACACATATTTCCTAACCTTCTTCTATATTCTCTCTAACATCCCTAAATATTAGGAAGGACTTGAGTCCACTTGTCCTCTCATGCCTAAATCTTCTCCAACCATCCCTAGATTCCCTCAATCTGCAACCCAGTCAAGGTGAGATGAGTGACACTTGTCTTCTCCTTCCCCCTTTCTCTCAACGTTCACCTTTGCTCACAACCATCCAAATTTGCAGATTTGATCATGACCATTGATCTCATACACATCATATTATCCTCTCAAATATCTATAAAAGTAGGAGTTTGAGTTGAGAAAGAGTTAGTCTTCAAGTTAACAATTTGAGTAAACTTATGCATCTGTGAGTTTTTATCTTGAAGCAATTTAGCAATTTAGCATAATCATTTAGCTTTAAATCATTTGTATTGCATATCAGAGTATTAGTTATCAGTCCATTCTTCACATGCCATCTTGGAAGCTACGAGTTCTTATCTAAGAGAAAATTATCTACAACCAGGAACAGTGGAGTTAGGACACAATGAGACTTAAATCATGAAGGTAATAATATGGTATTTATTTTAATATTCATTTCATGTAGTTTCATTGGTTGAGTTTGGATTTCCTATAGCATTTCCTTTGTATTTTGTGAAACTAATATGTTGTAGGTAGTATTCTGATGATGAAATTCAAGTTGACACAATACTATTGTGGCCTTTGTTGGTTTTGACAGTTGTATCACGAAGTTGATTATGGGCGATTTGGAAGGGACATCTCCAGGGTCTAGAAAAAAGGTTTAGAGTATTTTTTCCTTTCCCAGTGCTATCCTTGGAAGAATCTAGAAGGATATGAGCTATAAATGGGAGGGAAGATGGAACCAAAAGTTATCCAGATTGATTGGGAGAGCCACATTGGAGGGAGACGCAGGGAAGCTTGTTTTAGAGGAAAGGAGTCATCATAGGGGAAGCATGGTTCATCATTTCGGGATGATTTCTATGTGTAGAGATAAAAATCTATGAATAAAATGTAGACGGTTATTCCATATGGATGAAAGAGTGTCGCGGTCAAGAGCTTAGTTGAATGCATGCTTGGTGTAGGCAGGCACTAGTGTGATGGATTCATGTATGAGGTTGTAATTAGCACACTGGTAGATGTTCTGGATTCAAGGAGGTGTGCATCTAGAGGATTGACAGCTTCATTCAGGTAGTTGATGGGCATGTAGTAGCCAATGCCATTCTAGAGGAGGCTGACTTGGGGGCTAGCCTATTTCGCACCTTTTTCAACCTCGAGAACTATGTTTCGTCGGACTTCGAGGATGATCTAGAGGAGGACGGGTTTGTTGGGTCTGAAGAGGAGGATGAGGAGGTTGTTAATCATAAGGCATAAAAGATATAGAAAATATTGTTCATTGAAGAATCTTGGGAGGTTAATTGGGTAGGAGTGATAAATAAAAACTTGGCTCCATTTCAGAGGATGATCAATAGGGGAGATAACTGGCTCTCGAAGGCTTCCACTAGAGTTGTGATGGAAATTGGAGAGAATTTGGCCATCATTCTACAATATATCTAAGGGGGATGAGGATATGTATTTTTCTATGTTTTGGGAGGGGTTGGTCTCTAGCATAGGAGGGTCTATTAATAATGGAGGCAAGATGTAATGGGTAGTGTGTTAGGAAAATATGATGTTAATATCTCTATGTAACTTGGTTGGATTTTAATATAGGGACCTATCTCCATAAAGATAACCTTTACCAAAAAAAATAGTTAACCAAGGAGATTCATAAATTAGAATCCAAATTCGGGGGTGCAAGAAAGTCATTTCAAATTCAAATTTTTGGGTAATTTCCTGAGAGAAATATAGAATGAACTCAACAATGCAAACATATAGAGATAAATTCAGAATAAAATTATAACACTTCAAAAATATGATCACTTACCTTTAGGTCACTAGCAGTTGCCAATGCAGTCAGTAGCAATGGTTGTTCCTGGTTTGAAACTTTGCTAGTGATCTGAATTGAGAGCTCAGAACTGACCAAATTGTGTAGAGATAAATATGATCTTTGACTGCATTTATACCAATCCTTATTTGGCAATTTTGACAGGAATTTTATATGGTATACAAATATTTGGCGAATCACACTTAACTATAACATGTCTTATGTAATTTTTGAGGTGATTATGGGCCGTCCAATTAATTGGCAATTATAATAGAGTTGGCAAAAATTGGGGTGAATTGAGAAACGCTTCCATAAAATGTCAGGCGAATTGGGTCCTCCTAGCCAATAAATCTTTATATGGCTATTGGAAAATTATGGACGCCTATTAAGACAACCTTGAAAAGTGTAGGTGAAAATATTGACTTTACCGTGTGGAAAACGTAGATTCTATTGGCAAAATCCTGATAGAGATACAATTAATTACATAAACTAATGGGCAATTCGACCATGCATTTGACAAATATTTATAAATTTTGGGCAACATGGTCACCCCTGATCAGTACAATATATTCGCCATTTTCCAAGTCGCCAATGTGAAATATTTGCAATTGGCGAATATTCGCCACTAAAGTAAACTCTGCTATGAATACAAGAGTCAAATAAATTCTTCCATATTGTAGACCTACTTGCTCCTCCAAACAATGGAATGCCCAAGTATTTACTTGGTAAGTTTCCCACTTGCATCCCCAGAATACTTGAAATCTCCCGTTGCTTCCTCAAAGGGGTATTGAAAAAGAAAATTTTAGATTTTCACTAATTTATCTTTTGACCATACCATTTAGAATAGTAATCCCAAGTACATCTCAAAACCCTTGCTTCTCTTAGATTTGCCTCTCCAAATAAGAGAGTGTCATCAAAAAATTAAAGGTGAAAGACAACCCTTACCCCCTACGCAATTTTTACACCCTTCCAAACACCCTCATCTTGTTTCTTTGTGATCAAACAGCCTAAGACTTTCGCCATGATAATAAAAAGGAATGGTGATAAAGGATCACCCTATCTTAAACCTATAGAAGCTTCAAAAAAACCCCGAGTACTACCATTTACCAAGACAAAGAACCTTGGGGTACAAACACAACTTTTGACCCAAGCAATCCATTCATCACAAAAACCAAACTTTCGAAGAGTTGGAAACAGAAAATTCCAGCATACCTTGTCATAAAATTTTTGTATATCAAGTTTAACTAACATTTTAACCATTCTTGCAACCCAAATCAAATGGATGGCCTCATGTGCCAAAATGATACCTTCAACAATGGACTTGTTAGGTGCAAAACCACTCTGCTCCTCCGAGATAATAGACTTAAGCACCAATTTCAATCTGTTAGGAATCACTTTGGATATGATTATATAAATGGTATTTAATAGTGAGATTGGCCAAATATCATCAAAGGATGCAATCTATTTCTTTTTGGGAACTAGGGTAATAAAAGTGTTATTAAAGTCCTTCAAAATAAAACCTCTAGCTCTAGATTTCTCCACAACTTGCAGTATATCCATAGAAAATAGATCCCAGAATTTTTGAAAAAAGGCAGTTGGAAAGGCATTTGGCCTTGATGCTTTATCACCCCCAAGTTCAAATAGAGCCTTCTTCACTTCGTCTAAAGTAACCTTTTCCATCAGATAGTCATTCTGCACATTTGAGATGGATTTCGAGATAACATCTAAAAAACTCTCCTCTATCTTTCTTTGAGGATTTTCCTCCATCAACAACTATTGAAAAAAGCCTATAGCCAGCTCCTGAATCTCCTTTTGATTAGATAGCATTATACCATCAGAATTCTTAATAGTAAAAATATTGTTACTCAATCTTCTTACCTTAACAAAGCTATGAAAAAACTTAGTGTTTCTATCTCCCTCTTTGAGCCACATTTCCCTAGACTTTTGCCTCCAGAAAATTTCTTCCCTCACCAGCACTTCCATGTACTCTTGATTGAGACTTTTTTCTTCCATAAATTCTGATTCAGACATACCATCTTGAATTACTTTGTTTGTAGACTTTCCAATCTATTTTCATTAGCCATCTTCTCAGCAAAAACATTTTTGAAATTGCCCGTATTCCATTTCTTTACAGACTCCTTTAAAAATTGTAATTTCTTGTAAAAGACAAAAGCATGATTTCCAATCCAAGTCAGAGAATTGGACCAGATATCCTCTATCAAATCCTAAAATCCTTCAGCTTTGAACCACATCATTTTAAATTTAAAAGGGCATCACATAGGAGAAAAGTCATCTTGAATGAGTAAACATATTGGATAATGATCTAAGCCATGAATAGGTAGTATTGAAGCTTCCATAATCCATGACTTTGACACCCACTTGCCCGCAAGAAAAAAATGATCCAATTTTTCGATAATGTTGGAAAACCCAGCTCTCCTATTAGTCCATGTGAAATCCCCTATTTTAAATTTTATTTTTGCCAAACCAATACCCACTATGAAATCATTGAAATCTTGTTGCACTTGACTAAAATGGCAGTTCCCACCATTCTTCTCCATAGGGGATAAAGTGGCATTAAAATCCCCCCTCTATTACATAGAAGTGGTCTCCAAAATTTTCTAATATAATACTCAGTTGTTCCTAGGTTCTCCTTTTATCTAAAGTACTAATGTGCCCATATACATTAAATAAGTCAAAGTTGCTTTGTAGAGCTTTTGAAAAGCTCACACCCATTTCTAATGCTTCTCCAATCGCATTGGTTCAATATTCATAGTATCCTCACTCCACAAAATCCCCAAACCACCAAAAGCACCACAAGCCTCAGAAAAAACACCCCACCATTTATGAAAATGCACTTGAAAAGAATGTATATCTTCACCTTTCAACTTAGTTTCTTGTAACATTACAACATCTGGTCATACCTTATCAAAGCATCTTTTGATCAATCGCCTCTTGTCAGGGGCATTGCAACCCCTAACATTCCATGAAAGGCACCTCATTGCCTTTGGGAAGAGTCATAAGCTCTTCTCGATCTAAGTTTGGTTTTTCCTTTGGTTGTCCCTGCCATCTCAAGCCTTTCCCTAGTGGATTTAGCACCTTTGGAGTGCTCTCCTATTTTTGGTTTGGAGATTTTTGAACTAGTCTAATCCAGAGATCCTTTTTCCATATAACCCACTTACTCCTGTAGCCCAAGATTATCAATATTATTTATCTCATCCTCTGACTCGTGCATGTCTAATCCTTCCTTTTTTGGTGAATCTATATCCCTACTGTCCTCATCAGAAAAATTTAAGGTTCTTATGGGTGACATTTGAATATATTTAAAGATGTCATCGTCTAAATCCTTTGAACCCTTGTCAGCCTGTTCATCTCCTTCTCCCAAACCCATCTTAGAACCAAGGATGTGATATTCTTCAGCAGATGGATCACTAGGGTTTAAACGCTTATTTTGAATATTACTATTTGTACCTACTTTTTATGAGTCTCCAAAATTCTCTTCAAAGGGAATCTCTTCAATATGAGGTGTTGAATTTCATACCTCCTCCATTGGTACCTCATCGTGAATCCTTTCCTTCACCAATGAATTTTTAATGATGTCCTCTTCTCCTGCAAGATCCAATCTTGGCTCAACCTATTAGACAACTCAAATAAGCAGAGGACAACTGAGAGGGTATGGGGTGAATCAGTTGTCATTGGATTATAGAACTTTGAACATTCAAATCCTTATTACCAGAACACATAAACTTAATACTAGAATGCATAAACCAAATACCGAAATGCATAAACCAAATACCAGAATGACTCATAAAGAAATTAAGCATAAGCATAAATCACAGAATAGCTACCATCCATCCATAACACATAACACCAATATTTGTATGTGGAAAACTCGGTAAAGAGAAAAAACCATGGTGGGAAGCCTACCCACAATTAGATAATACTTCTACTTCTATAGTAAGTATGTGTTTACAATATGAGGGACTTGCACATGCAGGAAGGCCAATAGGCTAGATCGCACTGCTCATCACAAAAAGGAGCCTCACTGACTATAAAAACATCAGACTACAATCCGAAGAGAAGAGTGAACTGCAAAGATAGCATCTCCTAGGCCTAAGTACAGTTCCAGTTAAGCTCAATACCAGAGGCCTTAAATCTCTTACAAACCCAATTCAATCATCTATGATCAACCAAACTTTTTGCATATGATTACAACATTATTCGCATACAGATAAACCTATATCCTTGACCTATATGATCTACAGAGAGATCTTACATCATATTTATACCAGCCCGAGACCTAAACAATTAGATCGGCCACCAAAAAGATAATCTCATAACATAAATCTGCAATCCAATGATCAACCAAGTTGTCTTAGGCTAAAAAAATGTAAACCAATCCTTAAATCCCATCAGTAACACATAAGGAACATCCTCTAGCACATTACATAAACTAATCCATAACCTAGATAACACCGAACCCAAAATAGGTTGCCATAAACCAAATCCAACACCACTGATGAACTAGAACATGAACAAGATAACCAATAGCATCCTAAAATCCATCTAGAAGCTACATCAACACCACTTATCACGTGCATCATAATATCTTCAACAAAGTTATGTCAGTAAAACCCTTACCGGTGACCAAAAAGGCTTACTAGAGCAAATGATAGCTCTTGAGTCATCAAATCCTAAACCAATTGATCATGATACATATTTGAATAGTATGAATGATAGTTCTAAACCAATTCCATAAACCAAAGCACACCAGATCATATCGGATCAATATCATAAACCAACCACTCTACCAGAACCAATCGGAAACTGGTAAATAACCAAAACAACCAGTGTTGCCATCAATGACAAAACATCAATGCAACACATAATCAATTCCTCCAAATTTACAACAATCTCCCCCTTTGGCATTGATGGTAACACTAGATGTGAAAAACATCCAAGTGCCAAGAAATGCCAAACAAGTCTCCCCCAATGAAAGACAACCAACAATCTCCCACAAAATGATATAGAAATGAAACTCTGAACCAAACTCCCCCTTTGACTGATATTCTATTAAGCTCTATTTTTTCACATATATCTCTCCCCCTTTGACATCAATGCCAGAAATGTGACATAAACATAAAAAAAAAATCATAAATCCTCTGATTCTTATAGCTGACTACTCCCCTTGAGTAGTAGCACCACCAGATCAATTCAAAATGGGTAATAGCTCGGATAATGCATACTGGACTCATGCCAATCAGCATCACTCAGGTCTCTACCAGAGGGGCAAAAACCCCCAATCTGCATCTGAAGTACTCAAATGATTCTTTAGGCAAAGGTTTAGTGAAAATGTCTGCAATCTGCTCTTTAGTGTTCACATAAACCAGTCTAACTTCATTTGCTTCCACCTTCTAGTTCAAAAAGTTATACTTGATAGATATGTGCTTTGTCTTAGAATGAAATACCGGATTCTTTGATATATCAATAGTAGTAGAATTATCACAATGATAAACTACCGGTTCATTACAATCCACCTTTATATCCTTCAACATTTTCTTCATCCATAGAACTTGTGTAGAGTTAGTAGCAGTAGCAACATACTCAGCTTCAACAGTAGATAAAGAAGTTCATGACTACTTCTTGCTGATCCATGAAACAAGTTTCTTTCCAAGAAAGAAATCTCCACCAAATGTGTTCTTCTAGTCATCAACATCTCCAACCCAATATGCATTTGTATATGCACAGAATGTAAAGTCATCATTTTTAGGATACCACAAACCATACTTAGTTGTTCCCTACAAATACATGAAAATCCTTTTCACCACACTCATGATTTTCTCTAGGATCACTCTGATATCTTGATATAATACAAACTACATTCATTATATCCAGTCTAGTCTGAGTCAGATATAACAAACCACCAATCATAGACTTATACCTAGTAGAATTTACCAGTGTAGTTGCATCATTCTTTGTCAATTTCTCACTTGTAACCATCAGAGTACTAACTGGTTTACAATTTTCCATACCAAATTTCTTCAACAACTCTCTAGCATACTTAGTATGACAGATAAAAATACCTTTATCAGTTTGAGTAATCTACAAAAAATCTCATCTCCCCAATCATAGACATCTCAAACTCATTCTTCATTTTGTTAGAGAATTCCATACACAACTTATATTCACCTCCAAAAATAATATCATCAACAAAGACCTCAATAATCAATATGTCATCATCAGTGATCTTATAATATAAATTACTGTTAGCATTACCTTTAGTGAAATCAAGCTTCAAAACATATTTATCCATTATTGCATACCAAGCTCTAGGGGCTTGTTTCAATCTATATAAAGCTTTCTTTAACCTACAAACCATGTTTTTGTCATCTAAAAGTGAAAACCCATTAGGTTTCTCAATATAAACTTCCTCTTGAAGATCTCCATTCAAAAATGCACACTTAACATCCATCTGATAAACCTTGTAGTTCTTCTGTGCAACATAAGCAAGAAATAATCTCACAACTTCAATCCTAGCTAATGGTGCAAAGGTTTCACCATAATCAATTCCTTCCTTCTAAAAATATCCTTTACAAACCAATCTAGCTTTATTCCTCACAACTTGTCCATCCTCATTCAATTTATTCCTAAAAACCCATTTAGTTCCAATAACATTTTTTATTTTTAGGTCAGGGAACTAAAGTCCATGTGTTATTCTTTTCTATCTGATCTAAATCTTCTTCCATAGCTTTCATCCAATATTCATCTTTACAAGCTTCAATTACTAATGTCAGTTCAACTTGAGAAATAAAACATACCTCATCAGCTGTCAACCTTCTTCTTGTCACAACTGATTTTCTTTTGTCTCCAATGATCTAATCTTTAGAATGATTCAACCTTACATACCTAGGAGTTCTTCTGATTTTCTGTTCCTCTGTCCTTATCTTCAGTCACTATTGAATTTTCTGATACTGATGGAGTAACTGGTTCAATAGTCTGTTCTGGTGTAGGTGCTACTGGTTCATTTCCACTATCAGTTCTCTCTCATAGGTTCTGATTTGACTTGTGTTCTACTCATCCAATTTGAGATTTGTGCTCTCCATAATTCTTTGCAATCTTTTGTTATAACATCTATATGCTTTGCTTTCATTAGAATAACCAATAAATATTCCTTCATCACATCTAGGATCAAACTTTCCAATGGAATCATTTCTTTTGATATAGAATTTACTACCAAAGATTCTGAAATACTTATCATAATATGATGAAACTATAAGGATCCAGTCAACTACTGAAAGGGGGCAGGAGGTGAATCAGTAGATAGAAAATAAACTAAACTTTCACCAAACAAACTTTCAACTCAAAATCAAATCACTAAACTAACTGGTTTAGTCATTGTAACAAATACTGCAACTGCACTATCAAACTTTACCGGTTGACCAAAACATCAATGATACAATGCAACAGATCTGAAACTCAAATACCATTTAACCAAAACATTAAACCACTTCACTAATATCAATAATAGCACATTTTAGATCATGTCCGATCATCTAAACATATCTAAGTGGATTTACCAGTCATTCATATCAATCATACCAAAACACATCCACAAAATCATTGATCACTTAACACAATGATTTTTCACGTGGAAACCAAAATGGGAAAAACCATGGTGGGGATGAATACCCTCAAGTATTTTGAACTCTTCTAAAGTTTTCCCTTTTAGGAGCCAAGCCTTGTTAGAAGCTTATACAATAATATCCTATTCAGAACAGATCTAGTTAAGGACCACCCGGTTAAGGGATTGACTACAATACCCTGTTAAAGGTAACCTCGGTGGAGGATTTCAAATCCAAGCTAATGGATCACCTTGTTAGAGGATTTCAACAACAAGCCTATTAAATCTTACTCGGTTAGGGAATTTAACTATTGCAATGGTTAGAGAACAACAGGTTCTTTGCTAATCTGGAAACAACACTTCCTTTCTTAATCAGATCCTTTTTTGCTCCTATCTGCCTTCACAACATTCTGTAGACATGCCTTCTAGTTTAGTAACAATCACTATCACATACTTGACCAAATTTGCCAACACAACATTGAAACAAATCATCGAGCTTATAAGCAAATACAATAGGTCGGTAACACAACACAAAACCTACAAATCTCATAGAGATTACAAACATATCGGTTCAATATTGACCGTTAGATTACATAGCAATCAACTACACATTGTTCTAGAAAACTTCAACCGCTCCTAGATAACCGCACATTGGATCCTGTAGCTCATCACATGTTTTTCACTTCATGCTATGCATTTGATCATTCCCAAGATAAACGGTTATCTCTACATGCCAAATCCACTTTTAAACTCATCACATGCAACATGCTTACGTGGCATCTTCATCTCCGATCATCATTCAGTCATAGATCATCACAACCAATTCTCCAAGCTCCATTGATTAGGGTTCTTCTTATCAACTAGTTAGGGTTACCGGTTGATCTCTCTACTTCAATAATAATACTGGTTGTCTTCACTTCTTTACAACCAGTTACTTTGTTGCATCATTACCGGTTGCAATACATCTTCCTTACTGGTTAGTATTAACATCAATGACAACACTATACTTCATCAATGCAATCTTCATGCGATTCCAACAATCTCCCCGTTTGGCATTCATGGCAATACAAATATAAATACCCATTGATTGTGATGATTGAGAGTAAAGCATATACACAGGTATAGGAATCCTAGTTTACATTTTTCCATATATTCTCCTTCAACTAAAGCTTCATGTCTTCAGCTGGTAACTGGCTATCAATCATATATAGTTCTTCTCCCCCTTTGATAGCATTGCTAAAGTGAAGGTAAACCATATTGTTTCATGCTTTACCATTATGCGACTAGTTGCTCCACTCTTCACCAATCTTGCTACAAGATTTTCAAAGGTTCCGGGATTGATGGCTTCCCCATCTGCTTAATTGACTTCATGTAGGGGTACAACCCCCAACTTACCTCTAAGATACTCAAATGTAGCCATAGGTAGAGGTTTAGTAAAGATATCTGCTAGTTATTCTTTAGTAGATACATGCTCCAGTGACACATCTTTACTTTTCACTTTCTCTCTCAGGAAATGATACTTCAACTCAATATGCTTTGTTCTAGTATGCAACACCAGGTTCTTAGAAATGTTTATAGCACTTGTGTTATCACAGAAAATTTTTACCGGTTCTGATATCTTTAACTTGAAACCTTCCAAAATGTGTTTCATCCAAATTTTCTAGGTACAATTCATGTAAGCTGCAACATATTTTGCTTCTACAGTTGATTGAGAGATACAACTTTGTTTCTTGCTGCTCCAAGAAAAAATGCTCCTCCAGTTGTACTCTTCCTATCATCAACATTTCCTACCCAATCTGCATCTATATAGACTTTTAAATCTAAGTCTCCTACATATGGATACCATAATCCATAATCAATTTTGCCTTTCAAGTATCTGAAAATTCTTTTGGTTGCAACCATGTGTGACTCCTTTGGGCTTTTCTGAAATCTGGCAACCAATCCTACTACATGAGCAATGCCCGGTTTGTTGTGGACAACATAATGTAGTTTACCTATCACAGACCTATACTCCTTTTCATCAACTAATGCAGAATCATCTTCCTTAGACAATTTACAGCCTATAACCATTGGTGTTCCAACTGGTTTACAGCCTCCCATTCCAAAAGTCTTAACACTTCTTTCACATAATTGGATTGTGTGATAAAAATACCTTCCTTCATTTGTTGGATTTGCAAACCTATGAATTTTTTAATCTCACCTACCAATGACATCTCAAACTCATTCTTCATTTCAATAGTAAAATCATGACACATATCATCATTTCCTTCAAAATTGATATCATCCACAAATACCTCACTTACCAGTATCTTATCTCCTTTTGTATTGAGATATATGTTACTATCTTCATTGGTTCTTTGAAAACTTATCTTCACTGAGTGAGAGTGCAATCTTTCATACCATGCTCTTGGTACTTGCTTCAATCCATATAATGCCTTATGTAATTTTCACACCATATCCTTTTCTACAGTTAAAGCATAACCATCAGGTTGTTCAATGTAGACTTCCTCTTCTAATATTCCATTAATAATGTTGACTTAACATCCATCTGATATACTTTAAATCCTCTATAAGCTACAAATGTAAGTAGAGTCCTTACTCCTTCCAATCTTGCAACTGGTGCAAATGTCTCACCATAATCTTAACCTTCTTCTTGTGCATATCCTTTGCAAAACCCTCTGGCTTTATTCTTGACCACTACTCCATCTTCATTCAGTTTATTTCTAAATACCCATTTTGTACCTATTACATTCTTATTCTCCAGTCTGGGTACCAATGACCATGTATTGTTCTTCTCTATATCATCAAGTTCTTCTTCCATTGCCTTGATCTAGTGTTCATCTCCAAAGGCTCCTTTTGTAGTTCTAGGCTCAATGGTGGAGATCATACAATAGTTCTCTCTTATCCCTTTTCTAGTTAATACACCTGCATTCATGTCCCAATAATCTGATTGGGGTGATGATTAAATCTAACAGACCTTGGTTTTCAGGTTCTTCTTCTTCTTCACTTTCTTCATCTTTTGTTGGACCTTCCTATTCTGGTTGAATTGGGGCTTCTCTATTCTGTTCTCCAACTTCTGGCTCTACTGGTTTTGGTTCCAAAAATAGTGTGTAAGGTTATTCTTCTCCCTTCTCCTTGTTGGTTTCTTCTGATTTCTCAAGAAATTCATCTACTCAGACATTTACACTTTCAATGATCTTCTTAGTCTGGTTGTTGTAACACTTGTAAGCTTTGCTCTTGGTGGAGTAACCAATAAATATGCCTTCATCACTCTTGGCATCAAACTTACCAATATAGTCACCTCTTTTGATAAAAAATCTGCTACCAAAAATTTTGAAGTAACCAACATTAGGTGATCTACCATACCAGTACTCATAGGGTACTTTGTCCTTACCTCTTTTAACCAGTATCTGGTTCATTGTGTAAACAACTGTACTGACAGCTTCTCTCCATAATGTCTTAGCAACACCTCCTTGAATTAACATAGTCCTAGCAGCTTCAACTACTGACTAGTTGTTCCTTTCTACAATACCATTCTGTTGTGGTGTTCTAGGTGCAAAAAGTTACCTCTTAATTCCATTATTTTCATAGTAACTAGTGAATCTCTCTGAAGTAAATTCACCACCTTGATCAGTTCTTAAGCACTTAATCTTTCTTCCACTTTCATTTTCAACTAAGGCTCTGAAAGCCTTAAAATTGCTAAATGCTTTTGTCTTGTCTTTAAAGAATTTGACCCACATCATCCTTGAGCAGTCATCGGTAAATATCATGAAGTACCAATCACCTTGAATATTCCTAGTCCTGATTGGTCCACATAGGTCGGTATGAACCAAATCTAGAAAATGTTCAACTGAGAAATATTTTCTCTTGAAGGTTGAGGATGTCATTTTCCTTAACTGACATTCCTTGGACAAAGTATTCACCAGTTTTTCCAACTATGGAAAACCTCTTACTGATTTGGACTTACTAACTCTTACAATGTTATCAAAAATTACATGACAAAATCTCTGATGCCAAAGCCAACTATCTTCTACTTTTGCAATTAAACAATTTTTGTCTTTAGAGTTTAAATGAAACAAGTTACCTTTGGTATGTTTGTCAGTTGCAATCAGTTCACCTTTGCTTCCATAAATCTTGCATACTCCATTCTTGAATTCCAGTGGGTAACCTTTGTTATTAAGTTGAGCAACACTCAAAAGATTGTGTTTTAGTCCTTCAACCCAGTATACATCATCTTCACCTCTTTTACCATTTAGAGAGATGGCTCCTTTCCCTTTCACCATGCAAGGTGAGTCATTTCCAAATCTCACAACACTTCCATCAAATTCTCTCAATGTAAGAAACTTACTCCGATCAACAGTCATGTGGTGTGAACAACCACTATCTATAATCTAGTCATCTGAACTATCCATGTGAGAGACCAATGCCTTCTGATCTAATATCTCCTCTTTAATAGCAACAAAGACAATTTCCTCATTTGCATCTTCCTCAGATTCTTCATCTGTAATTTCTCCATCCACTATAATGAGACAATTTATTTTATCTTTTCCTTTATACTTCCTATACTTCTCACTTTTTTCCTCATCATCTCCATTTGGACAGTTAGCAGCAATATGTCCAATCCGATTATGTGCCAAACACTTCAAAGGTAGTTCACCTCTATACTTACCGGTACCTGTGGGTAATCGCTTGGCCAACAATGCTTCAAGCTCAATCAATCTATCTTCATCATCTAACTCTCTATTGGATCTAAACTCGTGACTATATCTCACTTCTCTACTTTTCCTTACCAGTGGGGTTGAGACTGAGGCTTTAAATGCAGATTCTAATCTCTAAACACTTCCATCAAAACCATTTAATTCAAATGCATTTAATTTACCAATGATAGAGTCAAGAGTTACCTTTGTCTTATCAATAGATTTGAGTTCTTGAATGGCTGCAACACAAATAGCATAGACCGGTAGAAGGGTTCATAACACCTTTCTAACTACTATGGTATCCTCCACTGTACCTCCAACACTACTCGTTTAGCCATCCGTATATCATCAAATTTTCCTCTTAGACTCCCTTCTTTGGCAATCTTAATATGCTCATCATCGCTATAGATATCTTCTAGTTTCTTCCATATTTCATATGCAGTCTCCAATCCATGAACATCAACATATTATGAATCAGACAAGGAACTAGTGATGGCCTCCAATGCTTCATTGTTCTCGTGTTGCTCCTTCTTTTGATCATCTGTCAGAATCCCACTAGGCAAGTTATATTTAGTAACATGTTCCCAATATTGACTTGCTAAGCTCTTGAAATAGATCTTCATCCTATCACTCTAGATTCTGTAGTTTTCCCTATTGAACTTCAAACCTTCTTTCTTCATCATGTTCTCCTAGATATTTTCCTCAAGATATTAGGCTTAAACTCAAGAGGACCTGGATAGCTCTAATACCAATTGATAATATGATGAAACTATAAGGATCCGATCAACCACTGAGGGGGAGGGGGGGGGTGAATCAGTAGATAGAAAATAAAACTAAACTTTCACCAAAAAAACTTTCAACTTAGAATCAAATCACTAAACTAACTGGTTTAGTCATTGTAATAAAAACAGTAACTACACTGTCAAACTTTATTGGTTGACCAAGACATCAATGATACAATGCAACAGATTTGAAACTCAAATACCATTTAAACAAAACATTAAACAACTTCACTAATATCAATAATAGCACATTTTAGATCATGTCCAGTCATCTAAACATATCTAAGTGGTTTTACCGGTCATTCATATCAACCATACCAAAACACATCCACAAAATCATTCACCACTTGACACAATGGTTTTTCACGTGGAAACCCAAATGGAAAAAACCACGGTGGGGATGAATACCCACAAGTATTTTGAACTCTTTTGAAGTTCTCCCTATTAGGAACCAAGCCTTGTTAGAAGCTTATACAATAATGTCTTGTTAAGGACATATCCAGTTAAGGGATTGACTACAATACCCTGTTAAAGGCAATACCCTGTTAAAGGTAACCTCAGTGGAGGATTTCAAATCCAAGCTAATGGATCACCTTGTTAGAGGATTTCAACAACAAGCCTATTAAAGCTTACCCAGTCAGGGGATTTAACTATTGTAATGGATAGAGAACAATAGGTTCTTTGTTGATCTAGAAACAACACTTCCTTGCTTAATCAAATCCTTTTCTTCTCCTATCTACCTTCACAATGCTTTGCAGACACACCTTCTGGTTCGACAACAATCACTATAACATACTTGACTAAATTTGCCAACACAACATTGAAATAAATTATCGACTTTATAAGCAAATATAATAGGTTAGTATCACAACACTAAACCTACAAATCTCATAGAGATTACAAACATATTGGTTCAATCTTGACCGTTAGATTACATAGCAATCAACTACACATTGTTCTAGACAACTTGAATCATTCCTAGATCAATGCACATTGGATCATGTATCCCATCACACATTTTTCACTTCATGCTACGTATTTGATCATTCCCAAGATAAACGGTTATCTTTATGTGACAAATCCACTTTTATACTCATCACGTGCAACATGCTTACATGGCATCTTTATCTCCAATCATCATTTAGTCATAGATCATCACAACCGATTCTCCAAGCTCCATCGATTAGGGTTCTTCTTATCAAATGGTTAGGGTTACCGGTTGATCTCTCTGCTTCAATAATAATACCCATTGCCTTCACTGCTTTACTACCTATTTCTTTGCTACATCATTATCAGTTGGAATACATCTTCCTTACCAGTTACTATTGACATCAATGACAACACTATACTTCATCAATGCAATCTTCATGCAATGCCAACATCTTAACTATCGATGTATGACCAAACCATAACTCATAAGGTATCTTACCAGTATCTCCTTTGATATGAACTCTGTTGAATGTATATACTGTCATTCTTATAGCTTCTCTCCACTAGATATGAGGTAGATTAGCTTCCATCATCATAATTCTAGCTGCATCCAAGATAGTTTTGTTCTTCCTTTCCACAACTCCATTCTATTGAGGTGTCCAAGCTACAGATAATTGTCTCGTTATCCCATTATTCTTACAATAGCTGTTGAATTCACCAGATGTGAATTCCCCACCTTAATTTGATCTTAAACACTTAATCTTCAATCCTGTCTTTGTCTCAACTTTAGCTTTAAATATTTTAAACTTTGCAAATGCTTCAGACTTCTCCCTTAGCAAAGTAAACCACATCATTCTATAATAATCATCAATGATTAGCATGAAATATCTCACCCTGAAAACTTTTGATTCTAGTAGGACCACACAAAACAGTACGAATAAGATCAAGAATATCATTAAATTTGTCTTGTATACTTTTAAAATAAATTTTGACTTTCTTTCCCATTTGACATTCCTTACATACTGGAATATAGGGCTTTACAATCTCAGGTATATCTCTAACCACCTTAGTAAAACTGATCTTCACAATGCAATCAAAATTCACATGACACAACCTCTTATGTCATAGCCAACTCTCATCAATTTGTGCAATCAAACATGTCTTCTCACCGGAGTTCAAATAAAAGATATTACCTTTAGTCTATTTACCAGTTGCAATTTCTAATCTAGATCTGTTGATAATCTTGCATTTTCCATCCTTGAACTGTAACTGAAATATCTTATCCACCAACTGTCTTACACTCAATAGATTATGACTTCAACCTTCAACATAATAAACATTATCAGTGTTATTCTTACCATCCAATGATATTATTCCTCTTTCCTTGATCATACATGCTTTGTCATCTCCAAATATAACCAGACCACCATCAAATTCTTGCATAGATAAGAACTTCCTTTTATCTCCAATCATATGATGTGAACATCCACTATTAGTTACCCATTCATCCTTGTCTTCAATTTTAGCAGCAAGGGCCTTCTCTTTAGGTACCGGATCATCTTCCTTGATAGCCAAAAATACCCATTCCTTTCCATTGCCAGATCCACTAGCTAAATCTTGTGTCGGTTCATCAACAAAATCAGTCACACCTTTCTCATCTGCATAGTAGCATGATTTGTCTTTGTTTTTCCTGTACTTATGCTTGTTCTCATAATCATGGTTAGGCCTAAAACATCTTCTAGCTCTTTCTTCAAGTCTTGAATTCCTTTCAAGACATCTAGATGCAAAATGACCTATCTTATTACATGCAAAGCATTTAAAAGGTGATTTTCCTTCATACTTACTTCTTGTCGGTCCTTTAGGTACTCTTCTAGCAAATAAGGCTTCAAGTTTCTCAAATTATTAATCTTCTTTCTTCATATCCTCTAGTTCCTTCGCATATAAATCTTTCCAATCACTATAGCTAGTAGATGATATAGATGCATGAAAAGCAGGCTTAGATTTCACAGCACCAAAAGGTCCAAATTCCTCAAGTTCAAAAGCAGATAACTTCCCAACCAAGGTATCCCTATTAACATAGGTGTTTTTCATAGTTCTCAACTCATTAATTCCAGTAGCCTTCATCTTATAAGCAAGTGGCAAAGCTCTCAGTACTTTAGAAACTATTTAATCTTCACTCAGAGTTCCACCACAACATTGAATTCACAAAACGATCTCATTAACTCTCTCCATAAAAGCAGTAATCCTTTCATCTTCTTCCATCTTCAGTTTTTCATACCTCACTCATTAACCATCAAGTTTAGCAATTTTAATAGTAGGGTCACCTTCATTCAGAGTCTCCAATTTGTCCCATATAGCTTTTGCAGTTGATTTATTAGTTAGTGCCATTATTTGTTGATCAAAAAGTGCACACAAAAGGTCTTCTCTAGCTCTACAATCATTCTCAAGCTCTTTATCCATACTTGTCAAAGGAGGATTGTGAGATGCCAGACTAAATGATGTAACACCATTCTCAGTGATCTCCCAAATCTCCTTTCCAAGACATCTGAGGTGAGTCTCCATCCAAATCTTCCATACCCTTTAATTGTTCCATCAAGCCTAGGAATTTCTCTCTGGAAAACAACTGTAGATGTATTTGATGAACTTGAACTGCTAGATGCCATAGGATCTTCCTCAAGCGGTTAAGCTTTTGCAGAGAGGACCAGGCTCTAATACTGATTGTTAGACAAGTAAAATAACCAGAGGACAACTAAGAGTAGGGGGGTGGGGGGGTGGGGGTGAATCAGTTGTCACCAGATTATAGAACTTTAAGCATTCAAATCCTTATTACCAGAACACATAAACTTAATACTGAAATGCATAAAACAAATACCAGAATGATTGATAAAGCAATTAAGCATAAATCACATAACAGTTACCATCCATCCATAACACATAACACCAAGATTTGTAGGTGGAAAACCCAGTAAAGGGAAAAACCACGGTGGGAAGCCTACCCACAGTCAGATAATACTTCCACAGTAAGTATGTGATTACAATATGAGGGGCATGCACATGTAGGAAATCCAATAGCCTAGAGTGCACTACTCATCATAAAAAGGAGCCTCACTGACTACAAAAACATCAGACTACAATCTAGAAAGAAGAGTGAACTACAAAGATAACATCTCCTATGTTTGAGTACAGTTCCAATTAAGCTCAATACCGGAGGCCTTAAACCTCTCTTACAAACCCAATTAGATTACCTATGATTGACCAAACCTTCTGCATATGATTATAACATTATTCACACATAGATAAACCTATATCCTTGACCTATATGATCTACAAAGAGATCTTACATCATATTTATACCAACCCTTTGACCTAAACAATTAGGTCGGCCACCAAAAAGATAATACAATAAGTTCATAACATAAATCCACAATCCAATGATCAACCAAGTCATCTTAGGCTGAAAACAATGTAAACCAATCCTTAAATCCCATTGGTAACACATCAGGAACATCCTCCAACATGTTAGATAAACTGGTCCATAACCTAGATAATACCAGACCCAAAATAGGTTGCCATAAACCAAATCCAACACCACCAATGAAATGGAACACAAACAAGATAACCAAGAACATCCTGAAATCCATCTAGAAGCCACACCAACACTACTTATCACGTGAATCAAAAGATCTTCAACAAAGCTCTACCAGTAAAACCCTTATCGGTGACCAAAAGGCTTACTAGAACAAATGATAGCTCCTGAGTCATCAAATCCTGAACCAACTGATCATGATACACATTTGAATAGCTTGAATGACATATCCAAACCAATTCCACATACCAAAGTATACCGGATCATATCGGATCAATATCATAAACCAACCACTACCAAAACCAACCAAAAACCAGTAAATAACCAAAACAACTGGTGTTCTCATCAATGACAAAACATCAATGCAACACATAATCAATTCCTCCAAATTTCCAACACAACCCGCTCTAGATTAATTTTATCAATACCATTCAGGTCGTTGGAATCTTTGTCTATTGAAACATTGAGTCTTTGGGAGCTATTCCCTTCTTTTATTGTGGGTTCTTGTCCTCCTATAGCCAAACTCCCAGACATGGTATCATTATTTGTGTCAATCTCCATACCATTTGATTCCTTTTCTAAAATGCTTCTATCTTCCAACAAGATACTATTACCATCATTGACAACTCCACCCTTATTTTCAGTCAATTCAACTAGTAGATCCTGAAGTCATTCAATTTAATAGGTTGCCTCCACACTCCTTCGCGCATCTTTAGTTCTACAAATTGTGGAAGAGGGTGTATGGCTTACCATTGTATATAGATCCTAGCATACATACTGTATTTTGTAACCTCTAGTGTTTCATGCACTTTAAGAAACCCTTCAAGCTTGTCACCTATCAACTTAAGAGTTTCAGTGTCCCAGTATTCATGAGATAGATTATAAAGGTGTATCCACAAGGGAACTAAGTCAATCTCTTCCTTTTTAGTGTCAAATTTCAGCCTCCAATCCTTAATAAAAAACCTTTTTCCCCCCATAAGAAATGGACCACTGTTTAAAATCCATTCCTTATCCTTCTCACTGGAACTGATTACTAGATAAAAACCATTTGGGAGGGTTTGTAAAACACAGGCGTCTCCCTAGTTAGCATCTACCCATTCTCTAACTCTAGAAAAACCCAATCATTCTCCATTCCACCCCATTAAAAAAGCTTGACTTTTTAAAAACTGAACAAAAACCTTCCATTCATAGTTGTCTATAAGGATTGATACAACAGTTATAGACTCCGGATTTTGACTTACCTTATTAGCCTGTTGTTCTAACCTATCTAACTTTGACCTCCAAAACTTATTTTCAATTGTTTTAAATTCCACTCGAGGACCTGAGTGTATAGAAGAAAACCCCTATTTGTTACATCCCCATTCTATTTCTTTGTGAACGAAACACTTTCTATTTTTCACTGCACGAAATCTCTAGTTTTCTTGTCCCTTCCATACTCAAAATGGTGGCTGCCATAACCTGTTGTGGTATCCTTTGATCCTTCAACCTCTATAATTCCAAGTCTACCTCTGTTGGCCCTCTCCATGAAACCCTAGCTCTATCTTTCACTCCTTTGCAATATTTATTATACTTAATTTGTTATTTCAACTATATATATTGACAATTAATTTATTAGCCTATAATGTATAATATATCATAATCTCTTATATAGTTATATATAATATTTAATATTAATATATAGTATATGTTTTATTTAATATATATAAATATTATATATGTTACTAATACATATAATATGACATAATTGATGATATTAATATATAATATATTAAATTATTATATATATGCTTGATATAACATTTTATATTAAATAAATTATGTTTCCTTTTATCCCTCTTATACTCTCCCTCATGGAAACTCTATCTCTCCCACCTTACACCTATCTGTACTCATCTGTCTCTCTCTCTCTCTACCTACCTACCTACATGGTACCTCTATATTGAGCTCCCTCTCTTCCAACCTCCCTCATATCCTACTAGACCCCTCTCCCTTTCTCTCTACCTCTCTCCCCTTCCCTATATTCTTAGATCTTTATCACCCCCACCCCTCTCTCTCTCTCTCTCTCTTTCTCTCTCCCCTAATTATCCTCTCTTTTTCTCTCTCTTCACCTCTATCCCCATCTCTCCCTCTCTCCCTTTATTGATACTTTCCCCTCTCCTCCTACCACCTAATTACTCTCAACTCTTTCTAATTCCCTCTTCCCCCATAATTACCTTATCTCTCTCTAACCTTTCCCCCCTCTCTCCCTCCCTCTGATTCCCCCCCCCCCCTCTCTCTCTCTTCCTCTCCCTTTGTTGATCTAATTCACTCCCCCCTCCCACCCCTCTCTTTGTCGCTCTCAACATAAATTTTTCTAGATATATCCCTCCCCTCCCAGTGTCCCTCTTGGACTTTGTCTCTCACTTTATATATATTATAATATATAATATAATATATAATTTATATTATAAATTATATAATATATAATATATAATATATTAGTGACACTAAATGGATATGATTTTGAAACTAATATCCATTTGGTGGGCCATATAAAAAAGGATAGTGAGCCATTTTGAGCAATCCAATAATCCCTACTTTTGTAGTTGGGAAACTTGTGTTTTCAATTTGATATAGACAAAGGTCAACTTTTGGTGCACTCTTTGAAACAAAATTCACTATATCAATCATTTTTGTGCATCTTTTTGTAGGTATAATCTAGAGCAATAGTCATCGTAAAAAAAAAGGCAAAAGAAAACTCACAATAGAAAAAATTGAAGCATGTAAAGGAAAAGATAGAGAAATTTGTAAGAATATAAGACAAGTTATGTCGAATATTGGTCAAGGTGAGGCCTCATCTACACTTGTAAATGTTATTTCAAGTGAAGACATAATTGAATATGAAAATAAGATCATAATATTGAAATTGAAAATGAAAATGTTGAAACTAGTATTGAAAACATTGCACATCAAGTTTTTGCAAGTATAATGGGGAGCAATGGTCATTGTAAAAAAAAGCAAAAGAAAACTCACAATAGATTAAATTGAAGCATGCAAATAAAAAGATAGAGAAATTTGTAGGGAGAGAAGACAAGGTATGTTGAATATTGGTCAAGGTGAGGCCTCTTCCCCACTTGTAAATGTTATTAGAAGTGAAGACGAAATTGAATATGAAAATGTTGATCATAACATTGAAATTGAAAATAAAAATATTGAAAATGTTGAAAATCAAATTAAATATGAAAATGTTGAGATTGAAAATGAAAACATTGGAATAGATAATAAATATGAAAATGTTGGAATAGATATTGAAAATGGAATCATTGGAATTGATATAGATATGTTGATAACATTGATAACATTCAAAACAAAATCATTGATAACAATGAAAATTATAAAACAATGGAATTGATATAGATATGTTGATAACATTGATAACATTCAAAACAAAAACATTGGTAACAATGAAAATTATGAAACAATTGAACGTTATGTATCTCCAAATTACATAAGAAATGAAGACCCTTGTGTGGAAGAAAGACAAATTCCAAATCCAAGACCCTCAAGAAGCCCAAAATGGTTACTTGAAATTGATGAGAATATTATAGAAAATTTTGAAGGAAAACGGTCTCAACACAAACTGTTCAGTTGTGGGCTACACAACTTTTCAATGAATATTTTAGCAATGAGACATTGACTAAGGAATGCCAAATTTTTGTATAGTTGCTAAAGATACACAAAATGAGACCTTTTCTAGTCAAACTTAAGATTCATGTGAAGAAAAGGAGAAATTTTTTATTATTGTCAAAAATATTTTTTAAATGCTCTCAATTCTATTAGAAATACTAGCAAGGAATAAAGATAAGAGAGCTTCTACTAGAGTGATCACAACTTCATTAGTAAGACATCATTTGAGAAAGAATAATTTTATGAAACAAATTTGTATTGATTTAAACATAAATCATAAAACATTGGATAGAGCACTTGTAATAAGAGAAAGACTTGGATGATCCTCTTAAAAATAATACATGGGTTTTTTGTGGGAGGTTTTCACATGTTGGTAAGAAGCTAACTAATAACATAAAGGAAGATATTTAATAATTTTATCAATCCAACTTTAGAGCATCACCCAATGTAAATGATGTATTAAAGTTAAGTATTGACAATTGAGACTGCACACCATATCCTAGACATTTCTTGGAATCAAGCAAAACAATGTTGGTCAAAAAAATTGTGAAACACAATCAACTTTGCAAATCTCATAAAGAGATTTTGAATCTTGTAAGCCATTTTATTGTGTACCTCTTAAAATTCATAATACTTGTTGTAAATACCATGTGGAATTTTCAATATGTCATGAACTATTATGCTATATTCATTCTACTTTACATATTAACAAAATGTTGCAAGAGTGTGGTGCAATGCATCTTCTAGAGTCATTTGGGGACTTGTTAGATCTATTTTTATGTGTTAGAGATGATAGATACTTTTTTTATAGAATTTTTTTTTTTACATGAGAAGTGTTCACAACGTGGTGGCTTGTCAAAGTTTATTTATGTAGTGTTGTAAATTGTACACCCTTAATTTGGGTTGTACAATTTCATGCTTAGGTTAGCATCGACCATAGTGTGTTGCATTTTGCATCTAAAATATTCCTTTAAGAATTTAGTTAATTTATTTAATTAAATCTGAAGTCCTCTCTTATTATTCCACACATTATAGAATTGGGCTCTCAACCCTAAGTGTGCCCCTTTTTATTTTATCTTCTTTAATCAATTAATTAATTGTACCCTAATAAAGTCCTATTACAGCCTTCAAGGTCTGATTTTGCATATTTGAACACCTTGGATTGTCTCACCGAGATAGGATTAACTTCGTACTCACGATATCTTGCATATCTAAAAATTTGGGAAGAAGTCAGCCGAACCATGGTGATTCAACATGGTCCTGACTTTTTCTCCCTATATTTCGAGATCATGTTTTGGTGGTATTATTATGTTTAATTCTAGCTTCGTGTGAAATTATATCAATTCTAGGTCAACCTATGATCAAAAACAAAGTCAGTGTTTCATATATATAACCTTTCCTTTCCTCATTTGAAGGATCTGATTCTCAATTAATTAAAGGAGACCTCTTATGAAGTGAAAGTGTAGGTTTATATGAAGCCTACAATTAGAAAATTCATCATCAATCAAGTCTTCATCAACCTATTTCATCATCCATGGAAGCTTAGGAGATATTTAAGAATAATATGGAGATCACCAACTATTGATTGGCTTGTACCTCTCCCTTAGGGTTTGGTATGATTTTATGTTATTTTCATATCTCTATGTGAGGTTTCAAATCTACACATCATTCATTTTTAGATTTACATTATTTCTTTAGATCCATTTTGCATTTGTGATTTGAATCAATTACATTTACATTATATTCATTTAGGGTTTATGCTCAAAACATAGGGTAGAACTCTAATTTGCATTCTAGCTCATTAGGATCTTACAAACACATGAGATTCTAGGGCACACACACTTTAAACATTATATTGGCTATTTGGGGAGGTGTGAAACACCAAACAAGGAGTTTGACAAAGTAAAAACCCTAAATAGCCACCTATACACCATTTTTCAAGTTGCAGGTATAGGTATAGGGATCCGATGGAGCTGCAAACTTCTGAAAACCTAGAATTTGTAGGTACATGTTGAGATCTAGAGGAAGGTCTTAGTTTTCTGAGACCAAGGTGCCTAGTGCCCTGGTCTAGGACCAACACACCTAGCGCCCTAGTCCTTTGTGTTTTCAAGTATTTTTTGGCAGTTCATCCTCTTGGGAATTCAGTTTGCATATTTTAGAATCTTGGGTCAACACTATAACAAGGACAACACCCTAGTCCAGCTCCCTGGTCCAACTCAATCAAGCTTATTTTTTGGTAACAAGTGCATGTAGGCACTGAAAATTAATTAAATTAATATTTAATTAATTTGAGCCTTTCCACATAATTAACTAATTTAATTGCGTTGATCTCTTTCCTCTTAAGATTAAATAAATTAAATTTAATTATTTTTATCACTATGATCCTATTATTAATTTATCAAAATTAATTATTCCCCATTCTTCTAAATTCACCTTCATCATTCTATTTCTTCAAAACCCTACTTAGTTAATTAATTTCAATTAACTTAGCTAATCATGTGATTCCTACAAATCACTTCTTCTAATTCTCACTTAGCCTAATTAATTCTTCTAGAAGCATGATTATTATTATTCCTCAATTTTAAATTCCTCCACTCATTCTCTCTCCTCATGTCACATCCTCCTAACTTTCCCACTTGCACATTAATCCCTCATCAAGCCACCTAATCAATCCTCTTAATCATTTGCACATCCCTAATCACCTTGATTAGGGATGAGTCACCTCTTTTCCATAAATATCCACTCTGATACTTTTAAGGAAATTCAAATTCTTTGAATCTCCCCATGCATCCTCTTCCCAAGGAATTTTTAATTCATTTTCTCATTTAATTTTCCCACACATCCTCTTATTTTGTAATTTTTAATTCCTCTCCCCTTTCTCCAAGGCATTTTTAATTCCTTTTTCTCTTCCCAATGTACTTGGGAGCTCTTCCCCATGTACCTTGAGGAGTGTGGAGACAAGAAATGCCTTTATGGAAAACCTCTTGGTCTCCACACCTTGTCCTCTCAATCCTCTCCTCCATTTCAAATCAATCTCAACCCTTCATTTTGAAATCAATCTTGTCCCTCCATTTTGGCCTCCTCCAATCTATGAATTGGATTCTCATCTCCTCAAAAATCACCCACTTTTCATCTAATCTTATGTTGTCCATTTGGGATCCAAAATCATCCATCATGCCATCATAATGCCAAAATATTGCCTCATAATCCAATCCATTATCCATCATGCTTAGTCTTTGAATCATATCCTATCTTGTTGTGTAGTGGAGAGAAATCCACAATCCTATCAAAGAGACAATCCAATCAAGTGGAGAAGGGATGAATTATTTGTTAGACATATTTGATACTAGGAGAAAACTGAGAGGGCAGGGGGGGTGAATCAATTTTCTATCAACAATCAGAACTATTACAGATTATAAAATTTATACTAGAGCACAAGGAAACCAACACAATGAAAGATAAAACATGAAAGCACAACACACACAATACAAATATTTTTGATGTGGAAAACCCAGTAAAGGGAAAAAACCACGGTGGGAAACCCTACTAACAATTAGATAATACTTATGTAGCAGTACATGAAATAATTACAATGGGAATTGCACTTGCAATCAGGCCAACCACCTAGAGCCCACTACTCATCACAAAAGAGAAGTCTCACTGACTTACAAAAGCATAAGATTACAATCCAGAAAGAATGAACTATGAAAATAACATCTCCTAATGCTTGATACAGCTTCAGTTAAGCACAGATGGCTGCCCTGCAACACCAAAAACCTTCTGCCAAATTATATATCAGTGCTAGCACATAAACTTCCTCTGATAATGCAAACATAATCATTGATACCCATACATGACATGTTACATGAATAAGTCATCTATAAATACAGATACTCAACCTTGTGATAAGGTCGGCTAAACCGTAAACCCATAAACCCATAATTACAAAAATTACATCACACGATATCATCAGACCAATATTATTATTTACATTACATAGCATGGACGTAAATCAAATTCCCAAACAATTATATCTATCAGAAATCATGCTAAGACCAATCTCCAACATGTTTCACCAACCGGTAGAAACCCTCAATCCAATAACATGAAGTATCTACTGAATCCAAATAGGACCACCATATCAGCAGACCAGCCAATGAGAAGCCACCAAAAAATTGGGACACGATCTAGAAACACCTTCAACATGTTAGAAATCATTTCCATAAGCCAGACCAAAATCACTAAACCATAACATCATATATTGCTAACTGGTAGAGCTAACTGGTATTAGGAAATACCAATCAGGAACATAAGTGATAGCTTCTGGATCACCAAATCATGAACCAATAGAATATGACAAGCATATAGCCATCCTAAATAACCATCAAAAATTGAAACCAAGGATCTAATCATACCAGATCAAAATCATAGCCAAAACAAAATAAACACCAAGTCTAACGAGGATAGCAGAACCATATCCAACTGGGATAGAGTGTTGACATCAATGACAACACTTAACCAAATCCAACATATTGCCAACAATCTCCCCCTTTGAAATTGATGGCAACACTGAATGTGAAAAATATCCAAGTGCCAAGGAATGCCAATAATCTCCCAAAGACTGATATGAAATATATCTACCCCTTAGATTAAAATGAATAACATCTCCTCCAAAGATTAATTTTTTTTCACATGAACACCATCTCCCCCTTTTACATCAATGACAAAGGATGGATACCAAACCAAAAATAAAATTGAACCAAATGGCTAACTACTGCCTCTGAGCAGTAGCAACATCTCATCAACCCGGATCAAAAAGTATGTCTGATAGGCTCACCGGATTGATGCATTCCTACATCTCTAAGTATCTTCCAAAGAGGTGGTGACCCCGAACTGATCTCTGAGATATTCAAAAGTATCTTGAGGAAATGATTTTGTTAGAATATTTTCAATTTGTTCCTTAGCAGGCACATAAATCAATCTGACTTCCTTTGCTTCAACCTTTTCCTTCAAGAAATTATACCTCATAGAAATGTGTTTTGATTTGGAATGAAATACTAGATTCTTTGACATATCAATAGATATAGTATTATCACAGTGAATAACAATAGGCTCATCATAACTTAGTTTTATATCTTTCAACATCTGTTTCATCCATAAAATATGAGTGCAGTTAGTTGCAACAACTACATATTCAGCTTTAGTAGTAGATAATGAAGTGCATGATTGTTTCTTGCTAAGCCATGAAACCAGTTTCTTACCAAGAAAGAATGCACCACTTGTAGTGCTCTTCCGATCATCCACATCTCTTTCCTAATCAGAGTCTATATATGCACATAGTCTGAAATCATCATGTTTTGGATACCATAATCCATAGTCTATTGTACCTACTAAATATCTGAATATCCTTTTGACAACAATATCAAGAGTTTCTCTAGGATCTGACTAAAATCTAGAGGCAATACATACAACATTCATTATATTTGGTCTATTTTGAGTTTAAGTACAACAATCCACCAATCATTGATATGTATCTGCTTGGATTTATTCTTGGAGATTCATCATCCTTTGACAATTTGCAACCAGTTATCATGTTAGTACCAACATGCTTAGAATTCTCAAGTCCAAACTTCTTAAGAAATTCCTTCACATACTTCATTTGACAAATGAAAATACCTTTATTAGTCTGAGTAATTTGCAAACCTAAGAAAAATTTCATCTCACTAATCATAGACATTTCAAATTCATTCTTCATATCATCAACAAATTTCATGCATAAAATTTCTTCTCAACCAAAAATAATATCATCCACAAAGACTTCAATGATCAGTATATCATTATGCTCAATCTTAAAATATTAGTTACTAGCAACATTACCTTTGCTAAAATTGATATTTGAAAGATATTTATCTAATCTAGCATGCCATGCTCTAGGGGCTTGTTTCAATCCATATAAAGCTTTCTTCAATCTGCAAACCATGTCCTTGTCCTCTAATAAAGAAAATCCATTAGGTTTCTCAATCTAGACTTCCCCTTCAAGATAAACATTCAAAAATGCACATTTGACATCCATCTGATATACCTTGTAGTTCTTGTGTGCAACGTAGGCAAGAAATAATCTTACCACTTCAATTCTTGCAACTGGAGCATAAGTTTCATCATAATCAATTCCTTCTTCCTATGAGTAACTTTTGCAAACCAGTCTAGCTTTATTTCTCACAACTTGACCTTCCTCATTTAATTTATTCCTGAAAACCCATTTAGTTTCACTAATATTCTTATCTTTAAGTCTAGCAACCAATTCCCAAGTCTTATTCTTATCTATCTGATCTAGTTCCTCTTCCATTGCTTTCATTCAATTCTCATCTTTACTTTCTTCAATAAAATATGCTAGTTCAATTTGAGAAATTAAGCATACATCTTCAGCAACTAACCTTCTTCTAGTCATCACACCTTTCCTTTCATCTCCAATGATCTAATCTTTAGAATGATTCAGTTTCACATACCTAGGTGTTTTCTAAATGTCTTGACTTTATGATTCTTTTTGCCCTTCATCAGTCACTGTGAAATTCTCTGATATTACTGGAGCAATTGGATCTATGCTTTGAACTAATTCTTGCACCATTGGTTCTGATCTAAAAAAATCATCTTCTAGTCCATAGTCATACGATCTGATCTGATTGTTATCCTGCTCATCCACTTTGACATTTATGCTTTCCATTATCCTATTCAATTTTTTGTTATAACATCTATATGCTTTTCTCTTAGTGGAATAACCTAAAAATATTCCTTCATCACTTCTAGGATCAAATTTTCCTAATGCATTATCTCTTCTAATATAGTATTTACTTCCAAAAAATCTAAAATATCTGACAGTAGGAGTATGAACAAACCATAATTCACAAGGAGTCTTATTGGTATCACCTTTTATGTGTACTCTATTGAAAGTGTATATAATGGTATTGACAGCTTCTTTCCAATAGATATTAGGCAATTTGTCTTCCATGATCATTGTCCTTGCAGTATCTAAGATAGTTATGTTCTTCCTTTCCACTATTCCATTATGTTGTGGGGTTCTAGGTGCAAAAAATTATCTTCTGATTCCATGCTGCTCACAAAAGTTGTTGAACTCACCGGATGTAAACTCACAGCCTTGATATGATCTTAAGAATTTTATCTTCAATCCTGATCATGTCTCAACCATAGCTTTGAAAATTTTGAATTTCTCAAGAGCTTCGTATTTTTCTTTCAAAACTGTAACCCACATCATTCTAGAATAGTCATCAATAAGCAACATAAAATATCTATCACCTTGAAAACTTTTAGTCCTTGCCAGTCCACACATATCAGTATGAATAAGATCAATAATTTCACTAGATCTATCATGTATGCTTCTGAAATAAGTTCTAACTTTCTTACCCATTTGACATTCTCTACATACCGGATTATGAGGTTTAACAATATTGGGCAAATCTCTGATAGCTTGTGTTGAACTGATCTTGACTATGCAATCAAAGTTTACATGACACATCCTCTTATGCCATAACTAGCTTTCATCAATCTGAGCAATCAAGCAAGCCTTCTCACCAGAGTTCAGATGAAATATGTTTCCTTTGGTTTGAGTTTTGGATGCAATCTTCAATCCAGATCTATTGGTAATCTTGCATTTACCATCCTTAAATTGCAAATGAAATCCTCTATCCACCATCTAACCTACACTCAAAATATTATGCTTCAATCCTTCAACATAATAAACATTATCAATATTAGTCTTACCATCCAAGGATATTGATCCTTTTCCTTTGATCCTACATGCCTTGTTGTCTCCAAATATGACTAGTTCGCCATCAAATTCTTGCAGAGTTAAGAAAATCCTCTTGTCACCGGTCATGTGATGTGACCATCCACTATTTATAACCCATTCATCCTTTTCTTCAATTTTAGTAGCTAAAGCCTTCTCCTGAGTATGAGTTGCTTTAATGATAGGTTCCAAAGAATCTTTTGGCAATTGACACTTAATTAGTTGGTTTCACTATGTTGTCATTGATGGCAACATGGTATTTTGTTTTGGCTTCATGTTTTGGTTCAGTTGTGTACCAGCAGGCACTTCACAAACACTACACCAGCACCGACACCAGTAGGATAGAAGGATTTCTTTGGTTACCGACAATGCAGGCCAACATGGTTTAGAATATGGTTATCGGTATTGGAGGCCGACATCTCTTGGATCCAACATCGACAATTGTTTTTTATATTCATTCATTTATGTTATCTAGCCAACATGTAATTTGATATTGTAATTATCTTTGTAAGCCGACAGAAGGGATGATAAGTTGTATAGGATATATAGGTCAGTTGGATTAAATCATTTTTGATATAAAATAATAGAGATGGTGATGGATATGTGAATGTGATACAATGCAACATATATCAGAGAGATTATATATGTGAGGATATTTATGTAAGGGTTATTTCGGTAAAGGGTTTAGGGTTTTAGACTGGAATAGATAGAGCTTAAACTGAAACTGTATTCTGGCATAGAAGATGTTATCTTAGCAGTTCAACACTTCTTTGGATTATAGTCTAGATTTACATGTAGTTAGTGAGGCTCCTTTTGTGATTGAGAAGTGTGCTCTAGGCTGTAAGCCTTCCTGCAAGTGCAGACCCCTTATATTTTATTATATCTCTTCATATGGACAGTGGATTGATATTGTGGGTCACAAATCCCACCGTGGTTTTTCCTCTTTGAGGTTTTCCACGTATAATTTTGTGTGTTATGGTTCTCATTTATGTGATTGGCTTATTGGTTGCTTTACTTCTTTCAATTATGTATGTACTGGTATATCGGTTGGTGTATGCATGTTTTAATAAGGCTAAAATTTATCATTCCGATATAACACTAATTCACCCCCCCTCTCAGTGTTATTGGATTCCAACAATTGGTATTAGAGCCTTGTGCCTCGAAGGAAGTTTAACATCTTGAGGAAGATCTTGAATCCAAAATCCATGGATATGGGTTTGGAGAAGCAACTTGAGATGGCACTTGAAGAATGTGATGCTGAAAGGTTGAAGAGCTTAAAGCTACAAGATGAATTGAATTCTACTAAAGAATTCATTCTTGTCCTATAAGAGAGGCTATCATCTGTTCATGCTAGGAGGAAGGAACTCTTGCAAAGTCAGGATGATGAAGAGAAAGATGCACTTAAGGAACAATGTCAGAAATTGAGGTAGGAGAACATGGTTATGAAAAATGAAATGCAAGCTATAACTATGAGAATGTCTAAGGAGATTGAGGACCGAAAGAAAATAAAAATAAAAAATCTTGTTGTATCCCTAAAGAACAAATTTGAAGAGTGTGGTAGGTTGGTTCATGAGAATGATATGTTGAGAAGTGAGTTAGTACAATCCCAAAGTAATGAACAAGAGCTTGAGAGACAAATGATAATTCTAAGAGAAGATCTAACTATTTCAAGTGAGTATAAATAAAAATTCAATATTAGCTCAACTCATCTAGATGAGTTATTGAAGAGACAAAGGCAGATTGGAGATTCTAATGGACTTGGATTTGAGCAAGGATAGAGTTTTGGTACTGCTAATGAAGATCAAAACCATAAGGCATCAGTAAGGCAATTTAATGCTTATAAATATAATGGTAGATGTTTTGTTTGCAATAGATTTGGTCACATGGCTAGACAATATAGAAACAGAGCAAATCAGAACCCTGATTCTACTCCTGGTAAATGTTCTAAATGCAATAAGTATGGTCATAAGACATAAAATTGCAGAATGAATGTTAAATGCTATGCATGTGGAAAGTTTGGACATATGGCTAATCAGTGTAGGTCAAGCAATTATATTTGTTTTAGCAAAGCAATTCAAAGGAACAATGTTACATGTTATGCATGTAATGAGGTTGGACATATTGCTAAATTATATAGAAGCAGAAATCCACTCACTAGTAATGGAGGATTAAATGAGAAAGGGAAAGAGAAGGTTAGTGAAATCCTGCAAGATCATACTCAAAGATGGGTTAGGAAGATTGAATAACAATCATCAGATGGAAATGCACTGGTTACCTATCCGGTAGAGGAGGTTGCTCTTGCACCGGCAGGTATCTCATCCAGTAGTGAGGAGGATGCCTTAGGGGTAGGCAAAATTCATGAAGATGCTACATATGCCTCGAGAAGAAGTTCTGGAAGATGTTCTAGACATTGATGCTTATCCGATATAGATATGTTCTGTTCGAGATCTAGTATCTTTCATTGGTAGTCTTTAATATCAATGGAAGATTAGGGTTTTTCTTGGAGGTTAAAAGGTCAAATTCAATTCATTATTGATCACCTTGCATTCAGAGCGATTTCAGAGTGATTAAGAGCGACCAAGAGTGATCAAAGGAATTTCAGAGCAATCAGATTTCTTCTTGAAGCGATTTCACTGGCAACTAGAAGAATTTGTTAAGGATTTTCATCAAAAGAGATCAACAAGTATTTATGGAATTTATTTGAAGCAGGATCATCATCTATTACTATCTTTGTTGCAAATTCGATTGTAGTAGAGGTCAAGGACTGCCCCATGCCAATTTTCAAGTGGTCTCTGCATGTGGCTACCCTAGAAGATTCGGTTGGAGCATTTTTCTGTGTTTCAGAGGGATTTGTCTATGTTGAAGATGTTAGGGCATACATACACTATCATATTGAGGACTTGGGAACATCTAAAATAAAGGGCATTTACATGAGAAAGCTGATGGAAGAATCTAGAAAGATCAAACCGACATACAAGAACATTGAAGAGTTAGGGTTTACCAACATTCTGGACATCCCAAAATTTGAAGATGAGATACTTAGGTATGTTTTGAGAAAAGTACATGAGGAGTTTACTTGGTTGGATAGACCTTACAAGATCACCAAGGAAGTCATCCAGGAAATCATTGGTTTACCATCGGTTGGGAAACATCCAGGTAAGAAGGTTTCAAATGATTATGTCAATAAAATCACCAGTGCGACATCTAATAGGAGATCTATGAGAATCAACACTATTACCGACATAGATATCAGATTCGGTAGTATGATCATCAAATATAAGGTAACTCAATCAAACCAACTAAACTATGTTTCTAGTTCCTGTATTTTCACTACATACAAGATGAGAGAGAATGTGAAATTGGATTCTATGCGGTTGGATGTTAGCTGAGTTATTAATAAACCTAGGAATGATTAAGGGTGAAAAGAAAGGAACCTTCAGGTATGGCAACTTAATTGTTTGCTTAATGTTATTTTTCATGAATGACACACCCAGTTTTGGGAAGAGGCAATGAGAATTTGATATCCCGATATGGAGACAATTGAAACTATTAATTGCTACCTTATGCAGTAAGAGAGATGATAAAGTATGGGGATATTTCAAGGGGTTTTAGAAATCTATGAAGCTTAGGCAAAGGGTTCCTAAGCATACTGTAGAAAAATATTCAACTGGCATATGCTTCATAGTGAAGAAGGATGAAACACTTATGGAAGTGGTTAATCCCTAGAAGATTTGGATTGAGGAAATGGGCTATGAAGTGGATGCACGGATTCTTGAGGCTTATGCAAAAATGTTGATTGATGCACCTACTGATGAGGCAAAGAAGCCATGTGGTACTGCAAAACAAAAATCACAAGAGGTTGAAATAGAGTTCAACTGGAAGAATAGAGAGAAGCATGAAGGAAAGGCTAGCAAATTTGTTGAGAAGGTCTCACAAGATATTAAAGCATTAATTGATGATGTCCTGGAGAAAGGAAGGAAAAGGAAGAATCCAGAAGTACACATTGAGCCTATTACAACAGAGTTTGAATCTAAGGATGACACACCCTTGGCATTCAAGAGGGTTGTAAGGAAGGAAACAAAGTTAGAAGCTAAAAAGAAACCAGCTAGGAAGGTTACACTCAAAATACCAGCATAGAAGCAAGCACCAAAGGCAACACCTTCAGTTGCATCCAGTACTGCAAAGAGGAAGAAGAAGAGTGACATCGATCTGGTAATGTGACTATCATTCTACCTAAAAATTGTGCAGAGTTCACTAAGGATGGCATGTTAAAGAATGTACATTTTTATTATGAAGAATTAGAAGATGATGAACAAAGAGAGGTAGAGGAAGCAATGTTATTATATTTGGATATTTATAAGAAAGCCTTTATAGAAATTGAAAATCAAATACCAACAGAATTATATAATATGTTAGATGCTAGAAGACTGTTAGCAATGCCTGTTAGCAATGCAAGAAGATAAGCATATTAAAATTTAGGAGTTATTATTTGTTTGTGTTACTATGGCTCCAGAGGAAATGGAAAGGACACTTGAGGTGGTAGATAGAAAAGTATTTAATAGCAAACATAGACTAACCAGTCTGGTGATAGGAAGGGTAAATGAGACAATTAAAGAAACTCAAAAGGCATGGGTTAAGTTCTTTGGAGAGAGCAAAGGTTTCTTTACTTCACCGGAATCAAAGACAAACACTGTAGATACCCCAACTTAAGGAAAAGGAAAGGGGATTATGGATACTTCACCCTCAATTTTAAAGAACATTAAGATACTAGAAATCAAGCCCTCGGTAAATACAAATGTACAGATAGATGTTGAGATACCGACTAATACAGAGAGTGAAAAAGTTAATGATGTCCAAGATAATAATTTTGAGGATAACAGTCCTCTAGATACAAATGTACAGGTTGAGGTTACATTTCCTACATAGGAACCAACAGTTACAGAGACTACACCAAGTGGCGAAGACACCAGTGCAAGTGAGGAAGCCATAAAGGATAAATCATTGGAGGAGAAGAAAGGGGAAACCGACAAAGAACTGGTAGTTGGTCCATCATTGTTGTCAATTGACACCTCACAAGTTGTAAAGAAAAACATAATAGAGATGAGTCTTACTGAACTCATGATGATGGCAGCACCAAAACTAATGTAGGAGGGATCTAGAGATAAAAGGATTATTCATCAGTCAATCACTGTTTTACATAGACTAGTCTGAGAGTGCAAGATTGAGAATGAAGCGAGCCCACCCAGCAAGATTAAGACAATTACTGAGCACATTTCAAAGGATTTTTAATCCTTATAGCAGATTTCAAACTGGCAAGCACTAGAGAGGTTCACTCAGGCTAAGAGAGATGTATTTGATCAGGTGATTGAATCTGAGAAGAAGAAGATTGATGAAAAGATGAAACTGATAGATAATTCTTTGAAGAAATGTACAAATATTTATAGGGTATTTTGTAACATAGATATACTTACAGTTAATGTGGATAAGAAGATAAAAGAATTTCAGGAGAAAATTGTAAATATAGCTAATTCTTTTGATGGATTGACTTCATTGACTACATCCATTGATGGTCAAATTTTAATTTTGGAAGCCCAAATTTTTGTTCTTGAGAAGGAACAAGACAAAATCATAAGAAGAGCCATAAGTCAAAGAGGCTTGGTGAGTCCCTGGTTGGATTCACTCAGTGTACATAAGAAAGAATGTATGGATATGGTTGGAAAGCCCACATCGGCTGAGGTAAATGTGAAAGAGTCATTTGTACATATATTAAGTGGACTTGTATCTATTTCTGACACTTTCAAAACTAGTTGGGATACCTATCTTGAGCTATTGGAGAAGGCTTATCCAGAAATTTTGAAATTTGTTAAGCTCAGGTAAGATATTTTTGGGATATTCATTGTACATTTTTTTTTTCGATCTTTGACATTCTTTTTAGAATTTTTTATGGCATTGAGGTCAAAGGGGGAGTGATATCGATGTGAAAAATAATTGAAGAAATTGTATACATTAGGGAGAGATATGGAGATGTGGAGTATTTTGCATTAATGAATATTCAACTCAAGGGGAGCAAGCAGGATGGAACCGACAAATGAAACCTTGACATGAGTGTTTCACATGAGTGTGCCATCAATGCAAAAGGGGGAGATTGTTGGCAATTGACACTTAATTGGCTGGTTTCACTATGTTGTCATTGATGGCAACATGGTATTTTGTTTTGGCTTCATGTTTTGGTTCAGTTGTGTACCAGCAGGCACTTCACAAACACTACACTAGCACCAACACCAGCAAGATAGAAGGATTTCTTTGGTTACTGACAATGCAGGCCAACATGGTTTAGGATATGGTTATCGATATTGGAGGCTGACATCTCTTGGATCCAACATCGATAATTGTTTTTTATATTCATTCATTTATGTTATCTAGCCGACATGTAATTTGATATTGTAATTATCTTTGTAAGTCGACATAAGGCATGATAAGTTGTATAGGATATATAGTTCAGTTGGATTAAATCATTTTTGATATATAATAATAGAGATGGTGATGGATATGTGAATGTGATACAATGTGAAATATATCAGAGAGATTATGTATGTGAGGATAGTTATGTAAGGGTTATTCCGATAAAGGGTTTAGGGTTTTAGACCGAAATAGATAGAGCTTAAACTGGAATTGTATTCTGGCATAGAATATGCTATCTTATTAGTTCAACACTTCTCTGGATTGTAGTCTGGATTTACATGTAGTCAGTGAGGCTCCTTTTATGATTGAGAAGTGTACTCTAGGAAGTAAGCCTTCCTACAAGTGCAGGCCCATTATATTTTGTAATATCTCTTCATATGGCCAGTGGATTGATATCATGGGTCACAAATCCCACCGCACTTTTTCCTCTTTGAGGTTTTCCACATATAATTTTGTGTGTTATGGTTCTCATTTATGTGATTGGCTTTGTTGGTTTCTTTACTTCTTTCAATGTTGTATGTATCAATATATTGGTTGGTGTATGCATGTTTTAATAAGGCTAAAATTGATCATTTTGGTATAACACTGATTCACCCCCCCCCCCCCCCCTTCTCAGTGTTATTGGATTCCAATAGAATCATCCTTGATAGCAATAAAGACCCAATCTTTACCAGAGCTTCCATTACTGGATCCACTTATAGGTTCATCATCATTATCATCAGTAATACCAAAATCATCATCACTAGCATAATAGCATGATTTATCCTTATTCCTTCTAAATCTAAATCTATTTTGATATTCTGGATTAGGCTTATAATTCCTCATAAATATTTCTTGATTCCTAGCAGCTCTCTCAAGACATCTAGAAGAAAAATGACTAGTCTTATTGCATGAAAAACATTTAAAAGGTACTTTTCCTTCATACTTACTTCCAGTCAGTCCTTTAGGCGTTCTTCTAGCAATTAGGGCTTCCAAATCTTTAAGTTATCTATCTTCTCTCTCAATGTCTTCCAAATATTTAGCATATATCTCCTTCCAATCTATCTTCTTCTTACTGAAGGTAGATGCTTTAAATGCAGTCATTATTTTAATAGCACTCTGATCTCCAAGTTCCTCAAGATCAAAAGCAGTCAATTTCCCAAGTAATGTATCTTTGGTAATAGGGGTACTTGACATTGTTTTAAGTTCATTAATTTCAGTAGCCTTCATCTTGTAAGCTAGAGGTAGAACTCTCAGAATCTTTGACACAATCTCATCCTCACTAATTGATCTATTGCATTATTTGATTCCCATGACCATCTTATTCACTCTATCCATGAAAGACTTATCTTATCATCTTCTTCCATCTTCAAAGTTTCATATCTCACACATAAACCTTCAAGTTTTGCAATCTTTACAGCTTGGTCGCCTTCATAAAAAGTTTCAAGATTTATCTAGATCTGCTTTGCATTCTCCAACTCTATGACATTTAATAACTTTTCATCAGATAGGGCACTTAGCAATGCTTCCTTTGCTCTGACATCATTTTAAGCTCTCTTATGTTCATTAGCAAGTGTCGGTGTTCCAGAATTAGGATCATGATGTATATACCCTTTCTCCACTATCTCCCAAAATTCAGCTCCAAGACATATGAGATGAATCTTCATTTGATCCTTTTATATTTTGTAATTAGTGCCATCAAATCTAGGACTCTCCTTCCGATAGGAATTAAATGTGGAACTAGATGTTGATGCCATCAGATCTCCTCAAGCGGTTAAGCTTATGTAGAGAGGACCAAGCTCTGATACCAATTGTTAGATAGATCTAATATCGAGAGAAAATTGAGAGGGGGGGGTGAATTGGTTTTCTATCAGCAATCAGAACTATTGCAGATTATAACCTTTATGCCAGAGCACAAAGAAACCAACACAATGAAAGATAAAACATGAAAGCACAAAACACACAACACTAATATTTTTTATGTGAAAAACCCAGTAAAAGGAAAAACCACAGTGGGAAACCCTATCCACAATCAAATAATACTTCTGTAGTAGTATGTAAAATAATTACAATGAGAATTGCACTTGCAATCAGGCCAACCGCCTAGAGCTCACTACTCATCACAAAAGAGAAGTCTCATTGACTTACAAAAGCATCAGAATACAATCCAAAAAGAATGAACTATGAAAATAACATCTCCTAATGCTTGATACAGTTCTGGTTAAGCATAGATGTCTTCCCTGCAACACCAAATACCTTATGCGGAATGATATATCACTGTTAGCACATAAAATTCCTCTGATAATGCAGACATAACCATCGATACCCATACATGACATGTTACACGAATAAGTCACCTATAAATACAGAGCATCAAACTTATGATAAGGTTGGCTAAACCCTAAACCCATAAACCCATAATTACAAAAATTACATCACACGGTATCACCAGACCAATATTATGATTTACATTACATAGAATGGACCTAAATCAAATCAAATTCCCAAGAAATCATGCTAACATCAAATATTGCTAATTGGTAGAGATAACCGGTACCAAGAAATACCAACCGATAACATAAGCGATAGCTTTTAGATAACTAGATCATGAACCAATAGAATATGAAAATCATATAGCCATCTTGAATAACCATACAAAACAAAAATCAGGGATCTGATCATACCGGATCAGAATCATAGTCAAAATTAAGATAAACACCAAGTCTAACCGGGATAGCAAAACCATATCCAACTAGGATACAGTGTTGACATCAATGACAACACTTAACCAAATCCACCATATTGCCAATATTATTCACTTCACCTAAGGCTCAATCCAAGGGAGGAGAAGAAAGTATAAGAGTTCTCATTTGCATTTTTTTTATTATTTTATATGATCTTATGAATATTGTATGAATTTGATTCCTCTAACCATTTTCTCATCTTTAGTGCATATTTGAGTTTCATTTCCTATTCTACAATTTATATCTTAGTTTCAATTCTGCATTTCTCTATTATTTCAGTTTATGTCATCACTTTTGTTTATCTCCCTAGCTTAGTTTATTATTTGTTTACATTTAGATCATCTCCTCTTCATAATAGCAAATGAATAGAAATTCGAAAGATATTCCTTAACTCTCTTTCATAAGAGGAAGTCAAAGTGAATCATCTCCTTAGGCTTTTTGTATTCCAATATATGGAGGAAAGTGGGGTTACGTCCTAAACTATTTGATCCCTTTCACCATCACAATTCAATTTTTTCATGAGGGCAATGAATATGAATTTGGAAAGAAAATTGTTGAGAGAAAGAGATATGAGATGATGAAATATAGTTTGAAGAGTCAAGGTAAAGGTTCTAGATGTGAGTTGGTTACAACAGAAGTTAGTGTTGTTGATTTTATTTTAGATTTTAAGGAACATGTTTTCTACTATTATGCAAGGCATTTCCATAGGTCTTAATGGTTGGATCAACAATTTAGAATGTTTCAGGTTTCTTCCCTGATTGGAACTATTATATCAGTGGTAAATTTTGTAGTAAACAACACACTGCAACCACAAAATGAGGTGCAATCTTAATATTACAATTCTATTCAGATTGTTATTTTTGTCCACATCACATATAGACATGCCCCTAATAGTACAAAAGAGGCCATAAAGATAATTAGGGAGGACCATTTTTATATGAGTGATGATAGGTCTCACTCGTAGAAGTATGTGCAACATTTTTTTGAGTTCTTGCAAGAAAAATGTATTATAATAGATCAGCATTTCCTTTGGGTCGTAACTACAGTGGTCAATTCAAGAATGCACATATGTTTTATTGATTGAGTAGAATTCATGCAGAGAGGGGTGCACCCCATATTTGGAGTTTTTTTGAATTTGGGCAATGGGAAAATGGAGCATGATGGAGCAGGTGCATGTGTGAAGAGAGCTTTGGTTAAGGAAAAATTAAGGAATTTAGGTGCTACATTCATTGATGCATGTTCTATTATTGATTGGTGTAGTTTAATATTGTTACAAGGAGGGAAACTTGATATGAAAATGTGTAGGCTCTTTTGGTTGGTTGATGAAGGTGCAATAAGAGATAGATTGGATTGTCAGACAATCAAATAATCTTCAAAGATGCATTCATTTAGAAGCTCAGATGCAAGTACATGGACCATTTGGACATGAGAGTTGGCTTGTTTCTATCAAAATTATGTTTAGTGTAACTAAGTTCAATGAGAGTCAAGTGAGTGGGTAGATACATGGATTCCATAGTATCTAACTCCTTTATCTCAAACAATATCCTTTTTATATGATGAGCTAGAAAGTTCAATTTATTATGACCATCTTTTAGATCTTCTACAACCAAGACATGTTTATATAGTTGTTGCACCATAGGGGAATGAAGAAAGATCAAACTATTGGTTGGTACGATGTGTAAGGGAAAGAAGAAGCTAACACAACTGATGATAGATTATTATGGATTCATATATCCTACAAGTTCAGTTGTTATTGTTGGAACTTGGTTATGAACATATATGATTAAAGGAAATGACATACCTGCATTTCAAGACTATGAGAAACACAAAACCATTATCATGTATTCAAACCTTGCTATAGAAACAAATTTTAAGTTATTGAAGCATCATGCAACACCAAGGGAAGAACTATGAACAATTAGTAGTGTTGATCATGAAGCAATATTGAATACTATAAAGATAAGAGATGATCCTCTAGAAACACTTGACTAGAATACCTAGATCATTCTAAATGGGGCAAGTATTATAATTTCCATGTGTTATTCATATTTATCTTTAATTTTAACCATTGTTGAGTGAAACACATAGATTTTATGTTTCTATCAACAACCCTTAACTATTGTAGGCCTTTTTGGTTGACAATACTATTTCATCAAAAATATTCTTGAACATTGTGGGTACATTCGATGTAATTCATAAGTAAGTATCTTCATGGTATACTCCTACCTCTTGATTTATTATTGTGCATTTCATTTAAAAGAACAAGATCATAAAACTTTGTTGTTCACTTTGTTTATATTTCTTAAAAATTCTTCAAAAATGTAGGTCTTTTTTATGGACAATAATATTGCATCAATATTTTTCTTGAACATTGTTGGTACATTCGATGTAATTCATAAGGAGTTATCTTTGTAATATAATCACACCTCTTGATTTATTATAATGAATTTAATTTCAAATAATTATCATAAAACTTTGTCGTTCATATTGTTTATGTTTCTTAACAATTCTTTACAAATGTAGGTCTTGATTTATATGTAGGCATTGCTCTACACAAGCATTGAGTAGGACATAAGGTTATGATGGTTGTCCTATTTTGGTTAGGATTGTCCTGGGTTCATTAGGTTCATTATGCTTATGCAGAGTCCTTCATTTGTGTGAATTGTAAATCTTAAGAATATTCTATTAAATTAATGCAATCCAATTATTCATTTGGTTAAGAAACCTAGTTTTTGTCACGTCTTGGAAATGTGGGTTTTAGGAAAACCATGGGAAAATTTGATTCAACTACCAAATCAAAGAAGTGAAGATAATGTTCTTTTATTATAGACTCTAAGGAATGGAAGGTACAATGCATTATAAATAATAACATCCCTATCTTAAGTAGGGTGTGGAGATTTTTTATACATGATAATAATATAAAGGAAGGAGACATCTATTGTTTAGTAGATAAACTAAAATTGAAACAAATTTATGTTTAAAGTTCATATCTTTTCTCGTGAAAAGTAAATATTCTCTTCAACAAAAGGAGGACATTCAATATCTCATTAGGGCTTTCCTATTTTTATTAGGGTTGTCCAAGATTCATTAGAACTTTCTCTATTTTCATTTCAAATAATGATCATAAAAATTTGATGTTCACATTGCTTATTATTTTTAACAATTCTTAACAAATGTAGGCCTTGATTTATATGTAGGCACTACTATCCACAAGCTTGGAGTAGGATGTAAGGTCACAATGGCAATGCATCCAACATTGGGTTTCATGTTACTTTCATTGTTCAATTACCTTTAGTCAATACTCTTTCTTTAATACTAGCATTTGTATAATATTGTAATGCAGATATCTTCAAGAGTATCAGTGGTTGGAGCTATAGGTTATAGAGTAAGGATATAAGAGGCACATGTATTACTTATGTATCTAGGATATCTTGATAGTAGGATGAATTGATTTAGTTGTATTGATGATATATGATGTGTTTGTACACGAGGATATGGAAAATTAGAATGAAATGTAGTTGTAATGGTGATTATGTGTCTATAATGTATGTAAATTATGATGATTGTGATAAAAAAGATACATAGACTAACAAATCTTATATGTATGACCTACTTATGCATGTTCATGGATGTCATGTGCATGTGTAATGGTGATTATGTGTCTAGAATGTATGCAAATTATGATGATTATGATGCAAAATATGCATATACTAACAAATATTATGTGTATACCCTACTTCTATATGTTCATGCATGTCACATGTGTGTAATGGTGATTATGTCTAGAATGTATGCAGATTATGATGATTATGATGAAAAATATGCATAGACTAATAAATATTATTTGTATGTCCTACTTACGTATGTTCATGGATGTCACATTTATGTGTAATGGTGATTATATGTATAGAATCTACGTAAATTATGATGATTATGATGAAAATATGCATAGTCTAACAAATCTTATGTGTATGACCTACTTATGTATGTTCATGGATTTCACATGTATGTGTTATGGTGATTATGTATGTAGATTATGATGATTACGATGAAAAATATCCATAGTCTAGAAATCTTAGGGTTTTCCTAGGTTCATTAGAGTTATCCTAAGTTCATTAGGACTATCCTAGGTTCATTAGGGCTGCCCTACATTCATTAAGCTTGTCCTAGGTTCATTAGGGTCATCCTAAGTTCATTAGGATTGTCTTATTTTCATTAAGAGTATCGTAGGTTAGTTAAGATTGTCCTACATTCATTGGGGTTGTCCTAGGTTATGCAGGAGTGTCTAATTATTATTGGGACTACCATATGATTATTAGGGAATTTAATGACTTTGACACTTAAGAGATAATGTTGCTAAGGTATGGTCCTAAAATTTTGGGAGAGTTGGGAAGAAAAAGAGGAGCATGCTTAGCATAGACCCATCTACTTGGATGTGTTGGCACTGACAATTAGGCAACATGACAAAAAGAACAAGAATCGGGCTACCTTACAAGTTTGCATTGCATGGATCGGACAATTTTTGTATCAACAAAAAAAATACTTCCCTAAGAAAATGGCTCCGACTCTTGAAAATATGAGAGGTTATTGTAGATGGACCTCATGTGACCATATATGTTCAAATGGATCATTTGTATGTGCCCTTAATTTTGAGATCCAACCTATCAATGTTTGATAATTTTTTGAACTTAGGGCACTTAAGAGATAATGTCACTAGTGTATGGCCCTAAATGTTCAAGTGAGTTGGGAATAAAAATAGGAGCATGCCTAGAATAAAAATGCCTACCTAGATGTTTTGGAACTAATGGTTAGGTGTCATGATGAACAAAATAAAAATTAGGATATCCTACAACTTTGCATTGCATGGATATGACATTTTTTGCATCAACAAAAAAATTGCTACCCTAAGAAAATGGGTTTGAGTATTGAAAATATGAGAGATTATTTTAGAGGGGCCTCAAATGACCCTATAGGTTCAAACAATATGTGTTGACATAAACCCACCTACCTAGATGTGTTGGTGGTGATGGTTCGTGCCCATGATAAACAAAACAAAAATTATGCCTAAAACAAAGATGGTGATGATGAACTACTAGTCCCAGAATGGACATACATTTGGGATAGGCATTGTGCGGCCTTAGATTAGGTTTTTTAAGAGGTTTATTAAGAAAATACATTTTTAGTTTTGTGAGTAGGTAGACTAGAGTTTGTTTATAAAAGTCAAGAAATTTTTGAGACCCAAGGCATTTGCACCTAGGACAAAGATCTCACACAGTTGGGGAGTTTGGTTCTTTTATAAGGACAACATAGTAATGTAAGGTGGTGAGATAGGGTTTAATAATTTTTGCATGCAAACTAATGATCTTAGGTCTATTCCACTCTTACATTGGAAGGAAGATGATTCAAGTACAAAGTGGATGCAATGGTCCTTCGTTGTGAGTTGAAAGTGATTATGCAAATGATAGATTAGGATGAGGAATTGACCCTTTTATTTGTATAATATATTGATAACTCAATTTTGGAAAAGTATGTAGTAATACAGGTTAAGACTAACCTGCATACCAAATTTGAGGAAAAAGTGCACAGACTAAGTCACCCAACTCGGCCCGCTCCCATAAGTTTCAACTTGAATGAATTGTAGATTGTAGATCTTTGTTTGATGATTTTTTACCTCTTTTTATAGCTTTGCCACTTGCTCCTACATACCAAAATGAGAGGAAATTTTTGGGGAAAAAAGGGTTTGCCTAGGGCAAACCCTAATTTTGGAATTTACCTTGAAATAAAATTGAAAGAAAAGTGTGACATTAGGTAGCAGAGGCTAGATTTGAAAATGAAAGTGTTTTATACCTTGATGATGCAAATTCTTCTTTGAAGATGATCATGAATGTTGATGAAATAGCATGAATCCACACAAAAGACCTAAAAGGAGATTAAATAAGACATGCTTGCATGAAGGTTGTTTAGGTTGACACAATGAAGAATATGGTGGTATGAAATGCCTTGAATGTCTTATCCTTCATATATTATTTTTATTTTCTGTTACCTAAAATGAGGGAGGATACCTTTCTTATATACCTCTCCCAAGCATTTTGGGGTGAAAAAATTAGAGCAAGTTGACACAGAAAAATATTTCTGGCTAAAACCACCTAACCATTATGTGATTTTAATTTGGGGACAAACTAAGGGGAGTGGGGTGTCCTAGGTGCCATGTTACCTCCAAATCAACGTCAAATTTTGATTGAGGTCCTAAATGAGGAGGAGATGCTAGGGTGATATGCTAAATTGGATTGTGATGAGGGGAACCGGATGAGGGAGGCCATACATGCTAAAGTAAGGCCTAATTGAGCAATAAATTGCATAGGGATGAAATTTACAATGCTACATTTAGCCCCAACTTTAGCGAGAGTAGGAGACCTACACACATACTCATGATAAATTAGAAGAAAGAGAGAAAGAGGAGGAATTTGGTAAGACCATATAGAGATAAGACATCATTAAGTTCAAAAGAACAAGCCCCCAAACTAAATATCTCAACTCGTACAACCATGTGCGAGGATACACAAACAAAATCAAAGACAAACACAAAATACACACAAAAGGGGTTAATACTAAAAAAAAAAGGCTCCAAGTCAACTAGTTGAAGAGACCTTGATAATCAAAATATCCCAACCACTAATATCACTCTTATAATCCTATTTCAAGAGAACAAATGATGATTTGGAAATGGAAAAAACACACATCAAAGACAAGACAAAACTCTATAGTCCAATCAACTAGAAAAGGTATGGTATGAGATCATAGAGGAGAAAGATAAAGAGAACATGGATTCCATGGGCTATAAAAATGCATTATACTAGGTGATCCATGAAAGAGGAGGCAGAGTAGGAAATAGTATAGCAAGCTATGTTATGCTAGTTCCACTCATCCCAAGAGAGCTTAGTGCAAAGGGAGAATTGAATAGTCTAGCAAGTTGTGATATGATAGTCAACTTATCCCAGAGAGAGAGTTGAATAGTCTAGCAAGTTGTGTTATGCTAGTCAATTCATCTCAAAAAATGTAGTAGTGTAAAGGAAAGGTCAAATATTCTAGAAATTTGTGTTATGCTAGTCAACCTATCTAATAAATGTCATCTGGTTTCAAGATTTAAGCATCTTGTCTAGGACTGTTGGTTTGGTTTTGAGTGTACAACAACCTATATAAGACACACAATTTGAAAAATGTGTGGCTTTGGGAATGCAACATCTCATCTAAGACTTTTGGTATAGTTTCAAGCATGTACACCCCATCTAAGATGTGCAATAAGGATAACCAAGAAACACATTATGCAAGAAAATCCTTAATAAATGGTGCAAAAAGATAAGCAAGGAAAGCATTGTCTCCAAGGAAATTTGCAACATAATACACAAGGAGGTCGCATATATGCCCCCCTCCTTAAGATGACAACATAGAACTATGGTGACATCTTAAGGAAAAAAATAAGGATACACACCTTTAATCATGAAGAAGATATCCATAATAAGAATCTACAAGAAACCCTATCCAAAGAGGTATAACTCTTATGCGCCAAGGAAGAGGTAATTGCAAGATATCTTGCAACAAGTGTAAAGGAGACCCTTTGAAGGAGAAAGAGGAAGAGATCTTTGCTCAAAGAAATCTATCTCCAAGAGGAGATCTTGAACAAAATTAACATCATTGACCAAAAGAAAGGAGGGAGAACAAGAATTTACACTTCCCCCTATTGCTCTATAAAGGGATTATTGATGAAGGATAACACACTTTTAATCCCCAAAGTGATGGACTTGTTTATAATAGGCATGCGTCATCAAGAAAGGAATAAGTTGTACCCAAGGATATGCACCTCTTGTGTTAGGCCCAATATGGAAAGCTAATGTACTAAGAAGGGAGGGGTGAATCAGTACTTCAAATCCTTTCTTCAACAATAACCTTACTATTAAGCATAAATCAAAAACGGTTGTAACATAACATAAAGCTAAAACAAATAAATAACAATCATACATGATTCACTCCATAACACATATCTTTTGGTTACGCAAAAACTCTTGGTTAGAGAGAAAAACTATGTTGGGGATGGCACCCACAACTTCACTACTGCAATAATAAAGGTTGCTCGGTTAGAGCTACATGTTTAGCTATTTCTGATAGCTTACCTTGTTAGGAGTATCAAGATCATTAGATCTACCTTGCTAAAGGATTTTACAACACTTATTCTAAATGCTACACCTGGTTAAAGGCTTTATAATTTATAGACTTTGTTAGAGTCTTTTACCCTGTTAAAGGTTTCTCTTACAACTCAAAATATTACAATAAAATCTTTACAAATATCTGCTACTTTACATCTAAAATGTTATAGCAAATTCTATGTGCTCAAAATGAGATTACCTTGCTTATAGCATACCTCGGTAGCCCATAAAGTAACTTGGTAAACCTTTTTGTTTACTCTGTTCCTTGACTATTCTCTGAAATCCTTCTCGGTGACCTCTATGTCTCTGACAGTCACAATAATCAGTGCTTCCTTATCTATTACACATGTCTTGTTTCATACACCTCTCTCTTTGATCCTTAATTCATGTTGTATAAATAGATCTCTTATGTTGGTGATCTGGTTCATTGCTTCAATCTTACAAACATGATTTATCGAATGAATAACCATACAAGGTACTTCATTGGATAGATGACCTCAAGATCATACAAAATCTTTAAGTGCAATTTCCAATGTGATAACAGTTCTTTGTTCCTTGATTTTGTAACATGTTTCCACATAAGTGTTCAGGTTCAATGAATCTGGTAAAATGTTTCACTCGGTGTATCATTATTGCTACTTGGTAGACATAGAGTGATGCTCGGTAGATAGCTCAGTGTATACTAGGTTCTGTGACTACTTTCTTCTATAACCGACTGCTCTGTGCTTACCGACTGAATATTTCGGTAGTAGTAACTGACTAGAGTATATAGAATGACTTTGGACATAAAACTAATGGCAACTTAGTAAGTAGTAATAATCTCCCCTTTTGACATTAGTTTTGAAATTTTTGACAAAACTTCTTTCAAAGTCATAACTCAAAAATCTATATACTTACAAAATTTGACTAAATTGACAGTATATACATTAGTCAATAAAATAGTATATTCAGATATACTCCCCTTATCAATATACTGTACAAAACTCTGATTTTGCATGCTCGGTGATCAATATTTTGTATTTACTGCTTGGTTCACTATTCAGTGATCACTGATCGATGTTGTGCATCTGGATACTCTATTCTACTCGGTATACTCCCCCTGTATACAACACTCCCCCTTAGATACTTTAATGCTATACTCCCCCTTTTTGACAAACATCAAAACTTAGTTACCATTCAATGGAGGCAGCTGGTCAAAAATGGATTTTTACTTTGTCCTTGCATCGGTAAGAGAGGTAGAGAGGGCATCCTTGACACTATCCATGAGTGAATTCTAAGCTGTAATGTCAGCTAACAATGAAATTAGTCCATCTAAGGTGCTTCCCTCTGGCTGAGTGGATAGGGAGGTAGCTTTGTTGATTTGTTCTTGGACGGATGAAAGATGAGGAATGAATAATGTCTGAAGAGTCATTATATCCATCCTAATCTTGTGCTCTTCATTCCTGAGTTCCAATTGTTGAGCCATGAGCTTTTGTAACTTTGTATAGAAATGTTGAATAGAATGTGGCTCAGTGGTCAACTTATTTGAGAGATTGGTGGTCTCTTTCTCAATCACTTCTATTTTATTTTTGATATCCTTAATGAATAAAGAGAATGTACAGAGTTTCTAAAATAAATAAAGAATGTGCTTGAGTTGAGGGGACAACTCAGCAATAAATTTGACAAGTTTTACTTTGCCAATAGCAATAGCTTTCTATACCTCTTCAATCATTTTAGCAGTGAGCTCTTTGTCCTTCAATTTGCTCAAATATTCAGATACATCTACTCCAGATGTCTCTATTTTAGTTAGGAGTTCATCTAGTTGAACATGGATGGCTGCATCTTTTGTCACTGTAGCTTCAGGTAGCATATCTATTAATAGTGCTTTCACCTTCTGAAGTACTCTATTTTTCTTTTGAATCGCCATTTGCTTCTCCTGTTCTGCTTTGGCTTTGCATAGTTCACCGAATTCAATGAGTTCTTGCCCTTTTAATTTGGATATGTCTACATTTGGCAACACTATTGGTTTTGACAAATCTAATTTTAAACTATGCTTTTTCATTTTCTTGTCTTTTGCTTTCACCGCTTGAACTAATACAATGGCTTGTGAGGCTTGTTGACCCTCGGTAGGTTGCTTGGTAGAGGTAACACTTTTATCAATTTCTTGAACCTTTGATGTAGCCTTTGTTGAGTCCTTTGGTGCTTCTGTGCTTGGGGTCTCGGTCGAAACATTTTCAGTGCTAGAAGGGGCTTGAGAGGTTTGTTCCCTGGTGGCCTAAGAAGTAGCTTCTCCTTCTATAGACTTGTGACCCTCTGTTCCTTGTTCAGTATCTTGAGGGGCCTCGGTTAAAATAGGTTGAGTGACTGAAGGATAGGGTTGAACTTGTTCCAAAACTGACTCACTGGATACTAGTTTGGCATATGCATTCCCTTCTATCATTTCCTATTCTTGTGCCTCGGTGTCATGATATCCTCATCAATTTGTATAGTGTCAGCAAGGTCTTGCTCGGTGATATTAGGATCTTGCTCGATGACATCAACTACTTCAACTTCAACTTGTTCACCACCATTCTTGATTCGAAAGATTTCCTGCCACTTTTCTTTGGTCTCATTCTCTACATCCAAATAAAGGCCATTCATCAATTTCAAGGCTCTTTGCTTGACTAGGATGTTTGTGTGGCAATTTTTCAGATGTTCATTGATCTCATCTACCAACATGTTTGGAAAGAGATGTACCAGACTTCTTTCTCTCATATGTTTCTCTAAGTCCATAGCATACTTCCACCTATTATCAATATGCAAATATAATTAATTTGGAAGAGATTTAGATACTTCCAATGGGACCAATCGGAATTTCAGAAGTGTGCAGATGACAACTTCTTCTATTTGTCTCTTTTCTGCATCAGATCTGGAGTCATATTTTACATATCTGAATGCTCCAAGTCCACCATATCACTTCAGATTAGTACAAAAATTATCAACACTATGTACATTTACCTTTTTACTCTTGACAATCTGAAATTTTTTTTGTCTTCAGATTCGGTGTCACTCGACTCTTTAGTCAAAATGAGTCTCCGAGTAGATTTCTTATAAGTTTTTGTTACCTTTGGTGCTGCAAGATTCTTTGGTTTCTTACTCAGTGATGCTACAGATGATCTTGTGTTTGGGTGCTTTACTGAAGGAGTTGGTGATACCTTTGATGTATCTCGTTTCTTCCTTTTCAAAACTTTCCCTTTAGGCAACTCGGTGCTCAATGTAATAGGTGCCTCTTGGGCTTCAAATTCCTCCTCGGTGATGACTGGAGTGCCCTTGACAGGTGTGGAGGAAGAACCTTCTCCAAATTTCTCTGTTAATGCCTTGATCATTTTTGTTGCTTTCCTTGTAGCCTTGGGTACTACAATACTCATCTTAACTTTCTCTTTAACTTCTTCATATGTATCATATCTCAGCTCGGTAGCATGCCTTGGTAATGTAAGAAAAGCATCTATCTGCTATTGTGTGATGTCAAAATCAATCTCATAACCCATAGGTGGCAAAGATTGAGTTCTCAATTCCACAACATTAACATAGCAGTAGTCAGTGTCTACTTCAAAGCATATGTCATCCTCGTATTTCTCTACTAACTGGGGTGGAATTCTATACCTGTTATGCATCTTTTCCTGAAACTTGCTAAAGTAATCATCCATAATATCATTAAAGTTATCACCTAGCCATTTGATGAAGTCATTGATTTGATGGGTGATTGGTTGGTGTAGCTCCCAAACTACATTACCGATTGATGGAAAGAATTTCTCAAAATAGAAAAACATGCATACTAGAAGTGATCCAAACTTCAGTGTGTTAGCCGAGTTGTTCTTCTTTGACTTCCTTATGGTGTTTAGATTTTCAAACAAGTTTTTCAACAATACTTCACAAAGATCAATCTTCATTCCCTTTTTCACAATTTTATATGCTAAATTGACTACTGCACAGGGTACACTGTTTTCCCTTGCCAATTGGAAGAAATAATAACCTATTACTCTAATGGCAAACTTCAGCTCTACATCAGTCACATTGTTCAATTTTAGTCCTTTGCAATCAGATTCAACTCTAGTTAGAGTGATCAATTCCTTCTGTGAAATGATTTTCTGAGCTCGGGCATGATCAAAAATAGGGTAACCAGTGATCAAATGAATGATTTCCTTGGTGATTTTGAATGGTTGCTCCGCTAACCACATGAAATCATCATGAACTCTGCTCAGAACAAACTTGACCCATTGGGGTTTGAAGACACGGGGATAGGTTAGGGCTTCGGTCAATCCCTTGATTTTAATGTGTCCATACTTGCTATCCAATTTCCCATCGGTACACAATTTATCATATGTGTCCTTGATTTCAACATGACCTAGTTCCTCAACACGACACTTAGTGAAGAATTTGACATCCTTAACTAGTAAAACCCTATCCGGAATGAGTGAAAATGTAGTTTTATCATCTGGTTCAGATGCTACTTTGGCAGTTAGAGAGTATTTCAGTGAGGGCTTCTCAATGTTCTCAACAACAACGGGCTTCTGGATCTTAGGTGCCATTGCCAACAAATGCTTTCACTTAGTAAATATAAAACAGATAATCACACTGATATTTCCCGGTAGCTAGCTCTTAGAAATGCTTGAGATCAATGTGTAAATACCTTGAATTTCATTTCGGAGGAGGTTTGATCACCTTTGAATCGCTTTGCTCTGCTCTCTGAAAACTTGGTAAGTGTAAAATGACCGCGCAAAAAGCTTTAAGTACACAATATACCTTATCGGGCTCCATGCAGTTAAGTTAGAAAGCATTAAATGCACTCGGTACCACTTACTTTTATGCTTTTACCGAGTAGCCAGTCTTCCTGTATTTACCGAATACACAAGCTTCCTGTATTTACTGACTTGACTAGTGCTCCAAAAGCCTTGATAAAATTTCAAACTTGTTAATGCATCTTAGCTATGCAGATTTTGAATTAAGTACATGATAAAATAGGAACTGTTAAGATTTAACCTTTGAGAGAATGCAGTCCCTTCATACCTTCACCGATTAATTTGGAATAGGTGCACCTAACTCGGTAGATAAGGTGCTTTCTTCATTTGACATAATTTCCTTCTTTCTCCAAATCATCTGTAATTTGCCTTTTATTTCCTTAGTGTCTCCTCTAGGTTGATCTTTGCAATCTCTAGCCAAGTGTCCAACTTTGTGACAATGAAAACATGCCATACCAAGATTTCTCCATGATCTTCGGTTGTTCATTCCAAACCTTATAAAGCAATTGGCACTTATATGTCCATATCTTCCACAACATTCACACCATATCCTTGTATTGTAATCCCATGGTACTACAGAATATTGTCGGTTAGGATCTGTGTGAGTTCAATGGCCTCTAGTATTTGCTCGGTGTGTAGACCACATATAGTTCTTTTGCTTAAACCAACACTTCTCGGTACTATGTCCATATCTATTGCAGTTTTTACAAAATCCTTTGAATTATGCCTTCTGATAATTGCTAGCAGACTTTGTCCTACATTGGTAAGATGTGTGACCATATTTATTGCAATTGTGACAATAACCATTAGACCTTGTGACATTCGGTTGCTTACCTTTTCTGATTTGGCACATATTAGCAGTATGTCCTTGTTTTCCACAGTAGTTGCAAATAGGCTTCTTTCCTTTGATGTTCTTCTTGTTTCCAGCTTGCTTTGATGATTCTCCTCTCTCGGTAGTGTGGATTCCCTTCTTGGTAGAGTATTTTTCCTTTGTAACTGAGTGCTGCAACTTTGTTGGGTCTTTTTGTATTCAGTTGCTCATCCAACATCTTTGATGCTTCTTAACTCTTCTTTAGTGTTTCTTTGGATTTCTTCTCTGTTTCAAGTTCATCGGTCAACCTTGATACTTCAAGTTTCAATGCTTGATTCTCACCATCTTTCAAATTTGCTTCATGATGTGCATAACCCAATTAATCTGACAAATTTTGTTGAATCCTAGTCAACCTTGTGATTTCATCATTCTTTTCAGATACTAATGCTTCAAGCTGTTGTTTTTCTCTTTCTAGATCTCTTACTTTATCCTCGGCTATCCTCAATGCATCTAGATTTTCAGTCATCTTTGTGCTAAAATGTTCATGTCCTCTTTTCATTGCTTTTAGATGATCAGTCAGTGCTTTGTTCTTTTCCTTCAGTTCTTCAATTATTTCTTCAGTCTCTTCAGATATACTATTCTCAGATGATGTTTCAATTTGTTCCACTAACTCTTGAGAGTCATGTAAATCATTAGATAATCTTCTTCCAACTTTCAATGATTTTTGCATTTGTCTTTGCATGTCTGCAATCACTTGATTGGCATGATCCAACTCTTCTTGCAGATACACAATTCTTTGAGACTATTTATAGCCTTCCATTGATAAGATCTTTCTCTTTAGGTTGTTAAACCCTTTTCCAAGATTGAAGCTCTGATACCAATTGTTAGGCCCAATATGGAAAGCTAATGTACTAAGAGGGGAGGGGTGAATCAATACTTCAAATCCTTTCTTCAACAATAACCTTACTGTTAAGCATAAACCAAAAACTGCTGTAACATAACATAAATCTAAAACAAATAAATAACAATCATACATGATTCACTCCATAACACATATCTTTTGGTTACACAAAAACTCTTGGTTAGAGAGAAAAACTATGGTGGGGATGGCACCCACAACTTCACTACTGCAATAATAAAGGTTGCTTGGTTAGAGATACATGTTTAGCTATTTCTGATAGCTTACCCTGTTAGGAGTATCAAGATCATTTGATCTACCTTGCTAAAGGATTTTACAACACTTATTCTAAATGTTGCACCTGGTTAAAGGCTTTACAATTTATAGACTTTGTTAGAGTCTTTTACCCTGTTAAAGGTTTCTCTTACAACTCAAAATATTACAATAAAATCTTTACAAATATCTGCAACTTTACATCTAAAATGTTATAGCAGATTCTATGTGCTCAAAATGAGATTACCTTGCTTATAGCATACCTTGGTAACCCATAAAGTAACTCGGTAAACCTTTCTGTTTACTCTGTTCCTTGACTGTTCTGTAAAATCCTTCTCGGTGACCTCTGTGTCTCTGACAATCACAATACTCAGTGCTTCCTTATCTATTACACATGTCTTGCTTCATACACCTCTCTCTTTGATCCTTAATTCATGCTATATAAATAGATCTCTTATGTCAGTGATCTAGTTCATTGCTTCGATCTTACAAACATGATTTATCGAATGAATAACCATACAAGATACTTCATTGGATAGATGACCTCAAGATCATACAAAATCTTTAAGTGCAATTTCCAATGTGATAAAGGTTCTTTGTTCCTCAATTTTGTTACACATTTCCACATAAGTGTCTAGGTTCAATGAATCTGGTAAAACATTTCACTCGGTGTATATCAACTCGGTGTATCATTATTGCTGCTCGGTAGACATAGAGTGTTACTCGGTAGACAGCTCGGTGTATACTAGGTTCTGTGACTACTTTCTTCTATAACTAACTGCTCTGTGCTTACCAATTGAATATTTCAGTAGTAGTAACCGACTAGAGTATATAGAATGACTTTGGACATAAAACTAATGGAAACTTAGTAAGTAGTAACATCTTGCATAAGAAAGAACCCTTAATAAAACAAACAATTCCACAAAATAGATGATATCATATCATAAGCAAATACTACTCAACCAAGGAAAAGTGGATCCTTAGAAAGGATAATATATAGAAGATATAATCCTTTCCCCCCAAGTGTAGGGACAAAGAGAAGATTACATACCTTCAAGGAGGGATTATGCATAAAATATGTACCATTTCAAACAAAGAATAGTCCCCAACAAGGAGCACACATGTACTCACATAAAGGATAATTCTATGCAAGAAAGGACATCATGTTATGAAAAATGCAACTCACTAGGAAGGAGAAAATGATAGAAAACTATTTTTGCCCCCCAATCATAGAGACAATAATAAATAAAATATTATGTTATTGTCCAAGTATGATTGGAATTGAAGTTTCATCACTATCATGACAAAAAGCCCTCAAATAAAGGTGAACTATAAATCTCATAAGGTGAGGAGCAACATAATAAGGTGAGAAGATTGCTAAGGCAATTCTAGTATACCAATAAAATGTATAAGATCAATGGTAAGATTACTACTGGCTTTGATCATATTTGTGTTGAACAAATTCTTTAAAATATTTACAATGTCCAAGAGATAAGAATAACTATGATGGAAGAGACAATACAAATCACCACCTTTCTTCTTGCAATTATTGCTATACTTCATAAAAGGAAAAACCACATTCTTATCATATTTCAATTACCAAAAGACTCTTGTAGCTAATTTTTTTATTGATTATAAATATTTATAGGGAAAGAGACATTAGTAGAGTATGAAGGATTTGTTTCTTGTGGCAAAAGGATTGGTAAGGGGGGAGAAGGATTATTTGATGAAGAGGCATGTTTAGATGGATGATAGTTTCTATGTCTTGCAAAGTATTCTTTAAGAATTTTAACTTTAACGAGGTCATCCATGGGTGAGTGATATTTATTTCCTATACAATCTATACTAGCTTGTGAGGGAGGGTTTATAGGGGCTTTGATTCCTTGTTCATGTTTTCCAGGTCCTTGTCCACTATAACCTTGTTTTGAGATTATATCATAACCAACCCTATAATAATTTTTCAATTGTGAAGAAAAATGACTATTATCGTGAACTTGTTTAAAATTTATAGTGTAAGGACACATAGAAGGGCCAAAAGGATGATTAGATGATGGAGGATAATCCTTTATAAGGATATTATCCTTTATATCATCATTATGCATGTCCTCTTTGGTTGGTTGGGAAGGAGGTTCTTTATCATCTAAGGCTTCATCTTTTCCTTAATGCTATGTGAGGAGATAGATCATGCATAAAGTGCATAACATCGTATTATTTTAAAATATTTTGATGGTAAACATAAGAATAAGGAGGATCTAGAGGGATTTATATACCAACATTTTGACATTTCCTTCTTGCACTAGAGTATGTATATGAGAAGAAGATGATGTCATGTTCCTATTCAATGCTTTCTCTCCATTGGAGAGATCATTGATTGGAGTATTGATTCTTTCCTCATTATCATAGGATACCATAGGAAAAGTACAAGTGTTATCCTTTTCAATATAATTTCTAGGATTATCATTCTCTACAAAAGATTTTATGTGATCTACATATGCTATGAATTTTCCTAAGAATATCATTATAAAACAACATGCAATGTGGATACAAGATTTGAGAAATTATTTTCAAATAAGAAATGTCTTTGAAATTCTAATGATGCCATATGCAAGAGTAGTATGAATGAAAAGAAGCAATGTGAAGTGAAAGAAACCATTATCCAACACATGATTTTGATAAATCCAGCTGAGAAGCAATGAAATCATATGTGAAATAGCAAACCAATCATATTAAGTGAATTCCATTATGAACAATGCAAGACACCTAAATTAAATATATAAAAAAAAAATCAAAATTAATGCAATGTAAGAAGCATCAGATTCACAAAAATGTAAAGTGGTGAAATAGGATTCACTAGTTTTTGTATGCAAACTAAGAATCTTAAGCCTATTCCACTCTTACATTGGAATAAAGATGATCCACTATGATCAAGATGATTCAAGAACAAAGTGGATGCAATGATCCTTCACTATGATTTGAAAGTGGCTATGCAAATAATAGATTAGGATGAGGAATTGACCATTTTTTGTGTGTAGTAGTCATATAACCTGATTCTGGTAAAGTATGTAGTAATATAGGTTGATAATAACCTACCAAAAAAAATTGAGGCAAAAATGCATAGATTCAGTCGCCTAGCTCAGCCCGCTCCCAAGACTCAATCACCCAGCTCGGCTCGCTCCCATCAATTTTGGCTTTGATGAATTGTAGACTATAGATATTTGTCTAATGATTTTCACCTCTTTCCATAGCTTCTCCACCTATTACTACATACAGAAAAGAGAGGAAATTATTGGGGAGAAAGGGGTTTGCCTAAGTTAAACCTTGGTTTAGGAATTAACCATGAAATAAAATTGAAAGAAAGGCATGTCATTGGGTAGCAAAGGTTAGATCTATAAATGGAAGTGTCTTATACCTTGATGATGCAAACTCTTCTTTGAATATGACCATGAATGTTGATGCAATAGCATAACTCCACGCAAAAGACCTAAAAGGACATCACAAAAGACATGTTTGTATGAAGGTTGTTGAAGGTGCCACAACAAAGAATATGGTGGGATGAAATGCCTTGAATGTTGAATACTTGAATGCCTTATCCTTTGTATATTTGTGTTCTTTTGTGTTACCTAAAATGAGGTAGGATGCCTGGCATATATACCTCTTCTAAGCATTTTAGGGTGCAAAACATAGATTAGGCTGACATGGGAAAAGATTTTCCAAAATCCACTTGACCGTTATGTGATTTAAATTTGGGGATAAAATAAGGGGAGCAAGGTGCTCTAGGTTCCATGCACTCTCCAAAGCAAGCTCAAATTGAGAATTGAGGTCCTAAATGAGGATGGGATGCTAGAATTATATGTTTAATTGGGTTGTGATGAGATAAACCAGAATGCAGAAGGCCATACATACTAAAATAGGGCCTAATTGAGCAATAAATTGCATAGGGATGTACTTTATGATAGTACAAGTAATAAGGGTTTATGGTTCATCAGTTGGACCACATATGCTCACCAAGTCTATTCCTGACATAATTGCATTCCTTGAGATCATCTAGCAAATGAATAAGGCTAACAAGATGCATTTGAGGGTATTGAAGAATGGATCATTCCTACTAACAACTTTAATTTTTTTAGATTTCCAAGTGCTAGCTAATGAGGCCCTTGAATTCATATTGAGTTAGTTAGTATCCTATAGAATGGAAGAGGATAAGTATAGGCCTTTTGATGCAAAAGGTTTTATGAGAGAGGCTAAAGACTCATATAAAATGGTAGCTTACTTCCATCAATATGAAAAGGCAAAGACCATGATTATAAATTTCCCAACCTATGAAGAGGCCTTGAAGAAAAGAGAGGGGTGACTAAAAGTAATGTCTATAGAAGAAGAAAAGAAAAAGAAAAATTCATGATTACTAGGGGTCTTGGGAGGATCTCAAGGATCCTCATTTCAGGGTGAAGATGACATTTAGTGCCTAGAAGCATGACTTGGATAAGATCAAACTCCCAAGCCTTGTTCCAAGAATTTATGCTACAACCCCTACCCACCATTTTCTCACATGTATGCATCATTAAAACCATAAACATATTTAATTTCTCCTTTTCTAGAGAGACCAAGGCTTATAGCACATATTTACATATTATCTTCTAGAAAGGATCCCATAGTTGAGTTTCCATATAAGGATTTGATGCTGGCCCAAGTGGCCAAGAGGAAGAAAAGAGTGATTTTGACACTCAAACAAAATTTTAAATGAAGCTTCCCCTTGCTAATAGAATATTGGTCACATATAGATAGGGAGGGGATACTATTGACCAAGTAAAAAATGAGAACATGAAGGTCATATTTGAGGAGGTAGGGAAGAGAACCATGGAGGAAATGACAAATATTACTCCTAAAAGGGGTAGATGGATTGTGAGGAATAGTGGCTTTTTGTTGCTTGAAGGATGGGATTCCTCCACCATTACTTTTGATTCCCTAAGATAATAAGAAGGTATAGAGGCCACAACTGATGAAGAAATGGAAAGGATTTGTACTTTTGTTTAGGGTTTGACTAAAGACATGAAATCTTGGCCATTTGATCTATTTTCCATTCAACAAATAAGCCTCAATATGAATTTATTGGCAACTTGATTATCAAAAGGTCAAATAATACAATGGTGGTTCAAGCTACTCAATTGACAACACATTTTGGAGTGTTCACTAAGGGACTTGTTAAAAGGCTTGAGGTAGATGTGAGTAAGCTAGCAAATGAAAATTGAATGATGAGAGAGAAACTAAAAGCTCAATCATCATTACTCCCTTCCCCTCAACAAACTACATCTCATAAAGAGATAACACAATTCAGGTAGGAATTAGAGATGTTGAAAATAAGGAATACATTCTCTAAAGGAAAGTGTGAAGAGAGAAGAAGAAATAAAAGAAAATGAAAGGAAAAAGAGAACTGATATGGTTGATACTCTACTTAGGAATAGAATAAGTGCACTCGTTGGACGTGTAGAAAAAGAATGGCAATGCTACAATACCATTAAGGGAATATGAAAAGATTATGCTAGACTTGGAATCCATCTACAATCTATTGAGAAGTAGTTGAGACCAAGAATCGAGGCATTTGATGTCTTATTGGAAAATCTAGAGAATGAGAATATTGCATATCAAATTATGTGCTATATGCATCATAGGTACAAGAAGCTAGGACAATTGATCAATGTGCATGGAACCTACAATCAAATGATTATAAAAAGTTCTAAATATTTGAAGAGATGACACTCAACCACATACATGTCTTATACAAAGAATATGGAGGCCTAAAGTGCAACACAACATGGGAGGAAAATTTCTCTAAAATCATCTCCCCAAAGATTGCAAACATTGATGTAAATAAGGAAGTAAATGTTGGAAAGTTGAGCTCCTTAAATAAAATCTCTTAGCTAGAACATGGAATTTTTTTTATCACAACTATGATAAAAAAAAAATTGTACAAACACCTAGCACTTGTCAACTGCATCATCATGGATGATATTTTAGCCTATAGAATAAAAAAAATGCAAGTATTTTTTTAATGTCAACTCAACCACCACAAGGGTCCCACCATGCCACATCTTTAGCTTGCATTCCATTTTTGAAATTAAAGTGAACTGATTGCAAATTTTGATTTGCATTTCAATCGATCATCTTTAGGACCACTTTTCACTTGTCATATAGTCATGGGTTTCTTCGAGTCTTTTGAAATAAAATAAAGTGAAGATTCGTTGATTTGAATTTCAATTTGTCTCTAAGTGAGGCTTCCTTTCCACTTCATTTTTTTGGATTCATGTGCTTCACCATGAAATTACATTAGTTTCATGTTAGCTGCATTCTATCTTTAAGGTGGAGCATCTCCCTCAAATTTTTAGCCCATCACCATCAGTTGTTGTAGCTCTAACATTCTCTTGGTGGGTTGGAAAGGTTTTTTTTCGTCTTGTTGTGCCTCAAAAATGTCTTTGGTATTATTTTGTTGTAAGTTTTTCAAATAAAAATACGACACATGTATATGGCTTGAAGCTTATTGCTCCCTATTTCTATAAAAAGGGAATCTAGAGCCATTGCACAGGGATTCTAGTATTTCAAATTTTGGGAAAGAGTCTCACAAGTCAGGCCTTACATTGTAAGGTGTTCTATCCAGAATCTATAGAAGAAGTGACAGTCCAATAATTACATGTACATATCAATATTTTTATCAGAATGAGCACTATAGTAAAAATTTCAATTGTCTCTAAAATATTATATCCAAACTCCTTTGAAAGTTTAATAGTTTTATTACTTTCATAGACTTATGGAACATATCTTATGTTTTGCACCTTTCCAAGTAAAGATTAAAAGGCTTTAGATAAAATATAAGGATTTGAATTCTATGTTAAGGATCTAAAAGTAGAACTATGATCATAAATTGATCATGGATTTTAATGGTAAGCATTGACATTTGGAACCCTATCTAGTCTAAATCAATTTGTTATGTTGGTATATAATAACTTCTAGAATAGACTCTATAGCCATGGATAGGCATTGATCTGGAATCATTTTCCTTATTAGTAGTGTTGGTATTATGGATGTGTTGCATTATTTTTGTCATTGATGTCAATACTTATCCTTCTGGAGATCTTTGGTTTATTTTGAACCGACACATTGTGTTCACTGGCATGTTTAGTGACTTATGCACAGTCATCGGTATATTGTTCACCGGTAAGTTATATTGTTCACCAGCACTAAGGATGACTTGTTATCATCTGGAGATCACTTGGTTATGTCGAAGACATGGTTTGGACACTTGGTTTTGGTATTTTGGTTATTGGTCTAATTGGGTTGACATATTTGTTGTTACAGGCAAATTGGTCTAGGTTATGGACCAGTATGAATTATCTATTCCAGATCAGCATGACACGTTAAGGAGATGATTTATTATTGTTGTAAACGTATTGAGCCGACATGATGCATCACATCTTGACTTGTTTGTAATTGATTTTATTGTAATATTCTTAGTAAGTCGACCTCCACATTTGGTCCTAGGTTTTGGTATATATGCAAGATCTCATTTGTGAGATGATGTAATAGGATGTAATGGTATATGGTATATGGTATTGTAACATGGTATGTGCAAATATTGAATATCATATGAGTAGACCATAGAGAAGGGTCAAGGAAGGTTTGAAGGTGATTATCAGAGCTTAATCGGTATTGAATCTAGCATTGGAGATGCTACTTCGAGTAGTACATTATCATTGGATTTAACCATCCAATTGTAGTCAGTGTGACTCCTATTTTGTGATTGAGCAGTGAGCTCTAGGAAGTTGGTTTCTACATGTGCAGACCCGATTTGTATACACATACTATCTGCAGTAGTATCATATGATTGTGGGTAAGGTTTCGCACCGTGGTTTTTCCCCTTATAGGGTTTTCATGTACAAATCTTTGTGTTATGTGTTGTGGATGTTATTTCTCTTTCTATATTAATAGACAACAAATTCACCCCCCCCCCCCTCTCAGTTGCCTGCCAGGTCCTAACAATTGGTATCAGAGCTAAGTCCTCTTTTTGCAGAAGTTGAACAGCTTGTGGAGATTCTATGGCAACAAACTTTTTTAGGAAGGACAGTCTGAAACTTGATGGAATTAACTATGGTATATGGAAGATTAGAATGGAGACACATCTGAATTGCATTGGAATAGACATATGAGATGTTACAAAGATTGGCTATGTTGGTCCTACACCGAATCAACCTAATCCACCAACATTGGGTAAAGATCAAGAGAATGATTGCAAAACAAGAGAAGCACTTTTGAGTGCCTTATCAAATCAGAAAATCATGGGATTATCAGACCAATCTATTGCTAAAGCTAATTGGGATAAATTGGAGACATTGAATGAAGGAGATACCATTGTTAAAATTGCAAAACTAGAATGCTTCTGAGTCGGGTATGAAAATTTGAAAATGGAAGAAGATGAAAGAATCTTTTCTTTTATGGAAAGGGTTAATGAAATTGTTTTGGGAATACAATGTTGTGGTGGATCCTTAAGTGAAGATGAAATTGTTTCTAAATTTTCAAGAGCATTTCCATCGGCATACAAAATGAAAGTAACTATTATTAATGAGTTGAGAGCAATGTCTAATACATCAGTATCTAGAGATGCCTTAGTTGGAAAACTTTCAACATTTGAGCTTGAGGAATTTGGTCATGTTGCTACAATTAAGATAGATTTGGCCTTCAAAGCATCATCATTTGACAAATCCAATTGGAAAGCACTTTATGCAAGAGAACTTGAAGATATCAGAAAGGAAAATGAATAACTGGAAGAACTTGAAGCACTATTTGCAAGGAAAATGCCTAAAGGTCCTATTGGAAGTAAGTATAAAGGTAAAGAACCATTTAAATGTTTTAATTGCAATAAAGTTGGTCATATGGCATCTAGATGTCCTGATAGACATGCAAGATTGAGAGAAGAAGCTAAAAGAACATATAAGCTTAATATCAGATATATAGATTTAAGAAGAATAGAGACAAATCATGTTACTATGCTGATGAAGGAGTTACTGATGATTTTGATGAAGAACAGATAGATAATGGATGGGCTTTTGTTGCAATAAAAGAAGATTAACTGGCACCTACTATTCCACTGGTAGAGCGGGCCCTAGCAACTAAAATTAAAGAAAAAGATGAATGGATTATAGATTCCGGATGTTCACATCATATGACTGGTGATAAAAGTAAATTCTTATCTTTTTCAGGAATACAATGGAGGTCTAGTAAGATTTGGGGATTATAAAGCTTGTTTAATCAAAGGAAAAGGCACAATATCTTTTGATGGTAAGCACAATAATGACAATGTTTATTATGTTAAAAGTTTGAAGCATAATCTTTTGAGTGTTGGTCAATTAGTTGAAAAGGGTTTTCAGTTACAGTTCAAGAATGGTAAATGCAAAATCATGAATAGAACTAGTTTGGAGATTGCAACCGGTAATCAGACTAGAGGTAATATCTTTCATTTGAATAACAGTGCAAAGACATGCTTGATTGCACATATTGATGAAAGTTGGTTATGGCATAAGAGACTTTGTCATGTGAATTTTGATTGCATTGTAAAGATCAGTTCAACTAAGGTTGTAAGGGATTTATCTAAGATTGTAAACCTCACAATCCGGTATGTAAGGAATGTCAAATGGGAAAGAAAGTTAGAACAACTTTTAAAAATATTTCTGAGAAATCCAATAATGTTCTTGATTTAATTCATACTGACTTGTGTGGTTCAACAAGAACAAGAAGTCTACAGGGAGATAGATACTTTATGCTAATCATCGATGATTATTCTAGAATGTGTTGGGTTACTTTTCTCAAGGAGAAATCAAAAGCTTTTGGAAAATTCAAATTGTTCAAGGCAATGGTAGAGAATGAAACCGGTAAGAAAATCAAATGTTTGAGATCAGATCAAGGAGGAGAATTTACATCTAAGGAGTTCAATACATTTTTTGAAATGAATGGAATCAGAAGACAACTATCAGCACCCCAGACACCTTAGCAAAATGGAATTGTGGAAAGAAAGAAAAGAACTATTCTGGATGCAACTAGAAGCATGATATTGGAAGAAAATCTACCTCATGTGTACTGGAGAGAAGCAGTGAATACTGTGGTTTACACTTTTAACAGAGTTCACATCAAAGGTGAAATCGGTAAGACCCCTTATGAACTATGGTTTGGTAATACTCCTACTCTTAAATACTTTGGAATATTTGGAAGCAAATGTTATATTAGGAGAGATGAGTATATTGGTAAATTTGATCCTAGAAGTGATGAAGGAATATTTCTTGGTTATTCATCTAAGAGAAAGGCATATAGATGTTTTAATAAAAGGTTGCAGAAGATCATTGAGAGTGCTAATGTGAAGATAGATGAACAATTTAGAGGAAATTCAAGATCTATGAATTCTAAACCAACAGTTGAGATGCTCATAAATGAACCTATACAGAGTGAACTGGTATAGAGTGTGGATCCAGTCACACCAGCATCATCAAAGAATTCCATAGTGACTGAAGAACAATAGCAAGTGAACAAACCTAGGTATGTAAGACTGAATCACTCTAAAAGTCAGATAATTGGGAAAAAGTATCAAGGTGTTATGACAAGAGGGAGGCTGGCAAATGAAGAGGTGTGTTTAATTTCTCAAATTGAACCAGCATCTATTATTGAGGCATGTGAAGATAAACATTAGATAAAAGCTATGGAAGATGAATTAGAACAAATTGAAAAGAATAATACATGGACATTAGTTCCCCAGCCTAAAGACAAAATTGTAATTGGAACTAAATGGGTACTTAGAAATAAACTCAATCAAGATGGTAAGGTAATCAGAAACAAAGCAAGATTAGTGTGTAAAGAATATTCACCAAAAGAGGGAGTTGATTATAATGAAACCTTTGCACCGATAGCTAGAATTGAGGCAGTCAAATTATTTCTTTCATTTGCAACTCACAAGAACTATAAAGTATATTAGATGGATGTAAAATGTGCATTTTTGAATGGTGATCTTGAAGAGGAAGTTTACATTGAACAACCTGATGGATTTTCATTGACAAATAATGAAGATATGGTTTGCAGATTAAGGAAAGCTTTGTATGGATTGAAGCAAGCTCTTAGAGCTTGGTATGCTAGATTGAACAAATATCTTTTGAAGCTTGGTTACACTAAAGGTAATGCTGAAAGCAACTTATATTTCAAAGTGACTAATGATGACATCTTGGTTATTGAAGTTTTTGTTGATGATATCATTTTTGGAGGAGAAGATGGATTGTGTAAAGACTTTGCTAATAAGATGCAGGAAGAATTTGAAATGTGATTGGGGAGATAAAATTCTTTTTAGGATTGCAGATTTCACAAACTGATAAAGGTATAATCATATGTCAAACAAAATACTTGAAGGAACTATTGAAGAAATTTGGTATGGAAAATTCCAAACCGGTAAGTACTCCTATGACCACAACTAATAAATTGACACTGAAGGATGATTCTGCTCCTATTAATCTGAAAAGATACAAATCTATGATTGGATGTTTACTGTATTTGACACAAACAAGATCTAAAATAATGAATGCAGTATGTATTGTTTCAAGATTTCAGAGTAATCCTAAAGAAAATCATGAATCGGCAGTGAAAAGGATCTCTCGATATCTACAAGGCACAACAAATCTTGGTTTATGGTATCCTAAAGATGAAAAATTTGATTTATGTGCATACACTGATGCAAATTGGGCAGGAGATGTAGATGATAGAAAGAACACCACCGACAGAGCATTCTTTCTTGGTAGTAGATTGATTTCATGGTTGAGCAAGAAACAAAGTTGTACATCATTATCAATAGCAGAATCAGAATATGTTACAGCAGCAACTAATTGTACTCAGTTATTATGGATTAAGCAAATGTTGAAAGACATAAAGGTAAAATGCAAAGAACCTATAATCATTTATTGTGATAATTCAGCAACAATTGATATATAAAAGAATCTGGTATTTCACTCTAAGACTAAAAATGTTTCTATCAAATATAACTTTTTGAAACAGAGTGTTGAAGCAAAAGAAGTGAGATTGGTTTATGTGAATACTAAAGAGCAGATTGCAAATATCTTTACTAAGCCTTTGCCTAAGGAAACTTTTGAATATCTCAGAGAGCATCTTGGGGTAATACCCTCACTGATAGAGACTTAGACAGTTGATGATTGGCATCAAACTGGCAGAATTAACAAAGAAACCTTTTTCTAGCTTTGATGGAGGAGAGCTACTTCTCAGGGGAGTAAATGGTTATTGTAATTGGTTATACGAGTTGGTTGTATGTTTTGGTATTTGTATTGCTTTGGCATTTGATGTCAAAGGGGGAGATATATCTATGGAAAAACATTAACATTATCCTTTGGGGAGAGATTATTCATTGGGGGAGAGATATATACTCTCTGCATTTGTATTTTGATTTCTAGAATTGATCTATTTTGGAGATTGTTGGTTTTTGGTTTTTGGTTTTGGCATTCTGTTTTGGCACTTAGATGTTTTTCCATCTTGTGTTGCCATCAATGCCAAAGGGGGAGATTGTTGGTATTATGGATGTGTTGCATTAGTTTTTTCATTGATATCAACACTTATCCTTCTGGAGATCTTTGGTTATGTTGAACCGGCACATTGTGTTCACCGACATGTTTAGTGACTTATGCACAGTCACCGATATATTGTTCACCAGTACTAAGGATGAATTTTTATCATCTGGAGATCACTTGGTTATGTCAAATACATGGTTTGGACACTTGGTTTTGGTATTTTGGTTATTGGTCTAATTGGGTTGACATATTTGTTGTTACCAACAAATTGGTCTAGGTTATGGACCGATATGCATTATCTATTCCAGATCAGCACGACACGTTAAGGAGACGATTTATTGTTGTAAATGCATTGAGCCAACATGATGCATCGCATATTGACTTGTTTGTAATTGATTTTATTGTAATATTCTTAGTAAGCCGACCTCCACATTTGGTCCTAGGTTTTGGTATATATACAAGATCTCATTTGTGAGATGATGTAATAGGATGTAACGATATATGGTATATTGTATTGTTACATGGTATGTGCGAATATTGAAGATCATATGAGCAGACCATAGAGAAGGGTCAAGGAAGCTTTGAAGGTGCTTATCAGAGCTTAACTGGTACTGAATCAAACAATGGAGATGCTACTTTGAGCAGTACATTATCATTGGATTTAACCATCCAATTGTAGTCAGTGTGGCTCTTATTTTGTGATTGAACAGTAAGATCTAGGCAATTGGTCTTTCTGCATGTGCAGACCCCATTTGTATACACATACTATTTGCAGTAGTATTATCTGATTGTGGGTAAGGTTTGCCACTATGGTTTTTCCCCTTACACGGTTTCCACATACAAATCTTTGTGTTATGTGTTGTGGATGTTGTTTCTCTTTCTATTTTATGCATTGAGTTTCACCGGTATTAATATTAACTATTAATCTGTCAACCGGCATTAAGTTTTGTTTACCGGTATTATGCATCAAGTTTGAACAAGATTTCAACCTTTTTGTTTAATCATGTTCATTGGCCACTAGTCTGAGATCCCCGAGCATAAGAAATTGACAAATGGTTAGAGAATTTTAGGTAATCAATTGGAATAATCAACATACCCTAAACCATATCTAGATCATCCCTAGGTCCTAAAGCCTAAACACTATACCCTCAACTCTATAGACTATAGCCTATACCCTCAACCCTTTAAACCCTCTACCCTAGGCCCTAAAACCTATATGCTAAATTGTCAACCCTATACCCTATACACTCAACCCTATACTCTATACCCTCAAATATAACCCTACTCCCCCAACCTTAAACTTCATCCCTCAACCCTAGGCCCTAAAGCCTATACTCTAAACCCTCAACGCAAGGGTCTATATCCTATATGCTAAACCCTCAGCCCTAAACCATATGCAATGCCTCCCATGCTTGAATTTCATCATTTGCTTATTTTGATCCAAAACTGACTCTTTATATGTTTTAGCATGATTTTGGGTATATCATTCTTTTGTATTGGCACCTCTGAGGTGTATCCTTCTTATAGTTTATTCTTTTGTTCATATGATATCATCGTGGATGTGGATAGTAAGTTATACTAGCAGTTCTATGATGATCATATATGCATGATGACTCTATAATGATGTGACATGATGTTATATGATGATGTATAGATATATTATGAGGATATTTTGGTTATACAGATATTATGTGATTACTTGATGGTATCTTGTTGATGTTATGTTGATTCAGTGAGATATGATGCTACTGACCATGATTATTATTGTGACCTCAATTGGGGAATGTCTATTTATTATTTCAATTACATTGTATTATATGTATATGTATGCATAGGTGTTTGCATATTTTAATTGACATAGGTACTAGACATCGACTCCACCTGGCTTCACAAGTTTGAGTGTGCCTATATCCCTGACAGTGGTTACAATAGATTAAAAAAATTGGCTAAAAATGCCACTTAACCCAACCATCATTCCTACTTTGGATGATTTTTCTCAGATTTCATATGATTACACCTCCAGTTACCAGTTTGGTAATGTCTAGTTACCCTTATGCATCATTGTGAAAGACCAATAAATATTGTTTGCGCATTTCGAATAAGTCGTTAATTATCACTATTATCATATGCATATTAAATGATATAGGTATTTTAATATTTGAGTGTGAGCTGTGTGTTTTTTGTATTTAATTTAATGGGATTTAAATGCATTTTTCTTTTGGGAGTTTATTAGACTTTATAATTTTAATCTAATTTCTATTATTTTGTATTTTTACTCCAAAAAGTTTTTTATATTGAAAAATAGAGTTTATTTTTGAACTCTTGATTATTTTACTCTCTTTCTCTTTCCAAAATCCCTCTTGGTATAATTTGAATGATTCATTGGGGAAGATCAAATTCTTGGAAAATTGTGAAAAATTTAGTTTGGATTATGCTTTTGTGCCCTTTAGATTTTGTGTGCCCTCATGGAGTGTTTTCTCTTCATTTTCATTTTGAAATTCCTCCAATTTGAAGGTGGGTTGAATTAATTATCCCTTAAATCCTAATCATATTGTTTGATTATTGTTGTAGGTAGTTTGGAAATAAATTTAGATCCCTTCTGCGTTTGGAACTTTGCATTTTAATTAAGTTTTGAATTTGTTGTTTCAATTTTTGAAAAACCATGATTAAAAAAAACAAAAACTCTACCCAAAATTTTGTGAGTGCCCAAAATGTTAATATGAGTTGATAATTGTGATGTTGTTCACCCATAGGTCAATGGATTTTGATAGAATTTCAATTGGCCATGTTTAAAAATTTGAGTTCTTGGAGGTCCATCAATGGTGGAAGACCTACAAGACTAGTTATTGGACTTTTAGACTTTTCCGAAAAAATGAGAATTTGATGTTAAATTTGTGTTATTATTATGTAGAGTTCTTGCTTTAATGAATGGGGTCCATTATCATGCCATTGAGACAGCTTTAGTAATTGACTTGTGTTTGAAAATGCATTATTTTATGAGATATTGGTGTTAAATCTTTGGATTTTGGAATTGATATGCATTTTTCCTCATTGTGAAATGAGATGAGATTGGTTGTGAGTAGTTAGAGTCAATAAAAAGAGTGGCTCTCAATGGGGGTTGGGGCCCAAAGTGGATGCCAAGGTAACTCGTTGAGAGTTGAGTTAATAAGTGAAAATAAGAATAAAACAATGGGCAAGCACACTAAAAAAATAATATGGATGCCCCTTGCATGTCGAGAGTGCTTGTAATGGCTACAAGCATATTGGAAAAGGATTGGTCATCTATGGGGCATTGATCTTATAGGATTGAGTCTCCTTGTCTTCACGAAGGGACTATTTGGTTTTGCATGGACCATCTCTTTGAGCTATACGATGACACTCTTTTTTATTGGTCTCTAGTATCCAACCCCATGTAGATTGAGTAAACATGGTAGATTCATAACCTGGTATCATTCTTATCCTTGATTATGAATTGCATTATAATTGTATGCCAAGATATGTCACGTATGCTCCATGTATGAGGTGAGTGTAAGCCATTGTGTAATAGTTTGCATGGTTTGAGTGTATGAGCCTTGTGAGTATCTCCACAAGCATGGTGGGGTGAACCTAGAGGTACCACATGGTTGGGTGGTGTGGAAAACCACCGTTGGGGATTGGTGAACTTGTTTGTGAGCACCTTGGAGGACTCTTTCACCTTCCTCAACATTTGGGTTTCTTGAAATTATCTCCATTATAAATGTAATATGAATGTAATTTGATACAAGATTTGTAATAATTGTTCTATTGTATATTGAGAACACTCAAGTAGAGATTGATGTAATTGAAATATATAGATATAAACTAGTGTAGTACTTGTGGACCAGTGTTGGGACTAGCCACCTCTCATGAGTATGCATACTTTGCATGTTGATTTTTTTTTTCGTTGTAGTGTAAATGGATAATGCAATTATGTTTAAATGTTCTGGTTTTGAGTGTTTCTTGTTGCGATGACAGTAGTTTTATAACCCCTAGTAGGGAGTAGATTCATGCTTTAGCCTTGGGATCTGTTCGCTGAAGTCCCAACCAATCTACTTAGTTTTGTCGACGAAAATCTTAGATCAATGTTTGTGGCTGCCCTTCGATGCATGCGCTGATCGACATCTTTGCTTATGGATCAACATCTTCGCCTCTCTGGTTTGAGATATTTTAGCCACCAATTTAGGCCTAACTATAGTTCGACGTATCTGTCTGTAGTTCGACATCTCTACCTCTCTAGATCTATGTTTGCACCTGTAGAATGCTGCTCATTGGCGTCCCCACCTAACTTGGCAATGTGTTTGTATGGTTGGCATGTTCAGACGCAGGGTGGTTGATCATTGGTCTTAAGGGATATATCAATGGAGTATGGTCATGTTTTGCTTACGGATTGTGATGGATTGTTCATACGTATGTCATAGGAACATTTCAATTGGTGCTTTAAAATGTATAAAATTAGTATTGCTTGAGTACATGATGTTGAGTATCTCCTATTCAATTATGAGGTCATGAACCTTATTTAGATACCTTATGAAAGTAACAACGTTAGGAAACCTTAGAGGAGATTGTTAGAGTTGTAGAGTAATCTTTCGCTTTGTTTGGTTGTTAGTGTGTCAGTAACTTAATCTTGAGGTATGAGCATGGTTCTTGCTATTGATAAGTATGTTCAAACTTATTATCTTAAAAAAATAAATTTCCATGTATTTCTTGTGTATTTTGCTCATATCCTCTTGGGTTCCTTGGTGGGGTGTTACACCCTATCTCTTAACCCTATACCTTAAATCTTATACACTAAACCCTCAACCCTATGCACTTAATCCTATACCCTATACCATCAACTCTGAACCCTATGTACCCTTAACCTTAAACTCTATTTCTCAACCCTGGGTCGTAAAGCCTATATGTTAAACTCTCAACCATACACTAAACCCTACACCCTATACCCTTGATGGAGTGAATGCATGAGGGGGACAAAAAAATCAGAGATAGATAGAGGAAGTGAGAGAAAATTCATTTTTATTCAAATGAATGTAAGCACATTATAATGCACTCACATTTCTATAAGCTCAGGTTATGAGCACATTCCCACAAACGTAAGCATGTTATAATGCATTTGCATTATTATATTCTTTTACAAACTCCAAATCTTAGCTTTGGATTTTCCTTGGGTATCCAACTTGAAGGCTTAGTCTGAATTTTCAACAACCGGGGATTTTTTTGATAAATTTTTAAAAATTATACAATGTCGAGTGTGTAGTTTATCAAGTTTGCACATCTTCCTATGCAAATTAAAAAAATATTAAGTGATTTCTAACCATGTTTTTTTTTCTGCATATTTTGAGTATATTAAGGTCTCCATCTTTAATTTCTTTTATTAGTGTATGTTTTTTCTTTTGTCAAAAACCAAGTATTATATTTTTTTTTTTTTTAAACTTTTTATTAAACTTCGAATAAATTTTATTTTTAGAAACTAATTTTTTTTTGTATATAATTAAAAAAAATTGATTAGTTTTAATTGAATTTTTTATTGTACACTTTGAAAATTAGTAAAAGCTCATATATTAATTAAAAATTAGCCAAAAAAAAAATGGGCACAAACTAAATGGTGTTAGCTATTTTTTAGTGAAATAATTTTTAAAATACTAAACAAAGTTCATTTTAGAGGGGCCACACTAGAAAATTAGCAAAAAAAATGGACATAAACTAAATGGTGTTAGCTATATTTCACAAAAAAAAATTTAAAATACTAAAAAAGGTTCATTTTACAGAGGCCACACCAGATACTATGTTGTGTTTTTATTTTAAAAATAGGACCACTTTGTGTTACCCCTCCTTTTTAACCTCTTAATCTCCACCAATTAAAAAAAATAGTAGTTTGGAAAATACATATAGAGCACTATAACTCTTACTCTTATTGTATCTTCAAAGTTTGAGTGTAAATATCTTCAATTTCTCATCCAACATTAGAATTCATGATTTTAGGAGAGAAAAGTCGACAAAAAGAAAGAAAAATAAAGTGGCAGCTTAAGACCACTTTTTGGTCCCCCATCTTTGTGTAGTTACCCAAGGGTTAATGTGATGGAAAATCATTCTGCTTCAAAAGCATAGTAGTATGTGCTTGCATCATGTTGCTGAATAAATAACTAAAAAACATAAAATATTTGAAGATGCATATTGGTTCTTGAAGATATTTTTGAGATGTTCTTTTCCCTTTCAACATCCTAGACAATTCAAAATTTGACACTAATGAACATCCAACAAGATGATGTTGAGCACACATCTGTCTAACAAATTGTATTCCCAACAAACTTTTTGGGTTTCTCGTAATCATGCACCTTCTGTCCCTAAAAATAATTCCAACAAATAAAAATAATAATTTTCATAATTCAAACCCCTTCAATACATCTTTACCAACTTTCTAATCTATCTCTTTTAGGAGCACATTAACCATGTCTATTTCTAGATATATCATTGTTATGATTATCTTCATGTGACCAGACAATCACCAACATCCCAAAGAATCACCAATATTTCTTTGAATTAGAAGAAAGAAGGCAACCAAAATCAAGCAGAGAAGGCTTATAGCCTTATTCAAATTAAAGAAGAGAAGAGAAGAGATTTAAGCTTTTTGAAAAAGGATTAAACCTTGGGAACAAAGGTTTCGAATAGTGCACAATCCCTAAATCATGATACAAAGTTTCATGTTCCTATGTTCCCATCTACAAAGAGTCTCATAGATAACCATGTTTTTTAAAATATCCATGTTTTTTTTTAGTCAAGGAGAGAAGGCTAGAGCATGCTAAATTTTCTTTTCACCTTAGTTGCCTTATAATGTTCTGCCTCTACTACAACCTCTTTTTAAGTTTCAATATAGGTGTCTTTTTCCCAAATTTCCACCTTACATGCATTAGAATTTATCATTGCACCTCTACAGATCCTGATATCCTCCTTGCATGCCTTTCTTTGCAAAAACCTAGGATATGCATTTCTGTAAAAACCTAGGATAACCATCACCTTTTTTTTTCTTCCTTTTCTCTTTTTTTTTTCTTTCTTGGTAAAAAAGGTATAACCACTTTTTTATGTTTCCTACCTTCAGTAGAGGATCATATAGGTGGGTGTGATGAGATCCACTTTCCCATCATCACAAATACATGTCTTAAATATCCCTATATCTTCTTTCATTTTACTATAAACACCCACATTATCTATTCGCATAAGTGTGATGGGATGCACTTTCCCATCATCCTAAATAATCGCCTTATTATCACTATATCCTCCTTCATAGTGCAATAAACACCCACAACATCTATTTCTTTCAATATCACCTATGCTTGCTTTCTTTAATTGCTTGCACTAGTTATAAGGACGCTTTGTAAAACCACAGTAACCAATTCACTTTCCAAAACATAGTAAGGTTCCACTCCCACGTTAAATGAACTATAACATTAAAACAATCACATAACTAGATAATGTTGAATATTTTTTATCATTGTTGCTGCTAGGATATGTTGTTGTCATTGATGTCAACATATTCTTATTATTTTCTTTGGTGATTGTTGATTGGGAAGATTTTCTGATCCAGTTTGTAGTGTTGGTTTGTTGATCATTGTTTTGTAGAGTTAGATATATCCTCCGGTATATTCCGGTGTGATCAGATCATGTGCTAAGTTTTTGGGATATTGTTTGGGATGGTCTTGTGTATCACTTTCAGATGTTGACCGATGAAGATTTAAAAAGTGGTGGTGGTGCAATTGTATTGTTCCGGATGATTCTAGCATGCTTGTTGGTGTTTCTTAGTCATGTCCTAATTGTTTTGGCGATCCACATTGATCATTGTGCGATTTTTTTGTGGTTTCTATCAACCAGTGATGATTTGTCTGTGATGCGATTTTCTGGTGATGTAGCATGTTGCGATTGATCTTGGCGTGATTTTTGATGGAGTTGTGTGTTTGGAAACACCCACAACATCTATTTTTTTCAATATCGCCTATGCTTGCTTTCTTTAATTGCTTGCACTAGTTATAAGGACGCTTTGTAAAACCACAGTAACCAATTCACTTTCCAAAACATAGTAAGGTTCCACTCCCATGTTAAATGAACTATAACATTAAAGCAATCACATAACTAAATAATGTTGAATATTTTTGGTCATTGTTGTTGATAGGATATGTTGTTGTCATTGATGTCAACATATTCTTATTATTTGCTTCGGTGATTGTTGATTGGGAAGATTTTCTAATCCGGTTTATAGTGTTGGTTTGTTGATCATTGTTTTGTAGAGTCCAGTATATCTTTCAGTATATTCTGGTGTGATCAGATCGTGTGCTGAGTTTTTAGGATATTGTTTGGGATGGTCTTGTGTATCGCTTTCAGACGTTGACCGATGAAGATTTGAAAAGTGGTGGTGGTGCAATTGTTCTGGATGATTCTAGCATGCTTCTTGTTGTTTCTTAGTCATGTCCTAATTGTTTTGGCGATCCGCATTGATCGTTGTGCGAGTTTTTTGTGGTTTCTATCAATCAGTGATGATTTGCCTGTGATGCGATTTTCTGGTGATGTAGCATGTTGCGGTTGATCTTGGCGTGATTTTCGATGTTTTGTAATTGAGGGTTGAGGGGTGGTAACCGACCTTGTTGTCAAGGTTGATGATTTGTATATATAAGTTATATAGTCATGTAGTTTGGGTGTCGTTTGCATAATCAGAAAGGTTTGTGTGCGAACAATTTATCCTTCAATGTTGAGTTTGAGGTGAAATTGGTGTTGTAGGGCAGACATTAACTATAATCAGACATTTGGAGATGCTATTTTTTTAGTTCACTTCTTCTAGATTGTAGAATCTTATTGTAAGTCAGTGAGACTTCCCTCATTCCTTGAGGGTTGTAGCCTTCCGAGCCACCATTATATTTGAACAGTAAGTTAACTCTATACAGTGTGCCTGAATGCATGTGCATTCTCCATTATAACATTTTCACATACTACAGTGGATAGGTTTCCACCGTGGTTTTTTCCTAAACTGGGTTCTTGGTGTTGTGTGCTGCAATTTATTGGATCTATTTTTGGTGGTTAAGTTTATGTATTTAGTGAAAACTGATTCCCTCCGCTCTTGTTTTTCCTTCTGTCTTTCCTTCTTAATTGCTTCCGCTCTTGTTTTTCCTTCTGTCTTTCCTTCTTAATTGCTGCTAACAAATAAGATCGATCATCTAAACTCAATAAAGATGGCTGATATCAAAGTCATCCAAAAATCAAACCCCAACTTCTTGATGATTTGAAAACCCGATACTATACTAATTATAGTGAATACAAATTATCTCATAAGATTTAAAAAGCATAGTCACAAAGGTCTCATTCCTCCATAAAATCAGTTCATAAACTTACCCCACATATGTTAAAGAAAAACCAATATATCATAAAAGATGGTCATCTATATTTTTAAATATAAATATTATTAGAAAGGATATTTCCTTACAACGTTATTAAAACATCAATATACAAAACATTTCAACTAGTACAGGTAAAATAGATGAGTAGTATAACCCAGCCAAAGAAAGTACAATTGATTTTTATTTAAAATTAAGAAAAACAAATTTATTACATTTCAATTTCAAAGGATTATACTCTTTTGCTTCAGAAGTTCTTACAGTATATGGGAGCCAAAACTCACCGATAAATTAATTCATTTTTCCTTATTGTAATCCCTCCTTTTTATTGGATTGAAGCGAATAAGATTACAAATAAACAGCTTTAGATGTACAGTCAAACAGACAAGAACACTCACTGCTTAACAGTATTGACAGTGATTTAGTAAAATCACTGCCTGGACAGTATTCCTGTCTAGGATTTGGGAGAGATATAAAGTAATTTACAAGGCTTTAAAACATAATACTTAATGGGTTTGCTGTTAAAACTTACATGTTTAGATTACAGTGTTTCAAAGAGGCCATGTTATGTTAAATAAAATAGTTAATGAGAATGCAGAAATATGCATCCTGGAAACATGCGCCTAAGCTTTCCTTTCCCTCTACTTTGATTTTGGTTCTTCTCCTTGGCCCTTTCTTCTTCCATGTTGTTGTGCTTTGGAAAATCATCATCCTTATTCATAGGATGATTATTATTATCCTGCAAACCAATAAGCTTGTGATATTGTAAGTTTTGTAATAGTCTATTTACCATTAATTTCCACAACATGATAAATGAATCAGAAAACTAACTAAAATAACATAATTGAGATTGAAGTTTTATAGGAGAGCACAAAATTGCATACACTATTGCCCTTCAAATCAATGTGAGTGAATAACCAATGAATAAATGATGGAGCTAGTGTATATCAATTTGGGCACATAAAATTAGGTTTATAAAGTTTCCTATCATTTTTAGGTCACAACCTAATTAATGCCAACTTCAAAATTGATGTATGTACAAGGTTCCAATGAGTACATTTACAATTCTGTACTTTTAGAAAGGTAATAGTAAGAATGAAACCAAATCTAATGGTAGTCATGTGAGTGAATAACCAATGAATACAGGATGGAGCTAGTGTATATCAATTTGGGCACATAAAATTAGGTTTATAAAGTTTCCTATCATTTGTCACAACCTAATTAATGCCAACTTTAAAGTTCAAGTATGTACAAGGTTCCAATGAATACATTTACAATTATGTTATTCAATTTTGATCTCTGCAAAACCTTCTCAACCTTCCAAATTTCAAAATTCTGTACTTTTAGAAAGGTAATAATTAGAATGAAACCAATTCTAATGGTAGTCATGTGGTTACCAGTTTTAACGCTCTTTCTTTTAAGAGTTAGACTGCTTGAGTGAACCTCTAGATCCAACGCATCAAAGTCTAATGATGCTGATTCAATCGTGCTCTTCAAATAGGTTACTTGATTTTACTTTGACATGCAAATCAAAGTGAGGATAAACTATAATGATCAAAATAACATACTTCACACTTTCCTCTTTGTTTTGGGCTTACTTTGAATCATGATTTATGTTGAAAGTTGGCACATAACCCAAACTTTACTTTCCTTCTATTCATTCCTCACCTATCATCAAATAAGCATTATATGCAAGAACCTCTAAATTTTAGTGAAAACTAAAACTTAAGACCAACCTCTTAACTCTTGCAACTAGTCATTATAGGTTGATTTAAAGGAAAGAACATTTAACTTACCACCTTTAGAGTTCTATTTAGAGACACCCTAGTTAATTTTTGGGTCATATAAAAAAACCTTCAATCAAAGCATTCATTACTATATATTGTGCTTTGTATTCTGGTCTAGGGCATCTCCCACTTGCTTTCCAGTTGTATTTGTAGAGTCAATATCCAAGGGGTTTAACAAGAGAAGATATAATTCCTTGCAGATAGAAAAAAGGTAAGTTGAAGGTAATGATCAGTAAGTCCACCTCCCTTAGTGATACCCACTTTGCAGCACCAAGTAAAGATTCATTACCACCAATTGTTCGACTCCAACTAAAGATTCTTTTGCCCATGTCTTTGCAGAAAAAATTCCCTAATTAAGGCACTTGTGGAGCTATGTATGATTGGTAAGGCAGAGAACTAGATTTGTAGGGCTTATATCCTTTCTAAAATCACTGTGAAAAAAGCTCAAAATATGGCAGAGAATATAAATGTTTAGCTACAATATTAGATTTTCATTTCACTAATATAATAATTTTATTATAATTTTTTTTTAAAATCCTATAAAGTAATCTCAAAAACAGTAGACATAGAAAGCTTTGACTAGACTATGAGGTTGGAACTAAACCCTGCATAATTGAGGTGCAATAAATTCAATTAATAATTGTTTTCATAATCCAGATAAATGCTGGATAGCCAGGGGCAAATGAAATCCCTAAAGCTAATATTTAAGGAGGAATCAACCGGGGCCAAAGACAAAAGTTTGACTAAAATTTGAGGTTGAAATAAATTGCAAAACATCCAAGCAAAATAACGTGGTTAGGATTAAAACAGGTTTGGCCAAAATAATGGTTGGAATAAAATCCCAACGATTGTCGGGTCAAAAAAAAATAGACAGGTTTGGCAAAAGTATGTTGAGGTTTCCTAGATAGGCAGCTCTGCTTAACTGAAAGTGATTCTTCAATTTTAAGTCGTCAAGAACTAGTTTAAAGAATGATAAATATTTGTCCTACGATGTTTTATCATGATTCAACTCGTCTGAAGAATGATAAATATTTGTCCTGCGATGTTTCATAATGGTCGACTATTTTGTTTGTGAATTTCTATGTGGACATGAACAAGAGAATTTTAAGTGGACAAGGACTAGTTTAGAGAATGATAGATATTCATCCTATGATTTTTATCACGATTCAATTTTTCAACCATCTAGTTTTTAGTTAAGCTCATTTTCATAGTGGTTGAAAGGTCAGTCATCCTAGTACTACTCCAAATCAAGTCCTCCCACCCTCCCTCCCACCTGGTCTAACTAGCCCCACTATTCCAATCAGAACTTGCTACCCATATACTAACCCATTTACAAAACCTTGGGTTGATATGAAAGTTGACTGGAATATTCATATTCATGAAATAATGAGTTTGTGTGAACATAATCATGACATATGGGTCAATAAATTTCACTCAGAAATAAGTAGTTGAATCTTGATAATGAATGGAACATTATAATTTGATATCTGAAAAATGACACTATTTGTTATCGTATGAGTCAAAAGGGCTCTATAATGAAAAGTTTATAATAGACTACTTGCTGAGTTTATATAGAAGTACTGATGTACTAAGCGAACCACTCATATTTATGAAAGATAGATTCATGTGAATGAGTAAAAACTGTGTGGTTGAATCCCAAGTCCTAGTACTCATCCACTTACAAAAAGAAAGGACAATTTGGCATGCTAATTAGGCAGGGAGCACCTACAAAATCGTTCAACTCATTCTATATATTTATTACTAACTGATGTTGTGATCTTGTAACTCTTTCTTATCTTTGGTTCGAATTAATGAAATTTAAATTTAGATCTCGTATGAATGTTAAATGGGCCATCCATGCTCATGATTAAGAGAGTTTGTGTGTAAACTAATAATAATGACATATGGGTCAATAAATTTATTTTGAGTAGCTGGATCTTGATAATTGATAAAACATCATAATTTGATATCTGAAAAATGACTACTTGTTATGGTATGAGTTAAAAGGGCTCTATGATGAATAAGTTTATAATAGACAACACTTGGTAAGGTTAAGAAGGGGTAGCTAGTTAAGGGGGAGAAACTCTGTAGTTAAATAGGCTTGAGTTGGACTAGTATTATAATAAGTGACCTCCCAAAAAAGTTTATTTATGAAATTATGAATGAGATGGCTTCGTGTAATGAGTAAAAAACTATTATCCAATTACAGAAGAAAGGACAATTTGGCATGCTGATTAAGCAGAGAGAACCTACAATATTGATTATATATAACTCTTAGCAGAACTCGTTCTACATACGTATAAATAACTGATGTACTGTGATCTTGTAACTCTTTCTTATCTTTGGTTCAATTTAATGAAAAATAGATTTAGATAAAAAAGAACTGGTTCTCCTTATCCTTTGCAAGTACGTAGATTTGATAAAGGTTGTACATGAATGGATTGTAAGAGATTTATGCAGTTCAATCCAGGTGCAAGCTAATCCTACTGCTATACAATCCAACTTATAATATGGGCATGGAACTAGACAAACAACAATGCTCACTCACCTTGTTAATATCCTCTGCCTGTGAAATTATCCGCCTTGAAGCATCTTCATGGAGACCTTTCTGCCTACTTTCAGAAGGTATAACTCCAACTTTCTGCTTCTCATCTTCAAGCACAATTTCGCATCCATTTGACCCATTCAAATGCAAATTATGCATCTGTGCTTCTGTTCCATTGCTCTTAATCGCCTGGTCACAAGAGTTCCTTCGCTCCAACTCCTCTCTAATCTGCACAAAAACAAAATTGAACAGCTCATCACAATTGTAAATTGTTCATAAAAATTTATGAGCTGAGTGCAGATAATATACATACCCTTTTGACCCTATCCTCAAGTACGGCAACTCGCTCCATAATTGTTCCCTTGGCTTCAGCTTCCTCTAAAACCCAGCTTATGGGCTTACATCTTTTCTCTAGACTGTTATCATCAGACACCATTTCAGACATTGCAGATTTTTCCCCATCCATTGCAGGTAATGCTTTGGTAGACCCACCAGACAAATTTGTATCTTCCAGATAATCAAGCTGCGGTTCAAATACTATATTACAATCAAACATACTTTCTAAAAAAATCAGAACTTCTCCTACGAAGCTTACTGGATTTTTACTGAGGGTTTTATAGTTACTTGGAACAAGAACATGCAATATAAATTGAACTTAATTTGGTCACTTACAACAATATCAAGCCGATTTATTCTTGACAGAAGAGGGATGTCCGAAGAGTTTTCAAACAGCATCTGAGTACTTGTGTTCTCTGCAATTATATTATTATACAGCTGCTCTGATATGATATTTTTAATACCCAACTCATCTGAGCTAAGAAACAATTTCTCCTCCTTTTCTTCTTTGGGCTTCACAGTTTCTAAATACTGTAAGCTTTTTGGGCTCAATTTATCCAGTTCTCCCTTAAAGCCCAAATTATTTTCTGGGGTACCTTGGTCGTCTGAATTAGCATGTACTATACCGATTTCAAATTCTACTTTTGTAGGGTTCTGCTTCTCCATACCTGAACTGTTACGTTGATGAATGCATTCCTCAATCTATCAAAAACCTAAACAGACCAATCCTATCAGTTCAATTCTTCCAAAAACACAAAACAAACTCCATTATAATACTGAAAAGACTTTGAAAATTTACAGAGATCCTATGAATAAGCAGAGCTCACTTTACATATATCTACAACACCAAACAGGGCTTTGAAGCTGCACAGATAACTATGATATGGAAAGGATGATGTTTGATTGATTGAACTTTGAATGAATGATTGCAACACAATAATTGAAAAGGATGCATCTCCATTCTCCCATTATCACAAGCAAAACAAAAAATAATGGCGGTGGTGAATGGATCAGAATAAATGAGGACACCTCAGAAGATTTCGTGTCGAGCATCTGTTCTTCCACTCCTATATCAAGTATATATTTGTCAACTAAGATCATGAATCACCACCCTTATAACTCACATTCAACGTGGATCACACACGTGACAAGCTAACGTATTTAATCCTTGAGCTGCACAACAGACTTCATTTGGTTTGTTAAGGTATGGGGACATCTGGCTTGTTATTATTAATATTTAATATATATATATATATATATATATTTGGATTTCTATTATTCATTTATTTGGGTACATAGAATATAAATCATATATTTATTTGATTTTTGGACTATCATCACAATTAAATATTTTAAGTGTATTAGGACTTGATTATCTAGGTAATTCTGAAATAGGTTGAAAATGAGGTAGATATTATCAAGAATGTCTATAACCATAATTGTATAATCAATATTATGAAAAGGTACACCATCTTTTGGAACATTGATATAGTTATTGTCACTTTTTTCATCGTCAAATTATCCTCCATTTTTAATTATGTCAAGTCAGCACTTCATATGAACAATATTTAATCTAGGTAATATTACTTCATAGTTGTGAAAGAGGTTGAAAAATGATAGCTATTATAAGCAAGTGTTATATTATCATCTTTTTAAGCATTATAAAAAGGCACATCACTCTTTGGAACTTCATCATTGTCATTTTTTTCATCTTCAAACCATCCAACATTTCTAATTATGTCATCACAATTGCATATAAGGCAAATTCCAACATCCTTAAGAACAATTTCAACAGTAATATTTTTTAAAGTCAAAAGTCATTCAAAGCATGACATTTTTAGACTCCAACTATTCAGACAAAGCATGACTCAAGATGGAAGCACAATATTTACTAGAAAGAGAAATTTTACAATACATTAATCATATCAATCATCTTTTGATTATTATTTTAATAAATAAATGTGTACCATGTACTAATATATAAAATAAATACATAAAACTAAATCACTCAACAAGGAGATATGCACACCTTCAAAACCATTAGCCCAAAAAACTTGAACTTATATGGAGAACATACCAAAACATATATTTCAAAATTAGGTCTTTGGCCAACCACTATGTGAAAAGAATTTTCAACCATTAGAGAATCAAAGATGAAGAACTTTCCCAATTTAACTGTATCAACCACTATGTGAAGAGAATTTTCAACCATTAGAGAGCCAAAGATGAAGAACTTATCCAATTTAATTGTGTATTCATTGACATCCATAGTCTCCCATTTACAAGGAGCCAAATATTCTCTCTAGTTTGTTGTAGAAGCCATTAAAAAACTTTCCACCAAACTCCGCATAGAAACCCAAGGATAGAAAAATAGAAAAATCTAGAATATGAATGTGGATTTTCAAGAAGACTCTAAAATACCTCTTAGTAATAGTAATATGCATTGAGATGTGGTAGTTATTCATCATGAATATTAAACATATGTAAAATAATTTATTGTAATTGTGAGTAAAGAGCCGATAAAATTAAAATATGAAAATTAATAATATCCTTATATCCTAAAAAGTAGGAGGAAAGGACCAATCAAATGCTAGAGAGTAACATTCTTATTGACAAAACTTTAATTATGGGGTTACCAAATAAGTTCATAATTATAATAATTATATTTGTATCGTCAATATTTTAACATTTCAAATCAATTATTACAAACAAAAACATATAAGAGAAATATTAGAAATAGTAGGGAAGAGCACCAGATACTGCTTATGTTTCAATTATTGTTCATTAGATTTTGTTAATTAAAAGCACATTAAAAATCATCTAGTCGGCCAATAGCCACCTATTTTCCAGAAAAAGTTAATAATTAGATCAATTATGCAACTTTTTTGGTACCAATAGTGCATAATTATTAGGGCATTTATGCATAAGTATTGGATCAATTTTACAATTTTTTTTGGTTGTCAAAGCGAATAGGTAATGGGGCAATAGGGCATATGTTTTAGACAACACTTTGAAATGACCACTTTTTTACCCTTGCATGAATGACACATCCCAAACGTTAAGCTTTACTACCTAGAAGCCAGAAAAATAGCTATAACTAGTTAAGTTGCATATGAAGATAAGTAGATAAATTGTCAAAATTCAATGTACCGTTTAGGAGCCTAGGGTGTACAAAGTTAGCTCTAATGGATACTAGTGCTCTTCCCCTTATTGACATGCTTATATTTGGCTAAAGTACTACTAGACAAGATAATAATATAAATTGTTTAAGAATTCATGAAAATCATATTAGTTTGTTTTTTAAATTCTCTATATTGAAAAATATTGAATTTATCATTTATGTTTTTTAGTGTATGATACTTATATGTGGGCTCGTAGGCGCGTCTTTTTTCCACCCTCCCTTTTTTGAGAATATTGTACTTTTTTCTTTTTATTAATGTAAAGTTAAATAAGAAATATTCATTAAAAAAATTGAAACCTTTGTCTCCTCTTTTAATCTAGTTTATTCTTTTCCTAATTTTGATCCATTTAGAAATATAAATTTGGTAACACCTCCATTCATGTTTTACTTCAACAAGACCTTTTTAAAGAATACACATTATTACAAATATTCTAAATATCCTTTTTATATTCATTCATATTAGATAATTATTCATAGAAGTTTTTATTTTATTTTAAAAATATTAGATAAATTTAAAAGGTATTGGCTTATTGTACCTTATAAAAAACATATTGGATAATAGAAGAAACTACTTATATAATATATACTAGAATTGAAGATGACTACATACACTTATTGACATGCAATAGTTTGAATTTAAGTTTACTTCTACAACATGATGGACATGGGATCTATTTCTAATTATTTTGTGATGGTGAGGACTTACCATACACACCCAAACACATGCATTGTTACACTGGATGAAGGGATGCTCCACCCAATATTCACGCATAGCATAACAAAGAGAATAACTCATAAAATTGCAAGAAATAACATTCCTTCTATTTCAATAAAATGAAATACAAATTCATTAATTACAAAAATCAGCCACTTAGGCTTTACAACTCTACAAGTTGTATCTACAAGCTATTCTTCTATAGGTCAATTAACTACTACTCCTCTTTATCTTTTAAGAGAGGAACTTAACTCCAAATTCTTAACCACCAACCCAAGCCTCCCTTTTAAGGCATTCTTGTGCCTGTTGGAAATACCACACCCCCCTTGGAGAGAAGCACATGACAATAAAAAATGCAACATATAGCCAATAGATTACTCTTCAAATTTCCCAAGAGGGCATCTAAAGAGGTGCCTTTTCAAATTTCCAAAGTGGGAAACTAAAGAGGACACATGTGAATGCATGATTCTTCCCCTTCCTCATTGGGACACCAAGATGGGTGTTTTCTTGATTTTGCATTAAGAATAATAGAAAAATTTCCCGTCTTAGAAATTACAATTGCCTTTACACATAGGCCACAACTATTAAATAATTCAACCCCTTATGTCCCCTTGGACACTTTCCTAGTACATGGAGACATATAGATGCTTGTGTTTATTTTGATTCACCTATCCTTGATAGAAAATTAAAATAACAATATTTTTGGGAGATGCAAGATTGCCATATACACTTGGATGCTCTTGCATCAAACACCAGGGGTAGGAAATTTTTTTGAGCTTGATCTCACAAAATGGACTTGGATAATAGAGCAATCCTTTTAGGTTTTAACCAAAATTCAAAGAAATTCATCACTGTAACATGTACCTCCAATTGGGTTTTCTTCCTCCTCTTCTAGCACCTAACCAAAACCAACATCCTCCTCCTCTAACAACTCTACTTCACATTCTTCTTCCTTGATGTGGAATCATCTCCACCATAACCTGACCTCCTCCACCATATTTTATTTACACTCCTCTTCCTCAATGTGAAATCTATTCCACCATCATCATACCTCCTCTTCAAAATGTCACTACACTCAACATTCCTTTCCTCTTCTTTATCGATTTTAATCCACCCAAGTTTGAACACCTCCACTAGATTCATATTGCATCCTTCTCTACACTCACTAGCTCAGCGTACACCTATCTAACATCCTCAGTTGTAATATATACAATCTTTTGTTTCCTTTTCTATCTCTTTCTTTGCAATCAACTTTTGTATACTTGGCTTCTCTATAATCTCCATCATTCACATGCCCTCCATAGGACATTTCACAACTTCTGCTACATCTTCATCTTTATTTTTCTCTAATATGTCTACTGCAACACCATCCACAATTGCAACCTCTTTCTTTCCTTCTTGCATGCCTTCACAAAGGCATGTTCTTTTATGTTTAATCTATGTGAGTCATTTTGTTTCTATTGTTGCAATCTCATCCACCACTACAACTCTTTCTTCGCTTTCCTCTTTTGTTATCAACATTTCCAAGCCTTCATAAAAACTTGCCTCTACTGCAATCTCTTCCTTCCTCTCAAGTTTAGCCTGCAAGAAGCTATTGACGTCGTCATATTCATTGATTTGAACATCCAAGGGACTGTCAAATTCCTTCATCTTCATCTCTACTACAACCTCCTACATGCCTTTCAACAAATATGTATCTAATACAAACTCTTCTTCATCTTCATTGAATATTGGACCTTTCAAGACATCTCCCAGAGCTTCCTCTTCTTCTTCTTTAGTGCCACATGCAAGGAAAGTTACTACATCTTCCTTCTTTCCGCCAACCAAAACATCAATAGAAAGAAATTACCCTCACATCTCTATTCTTCTCTCCTTTTCTCTTTTCAATCTTTTTTTTTATATCATCAAATTGTCAATGCATCTCAATTATTCTATCTCTCATTCTATCTCATAATTTTCTCTCTTCTCTCAAGCATATGAATCCTCAAAATTTATCCAATGACAACTGACATTTTCTTCTTCCTCTTTTACATATTTAAATTCTTGAAGCCTCTACACAAAATTCAAATCCTATATTACCAACACTCTCAGGTCCTGATGCAAACTGCCTCACTTTGGTGATCTATTTACACACTTTGAAAAAAAATGCTCCACGACTTATTTATGTAGCTCCTCTTGCAACTTTCACATACATATACAACAAACTCACATACATCTATCCTCTAAACAACAAGTATTTATAGAAGACACACATCTCTCTATACATCTTATACCCAGACTCAACCTCTATTGGAGGATAGTAACAAACTCACACACTCAACCCAAAAATCTTGGCACTAGATTGTCTCACATTCAATACTCTATCTACATTATCAAGAAAATTGGCTCTAATACCACTAATGATGGGGAATCCCCATACACACCCAAACACATTCTCTATTAGACTAGATGGAGGGCTACTCCACCGAGTATCCATACATAGCATAAGAAAGAGAATAAATCACAAAATTTTAAGAAATAAGTTCCTTTCTATTTCAATAAAATGGAATATAAATTCATCGATTACAAAATATTAGCCACTTAGACTTAAAAAATTTGCAATATGGAGCTACAGGCTATTATTATACACTCTTTAGCCACTGCTCCTTTTTATCTATGAAGAGAATAACTCAACTCTAAATGCTTAACTACTAGCCCAAGCCTCACTTTTATAGCATTTGTGTGCCTCTTGTAAAGAAACACATCGAAATCAAGAAATGCAACACATAGCCAATAGATAACTCTTCAACTTCCCTAGGAGGGTGGCTAAAGAGGTGTATTTGAGAGCCAACGTTCATCAAGGAAGAGAAGGAAAATGGAAGCTATATGCAATGATGGAATAGGGAATTGTGATTGAATATTATACATATTTATTGTCTTGTTTGCATTATTTTATTGATATTTGTTAGAATTCATAGCTAGAATAGGGATTCATGATTTCCTTATTATTTCTAATTATACAATGATTAATTTTACTGAGTTACATTTGGTGAACCCAATGTGAACTTACAACTAATTACCTTCATGTCTCAGATTTCATTTTTTTTGGTAGATTGTATGGACTTTTACAAATTTGCATGTTTTGTACGGATTTCGCAAGTGTGGTTAACTATTCCGCATTCATCTACACATCATATCGCAATCATTCAGATAGAAATTCACAATCTCCTAGACAATAATTTGCATTCATTCGCACTGAAATCCGCAATCATCTAGACAACACGTCGCATTCAACCTGAACCGATATCGCATTCGTTTAGATTAATTATGCATTCATTATGTCTTATCCTTTGATTTCATCTTTTTGTGTTTTGTCTAACCCATTATTGATTTCTTAGTTATAGAATAATTGTGTTCATATGTTGCTTAAAACAAATGAGATCTTATGGCAAGGAAGGTAACATTTAGAATTTCAAGTTCCAAGAGAAAGGTAGAATATAGAAGACAGTAGAGGAGTTATCAGAGAATCCTAAGAGTAGAAAAAAAAATCCAAGTCGGGAGATCAAGTTGCCATTGATAGATATAACGACCTTGTTGTATCCTACACCATGAAATATGTTTTGATCAACATAGACTGGTTGGTGAGGGATTTGTTCAAGCAATAATCTTTTGTTTTGCAAGGTTTCTTTTTGTTTTTACAGGGTCTATATTTCTTTTTCTTTTTTTAAAGTCTTCTATCTTTTATTTTCGCATTCATCTTTAGGTTAAATTGCATTTGTTTAGACAATGTATCACATTAGTTTATCCAGTAATTCACAATCATTATGACAACAATTCGCATTAGTTCGGACTTCATTTCCTATTCATTAGTATAGTGTGCCGCATTCGTTTTCTATTTTTCAGTTTTCTGGTTATTGATTTCCTATTTATAGTGTGTGGCGGAAAGGACAGAGAAGGCTTGATAAATCTCAAATTGTTTTGAAACTACTAATAAGTTTGATTGTAGGATCCTTAAGAGTTAATTCACTTTTGGATTTGGATTCAAATTGACATGCATGGTTTCACACTTCATCTTAGTGCTTAAAAATGGCATGGAATTCAATTAAAATTGACATGCATGACTTCACTCTTCACTTTTTGGTGTTTAAAATTGACATGTGCATGTGTATCTCACACCTCATTTTGGGCTTTAAAATTGACATGAATCTCGCTTATCAATGGAGTAAATCACACATTTCTATATCTTAAGGGAAAATTTTGAGCGCTTGCTCTCTGTCTGAAGTGGTCCTACTGTTAACACACACTATCCTCTCCCTTGGCTTTCGTGGACCTAGGTGCAAGAGAAAAGTGTTAACGACACTCAAATTTTATTTTTTAGAAATAGGGCTTGCCTTTTGGAACCCCATTGGTTCTAGAGGGGAATGATCCAAGCGGTACTTTCTTTCGGTCCGCTATATAAATATTTGTGATTATGATGAAAACCATAAATCAATTGGTGCCACTGTGGTATACTGATAGTTTCCCTCAGTATCAACATGTAAATACCTTTGTGGTCTTGATGAAAGTCAAAATCCCTTGGTGCTTATTTTCCAGATGCGTAAAAATATGTATTCTACAGGTTGGGATATCTCTTAAATGAGCTAGCCACCACATGTATATCCACTTGATTTACTCCAAAAGTTCTCCCAATACAAACCAAAATTAGTAGCCCAAATCCCACATTTGATGATTCAAAGAGTGCAGATCGTACCCCATAGATACCCTTCATGTACCTTGCATTATGAGACATAAATTACTTGGTGATAAGATCTTCAGATCTTCGGGGTAAGAGAAACTGGCATGCCCGAGAAGTGTGTGTCGTGGAGTGGAGCCAGTGGTGCTAGATTCTCTATCTGTCTATTTTGTTTTGGTATTTTGTAAGGGCCTCATTGAATGGTTTCCAATATCCAACCTAGGAAGTGTCTGCTATGTTTTTACATGTATCGTTGTGTTAAACTAGTATTGAGTCAGTCTTGATTCTTGGGCTATTTTAGGCCCTTCCTTGTGTGACTTTGAATTCTCAGAGTGTGTTGGATAAAAATTCATTCAACTATGCTTTTTTTCAAATAGTCAAAAAAACTTGTCACAAACAAAATTATCTAGACAAAGTCTATCTTGAAACATCGACAATGAACAAAAAGGTCCAATACTTTCACAACAAAAGCATCTTACATACTTGTGATCATAGGTTTTCCTAGAGTCCATAGATTTTGCATCAATATTTGCATTATAGTCCTCATATAGTCTTGCATCAATCCTTATATAGTGTTCACCTACGTCCTTATAAAGTTCCCATATATGTAGTCATAATCTTCACATAAGTCCTTGCATAGTCTTGCATAGTACTTATAAAGTCCTCATTTATATCCCATTTTCTTCCTCATGATCTTTGCATAAGTCCTCATTTTTGCATCGTCATAATCTCCACTTTAGTCCTTTTCTACTCTCCATATACATATGTCACATTCCATCACCATTTGCATAATCATCTTAGAAGGTCATAGCATTAGTTAGAATGGGTCTACCAGGTGATGATTTATTCCCATTTGAACAACCTAATTTATAACCAAATGACAATCAAAGAGAAATCCTTGATGGCTTGGACAACTTGGCTCGAGAATTAAAAACTAATGCACCCTAGTATATGGGAGTTGAGTACGATAAAAATCAAGAATATAAGATTGCTCGCATAATTGATAGAGAAATTGCAAAAGAACTCATTCGACAAGATCTTGAGAGACTCACCTTACAACAACAATGTCCTCAACTAGGTCCACAACAAGTGTCTCATCCAAATCCTTAGTAGGGTTGTTATATCTTGCATACATTATAGTCCTTTAGTCACGAGTCTCGCATAGGTCTTACGTGTCATCATTAGCATCATCACTAGTGTCATTAATGCCCATAACTAAATCACAAAAAGAAAAAATAAGATGGATCCAAACAGTGACCCGTTGTATAATCCCACATGGAACACAGACATCTCAAATAGCCAAACCCAAAACCACAACCAAACAATTACTGGTTAAGATCATATGATCAAATGCCAACATCTACCTCTCATTCAATCCTCTCCAAAAATCTATAAATTCAACATCAATTCTCCATTTTCAACAATCATGAACTTCGAATCTTTGTGCCATTTGTAGGTTAGCAACACAATATTTGAGAGTGAACATTCATCAAGGAAGAGAAGGACAATGGAAGCTATATGCAATCATGGAATAGGGAGTTTTGATTGAATATTATACATCTGTATTGTCTTGTTTGCATTATTCTATTGATATTTGTTAGAATTCATAGCTAGAATAGAGATTCATGATTTCCTTATTATTTTTAGTTATATAATGATGAATTTTATTGAGTTATAGACACCTATAGATGCTTGCATTTATTTTAATTCACATATCCTTAATATAAAATTAAAATAACAATATTTTTGGGAGATGTAGGATTACCCTACACCCTTGGATTATCTTGCATCATTTCACATCCTTTTTCTAGGAATTATTGTTGTTTGAGGCATAATATTTATTTAATTTTCTTACTCCGATTGTTTCAAATACTTCTTTTTTGTTTTTCTATAGTTGTTATGCATGCCTTAATAGTATATATTATTACTAAGAATTCTTATTAGATGATCTGAGTAATGAGACTATCAATAGACTCTTGGCTTCAATTTGGTTGATGACTAATAATAGTAGGACTACTAATGGGTGACCTCATTGCCAATAAAGACAAGATTCAAACCTATGAGTATGATAACATAGTAGTAGCACCAATCTCATGAACACATCAACCCAATAATATTTGAACTTAGGTGAATGTTGAAACAACATCACAGCTTAACCATGTTTCACTTACTCTTAATGACAATTTACTATAATGATTTTTAATTATAATTGTGTTGGCTATGTGTTACCTATATTTTGTGGTAATTAATATGCCTGATTTTGAAGACAAAGAGGCTAAGAAATTTCATTTACAAGAGTGCATTATATATATACGAATTTTAATTCCATTAGTAATAAGTATGTGATGTAGAACATCTTGGGTTAGTGAAATCTTTTATTTCTTACCAAAAAATTTGATGACAAAAGGGGGAGATATTCCTTGACAAGCACACGTTCTTTCGTAGAAAGTTATTCCATAACATAGTTATTAGAGAAATTTATTCTACAACAAGTACATAATTATAAATATTTGTTTGCAATAGGCATAACATTGTAGAAAATCATAGTACAAAAATAGACATTGCCATTGTAGAAATCATTTGACAAATAGTTTTGTATTGGCCACAATGAGGAGTTGGGTAAATGCAACTAATCGACTTTTAAAAATCTCATTCTTTAGAGTCAATTTTAAATGATTGAATATCCAAGCTACATAAATGTAATAGCTCTCACATCTTTAAACCCACTTGTTTGGTCTAAAAAAAGACACATGAAATTTTAGGTGAAAGAGGGTTGTATTTGAAAAATGAATATGGAGCATGAGAGATACAATATGAACACAATCAATGACAATTACAAATATAAAATCTAGATCTAGGTATATTATACAAAGAAATATGTTAAGCATATGAATTGAGGCAAAGAAATGAAATATATTGTGAACATAAGCAATCCTCTAAAAATGCATTTTAAAATACTACATTCAAGATTCAACTAGTATTTCATGTAAAATTTCAAAACCATTCATTAGTTGTAGATGCATCAATTAGAATAAGACAATAATGAAAAATGATATGGTGTGCCAAGTTTTGCATTAGTATAAAACCCAATAGATAGACTATTAAATTAAGAAGATGTTATGTAGGAAGGGGCTTTGTGGACTTAGATGTAATAAGTCTTTTTAATTTCTTTGGAACATCTAGACATCATCAGTAACATAACTGACTTAATAATTTGATAATTCCATCATAATTATTAGAATTAGAAATGTTACAATACTTTAGATTAAGAAGGGATAAACGCAAACAATGAGACAACAATAATTTCACATTCAAACTGCTTGTTCCATTCCTTGTCCATCTATTGCTAATGGTATATCTTAAGTCATCAATATGCTATAATTTTGACATCAATCTAAAGTCAAACTTATCACTTACAACATATATATGTGGGATAGGGTTTGGACCCTATCCCGCTTTATCTAATCAGAACATATATATGTAATACAAAATTGACTAAATCATCAAAATTAAAATTGACAAAATACAAAATAAAATATTTTTACATATATTATGCCAACTAATTACAATAATTGAAAATGTATGCGTAAAGAGAATTGACTAAATCAGTAGTAGATTTGTTTGGTTGTGTGATATGAGATAGGGATCAGCCGCCATCTTGCATGTCAAGCCATTTTGCTAGCTGCAACAAGCGTGGGCATCCATAACCTTGTTTACTTGCATTTATAGATACATATTATTTAACACTGCAACTTGGAGCTGTATTAAACATGGCGGCCACACATCATTCAATTCATTTTTATCTGTTTGTGGACTTTTGAGTCATCAGTATTTAAGAGCATGCTTTATGCTGACAAGCTTTATCTCCTCACGAGATAGTTATTAGAATCCATTTCTTATTGAAGAGGATGAAAAAGAATGATTTATCGAAAAATAAATTAGATTTATTGTTATATAAATTATTTGAGTTAAATGTAAAAACATAATTGATAATGAATAAAAAACAAGGATGCGTTTTTTTTTCCTTGGGGGAGGGGGGTAGGTTTGGTTTGGGTATTATATTGTGATTGATGGTGGTTATGTATTTTTACATGGACATGAAAGACATGTATATGGTTATAGGTGATTGAATTTGATATTGTGAGATGTTGAAAGAATTATCCAAGAAAAATTGTTCTTCAAATCTATGATCTCCTACATAATTTATAATCACATCTAAAATCTTTGGTTGTGTCATGTATGCTTGCACCACAACTCAAGTTTCTAACATTCTCCCCCTTTGTCATTGATGGCAACACATGTGTACCACCAATAGCAAAGTCAACCAAACTCGACATGTATATCTCTCCCCCTTTGACATCAAGGACAAAGAGGACTATACTAAATATTCTCCCCCTTTGACATCAAAGACAACAAATTATAATCTTGAATAGCTCTACTCAACAACATATCAAACAATAAACTAAAAAATACCACAAGAGACTACAATACTTCCCCTGACAGGGATGTACAACTACTTATACCTTTCTGTCATTAGAACTTATTTCTTCCTAGGAACATTATCTTTAGTGTTTTCTTCCTTCGTCATACCTGCATTGACTTCGAGACCAGCTCCAACCCAACAACATCTAGGAGCCAAATAACTTCTCCATCTATATGTATAAACAATTCTTTGTAGACTTCTGGAACCTCACAAATGAAAACGTAAACACAATAATCTTTGTCACACTAAAAATGTCCTCAACAACAATCCACAAGAGGAGTCATAAGATTTTCATTTTACTGCCCCCCTCAGATAGTGAATACTATCTAGTTGTTGGAAGAAGAATCCTCACATTTTTCCTCCACCTTTTCTATATTGATACCAATCTTCTTTATGAAACCATTCTTCCCATTTCTTTCTCTGTTGAATTTGGTAATGTATCCAAGCTTTTTGCAACTATAACATACTGGACTTTGCTAGTAAACATTTTTATTTGTTCAGAAATTTCTCTCTCTTATTATGCTTCCACTTCTTTTGATAATGCTTCTACACTCAATAGCATTATGATCCAAAGTGTTGAAAGTATAACAACATTCATTGAAAGTCTAATTCCACATCATTCCACTTTTGCACTTATTAACCTTATGACCAACTTTGTTACAAATGTAACACTGACCATTAAACAATTGAGATTTGATTTGATTTCTACATTCACTAGCTTTATGTCCAAGCATATTCTATGAAAATAGTTACCATTGAAACTTTATGAGTACCTGATTTGAGTATGAGACTTCTTGGATGCATATTTGTTCTGGATTTGAGGGGAAACATTTTTACTAGAGTTGCTTGCTTCATTCATGACCACTTCTCTACCAGCTTCATTTTGTTTGAACCCTTAGTTGTCTTCTGCCAGATTCTTGTCAACAAGGCTAGGCATTGGTTCCACTATCCCTCTTTCCTCTATTTGATTCAGTTCTTCTTCTGCCATCTTTGCCCAACTTCTATCTTCCAAGACATTCATCTTTATTGCAATAGTAGGGGTAGCCACAATCATAGCTACATCCTTGGTCTGATTATAGACTAGTGCCAGTAAATTGTTACCTCCATTATTGTCATTTACATAGTAAACATTTCCATTAGTTCTTGTACCTTCTACAACCAATCTTCAAAAGATTCCCTTTCTAATTTCACATCTAGTCCCATGAAATATGACGTTATACCCTTTGATACACATTTGACTCACACTTAATAGATCATATATCAAACCTTTAACATATTAAACATCATCAATTTTATGCTTACCATCAATAAAGATGCTTCCTTTTCCACAAATCGGTGCAACTTCCTCTCCTGCAAACTTGACGATCTACCATCATATTTCTCAAGGTTAATAAACTTGTCTATATCACTGATCATATGATTTGAACATCCAAAGTCGATGAATCATGTGGTTCCACTATAGCATGTAGAGTAGATTTGTCTTCTGAATTTATGAATCGTCCATCATTCTTTTCTTCTAAAGATAGGAACAAGTATTCTTCATTTGAGTCATCTTCTTCTTAATATGAGTAGGCCTTCGTTGAACAAAAACTCCTCTTCTTCTTGTCTATGTCATCTCTTCAGATATCCTTGTTAATCTCTCTATAATTTTCTCTATCTATGTCAAGCAATCAATATCATAACAAACTCTCCCAATTCCAAAACACGATCTTTGAACTCTGTCACACTAAGAATATCACCATCAATTCTCTTCACAATATTCTTTCGCACATCTCAAATACTAGATTTTCTTGTTGGTCTTTCACACCTTTAGCAAATCGATTCACACCCACTCCACACACTCACTAATACATCTGCACCTTGATTTATATACAATATTAATCATCAAAATCCTTAACTAGGTCGACCACAAATAATTTAAACATTATTACATATTTCGGCCACTTGGACCTAAAATTTCAAATGCAGTCCACTCTAGGACATAGAGAGGAACCAAAATCATTACAATACAACATTTTCAAATGATTCCAACAAACCACACACACTAGCACATCATCCAAGGTTGGCCTGAAATGAAACATGTAGATGAAAAATGAAGCACGCCAACCAGTCAGCCTAAAAGACATTCTCCAATACATGAAACTCAATATGGATCTACACACGACATAGTGAGACCCATATTGAAACATCCAAGCTCAACCACCAAGGCATATATAGACAAAAAGAATATGATTCAAGTAGAATACAACATCATAGTTAGTCGAAGACCAAAATTACCAACACATAGTACTCAAATAATCATAACTCCACTTGTTGATCAAGTTGCCTCTTGAAAACTGCATTAGAACACTACATAGATCACATGGAAAAATCCTCCAAAAAGTAGCACCTAAATCTATATATCCGGAAGCCACCAGGCATACTTCAGACCCGTTCTGACAGACAACTTTACTGTTAGAAGCAACAACAACCAACTCTACCAACTAAGCAGTATGGAACCTGCAAAACAAATAGTGCAATGGACATAGAGCATAGGTATCATATAAAAAACCATAACATATAATCTTCACATGTTAGAGGGATGAAAGGTATTCTTCAACTGAGAGATTAAATATTGTTTCTTGCATATTGAGACTTCTACTATACCACCCTTCAAAAATACATCAGCGTCTACACCAGATAATTCAATAGTACCATAACACATAAATAGTCTTTCCTGCATATTTGAACTTCTACTACACCATCCTTCATCATCATTTTGGAACCCATACTTCATCATCATACTGGAACCCATAAGTACTCTATTTTGCATATTGGAACTCCCACTACATTATCCTTACTTCATCATCATACTAGAATCCATAATTACTCTTTCTTGTATATTGGAACTTTCACTATATCATCCTTACTTCAACATCTATGACAACTTAAGACAAGTTTTACATCAATGACAACACAAGACAAGTTGACATTCAATGACAACACAACACCACAACTCAATTTTCCAACAAACATCTTCTGTGTGAAATTGTTTCAAGATAGTGGTTCATGTGAGATGTGTTTGTCATGATATTGGTTGCTTGACCTAGTGGTTCATGGACAATTTCATTATCAAGAGATCTTTGTTCATTTCAATTAATTTATTCCTTTTACCTACTAGAAGATAGTGTGTTCCTTTTGGCAGCTTGTGTAGTTATTTGTACCTTTCTCTGAGATAGTGAGTCTCAATAATGCAAGTCCCTTGTATCTTGCCCTAAGGTTGTGTGCCTTAGTCTTGCAAGTCCAATTAGGTTCAGTGAGCTCCTTGGACTTGATCCTAAAATATTTTATTTATTTATTCATGTTGTGAATGTGATTCTCACCGTGGGTTTTCCTTGTTTAGGGTTTTCCATGTAAATCTAGTGTTAATGTGTTTATTGTGCTTTCATGTTTCATAATTGCAGTAATAAGTTAATTATGGTTTTCAAAGTTTAAAATATCAAAAGTAGAGTACTTTAAAGTATAGACTAATTCCCCCATGTTAGTCATGTTGTGTTCAACATCCTCTCTCTTTATGAACTCTCTCCTTCTCTTCTCTATCTCCCCTCACATCTCTCTCCCTCTCTATTTTCTTTTATCTCCCTCCTTTTCTTCTCCTCTCCCTCTATCTCTCTCTCCCTCATTACCCACATCTCCCCCTCCCTCCCTCTCCACCTTTATACCTCTCCATCCATGTCTCCTTACCAACCTCTCTCTATCCCCCTCTATCTATCTCACCCCTCTCTCTTCTCATCTAGGTCTCTCACCATTCTCTCCCCCTATAGGTATCTCACCTCTTTATATGTCCCCTCTTTAGTTCTCTTCCTCCCTCTCCACCTCTCTCTTCCTCCCCTCTTACCCCTCTCCCTTTATGAACTCTCTCCTCTTCTCTCTCTCCCCTCACCTCTTTGTTTCCTTTCATAGGTCTCTCACTCCCTCAATGTGTCTATCTCTCCCTTCATCCCTTCTTACTCCTCTCTCTACCTCTCTTTGTTCTTGTGTCTCTCCTCTCTCTAGGTTTTTTCCTCTCCCTTTTCCTTATATGGTTTAGGGTTTAGGATAAATAGTTTATAGAGTTTAGGATTTAGGGTTTAGGGTTTAGGAACTAGAGTGTAGGATATAGGGTTTAGGGTTTAGAGTATAGTGTATAAGGTCTATGGTTTAGGGTTAAGGTACTAATTGTAAAGTTGAGGGTATTGGAACTACAGTTAAGGGTATAAGGTATCTATGATTTAGGTGTAGAGTTTAAGGTATTTAGTTTATAGTTGAGGGTATTGGTGTTGGGAAAATAGGTGTTGTACACCTTGCATAATAATATTTATAATTGTAATATTTTATTTTATTATGTGAGTTGCACATGGACGTGTAAAGTGTAGAGATTCTCTAGGCCACTTGATGAGTAATATTGTAACATTGAGATATATTATATTATATTTATTTAATAATGGAGAAAGCAATTTGATAAAGTACGAAATATTACATGTGGGTTCAAAGGGTTAGTTAGCCCATGGTATTAGCACATGGTTTTGATGTAATACCACTTGGTGGTTTTGTGCGAGCTTGTGTCTATAAAAGAAATCACAAAGATAGTTGTTTAGATTAGTTAGGTTTAATATTTGTGGAGGTTGGAAGAATGGCATGGGATGTGTGGTTACATGCTTGTTCATATGAAGTTCTTGTTGATGACTAGGGATATGCAAGCTTTCATGGTGTATTGTAATGTTGCATTGTTGAATAATACATGATGATAGATGTTTTTGGAGGCTAGGTATTTCCCTCATGAGGGTTTTCCTAGGGTATATCTTGTGCCATCTTTGATGGGCATGTTGTATATTCTTTGCATGTGGATTCTATGTGTTTATTGGTTTGAAATATCAATTGGGTTATGTAAAATTATCACATTTATGGCTGCAAGCTTCCTTTCAAGTGGTACCAAAGCTATAATTTATGGTGTTATAACCCTAGATGTTGAATCCATTAATACATGAAAATAATAAAAGGTAAGGAAAAATATGAGGGTTTTACGGGTTGTTTATTGTAGATTCAAGATTTTTTGGTTTACTATTATGATGGGTTGTTTGCAAATTTGGGGTCAGAAAAATGTTGCGTTAAATGGGTTTCCTTTAAATATGCATTTAAATGAGGGTTTTAGGGAGAGTTTGCAAAAATGATCCTATGGGACAAAGCAGATCTCACCATTAGATCTAGGTTGGACAAGAAATGAATTTGCCCTAGTTTGGTCACAATTGAAAAAAGGAAAAAAAAAATAGTTGGATGGCCCCAATGGTCATCAAATTTATGACTCTTTGCTTAAAAAAAAAAATTATCCTGTTAAAAATTATTTTTTTGCAATTTGACAAATAAAATAGAAATATATATATATATATATGTAGGGGTTCAGGGAGTCTGTAGATCCCCATCACACCTTGCTACTACTACAGTGGTGATATAGTGGTAGCGATGGGACCATTGGTCTCGTCAGTACCTCCCAGTATCGACAATACTGACCAGTGTAGCATCGCCCCCATGGGGTGTGGGCTACCCCCTCGAGCGCCACCCCCCCCCATGAGGTGGGTGATAAATATTTAAATAAAAATAAACCATCATTTTTAAATAAACTTTTCTTATAAAAGTTTTTTTTGATAAAAAACTTTGTAATATAAATATTTTAACTACCAATTTTGCTTTTATAAAGTTTTTTTAAAAACTTTGAAATTGTTTTTATCAAGTTTTTGAAAAATATAAAATAATTCCGCCTAACAATATTATATGCCCCTTTTGATTATGTGGTCAGGTCCATGGGATAGACCCATAATTATTTTTATTATAAAAAATGAAAAATATTTTTTGGGGGGCATATTGGAGAAATTAATTTTTTTGGGGTCCATATATTTACATATAGCCTAATGGGCTATATTTTTTCTATAGAGTATAACTCAAGCAAATGCTGTTGGATTTTTTACTTCTTATAGTCATTGGAAAGGTGACTTAGAGTACAACATGATGATGTAATTGGTTTTCTCAAATTTTTCCATTTTGATAGCAAAATGTTAGCTAGAAGTTAGAGTTACCTTTATGGCTTTGAGTGGTCATAACTTGAGCATACAAAACTAGATTTTGGACTTCAAATAGTCAATAGAAATCTGATGGATAGCACTATGCATTGGTTGAGGTTTGGAATAGGTTTGACATGATTTATTTGTTGATATATTGATCTGAGATGTTTATGGGTTCTTTTGATTATGGTGATATTATGAGTTTATGACATGTTTAGTCTTGGAGATTTTGAATTTATGTCATTTTACACTTAGTATGTATCTCAAATTGCTCTCATATTGACATAATTATCTGTTTCAATTTGAGTATGTATGTTGTATTGTTGGGTGTACAAGTTGTGCATTGTTGTAGGTGGTCTACACTTATATGATTGCATTTATGACCTAGATATGGGTTGTTTATGCACATAGCCCTTTCATTGTTGATGCATATTCAGATTGGTGGCTTGTTTTAGTCACATGATTTTCTAATTTTGTTGTCATGCTGAGGAGGAGAGATGTTGTTACCAAGTACAATCATGGTGGAGGACCTATATGGTTGACTATGTTATGCGTACAAGTTGGACACATTGGGAGTTAGATGCTTGTTTCATGGAGGTGATCATGGTGTCATAGATGTTCCTTGTGTTTAGGGACTTTGGCATGATATGATTGGATCTGTAGGTGCTTTGATTGGTGATGATTTGATTGGATTCCTGATTGGTTATGGTGGTGTATCTTCTTGTTTGAGGATCATGGTTACTTTGGTTTATGGGAGCTCATGATGTGCACTTTGAGTTCTTTGATTGTTGTATGGATTTGGTTGATTCTCATGTTAGAGGATGGTTTATCATGATGTCATGGTTAGCTTGGTTACACTTTTAGTGGGAGATTTTGATGGTGATGAAGTGATAATGTAGGATTGGTTCTTGATTGTTTGTTGACGATTTTGTATCTTCTTGGCTTGGAGTTCATGGTCGTAGTTGAAGTTGAGTTTTTTCATTAGAATTTAAATATTTGTTAAATATTGATGAGAAAATATTTTTTTCATAAAGAATCTCCATAATTTGATTGATTGATTTTGAGTTTGATAGCCACATATAATAAAAAATCTTAAATAATTTTTAAAATAAAATAAAATAATTTTAAAGTAAATAAAATAATTTTAAAATATTATTTATAAAATAGTTACTAGAGCATTTAAATAAAATACTATGATAAAAAAAATTAATAAAAAATAATTGTTTATGAACAATTGATAAAGAAATAATTGTTGTTACAATTTAATGTTTAGATATATATTGATCGATTAATTTCACTCTATAGGGCCACACCTATATATTGAATCAAAAAAAGGTTTACATCTTTGGCCCCATATTTGGGCCCAAACTTTTGCAAATTTTACAATTATCAAGAGGGTAAATGGGATTCACTAGTTTAATTATGTAAACTAGGAATAAAAACCATTTTCACTAGCAATACATTAAAAAATAATCAATAGGACCAACTACATGCCTATTGGTGAGAGTTGGGAATGATGATTGAGTTATTTTTTTTCTTGTAATTTGATTTCATAAGAGAATGAAAGAACTAGGGATAATGATGCAAAATTGATAGTAAGTAGCATAAGCAATAAACTACATAATAGATTTGTAGACTTTAAGTATAGATTTGGAAATGAAAATCAAAGAGGAACATATGTCTACAATTTGAGTTTGAAAGTGTTGGACTATGTGGCTAGTTGTCCTAGTATTGGAGGTGTAATGAAAATACTATGAATAAATTTGGGATTAGGATGTCACTCAGAATATCCCTTTGAATTTTTTTCAAAAAGTGTCGAACACTTCAAACTTGTTTGAAACGTCTAGGATTTTTTACTTCTTCGAAGTCTAGATTTCTTCATCTCAGTCTATACTTTCTAAATATATATTCCTTCTATGTTAAACCTAAAAAAGTTGCACACATAAGAGAGGAAAAATGGTGTTGGGTTATAGGGATTTGCCTATGTCAAACCGTGAGTTTGAATTTAGCCTTATAATGATGAATTGATAAAAAACAAAGCTTTCCCTTGCAAAGAAGGGGCTAAAACCTTAAGGAAATGTTGAATTTACAATATTATACCTCAATCTTGATGTTGCAATTTTCTTTTGATGAGACCCTCGAATGTTGATATAATAACATAATATGAAAAGACAATATCAATATGAAAAAACACTTGCATGAAGATTGTTGCAACTTGTTGCCCCATACAACTCAAATCTAAAAAAAATTACTCATAATTGCTCTAGGAGTTAATTGGAATGTGTAGATATGATTATAGGATGAAAATGAATGAGGAAAGATGCTCTTATATAGGGTTCCCAAGGTATTTTGTAAATTAGGCCAACCTCCAATAGTTATATTAAAATATTGGGATCAGATAACAATTGGTGGGAATTGGAAGACTTACATATTCAAAGTTGGGCCCAAACTGAGGGGACTATGGTGTTTAGTGCCCTAGTCCACTAAAAAAGGAGTGGGATAAAGGTAGATCTAGTGTATATAGGTTCATAATAGATAATTAGATCAACATATTAGCATATGAAAATTTTATAGTAACAAGGCTAGAAATAGGCTTGGAAAAGAGCTAGGAGAAGACACACTAAGGAAAGGGACCAAAAGGGGAGTGAAATTATAGTGGATTATAATTTATGACACGATGACATCCTAAGGGTCCTGTAGACTTCATCTACACATAGTAGCTTTACCGCTTACCTTTTCAAAGTTTGACCGCATCAACATCTACGAGATTCTTGCAAACCACACCCGACTCAAACAATGCAGTCTGATAGAGGAACACATGTCAACTCGCCAAATCTTTTATCTCTCTGTGCATGGTTTTCTCTCAAACAATGCAGTCTGATAGAGGGAGATTGGGAAAAAGAGAGGGGGAGAGGGAGAGAGAGCGAGATTGGGAAAAGGAGAGGGAGAGAGAGCGAGATTGGGAAAAGGAGAGAGAGAGAGAGAGAGAGAGAGAGTAGGGTAAAATAAAGAGAGGGGGAGAGAGAGAGAGTTAGAGACATATAGAGAAGGGGATAGGAAGAGAGGGAGAGATAGGGAAAGAAAGAGAAGGGGGGGAGAGAGAGAGAGAGAGAGAGAGAGAGAGAGAGAGAGAGAGAGAGAGAGAGAGAGAGAGAGAGAGAGAGAGAATAGGATAAGGAGAGGGGGATAGAAGGAGAGGGGGAGAGGGAGAATAGGGAGAGAGAGGGGGAGAGGGAGAATAGGGAGAGAGAGGGAGATTGTGAAAAAGAGAGGGGGAGAGCAAGGTGGATATGGAGAGAGAGGGAGATTGGGAAAAGGAGAGGGGAAGAGGGAGAGATTGGGAAATTGGGAAAAGGAGAGAGAGAGAGAGAGAGAGAGAGAGAGAGAGAGAGAGAGAGAGAGAGAGAGAGAGAGAGAGAGAGAGAGAGAGAGAGAGGGTGAGAGACATGAGGTAGAGAGAGAATGAGAAGGAGAAAAGGGTGAGAGACTCGACAAAGAGAGAAGTGTGAGGGGAAGAGAGATGAGATGGAACTCAAGGAGGATAATTAGGGCTTAGAATAGAGAAATACAGTGATGGGGAAGGAAGACAAGAGAGAGAGAAAAAGAAGGGAGACATGCATGTATACAAACATATATACATATATCTATATTAATATATATATATATAACTTTAGATATGCATATATACATACATAAACACATGTTATATATGTATGTCTATACATATGTGTAGTAAATGCTAAGTTTACAAGCATACATTATTATGTCTTCATAACCCGTATAGGTTTTGTGAAACACAAAATAATGATTTTAGTTCTACATAACCTGTACGGGTTATGTAGAACTATGAATAGTACTTTTTGTTTTTCAAAACCCGTGCGGGTTATGAAGAGCTGTGAATAGTACTTTTTGTTTTTCAAAACCCGTGTGGGTTTTGGCTTGGTAAGAGGGTTGGAAAATGACCCTAAGGCTTGCAAGCCCATTTCCCCCCCCATTTTTGTCCCTTTACACATTTTTTCATCTTCCAACATGATTTATCAACTTTGTCATCATCAAGTTTACAAATGATCAAGTGGGTATGTCTAAAATTACCACCATAATCTCACACGTCTTCTCAATTTTCTGACCATATAATTTTTTCTATTTTTGGAAAACATTAGCATAGTAAACTTTAATTTTCTTTACCAGTTCCTTGACAGTCCTCACAGACATATGTTTACCATTTTTTAAATAACTTTTTATATACTTGACCAAATTCAAAATAGATTACATATTATTGTTCTACACAAGATTCTATACACTTAAAAAAAACAAGTTTTTATTTTCAATTATTTTGATGCAAGTTATGCCTAGCGCACGAACAGGTACCAAATTTTTAGGATGGGGTCACTTCAAAAAATTATTTTAAAAAAAAATACTCAATGGAAAATTACGAAAAAATATACAACTTATAGATCTCACTCTTACCTATCATCCTACCAAAGGGTTTTGTAAACTAGTAAATCTAACTATATATTTTGTGTGGCGCACAAAACAACTATGTTATATTTTTCTGAAAAAATCAAGAATAGTTTTTCATGCGTGAAAGGTTTGACCCTCTTAATGTTATCTAATTTTAAAAAAGATTAGTAGTTTAGAAACTAGATTCAAAGCACTACAATTCTTATTCTTTTCTCAACTCCTAGTTTTTAGTGCATGACCTTTAAATATCTCTTTGAAGTTCAGGTTTACCCATTTTCAGAAGAAAAAAAAAAAGTGGCCACTTATACCCCCCATTTTGTTCACCATCTTGGTGCACTTACCCAGTAATAAAAGAACACTTGTCCATGGCATCAAAAATCAAGGAATTCATGCCTATTTATTCGGCATGTCATATTGTAAAAGGAAGCCTGAGTTTCCCTATAAAATCTCACAAGCTCATATTGTAAAAAAATAAGAGAGGAGGGGGATGGCTAATTAGAAACTTGTGATTTTTGTTGAGAAACAATTGTAAATTCATAGTTATTTTCTAAGGAACTCCATGTTTTTACTACCAAAGGTGTATGTAATGCCATCTAATTTTTGGAACTTATTCTCCAACCTTGGCATGTTTGCTCTTAATGAATTATGGAAGATGTGCTCATGTGGCATTTTTCTTCTTGTTAATCAAAGTGCCTTATGCTAGTTTCTTTTGAATCTGATCCAGTTTGCTTATGTGGGTGTGATTGTTTTATGTTTAATTAGGTGTGCTTATGACCATAAAGGCCTTCTTCTCTTCGTAAGGCATCTAAAATAGAAGATGAATTGTACTCTTCACAACTTGCTCCTCAAAAAATATTGCTTTAGAGGCTAAAATCTCTCTATTGAACCCTTATAGGGGTTATTCCGATCAAGAAGCAAGAACCCATTCTTGGGGTCTTTTCATTGGTATGGTCTTCTTGTATCATGTTCTTAAGCATGGGAGAATTATAATTCCTTAGGAGTTTATGCCTTTATTTAGGCCCTTGCAGGTGCTTCCCACACTTGGGATCTGAATATTTTTCCCTATGCCTTATGAGCTTTACACATTTTCTTCTCTCAGCTAATAATGAATAGTTTGTGGTGCATCGTGTCTTTTCAAGAGAGGCATGAATCTTTGATCAATATGATCAAATCTCTATGAATACTATCCCATACATTCCCAGCTAAACCACCATAGACCAATTTCTTAGTCTAAGCTTTGTTGTGGCGAATCACCTCTCATTAGTTTAGTTTGTATGTGAAGTATTTTCTTCTTACTTTTCCTTAATCCCTTCATGAAGAGTTGGCTTCTAAAATCTCAGAGGTTGCTTCACATAACGCAACCTGTCCCACTTCTATGAAACTTCCCAGTTTCCCTTTTAGGCGTGAGCCTTTTGGGATCAACAATATTTTATGGCACACCCGATGGGATAGGACTGAGCATAATTGCCAAAGTTAGTGCACGCTTTGGTACTTTGGCTTGCATGAAGCTGTCAAGTGCACCTTAGTAAGTCTCGTCAAGATTTGTTTAAAGCATGGATCTCAACTATAACGATTGTGTTTCATCTCATCCTTTCCAAGGGAGCCCAACTCCTCATGTTCAGGAAATGCTTCTTGATTTTTGGTGTGAGATGCAAAAAAATTGAGCTTGAAGGACAAAGAAATGACTTCTGCAATTCATACTCTATGTTCCATTATCCTTTCGATCCTTTCGAAGGGATTTATCTAGTTGAAGAGGTGTCTCTTGAGTATGAGACCATGCTTGCGCATTCTCCAGAAGAAATGCATCTGGAGGATAGTAGATTAATTCTAAATACCTTCTTAGGGTTCTCTTTCCTGTCTTGGACGCCAAATACTATCTCGTTTTTCAAAGGTGTACCAGTGGTTTGGCACACCAAAAAAAGGATTGAGCCAAGCCAGTTACAGGTTTGACATGACGATTTGCATTCTACCTTCCAATGAAGCCAATCTCATCAAGAGGAAGGTGTTTCCCAATTGCAGCCCAAAGCCGATGACCCTAGAACAAATGTAGAAGGTAAAAACAACACAAAGACTGCAAGTTATCTCTTTGATTGAGCATGAAACATTAGCTTCACACGTGATAAGTAGCTCAAAGACTGCAAGATCAAGTTTGACAATATATCATTAATTATAAGTACATCAAGCAACTCAAAGACTACAAGATTGGGTTTAAATCCCTTTAAAATAACACCATAATACTCACAATCAACTTTGAATAATATCGTCACACTACAATCTGTTCCAACACAAAGATTGAAAGCAACTTATCTCTTTTATTGATTGCAATTTGATTTACATCTAAAACAAAGTTTTAGAGTGCTTTCCAAACCGACAGAGTTTTGTTGCATTGCCAAAAAGATTCATAAAAGATCCTTATTATAATGAGATCCCTCATATATATAGAGGAGAGGCGTAGCATGAAACTAGGAAAGTTACAACTAATTTGTGACCATGTCAAAAGTAGAGAGCTATTTGACTTTTGCCACGTGCAGTCCTATATGTGTACTAGTGCATACATAGAATGACACCTGAGGTGTCGATAGCTTATTACAAAATGACACTTGAAGTGTCTATTGAAATTACAAAATGCCACTACACTAGAGATTCATAAAAATGACTAAGTGTCTAGAGACACGTCTTTATTATGATCATCCTTCTTTAGAAAATCTTTGTATTGTTTCCAGGTAGCCTGTATTTCAGAGTTATCTAGTGTTTGCAATGTCCAATGCCACTGAGGATGAGAGGAAGAGCAGATAGGAGTCTTACTTTTTGAACTTCATTGTCTTTTCCCTGGAGATGGTTTTGACATTTGAATAGCATTATAACATTGGAAAAACATCAATACTTCTAAGGACCAATTCATCAATCATCTCGATCATTTGTACCAAAGAGGATCATGCATTACATATGCCGAATTCGGTATCATTAGGGCTTCTAAAAACCCCATTGTATCATGGTAGAACAAGTGTAAATCAGGCCTATGAACCCTATTTACGTGTGTGCATTTGGTGCAACTCTGGCTCATAGACCCGATTTACACAAAGAGGCAAGTTTGGCTCAAAGGTGTAGTTTGGGTTTGTAGACCCAAACTACACTTTTAATTGAGAAGAAAGGCTAGGTGTAGTTCGTACCTACAGACACAAACTGCACCTTGAAGAAAAACATATGATTAGTGTAGGTCAGACCTATAAGTCTGAACTACACCTAAAAGTGTATAGGAAATAATTAGTGTAGGTCAGACCTATAGGTCCAACATACACCAAAATAGTGAATGCCAAGAACAGGTGTAGGGAAGACCTATAGGTCTAAACTACACCTAAGGAAGAGATAAATAGTGCAGGTTGAACCTACAGGCCCATCTTACACCAAAAATTGAATCCATGGTTGAAGCGATTTATGGCGGACCTATAGGCCTGCCATACACTAAGGTTGGGTCCATGGTGTAGTTTGGGCTTGTAGGCCTACCATACAACATGTAATGACTAAGGTTTTATTTGGATATTAGCGGCTCTCTATTTGGGTCAAGGATGCTCTAAGTACAATTTCTGATTCTTCTTATAGGCTTCCAGGAAAACGATCTAAGGTAGGAATCCTTCCCTCATCTTGCATGCTTAAATTTTCTTAAGGGGGTAGAAAGTAATTTTGGAGAAATTTTGTTGTAGATAAATAGATTTGGGGATTGATATATATATTATTAAACTTGGGGATTTTGCTTACAGAATATTCAATTTGGGGATTTTGTTTATAGGTTATTAAATTTGGGGAAATCTTGTTTTTAGATTATTAAAAATGGGAAATCTTTGTTTACAAATTATTATTACTTGGGGGTTTAGAAAAGAGAAAAGGATTTTATGCTTATTCATTTGAATACTTTGATCATGAAATCTAGATATTAGTTTATTGATTTAGTGTATTCTTCTCCATTATAAAGAACTCTAGCTGTAATGTTTTGTTAATTTCTTGTATGCTTACGTATCTTTTTTAAAAATATATAAATTCATGTAATTGGTATTTTGTCAAGATGTAGTTATTTGTTATCATAAGATCATTTTGTGTAATTAAACTTCTTCTTGTGAGCTTGTTGAAAATCTGGTGTGTGTGTGTGTGTGTGTGTGTGTGTGTGTTTAAATAGTTCCATTCGCAAAAATTTTTTATTATGTATTAATTTATTTTTGTTCTTTGCATATTGTTTTAGTCGTGAGAATTGCACCCACAGTTGTGGGAGATACCCACAATTGTGGGGTGTAATACCCACAGCTGTGGGTGTTGCCATGACTGTGGGGTTACACCCACATCCATGGTACCCACGACATCCATTCTACCTCACCATTATTTATGTGTTGTGCTGTATTATTTTTTGACTAGTTTGATTTGTAAGTTTTGATTATATATATATATATATTTGGTATATATATGTGGATATAGAGTTATATTGTAATCAATTAATTTTTCAGTTATGGTTAATTATGTGACTCTTTTCAGTCTGTGAATACATATACATATACATATAAATATGTATATGTATATGTATATGTATATGTATATGTATATGTATATGTATATACATGTATGTATATGTATATGTATGTGTATATATATCTATATATATGTGTAGATATATATATATTTACCAATTGGAAAAGAAACCATAAACTTATTTATATATATGTATATGTATATGTATATGTATATACATATACATACACACACACACACACACACACACACACACACACACACACACACACACACACACACACACACACACACACACACACACACACACACATATACATACATATACATATAAATAAGTTTATGGTTTCTTTTCCAATTGGTTCTTATATGCATAAAGTAAGAATAGTCTTTAGTTATAATCAAAAGTGTATTAGTTAAATTATTGGAAAGAAAATGTTCTAATAAGAAATAGTTGTTTTTGAATATTATCAATTTCCTTTTTATTAGCATAAATAAATAGAAAGAAATGTGGAAGGGTGACTTAGTCAAGATATAATGCCTAATGTATTTGATTGTTGTTACATGAGATTAAAATCTTTTTTTGAATGGGAAAGAATAATGATAATTGGTATTACTTGTGAAGTAAATATGTTTAGTTTCGGTATGTTATAGTGGTCATCTTGTTTCTTAGATGTATCGTATTATTCTGGCTTTTGTGATCGTAATCGAGTCTTGGTTCTCCCTATCCTTGTGGGAAGTTTTCAATTAAATGGTTCTTTGATCGTTTTCGAAGGCCTTGGGAGGGGAATTTTGTCATCTCGTTGCTTTGCCTTGTCTTTTTCTTGGATTTTGGTTCTAGGCTGTTTGTGTGATTGGAAGCTAGATAGTAATCCCTAGCCTTATTTGTATCCTCCCTTTGTGGTACTTTATTCTAGCAAGAGGGTCATGCCTTGCTATGGTATGTTAGTGTTTTTCCTTCTTGTGATCTACTATTGGATCTTGGTTTTTGTTTCCTAGGTGCATTTATGGGAGTGTGGCTTTCATTGGGGGCTGAGACCCAAAGTGGTCGCTAGGGTAACTCAATGAATTTTTTTTAATAAGTGATAACATAATATAATATATTTGGGATGGGTAGTTAGTTCACACTTAATAAGATAATTATTTTGAATACCTCTCTTACTCCCGAACGCTCGTTTAGGTTCGGGGTAAGATGAGATGGCCTGCAATGATGTCCACCAATCTCATCTCCACGAGAGGTTGGTGTGGTCCACTAGGGTTTTATGGGGGGTTTTATGACACTCTTCCCAATTGCTTACCTAGTGGATTTCTTGGTTGTTTTTCTATGTTTTCTTGGGCCTCTGGAATTTGGTGAATTGGTTTTTGTTTTTGAGAATTTCCTTTATCATCCTGTGGTTTCCCTTGTGTTGGTGATCTTGAGAGTTCTTGTTCATGACTAGCTTATAATTGTGTTGTTTCCATTCAATCCTTGATTATGTTATTGCATCGTGACTTTCCTCTCTCATGTATCTGGGGTCTGACTGATACCTCCTAGCATGAGGGGTGGCTGACATTACCACATAGTTGGGTGGAGTTCTTTTCACATCCATTAGGTTTTGGTACGAGTTGTACCTTGATCGAGATGGATCGTGGGAAGACTGAAGATCTACTTGCGCTCAAGTTATTGAGATTTGACATTATTGTATTTTGAAGCATATATCCAAGGGATACCTTGTAATTTAATTATGATCATTTATATATTCATGGCTATGTAATCTGAACCATGCTCCCGGAGCAAGACTATATAATAGTATTTGTAAAAGTATCTCATTCCTTCATTTATATTTGATTATTGTTATGTGAGTTATTTCGTTGTGAGGCCTTGAGGACACTTATATGATGTTTGTGTTATCCTCTTGTTGTAATGTATTGTTTATTTCTTCTTTAACAAAAATAAATAAATTCACATTTTTATTGGTTATATTGTTTTGTCCCTTGGGCCTCATAGCGGGGCATTACAAAAATAAAATCAAAACCAAAAAAGTCCCTTAAAAGCAAAATTAGAAAAATCCCTTACATAATATAGCTCATAGGCTTATACATTCTTCATATTATAAAACCAAAAATTAATATTGAAATTGTTGTACTAGTGACATGCAAGAATAAATCAAGGGGCAGAGCATCCAAACCAATGATTTACTATATAACTCATATACTTCTTTTTTTTATATTGAGAATAGTATATAAAAATTAGAATATGTGCATTGTCTGCTCAATCAGTATATTATAACCATTGAATCATATACAAAGAAAACTATTAACACCCTAGTCTATAGTATCTCTATCTTTTTTGAAATTTCACATTAAATCAAAATATACCAGATTCAATAGAATTGATTAACATAACCCAAAAGAAAAATCAAAAAGTCCTTCTACATTTTTTCAGATTGTAAACAAAAAAGCCAAGTACTAATAGTCTTAGTGACATGCAAGCATAAGAAATGAAGGGGTAGAGCATCCCTTAGACCTTAGTTATGGAGTGGTCCTAGAATGTCTACCCCTGCCACACATGCCATCCCAACTATGGTTCATCATCAAAAGCCCAAACTTCTTCTTCAATAACCACCCCATGATGTTCTAGTTCATAGTTTGTGCCAAACCCTTCCTCATTGATGTATTCCTTGGACCAATCCCTGCCTTTGTTTAACTTCTTACGCATTTTTTTGTTGCACAAATCTCATATGCTTGAGAATTTATGTTGTTCTTGGTACAAACAAATCCAGCAATGGCCCAAAAAGAATAGGCTTCCTATGAACTTGTTGATTCCCATGACAAGTTGCAAAATAGTCATATGGGAGTGAAATGGTGAAACAACCATCAATATTAGAAACAACTATTTCAATTTCTCCCAAAAAAGAATCATTAAAGATATTTTGACACATGCGCATGGTCGTCACCTTTGCTTCTCTCACCTTGATAATTGAAGCTAGGAATATAGCAGTGATGTCTGTATTCACTTTGTTTCTATGAGAAGTCATGATGAATTCCTCCCAAAGGATATTTTTTATTGCATAAATGATGAGGGGGTCGGAATAATTTAAAACCCGTAAGAGGCGCCTATCTAAAATTTCCCCAATAAAAGCCATTTGTTGTTTGGTATAAATCAATTGGATAGGAGAATCCATAGATGCAATGCTAAAAAAAATAGCAAGGAAAATGGTGGGAAAATGAAGGAATTGAAATGGAATGCAAAAAGAGAAGTTGTGAATACCTAAATATATAAAAAACTAAATAATTGAGAGAGAGATCATAAATGCAGAATAAATGTGATCAATAGAGGTCCTAGAAATCCGAAAACATATCCATCACAAAATCTTATGTAGGAAAAATAATCATTCTCAGTCACATCATACATCATTTGTCCACCGACATGTGTGAGGGGAAGGTAAGAATGTAAGGAGTTCAACCAAACATTAAATGAGAAAAAAATTAATTTTGAGGAGAATGAATAAAAGGACCAGAGCCGAAAAACCAGAGTCTTCACCTTTTTGGTTTAAGCCCAAAGACCTCCCTAAACCCTAAAGTTACCCATGTAGTCCTTGTCTCTTTTTGTTATAATCTTACTATGACTTCCTGTAGCCAATTTTCAGTCTCTTAAGTCATGACTTAAGCCTTTCGCATTTTTTTTGTGACTAACCCCTTCTTGCTAGCCACTCGGTGGTTTTATTTCCCAATCCTTTATCTTGTTGTGTAGTTAATCTATGTTTAAGTTGACCGGCTTGGCTAGTAACATTTTCCTCTTAAGTTCTCTTTAAGGGTTGTAAGTCATTGCATTAACTAACCTCATTCCTAGGCTTGCATTATTTTTCTAGTCAATATATTTTCCTTAAGTCTTTACGCGCATGTTTTTTATTTTTCCTAAGTCATTAGTCTCCTATTATGTCCTAGTAACTTAATCTTCAAAGCACATTCTTTAAGTCACTCCTAAGTCATGGTCCCATCGGGAGGTCATCAATCCTAGTGACTTGACGATACCAATGTGGATATATCGGTGAGATCATGAGCTTAGGGGAGACTCTGATTCTATCTTGTCGACTTTCCTATGCACATGTGGATGGACACCCAAAAAGAGAAATCTTGTTGGTGAGATTTTGCATCCCAATGACACTTAAACATCATCTTGTTGACTCACCAATGCATACATAGATGTACACATTAGAACAAATGACCATTGGAAAAATATTATTACACATCCCAATGACTCAATGATGGAGAAGGTTGCTAAAACATGATAGATATTTGGCATCCATGTCATCAGATAGTGCAATCAATAGAATGATGTCAGGAGGGATATGATGACACATATGGGAAAGTTCAGCATCCAACCGAGACAAAAAGTCAGAGTGGCATTTCGTAATTGGTTTTCAGTAGAATAAAAAATAATCGATGATATTTTTAAAACATTTCAACTACCCAACGATGCCAAGTGTTGCAAAACTGACCATTGGTAAAAAAAACTATGAAATTTTTCAAATTTTTCCAACAACCATCGATCAAATCAAATCAATGGTAGAGTTTTAAATTTGTTCAACTGTTCATTCCAAGGAATGAAAGCTTGCATAAACGATATTAATGGCAGACACATGGTAGATAGATAGTTGATAAAAGCACCAATTAGAGATAATATTCTCAATTTTGAGTAAAACCTTGATTGAAGGTGAAAGAAAAGGCAAGCTCGAGCTTTGGAGATTGTGTTATAGAGAAGCTAAAGAAGAATTTTAGACAAAGGAATTTGGATAGTGAGTTGCCTGTTGGCTTGATGACGATTGTAATATATTCATCACTTGTTATCATTGATGAAACACTCACACACACATATGATTATATTGACTATCGGTGTAACTTCAATTGTTTACATTGCCAACCAGTATACCTTGTGGTTAATCTCTAACCGGCACTTTGTGTCAACCGGTATGTGCATAAGAGACAACTTGTGGTTATACTAAGTTGGCATCGATATGAAGATCAAGATGGAGATCAAGCGGAGATTCAAGGACAACGGTTCATATGTTTTATTCAAACCAGTATTGATTGATCCAACCGGTATTTATTATTTTTGTGATGTGTTACCTGCACCGACTACTTGGCGGTCATTTTTGTGATGAGTTATGATCACTTGTCTAGATACACTGCAACTAGGAAATTGTGTTATGATTTCCTTAGGCCGACATGAAATCTGAATGTCTATATATCTACATCTCAGTAATCTTTCATTAACGATGTATGCACGAAGAGAGAAAGTTTTTGTTAAAGAGTGATAAGTGTTAAGATGAAGAGTGTGTTGAATAGCAGTGTTGAATATGCTTAGAAGGATTTGATCAAGAAAATATTGTGCTACTCTGAACAGATCAAACATTTCTTGTTGTTTTCTAACCATTACAGAAGCCACTATGAATTAGCATTACAATATTGTGCTACTAAAGCCAATGAGAAATTGGAGAAGTTCATCAAAAGTTCTACAAAGAATGAAGGGTGATATCTCTGGACTTGGTTTTCATACAACTGAAAAATGTGAATCCTCCGGTACAAAGACCAACAATCCTAAGAACAAATATGCTCCTAAGATCAATAAGCCTACTGGTAAGAAGGTCTTTAAACCTATCTGCTTTGTTTGCCATAAACCTGGTCACACTGCAAATGTTTGTAGAGACAAACCTAACAGAAATGCAAGTTACAATACTAATGCTAGGTATGTGTCCAAGAAGTTTGAAGGTCATTGCTTCACATGTGGAATGTATGGACATAGATCTGTTGAGTGCAGATATGGAGCAAACAATCATGTACCACACAAGCATCCAAGACCAAATGGTTTCCGGATAAGGAACTTTGATAACCGAGTAAACCTGAATTGGAAAAGATCCTACGACAACCGGTTTAGTCCATTCAAGATGGAAAAGGTAACAAATGTTATTTGCACCATCTGTAATAACTTTGGTCATTTGGCTATGAATTGAAGAAGAAGAATAGGAAGAGGAAATGCAGGACCTTGGAGATCATATGGTATGGCTTGTTATCAATGTAACAAACCAGGGCACCTAGCAAAATTCTGTAGATCCAAAAATAGCAAACCAGGCAACTCTTCTAAGGATCAGAAAGGAAAACAAAAAGTTGATATTGAAGAAACCAGAGAGGATATGAATCGGATTTGGAAGAAGAAAAGTGATGAATCACCTGGAGAAGAAATTGTTCCTTCACCTAGTGAAGAGAACCTTGTACTGGTGACTTAAGCCTTTTTAATATGGCTAAGGGGAGCTTAACAGTAAAATATCTGTGAACCCCTTATGAAAAATGAGCGGGAAAAGAATTTTGTAACATGAAAGTTTGGTAAATTTTTGTTAACATGTTATCAATCGGTTTTCCACTTGAGCAGTGAAATTAGGGTTTGTAACCCTAATGGGCAAGGATTTATTGCAGTAGGTAAAAAGGATAAAAGCGAGTTTTACCTTGTCATTTTTACCCTAACGCATTCAAGAAAGAAATTTGGAGCACTTGCTAAGCCGAGTAAGATTGTTTTGTTGTTAATTACCAAATTGTTTCATGATTTGTGAAATTAAGTTGAATTGAAGGTTGCAGAAGGTTGAACTGGTGTGCACTTGGGCATTTCAACCAGTAAACGGGGCAACATGCATGAAACAAGGTATATCTTTGAACATACCACTTTGAATCTTGTTCATCTAGAATGGCATCTACTTCAAAGTTTGTAGACAGGTTAATGATCACTTCTGAGCCTATGGAAGCTCAAAAGGAAGATAAGATTGTGTCATATAATGCATTATTGCAAGTTCTGAGCGGATTTTTGGTCAAAGGTGATTTTTCCAGTTATATTGATTGCAAGTTAGAAGACTTAGGGTCTCTATACATCTACACACAGTTGAAATCACTTTGCGATAAGAATGACAAGATTAAGACACAGTATGCTAGGGTTTTTGAAAAGGATTTTCATAATGCCTCTTATTTTCTTGATGATTTTGAAGAAGCACATATCAGAATAATTTTGAGTAGAGTTCATGGAGAAAACATGTACTTCAAAAGGACTCACACAATTACAAAGGAAGCCATTCAGGCTGTGACTGGCTATTTCTCAACCGGTGAAGTACTTGAGCTAAGAATTTTTTTAAAGAATACTGTCTTTGGCTTAACCGGTTCTACATCTGATGGGCGTACTTTTTCCATCAACAACATTAAGGACCCTGCAATAAAATTAGTAGCAATGGTGATAGGCTACCAAGTATTTTACTCCAGTAGACTTAACAGTGTTCCATCTGCAGTAGTTCACACATCTCACAAAATGATTGTTGATAATGCAGACTATGATATCTGTGAAGCTATCAGGAGACAACTGTTTTTGAATTTGCAATCTATCAAGAAGGATAGCAATCTGAAATTAAAGTATGGTCAGCTATTAGTCGGTCTATTCTTTTACTTTCAGAACTTTCTACCAGGGATTGGAGACATTGAGAGGTCAAAGGACTCACCGGTCTCGACTCAAATCAATAACAACATCAAGGCTATAAAGAATACTTTCCATACTGCCCTGAATAGGTATTTCAATGAGTTCCAACAGAAGATGAGTATGAGAATGTGGCTACTGGAAGAAGTGGTAAAACACTTTGAGAAGGACATAATCTTCATTGTTACCATTGACTTTTGCTTAATGCAAGCAATTGAGCCAAGAGAAGAAGAAATGGAAGACATGAGTTATGAGGTTAACCATGATCTACTGGTTGGTTATGCTAATACCCTATTAGCATCACCTATAGACAAGAAGCAGGAAAATTGGACATTGTGGCAGTCCAAGAGGCACCTGAACAAACTAGTACTGCACCTGTTAAAATTACAAGAGGAAAAAATAAAAAAGTCTGGTGAAGCATCCCCAACAATAAAGAGTACTAGGGTTACCAAGAGTGTCCTAACCAAAAAGGAACCGGAACCCAAGGTATATACTAAGAAGGATACAAAGAAGAGAGGCAGGAAATTAATTTTACAACCTGAATTTGAGGGAACGGATTCTAATGAAGAATCAAAGAAGGCAAAGACAACCGGTAGAATATCCAAGAAGGTTAAGGAAGTGCCAAAGGTAACTGTGCCTATTGATAATGCATCCTTCAAACCTGAAACCCGTTTTGAAAGGACAATGAAGACACTAAGGAGGAATAGGTTTGACAATGTAAAGGAGCATTTTGATTCCTTCACTGAAAATGAGAAAGAGCAAGTGATTCAACAGGTAATCACTCATTTGTGTCATTACAGTAGATATCCACATGAATTAGAAAAGGATATCTAAAATTATTTGAACACTATTCTTTTGAGAAAATGGGAGGAAGCTATTAGATTAGAAAAAGAAATCATTGATGAGGTATTTGTATAATATTTTCCTAAGGATGATATTAGTGCCTTAGTTGCTCGATACAAATCTTAGTTTACATTTAAAGCAAGAAGACTGAAGTTACTCAATGGAAAGAAGACAATTGTTGAAACTGAGACCCATCAAATAGCCTATGAAATCAGAAGAATGGAAGAGCTCATCCAATCCTCTATGAATGAGGATAATGTTGTCGATGATGTTAATAGACCAAAAATGGATGAAGAGGAGATTATTCAACCTGATGAGGTCTATCCCCTCAAGAAGAAGGATGATTCCATTATTCTTGTCGATGATGATGTTCATAACACAGTGGACCTATCTGGAGACAACACTGCACCAAATATGGAGCCCCCAGCAATCACTAGTGTGCAGGTTACACTAGTTGAGCAATCGACTACTCAACTAAAAGTGGACAATCCACCGGCAACAGAACAAATGGAGAAACCCCAATCTCCACCGGTCATTCAAGAAATTCAGAAGGAGCCCACTGAAAATGTTGCCACACAGTCACCTGAGAAGAATATTGATAGATCAATCATTAAGGTTGTATCCTCTAAACCGACAAAACAAAAGAAAATCGATGAGGATGATGATGATTCTTTGAGTATTTCAGGAACCATTGATGTGGATAGTATGAGCGCCTCCGAAATGATGAAAATTGCTAATGTTATGCAATCTAGAGCGCATAAGAAGAGACTGAAAGAGAAATGGGTTGAAGCAGAGACAATTCAGACTGCAGTAGATATTTTATCTGGTCTACTGTTGGAAACATATATAGCACATCTTTCTACACCCATGAGCAAACTTGGTCAATTAGTTGTAGATGCATCTGATCAAATCAAGTCACTAGAAGATGTTGCTCAACTGTATACTGAAAAAAGCCACAAGAAGAAATATGGAGAAAAATTGGCAAAGGATATTGATAGTGGCAAAATGGCTCTATCTCACAATAAAAGTCTGTTGAGAAAAGCTATTGAAACAGGAGGAAAGTATCTTGCCTCTACCTCCAATGCTACTTTCTTTTATTCTGACATTTCAAAAAGTCAAGTTGAAACAGAGAAAAAAATGGAAAGGATATGCAAGGCATATGTCCCACTCCAAGACTCCATACATGCCTTTAACAAGAATATAGATGATTTGCATAACATACTAGACAACTATGATAATGAGAAGGCAAAGAGACTCTGATCTCTTAAAGAACTCAAAAGTCTACTCACATCACAAGTAGACATTCTTGAGAGAGCCTACTCCAATGTAGAATCTATTCTTGCAACCCTTGAAACCTGCACATTAGACTCAATGGAAGAATTCCATTCACAGCTGACGTCTACATTCGAGTATATTGCAAACATACTGGAATCATGGGAAAATGCTTTGTCATGGATGAAGAAGAGATTCAATGCTATTCTTATGAGATTAGCTAATGCATGAAAAAAAATTTAACTTACTATTGTATATGCTAAAACATTTTGATACAAATTTTCTATATATATATATATATATTACCTTTTCAATTTGGCATTGTTGTCAAAGGGGGAGTAGAAATATGTATGTGTGTTTTTGAAAATTTTGTATAATGTATGCATTAAGGGGGAGCATGAGTAAATGTGTAAATTTTTTATGCATGCACACTTAATGGTATTACTCTAAAATTTTCTAAGTGTTGCCATCAATGCCAAAGGGGGAGATTGTTAGCTTGATGATGATTGTAATATATTCATCACTTGTTGTCATTGATGAAACACTCTCACACACACATATGATTATATTGACTACCGGTGTAACTTCAATTGTTTACACTATCAACCGGTATACCTTGTGGTTAATCTCTAACTGGTACTTTGTGTCAACTGGTATGTGCATAAGAGACAACTTGTGGTTATACTAAGTCGGCATCAAGATGAAGCTCAAGATGGAGATCAAGTGGAGATTCAAGGACAATGGCTCATATGTTTTATTCAAATCGGTATTGATTGTTCCAACCGGGAATATGTTATTTTTGTGATGTGTTACCTGCATCAACTACTTGGCAGTCATTTTTGTGATGAGTTATGATCACTTGTCCAGATACGCTGCACCTAGGAAATTGTGTTATGATTTCCTTAGGCCGACATGAAATATGAATGTCTATATATCGACATCTTAGTAAATCTTTCATTAAAAATGTATGCATGAAGAGCGAAAGTTTTTGTTAAAGAGTGATAAGTGTTAAGATGAAGAGTGTGTTGAATAGCAGTGTTGAATGTGCTTAGAAGGATCTGATCAAGAAAATATTGTGCTACTCCGAACAAATCAAACTTTTCTTGTTGTTTTCTAACCATTACAACAGAATCAAATCCCTTAACAAGGTAAGCTCTAACAAGCTTCAATGTATAAATCCTCTAACAAGGTGATCCATTAGTTTGGAATCATAAATCCTCCACCGAGGTTACTCCTAATAGGGTACTGCCTTTAACAGGGTATAAGCTTCTAATAAAGCTTTGGGATCTCTAACAAGATTCGCTCCTAGCAGAGCACTTTGTAGACCTTAACCGGTCAGTTATCTATTACTACAGATAGTTAACTTGTGAGTTCCATCTCACCGTGGTTTTTACCTATTTGGGTTTTCCACATATAAACACATGTGTTATGGTGGATGCTTTACTTTTTGTGGATGTTGTTAAATCATTTTGGATTGCATGCATTGTGTTTAAAAATCTTTGTTAAGTTCATCTGCCGGTTAGTGTCTGAAGTAGTTTTAAATTTGGTGTCACTGATTCACCCCCCCTCTCATTACTTTTCAAGTCCATCATTGCCTTCTTTCCCATTTTCTTGTATTATTTTGTAATTTGCAAAATTTTAGAGGCTAAACAAATTAGAAACCATAGCCATAGCAAGCAAAAAACTAGAAAACAATCTTTAGGGTTCCACTGTAAAATTAAGGAACCATAAAACATGTCAACCTCATCCAAAGCCTCTACAATAGAGGGCCCTAAATCCAAAAACAATAGAAGGAGACGAACCTCTATGATGACCTAATTACTCAATTACCAAGGTCTTCTCAAAGACCAAGAACTACAGGGCATGCAGAGACATTTCATGACTCACAAAGGAATTGTAAAGAAGTTGATATGTCATTTAGAGGCCATCACATTTTCAGATATACTTGATTAGAGTAATTGCAAAGCAATACCATCACAATACAAGGTGCATTCAATCAATTTACAAGAACTTGATTGAAATCAGTAAAGCCATTATTTGTCAAGTGTTTGGCATGGAGGATGTAGTAGGTAATGACATGGTTATCAACCTAGGTATCTTGAAAGAATATTACCACAATGTGGAGCGGATTTCTAGGAGAAACTGGCTACCACTTCATAGGCCCAAGTTGGGTAAAAGTCTTTCAAAATTTTGACAAAATAGACCTACCACCTTATAGTGTTGATTTGTTTCACAAGTATTTTCAGATGACTTCTTATGATGTGTGTTAAGTGCATGGTTTTGAGGGATAGTTACACATGCCTAAGGTACTTATAGTTTTGATTTGTGACGTCCAAGACAATGTTGAAAATAGACCTTTTGATTATCTTCACTTTGTAGGAAAAGGGATTCACAATGCCCTAATCTACATCCAAATGGATAGTTCAATTGTCACATTCAAATGGTATTCCTTATTGATGCAAATACTACTATTTTTTGGATAGAGAAATAGATTCTGGAGTAATTATTTGTTCATTAAGGAATTTGATGATGATGGAGGAAGGTGTCTCGTGCAGTTGTGGACATCTATTTGGGACTGTGGTTATATGCATGCCCAATATTTATGTTATGAGGAGCATTTTGTTCAAAAATTGTATGGTTTATTTGGTCATAACCCTCCAAGGCTGTCAGATAAGATCATGAAGTTATTGAGGCCTAAATGAAGGGAACATGAGATAAAGGTTAAAATGAACCATAATTGGGGTGATTGGTACATCATAGAGAAGCATACTTACATAGGAATCTATGGATTTGAGGGACAACCACATTTGTCGCCTTTGATTGTTTTTGACAAATTAGCATATCTAGATATAATCAGACAAATGTGTGAGGTAGATGCTCCTTTTGATAATTCACATAAGGCCTCTTTTCTCCCTTCTTATCTTCATATTGTATATTTTCAATTTTCTTCATTGTGTGGCTTTGCAAAATCCATCAATCTCTTGGATAGCTATAAGTTACCCCTACATTCAGAGGGCTGAAAATTTGATCTAGAAGGAAACATCATATTTGCAAGAAGTTGTGTAGGTTTGTATGTATATGGTCACATGTTTGTGCTCAAAGAGGAATTAACAAATAATTTCCCACTTATGAAGCCACTATGGAAAGGGTTAAAGCATGGATAAGAATTCGACAAGCTAAGATAGCAAGAAAGTTGGTTGACCCTACATACAAGGGTGCATTTGTAGACATGGATGATAAAGTCAGAGGAATGGAGTTATTACTCCAAATTGAATCTAGGTTGACATCAAATGTGCCAATAATTTCCCCATCTTCACCCAGCGTCTCATCCATCATGACGGAAGGACATAAGGATGTTTCTCCTTTAGCTCAAATGTCTCTCACTCCATCAGTAGGATTGGAAGTATCACAAGATGCGGGAGAAAGTGAAGCACCCCATGAGGAAGAGGAAGAGGTTATGGAACAAATGCAAATTCAAGTGCATGTGCTAACTTACCAACCCACAAATGATCAAGATGGTGACATTGCTGAAATTACTAATTTCTTGACAAATGAAGTCAGAGGTTTGGCTTCCAAGAAGTTTGTATTTGATGATGATTTAATCAATAGAAATGAGTTCAAAGTGTTTATTAATAAATTCAAGGGAAGGAAATTGAATGAAATAACTCTTGATACCCCCCAGAGAAAATAGATGAGGTTGTCAAACAATTTTGGATAAAGGTCAATGAAGAAACCAAGGACATGACCCCAGAGAAGGGGAGACAATTTTTAAAAGAAGTGGGATGTATGCTCCTTCCAGGGATATATATGTCCTCTTGCATTTCCTTTGACAATCTCAAGAGATATCAAGATTTGGATTTGAAGTTAAGTGATGAAGGAATAGATAAGTTGTGTTATGGTTCAAATTTTAGGCCCAGTGACAAAGTGTTGGCTATATGGTGTTTGTATCCACCTGAAAAGAGGCCTATCACCATTTCAAATCCACAACATATCTTAGGGAACTTTATGGTTTACAGGGTTGAATATGTTACTACAAAATAGGTTGCAGATTTGAATGTAAATGTTGTATTATTTGCTAGGGTTGCAACAGAGAAGCTCACAACTAAGAATGAGGAGTTGGATCAAAAGAATTGTTAGTTAAATGAGAGATTAAGCACCTCTAAACAACAAGGTCTTCTATTATCTGCACAACATCATGCTACTCTATTGAAATTTGACCTAGCCATTGAAAAGGAAAATATGATAGAAGTAGAAAGACGACTGGCCAAGGCTTAAGAGGAAACTCAAAGGCTTAGTAACGATCTCAAAATTTATAAGTTCAAAATGGCTTAGAAATTGATCGAAGCTAAATTTTTACATATGCTACATCATTTGCAAACAATGTGGAATAGGTACCAAGATATTGTTTGTCTTTTCAAAAGACGGAGGAAAGTAGAGTTTAGATTGAAATTAACTCAGAGGTACATAAAGAGGATGTAACAATTATTACAAATTTTTGAGCAAAATGGAAGTCATTTTGATAATGATATTCAATTGCAATTAGTAACTATAATGGATGAGATAAAGGCTATATTGTCAGAGACTGATCTACTATTGAATAAACATGGGCATCTAGGGAAAGCTTTGAAAATTTTCAATAAACTGCAAGGAACACAACCACCGGCATTTTTCAAGGACACAAGAGAAGATAAAAATAAAGTTGACTAAAAATAAGATCTTGGGAAAGTATTTCTCCACTGCACAATGAATGAAGTGTTTGATGATGCTGACAAAGTAGAAGAAAACATTCATAAGAAGCTAGAAGGAATGTCACAAATGGAGTTTAGTGTGAGGTTCTTGAGTAGACAAAAATGCTTTGGTGGCTACTAAAGCTTATGAAAAGCATATAAAGACCTGCACCAAATTCTTGCAAAAGGAGAAATGATTGCTCATGAAGAGCATATTCTAGTTGATGCTAATGATATTTTGAAACATGTGCAGGTGGCCTAAAGCTTGTTTGGCTCCTTTGTTATTATAAAAAAGAATTCAAGGCCATCTACAAGTTGTTCTAAAAAATTCTCTTTGGCGGGTAGAATGTATTATGATTGAATTTTTTGATAATAGAAGATAGTTGCAGACTCTTTACTACTTTACAAAATTGTATATACAATTAAGTTGAATGAAATGACTATAAGCAAATTCATATTGCCTCCTATTTTATGTGTTTACTTATATGAATGGATGTGTCTACGGTGCATTAATTTGTCTTTATAATCAATTATGACTGTGTAGTATGAATTGTAGGTTTATTTCAAGGAAAAAAAAGTAATTCTATAATTATATTGTAGTAAGGTAGACATAACTTATAGTGATTCTTAAGTAAAAACAAAAAATACATGAGGAAGCTTATGAAAGTTATCAATTTCTTTATTATTATGCAAAGTTGAAATAGGATACAAATTAATGGTGTAATAGAGGGCTAGAGAAACTCGCGTCTACCTTCAATGGTTAACACCAACAATCAACTTGTAATGGGACAATCTAATTGGTCTCATTCAAGTTCATAGAGGGCATTGCCCTAATTTTAAATAATACAAATATAATATATATATATATATATATATATAGTTGTATAGAGCATGCACTGTGCCAAGTTGTTTGATTGATGACCTTCTAGCACCTTTAAATTTGATTTGATAACCAGAGAAAATTTTAGTGGCAAATAATCACCAATTGGCGAATATTTGGTATTGGACATTTCAAAAATGGAGAATAAGTTCGACCGATTGAGGTGGCTAGAATGCCCCAACTTTATAAATTTTTGATCAAATGCATTTCAATTCGCCTTCATTTCCCTTAATTATTTTTGACGATTTAAAGATTTCGCCAATAGAGTCTACATTTTCACAACAATCTATTTAACATTTTCGCTTGAATTTTTGGAAGTGTGCCTTAATGCACCGACCTAATTCGCCAATAGCCATCAATAGTTTAATTTTCATGAGGACCCAATTTTCTTGGCATTTTCGGAAGAGTGTATTAATTCTCCCCAGTATTCCCCAATTCTATTATAAGTCCATCCCAATGGACAGTCCATAATCGCCTAGTAAATTACAACGTATATGTTTTGTCAATGTTTCATTCGTCTTATGTTTCCATAAGATGTGTTATAATTAAGTGGGATTCACCAAATTTTTTGTATACCATTTAAAATTCTTACAATATTTGCCAAATATGGATTGGTATAAGATTGTATGAAAGGTCAAATTTATTTTTACACAAGCTGGTCGATACTCAGTTTGGAGCTCTCAAATCAGATCAATAGCCAAGTTATAGATAGGAACAACCATTGTTGCATTCTTATCTACTAGTTCTTTGTGCTACTCTCTAAGAATCTAAAGGTAAGTGATCATTTCTTTTAAGTGTTCTAATATTATTCATCTTGATATGTTAGCAATTTCTAGATCATTCTTACTAAGTGGGGAGACATCAAACATCTAGATTCTAGGCCCTCGGGGCAATGAATCTTATAGTCTATTATTGCTTCTTAAACAAGTAGATAGTTTTTTTGCATCCTTTATTTCATCGGAGATGTTGAACATGAAGAAGGGTAAGACTCCTGAATGTGGTGAAGGCCAAGAGAGGGCAGCAAAATGCAAAACCTTAAATTCATACTTTAGCAATGTTTGTGGTAAAAAAGATGATCATGAAGGTACATCATCACAACTACTACAACCACATTCACAACTTACACTGAATATTGAAGAAGGTGGTGAATGTGATATCTCAGATGACAATGAAGAAGAAGATCCATTAGATACCTAGGGTAGCGGGAATGTGATAATCAACCTGGTTAACAATAGATGATGATGATGTAGGAAAGGGGAAAAGAAAATCCAAATAAAAAATGGGTCGAGAGTGGGATATGACGAGGCATTTTCAAATTGAACCAGTGGAGAATCCAAACAAAGGTGACCCTCCAATAGAATGCAAGTGTAAGATTTGTAATTGGAAATATAAAAAGGAGAAGAGGTTGCAGCTAAAGCTTGACACCATTCAAAAGCATATTGACAAAGTTTATGAAAAGAGAATCATAGATGGAATTGAAAAACCAGTGATAAGATGGAAAACAAAGGAGCAATGTCAGTAGGTTAAGTGTGCCTTAGAATATGATGCGCATTTGAAAAGATAGGCAAAGTTCGCTGAATCTGGAGGTTCTCTTGAAGCTATTTTTGGAAAGGCAGTGGCAGTAGCACAACTAGGAAAATTGTTCAGTTAAGTGTTGTTTTCATATTTTGACCAGAGGGCGTCCTCTGATAGACTACCTATAAATTAGAACTTTATTATACTTTTTGAGGGTTCCTAACTTTCCTAACAGTTACTGGTCAATAAACAGTGGTTGGGAATGGGCAAGTTGTCTTGTTGAGGTTGAAAAAAAAGATATAAAGGAAATAATTAGAGTCAAACTTTATTGCATTGTCTTTGGATGAAGTTACGGCAATAGATAATATGTCTTGGGTATGTATGCATGTTTATACCATAAAGAATCATGTCTGCCAACCTCATCTATTGTGTTTGTCAATTGAAGGAGAGTATGATAGGTTAAACTCTATTTGAACTACTTAAGAATTCATTAATTGAATATGGAGGTATGGATGACTTGACAATTGCAAAAAAGTTGGTATGTGTAGGAGCGGATGGAGCTTCAATAATGCAAGGTCATAAGAATGGTATTTGCATAAAGCTACAAACTTCTTGTTCACCCTACATGATTTCCATTCACTGTATGACCCACAAAATGAATCTAGCTTTTAGGATTGTGAGGAAGTATCCTTTAGTAGCAAATTTTGAAGATTTAATCAGAAAGCTCTACTCATACTTCTGTCAAAGTCCCAAACGGTTTTTGGAATTTCAAATTTTTTCCAATAGAATAACCAATAGGAACAAACTTCATAAGGATGTTAATACCAGATGGATCTCCTTGCATGGTCTAACACGTCGATTTTTTTCAGAATATTGGTCCTTGATTGGAGTAATGTATGAACATCACCACATAGTAAACAAATCTCCTCACTTGCTTCGTCGGTTATGTGATATAGAGACAATCCTAACTTTAGTAGGTCTTCTCCCCATGCTAGAGGAAATGAACCATCTTGTGAAAAAAGCCCAAGAAAGAGCTATGTATATTGCAAAATATGCTAAGCTATGTAAAATGACATGCATGACTCTTAATAATCTCTATCAATTAGAACAAACATTTGTAGATGTAAAATTTCCTAGATGGAAAACTTTGATAGATTTGAACAATCCTAAAAAAAAATTAGTTTAATGCAAACGAGGATTTGTGTGTCAATTTACGTGGATTTGAGATACCAATGCACCACCTTGCCATGATCACGAAACCAAGAAAGCGATCTAAGAAAAAAGTAGTAAGTGTCACAAGGGAAGATTTTAGCAAGAATGTTGATTCTATCACTGCTAGTCTGAAGAAAATCACCTCTTCTGTTTCCTTAGAAATCATAAAATAATTCCCTCGTGATGAGTTACTTGAAGCCATGTCTATTGTGTTTCTTCAATATTGGGAACTCAACAATCCAACTAATTTTTGTCATAGGATAAATGTCTTTGATAAACCATTTTTGCAAATCTATAGAAATTGTTGGATTTTGCCAAGATCAAGGGCACAATGAAAAGCATAAAAGAAACAATAGAATGATAAGAACAAACTATATTCTCATCAATATAAAAATGATCAACTGGATTAACCAATACAATGAATAGAGGCCTGCTTATATAGGCAAGGCCATATGGATGTATGAGCACACAAATATGACAAGTGGCTCAATGAGAAACAAGGGTAGGTAGGAAATAGGTGTGGGTAGGTAGGAGAAATAATATAATATTCCACATAAGGTGGATCACCCACCGAAGGTGGAATTATCACTCCACAATAAGTGGATATGATAGTGTAATAACAAGATCAACACCATAAGAGGTGGAATTTCTCCTACACACACTATCCCAATGAGGCACAAACACCCAAGTGTCTCATATCCAAACTACTATGAGATGCATTATCCTAAGTAAACTTAAGTAAGTGTAATAATATCCATGATGAATAATTATTTACACCAACACCCCCCCTTAAGTGCAATTTAGGGGAATGCACTTAAGTCTACAATGCAACTAAGCAATGCAGGATGGGTCCCGGCTACGAGGCCATGATAGGTACCCATGTACAAATGCAAATGCATGCAAACCAATGCAATCTCTCACAAATGGAGAAAGGGAGAAAACCCAGTGGGAAAAAACTCCCCCCCAAAAGAGAGATGAATGTACAAAAGAATCTCAAGGAAGAAGGACAAAACCTCAAAGAGGAAAAAGTCCCCCCCATAAGAGAGGAAGGAGAAGTCAGCTGACCCCCCCTAATGACACATCCCGCACCCCCAAGAGAGCTCGCAACTGCTGGAACTTACTCTCGGTGAAAGGTTTGGTGAATATGTCAGCAACCTGCTCTGCTGTAGAACAAAACTGCAAATCAATGACCTGCTCCTGGATGAGCTCTCGGATATAGTGCATATGAATCTCGATGTGTTTGGTCCGCTGGTGCTGGACCGGGTTCTTTGAGATGGCAATGGCACTCTGATTGTCACAATATAGGACTGTCGGCCGTGGAGTAGGGAATCCAAACTCTGTGAGAATCTGCTGGAGCCAAATGGTCTCAGTCGCTGCATTAACAGCACCTCGATACTCAACCTCAGTCGAAGAGAGAGCAATAGCATGTTGCTTCTTGCTCTGCCAACAAATGGGGCCCGAACCAAGGTGAAAACTGTAACCAAAAGTAGACTTACGATCAACTAGATCGCCAGCCCAATCGGAGTCTGTGTAACCAACCAAGCGAAGTCCTGTGCCTACTGCATAGTGAATCCCATAGTGATGTGTACCCTAGATGTAATGTAGAATGCGTTTGGCAGCTTTCCAATGAAGCTCATGTGGTTCCTGCATGAAGCGGGAAACCATGCCAACTGCAAATGAAATATCAGGGCGTGTATGAGTCAAGTAGATGAGACTACCCACAAGCTGACGATACAAAGTGGCATCAACTAGTGGAGAAGAACACTGAGCCTCAAGCTTGACTCCTGAAAGAAAGGGAGTCAGGGCAGGCTTGCAATCAGCCATATGAAAGCGTGCAAGTAGATCAAGAGCATACTTGGGCTGTGATAGAGTGATCCCGGAAGGTGACTGTGAAATCTCTATCCCAAGAAAGTAGTGCAAAAGACCCAAGTCAGTCATAGAAAATCTATCATGCAAAGCAGATTTGACCCTGCTAATGATGGATGAAGTACTCCCTGTAATGATCAAGTCATCAACATAGAGCACAAGTATCAAGTGAGAGTCATCCTGTCGCAAAATGTAGACATTCGGATCGGAATGACACCTGGTAAAACCTACGGAGAGAAGAAAGGAATCCATCTTGGCATACCAAGCCCTGGGGGCCTGCTTAAGGCCATAGAGAGATTTCCTTAGTCTGCAAACCAAGGAAGTATCCTGGATGAAACCCTATGGCTGCTCCATATAAATCTCCTCATCAAGATCACCATGAAGAAAGGCACTCTTCACATCCATCTGATGTACAGCCCAACCATGAGCTGCAGCAATAGCAAGTGTCAAATGAATGGAGTTCATCTTAGCTACGGGTGCAAAGGTCTCAGTATAGTAAACACCTGCAACCTGCGAGAAACCTTTTGCAACAAGCCGAGCCTTATACTTATCCACACTACCATCCGCTGCGAACTTGGTCCGATAGATCCACTTACATCGAACCATCTTTCTCCCCTTAGGGAGATGGACGAGATCCCATGTGTTGTTCCTCATCAAGGAACTATACTCTTCCTCCATAGCTTGGTCCCACTCAGGAACCCCTGATGCTTCCCAAAATGTCTGTGGATCGGAAGCGGTAGCAATAAATGCATGTGGAAAATCCTGATGTTGTGATCAAGTTCTCCATGTATCCAAAGGATCCCCAATAAGAGAACTCGCGGACTCAAGTGTCTGTCGAGCCCAACGAGGTCTAGGTGGAGGTGGAGAACGAGGCACCTCAACTGTAAGTGGACCCTGCGGAGGTGTAACCCTGCGAGTTGGAGTTGAGGGAGTCTCATCATCTGAATCACTAACATCACTATCCACAATGGAGGAAGGTGGAGGAGGTAGAGAGGCTAAGCTAGGAGAGCTTTCCTCAAAGTGAACACTCCTCTCAATGAATACCTCATGTGTCTCTGGATCCATCAATCTGTATGCCTTAACACCCTCAGGATATCCAACAAATATGCAAGGCCGACTCTGTGGTTCCAATGCCTTGCATTTCTGTGGAGGTATGCGAGCCCATGTTGGACACCCAAAGACTCTGAAATGTCTCACAATCGGTTTCCTACCAGCCCAAGCTTCAAAAGGAGTAATACCTTGTAAAGCTTTGTGAGGAACCCAATTCTGGATGTGTGTGGCACAACTGATAGCCTCTGCCCAAAAGGCGGGATCAAGAGAACGTGCATGAATCATACAGCTAGCCATTTCTTTGAGAGTTTGATTCTTGCGTTCTGCAACCCCGTTCTGCTGTGGAGTGTAAGCAACAGAATGCTGAAGATCAATCCCCTCAAATGTACAAAAATCCTCAAGTCTCTTGTTCACATATTCCCTGCCATTATCTGTACGAAGAATCTTGACCTCTTTCCCTGATTGCTTTTCCACACGAGTCTTGAAGTCCTGAAATCTGTCAAATACTTCACTCTTATGAATGAGAAAGTAGACCCAAGTGAAGCGGGAGTAGTCATGAATGAAGGTAAGAACATAGCGGGCCTTACTAAATGAAGGTGCTGGAAATGGACCTGCTACATCACTGTGAACAAGTTGAAGAACTTCCAAAGCTCTCCAAGTTTTCTCTTTATCAAATTTCTCTTCGGGATGCTTGCCCATGGAACAACCTGAACATACACCCTCTGAAAAGCTGATTCGAGGAAGACCTGTGACCATGTCTTTAGTGCTGAGCTGCTGAAGATAGTGATAGTTGAGGTGACCAAACCGCTCATGCCATAGCTTACTTTCTAAATTTGAATGAGTAAGCAAGGCCCTAGAAGGTGAATGTGGCACAAAGTGGGAAAATGAATAAAGCCTTGAGTTGTCATTGACTTGTCCCACTGCTACCAAGGCATCATCATCAAGTTCCTTTACCACAACTGAATCTGGTGTAAACTCAACCTTTTTCCCATTCCCATAGTGAGTGATTTGGTAGATGGAGAGAAGGTTGGTAGACAAGTTAGGAACATAGAGAACATTCTCAAATGTTCCATCATCCATGTCAACTGAACCTTTCCCTTCAACCTCTACTTGTGTATCATCACCTATGTAAATGTGAGGTACCTTCGATGGCTCTAATGAAGAAAACTGCTCCTTTGTAGAACCCATGTGATATGAGGCACCTGAGTCAAGTATCCATTGCTGTGAAGAACCTGTTGTAGCCACAAATGCTTGCCCTTTTCCCTTAGACTGTGAGGAAGAAGAAGAAGAAGAATCCTTCTTTGTGTAGGCGGATGGCAAGTTGATGTTGTTTTTCTTGAGAAGATTGGTTAACTCATCAACTTGCTTTGCGTGGCATCGATGCTCATCATGACCATACTTTTTGCAATATGCACAAGTTGGTTTATCCTTCTTAGGTGGTGTCCCCTTCTTGGAAGAGGATTGAAGATTACCTTGTGATGGAGTGGATGATTGTCCTTTTTCCTGTTGTGGTTGAGACTTAGATTGCTTCTTCTTCTTGTTGGAATTTTTGCCTTGACTTCCTTGATTTGCTACCAAAGCTTTGGACTTTGAAGACTTGAGAAACCCCATGTTCAACAACTTAGATTGTTCCAATATCAACATTTCTGTGAAAGCTTCAAAAGAAGGCATAACATAAGAACTCCCCACTGTCAAACGATGAGTTTGGAAGCTAGATACAAATGCTGCATATTCTAGTGCAAGCTTGTCCAACAAGTTGAATATCAATTGAGCATCCTTTTTGTCTATTCCACAATCCTTTAGCTTTGCTCTTAGCTCATTTGCTTTGGTTACATAATCTTGGATTGTATCAAAATTCTTGGGATCTAAGTTGGTGAGCTCATTATCAATCTGATAGCCTCTGATTTCATCAACTTGTCCATACAATTTCTGAAACATATCCCAAGCCTCTTTAATTGTTTTACACTTCTCAATGTGGAAAATGAGGTCATCTGATACATACTTGCGTAAGGTTCCAAGAGCCATGCAATTCTTAGTGAGCCATTCTAATTGAGCATTTGGATCAGCCTTAGGATCAGGTGGTGCTGTTATTGTTCCATCTATGTAGTGTGTGAGACCCTTTTCCATTAGTTTACTCCATACTTTAATTTTCCATGATGCATAATTATGTGGAGTTAATGGTGGAAACTTATTAGGACTCATTGCAACAAGAATGGAAAGAGCACAAGAAATGCACAATCACACAAGACACCCCCCCAAATTCACTCAATCAAAGAACCCCCCAAATGTGATGATTTTGGCACTTTATAAGTAGTGCGTATACAATGGGCCACTTGCAAAAAATGGCAAAGTGGACTTCTGATTTACAATTTTACAACTACCTCAAGAAGGCCAAAAGAGACTCAACCTGATAATGCAAGAGATCTAACTAAGATCCAAGCAATTTACAAGTACCTTATAGGCCAAATAAGACCAATATCTGAAAGTACAATTTTCACTCAAAATATCTGAAATCTGATCATAGATTCTGAAAGTAGACGAAAAAATAAGCACTTTCAAAAAAAACGGCACCTGAAAAGGAGGTCGTATGAGCTAAAACGAGGCCTTTAAAGTTGCAGAATTGAGGATTGGACAGGTACAGCTGAGAGAATCCGAAAATTCTGAAAAACCTATGCATCAAAATCAGAAAATAACCACACCACTGCGAAGATCATGAAATTTTAGCCCATTTCAAAAAAAATTGCACCAAAAAAGGAGCAAAAATGAGCAAGATATGGCCTTCCAAAGTTGGACTGCAAAACTGAAAAGCCCAATGGAGAGGGGTTAAAAAATTTCCAAAAGTGCTGATGTGGCGCTGATGTCAGCAAAACACTGTGTTAAATTTGACGGTCGTATGACCGTCATGAAAACTTCGCCTCCCTGCTGACTGGGCATCTGTACTGTATGGACTGCTGACTGTGTGTCTGACTGTGCAGGCCGTACGGAATACGTGGCACTGTACGGATGCTTACGCGTCTGTGTGACTGGGCAGTACGGACTGCACGCGTGGCGAGGTATGGATGCCTGCGTGTCCAGGTGACGTGTCAGACGCGTGGCGGACGAGCTGGCTCTGCACGGTCACCTATTTTCAGGCCACGTGGCTGTCTCTGGTTGACTGGGCCTGTCGGAGAGGTCTTTGCCGGTGGGAGTTGTCTGCGCCGGAGAGCGGCAGGGGGTTGGAAGCGGGGAGCGGCGCCGAGGGAGGAGCTGTGCACAGACGGCGGCGACGGGACGGTGGATGGGGGAGCCGCCGGGAGGAGGTGGCGGCTGTCTTCGGCACGGCGCGGGGAGGTCGGACTGCGTGCACGGACGGACGAACTCGGCACGTTCGTCTGCAGGCAGAGGATGGTAGGTAGCGGCGACGCACGAAACAGCACAGACAGGTACGGTCTGCAGAACGGGTACACCTGCGAAGTACGAGTCACAGGGGGGGGGGGGGGTCTGCGGACCCCCAACAAAATTTTTCCCTTTTTTTTTTGAAAAAAATTTTTGCGTTCGGATTTTTTTCGATATATTTTTTTTTATTTTTCTAACTTTTGAAAAAGATTTTTTAGAAAAGAAAGAAATGTTTTTTTTTTGAAAAAATAAATAATAAATCCGAAAATCCGTACTATGTAGCAAAATTGGGGAAAAAAAATTTCCTCACCAAAATAGGTCGACTTTATAGTCGAAATTTATGGAAATGGCCTCCCAGATTCAACGGTGATGTCCAAATTGCTGTATGATGCCTCCAAAAAATGAAGATCCCCAAATCCGAAAATAGAAACCTTCCACGATGTCTCCAAAAACTGATCAATGAAGCCCCAATAGCTCTGATACCAAGTTGGATTTTGCCAAGATCAAGGGCACAATGAAAAGCATAAAAGAGACAATAGAATGATAAGAACAAACTGTATTCTCATCAATATAAAAATGATCAACTGGATTAACCAATACAATGAATAGAGGCCTGCTTATATAGGCAAGGCCATATGGATGTATGAGCACACAAATATGACAAGTGGCTCAATGAGAAACAAGGGTAGGTAGGAAATAGGTGTGGGTAGGTAGGAGAAATAATATAATATTCCACATAAGGTGGATCACCCACCGAAGGTGGAATTATCACTCCACAATAAGTGGATATGATAGTGTAATAACAAGATCAACGCCATAAGAGGTGGAATTTCTCCTACACACACTATCCCAATGAGGCACAAACACCCAAGTGTCTCATATCCAAACTACTATGAGATGCATTATCCTAAGTAAACTTAAGTAAGTGTAATAATATCCATGATGAATAATTATTTACACCAACAGAAATCAATGGACAAACTATAGAAGGAATTTTAAATGAAATAATTCTTAGAGAGAAATCAACCCGTTTTGCATTAACTATGAGGCAACAATTTGAAGAATAAAAAAAATGGAGAACCCCTTGGAAGAGAGATCAATAACAAAGGTTTGGACAAAGATAGGTTACAACATACAATTGGCTGATTCATTATCAGAGTTTCTCAAACTTGTTGATTTATGTCAAAACATGATATTGAGTTCGGTGGAGGATGAGAGAGTTTTCAGTGCTTTGGGGATCTTAAAATCAAAGATAAGGAGCAAAATAGACAAGAATTTGGAAAATTTATTGCAGCTGTATACATCAAGGTATGATGTCCAAAGTTTTCCTTATGAAAGGGCACTCGGAATCTAGAAAACCAAAATAGAAAGAAGAGGGTTGGGCAACACTACTGTAATGTCACCAAAATGTAATGGTGGGTGAAAAATGTGTAAATGAGAGATCAAGAGGAAAGATACCCTTTCCCTCCAAGGAGAGATGAGGGTTTCACTACGGATTTCCCTTCAAACACTTTTCACGCATTACATTGGAAGAGGGTACGAAAATTTCACTAGATTTAACCTCCAAAGAAGAAGATAGAATTCTGAATGAAATGAGAATGATAAGATAATCCCCTCTACTATTTGAAATGGAAAAGAATTGATTGAATTGTGTATAGAAACTAAGTGCAAATGTGACAAAGAACTAATTATAACTTGAGATCAAATTATGGGATGAAGCTATGCAGCTGGATCTAGCAGTAATATGTCGAGACAAAGCCGCCCTGCAAATTTGAGGAAAAGTTGCCCGAACCGTGGCAGGAATGTACATGGTCCTCTAAAAAATCTACGAAACGAAAAGGGTTTTTCCACCTCTGCAAATGGAGTCCAAATCTGAAAGTACAACTGTGCACCTACAACCTACACACAGAAAAGAGAGGAAAAGGGGTTGGGATTGGGGGTTTGCCTTTAGGTCAAACCCCAACTTTGGAATTAACCAAGTAATGAAAGAAAGTACTTGCAAGCAAATGTAAATGAAAGACTGAAATGTAAATCACCTCAAGGGAGGTTGTGATAGAAATGTTGATAGAAATGTTTGTGTGGAATTGAATGTTGGAATCAATCTCCTCTTCAATGGTTCAATCCTTGAGTTGAATGCAACACCTAGCCTTGAAGGGAGACTTGAGAATACTCAATGCTAGAAAGGAATGCTTGAATGCTCTTGAATGCTTGATCTCATGTAAACTTCCCACTCATCCTAATTATTCAACTTATGCAAATGAGAGGACAAATGTGACATATGTACTTGTCAATTAGGGCTAATGAAACTAATTTTTGTCACAGGACGACATCGGAGAAGTTTTCCCGCTTACTGCACAACCTACAATGCAAGCTCAGGAAAGGGTGTTGCCCCAAAATAGAGTAGAGACATGAGCGCGATGCCCCTATCCCACCTCTTTCTCTAGGGCAGAGTGTAGACAGGGTGGTGTGGAGGCCAAGGGAGAAGAAAATTCGGAGGGTTGAGCAATCTCTGATCTCCGATCAGGATAGAGGATTCAATTTTGCATGCATGAGGACCCTAATGTGATCGAAAATTGCTATGGTCGCAATTTTATGATAGTACATTTAGCCCCCACTTTAGCAAGAGTATGAGCGTACACCAATACTCTCGGTAAAGTACAAGGAAACAAGATTGAAAGACTTTTACCACGTCAAGGAGGCAAGATGTACCAAGCCCCCAATGGACTTAGGATCTTATGACTTTGATTGACAAAGTAAAAAGGAAGATCAAGAAGGGGAGAACCATGACTACAAGTAGCAAAGTTCCCCTCACTATGAGTCATGAAAGCAAGGATACCAAAGATTACAAAGCAACGAAGTTCACTAAGTAATTCTAAGTATCAAGAAGGAAAATATGAGCGAAGTGTATGCCCTACGTTAAAGCGATCGCGCATGCCTTATCAAGAGTAATTTATTTAAGGCAGGATACATCCAAGAGAGAGAGAAGAGAGGAAGCACGTTATTGTAAGGATTTAGCCCCCAATCGAGGAATAAACCCAAGGAAAATGAACACAAAACATGAGGTAGTTTCGCTTTCCTCGGGCTTAGTATGTTGTATGATAACTCATGTATATCATATATGTATGTACATATAATAATAGTCATTCCCCAAAGAAGGAAACTACCTTGGAAGAAAGGGAAGAGAGGATGTCTTTTGAGTCAACATGAAAGAGACCAAGAAAAGATCTCAATTCTTTGCATTGTCCCCGAGTAGACATTTAGGCGATAATATAAGAATAGGAATACACATAGAATAATAGCCACTGTATGCGGGAAAATGCGATGACAAAAATGAATAACTCAAATCCAGAATACCCACACACCAATGAGACTCTTGGTGCAAGTATATGAATTGATTCAATCAATTCAACTTCCCAAGGGGTGTCGCATTGTTCTCTATCTCACAAGATCCCTAAAGTCAATGTTTTTCTCTTAGATCACTAAGAAAAGCGACTTAGGAATGACAAATCCAAGAATGAGTGATGTTTGATTTATATGCATGAATGCATTATAATATGTATGATATTGAAATTATGATGATTAAGCTAGCATAAAGATGATGATATGATAAAATATTAGCAAATTATCCTAGCAAATGATATACTATCCTAGCATGAATATTTTATGATATATTAAAATGCTTCTAAATGTTATTATGATGATTTAAAAAAGAGAGAATAAATATTTAGTAATTTAGGCTATAGTGTAGATGCATGAAAACTTGGAGATTATGAAAAATGAAGAATGAGAGCTCTATTTATAGGAGAAATAGGGCAATGGATGGTCAAGATTGAATAATCTTAACAAGGGTCAGGATTGAAAGTTAATCAATCCATGTTTACAATTCTCACCAATGAAATGGTGACAATTGTCAACAAGAGGTTTCTTGAGAGGAGATGCAAGAAACATTAAATTCTTGAGAAGACATGAAGGTTACCTTTGGAGGTAAGGTTATGGTTAGGTTATGGTTATCCAATGGATAAAACTTTTACCCAAGGGGTAAACTCTTGTGCAAGGGTTAATAGGATAACCAAGGTTTTAAAGCCATGAATGCTTGATGAGACCCTTGGGTTAGATGAGGGTTAAGTTAGAGAGAAAGTCTCTAACCATGCAAGAAGGTTGAGTTAACCATTAATGGTTAGGAAGACTTTGAGGGTTAACTTGTTGAAGACATAAAGCCTTTAATGCATTTCAAAGACTTTGGAGGCTTTGAGAAGTGACTTCTCTTTGCTTAGGAATGTGACAATAATTGGGATATCAATTGGGCTAAATTGGAAGTGATTAGAAGAATCTAGAAGGGGTTTAGGAGGCAAGTGGGAGATGTAGGAAAATGCAAGTGGATGGAGGAGGATTTTAATTAAAATAAACTTACTTTATTTCAATAAAATGGATGCAACTTGCATAAATACAAGTGGGGGGATTTAATAAATAAATTAATTTTATTTGTTTGCATGAAGATATTTAATTAAATGTAGATTTAATTAAAAAAGGAGAAAGGGGATTTAATTAAATAAAGTGATTTATTTAATTAAAGGCTAGAAAAGGCTTAGGTGAATTTAATTAAATATATTGAGTAGTTTATTTAATCAAATAGATGAAAATGAAGAAATTAATTAAAAATAATTTAATTAATAGGAGGAATGGGGTTAAAATAAATATTAAATATTCATTTAGGGAAGTGGTCAAATTTATACTTCTACATTTTGCCCCTCTTTGAAGTGACATGTGTGCACATGTTGATTCAAATGAAATATGTCAGATATGTTGCTAAAGTTTAATTAATATGATATTGTGTGTCAAAGTTGATATGATTCCCCAGATGTAGATTTGATGAATGATATTGACGATGCCCTCTCGAGAGATGAATCAAGGATCTAGTGAAAAGTTGTCAAGTTGATGAGCATTTTTGAATTAATTACAATATGAGAATATTGACTACGTTGAATGCACATGATTGATTTATCTCCCAAAAATGATGTTGATAAGGTTAAAAATGAAAAAGTGGGAGGAAAATACATGCCCCACTTATTAACCTTTTTTATTTACCCTATTAAAAGGTAAAAATTGACTTTGAAAAATCATTTGTACACTTGTCTCTTTGTGAGTGTGACATTTGTAGCTCTAACGATGATGTCGATTCCATTCTCCTCACATTGATTTGAGTGTGTCAGGTGACACCGGAGACCCGCCACCTATGGTCCACCAGTAAGTGGCCAAAGTCCATCTTTGTTTTCTATTTTATTTATTTATTTTGGTCACGTTTTTCAAATTTTGGGTCAGATTTTTTCGGTTTAGCACGTCGGGTAAGTTGTCCAGCGTATACAATAGGAGTGTTAGCACATAGCAAAACCCTAGGAGTTTTAGCATCTGAGGGCCACATAGTAGTGCTGTCGGTGGGTAGGTTAGTGCATAGGATGATTTAGTGCATGGGGTCTGCATAGAAGCACGATGGGTATGTTGGGTAGCGCATAGGATAACCTAGCGCGTTGGGTAAATAGGGTAGTGCAAATGGAGTTACAGTTAGCGCATAGGGTTTGTTTTCTAGCGCATTCATGGAAAAGGCTAGCACATAGGTGGTAGCTTAGCGCTTAGGAGCCCTGGTTTAGCACATAGGGTCCAAAGTTGGTAAAAAAGATAGTTTGTGAAGAATGCGTCGTGAGTCGAGCAGATTAGATAGATTGTGTAGATGTCGATATGGGTCTATTGATTGCTCTGACATGGTTCATGATCCGATGTGAGTCCTACTTTGTGATGATGTTGGATTCTGATATGTTGTTGTATTACAATTTGAGTTTGGGTTTGATATGGGTCATGTTGCTGTCAATATGGATTGCTGAGTCGATTTGAGTCTTGATTTCAATATGGGTCTTATTTTGATTTTGATATGAGTCCTGATTAGTTTTCGATGTGAGTCCTGATTGATTTTTGATATGAGTCCTTGATGTTCGATATGGGTCTTGATGTATGCGGGAAAATGTGGGATCGAAAATGAATAACTCAAATCCAGAATACCCACACACCAATGAGACTCTTGGTGCAAGTATATGAACTAATTCAATGAATTCAACTTCCCAAAGGGTGTCCCATTGTTCTCTATCTCACAGGATCCCTAAAGTCAATGTTTTTCTCTCGGATCACTGAGCAAAGTGACTTAGGAAGGACAACTCCAAGAATGAGTGATGTTCGATTCATATGCATGAATGCATTTTAAGATGTATGATATTGAAACTATGATGATTAAGCTATCATAAAGATGATGATATGATAAACGATTAGCAAATTACCCCAGCAAATGATATACTATCCTAACATGAATATTCTATGATATATTAAAATGCTTTTAAATGCTATTATGATGATTTAATAAAGAGAGGCTAAATGTTTAATAATTTAGGCTATAATGTAGATGCATGAAAACTTGGAGATTATGAAAATGAGGAATGAGAGCTCTATTTATAGGAAAAATAGGGCAAAGGATGGTCAAGATTGAAAGTTAATCAATCCATATTTACAATTCTCACCAATGAAATGGTGACAATTGTCAACAAGAGGTTTCTTGAGAGGAGATGCAAGAAGCATTAAATGCTTGAGAAGACATGAAGGTTAACTTAGGAGGTAAGGTTATTGTTAGGTTAGGGTTATGCAATGGATAAAACTTTTACCCAAGGGGTAAACTCTTGTGCAAGGGTTAATAGGATAACCAAGGTTAAAGCCATGAATGCTTGATGAGACCCTTGGTTTAGATGAGGGTTAAGTTAGAGAGAAAGTATCTAACCATGCAAGAAGGTTGAGTTAACCATTAATGGTTAGGAAGACTTTGAGGGTTAAACTGTTGAAGAAATATAGCCTATAATGCATTTCAAAGACTTTGGAGGCTATGAGAAGTGACTTCTCTTTGCTTAGGATTGTGACAATAATTAGGAGATGAATTAGGCTAAATTGGAAGTGACTAAAATAATCTAGAAGGGTTTTAGGAGGCAAGTGGGAGATGTAGGAAAATGCAAGTGGATGGAGGAGGATTTTAATTAAAATAAAATTAGTTTATTTCAACAAAATAGATGCAACTTGCATAAATACAAGTGGGGGGATTTAATAAATAAATTAGATTTATTTATTTGCAAGGATTAATTTTTTCCTCCAACATCCCATTCCCCCTCTTTCTTCACGTAGCAACTACCCTTAAAATTTCCTACCACTCCCCCCTCTTATTTCTCTCCAATGTATCACATCACATGTTGGGCCCCACACACTCCAAAATAAAGTGATTTATTTAATTAAAGGATAGAAAAGGCTTAGGTGAATTTAATTAAATAAATTGAGTAATTTATTTAATCAAATAGATGAAAATGAAGAAATTAATTAAATAGAATTTTATTAATAGGAGGAATGGGGTTAAAATAAATATTAAATATTCATTTAGGAAAGTGGTCAGATTTATACGTCTACATTTTGCCCCTCTTTGAAGTGACATGTGTGCACATCTTGATTCAAAGAAAATTTGTCGGATATGTTGTTAAAGTTTGATCGATATGATGTTGTGTGTCCAAATGTCGATATGATGCCCCAGATGTAGATTTGATGAACAATATTAATGATGTACCCTCGAGAGATGAATCAAGGATCTAGTGAAAATTTGTCAAGTTGATGAGCATTTTTGAATTAATTGCAATATGAGAATATTGGCTATGTTGAATGCACATGATTGATTCATCTCTCGAAAATGATGTTAATAAGGTTAAAAATGAAAAAGTGGGAGGAAAATACATGGCCCACTTATTAACCTTTTTTATTTTACCCTATTAAAAGGTAAAAAGTGACTTAAAAAAATTATTTGCACACTTGTTTCTTTGTGATTGTGACATTTGGAGCTCTGACGATGATGTCGATTCCATACTTCTCGCACCGATTTGAGTGTGTTAGGCGGCACCAGAGACCCACCACCTATGGCCTACCAATAAGTGGCCAAAATCCATCTTCATTTTTGATTGATTTTATTTATTTTGGTCACATTTTTCAAATTTTGGGTCGGATTTTGCCAGTTTAGCGTGTCGGGTAAGTTGTCCAGCAAATACGATAGGAGTGTTAGCGCATAGAAAAACCCTGGAAGTTTTAACATCTGAGGACCACATTGTAGTGCGGTCAGGGGGTAGGTTAGCACATAGGATGATTTAGTGCATGGGGTATGCATAGAAGCACAATGGGTATGGTGGATAGCGCATAGGATAACCTAGCACGTTGGGTAAACATGGTAGTGCAAATGGAGTTCCAGTTAGTGGGTAAGATAGGTTTACCACGTAGGGTTTGTGCTCTAGTGCATTGATGGAAAATAATAGCACATAGGTGGCATCTTAGCACTTAGGAGCCCTGGTTTAGCACATAGGGTCCAAAGATGGTAAAAAAGTGTTTGTGAAGAATGCGTCGCGAGTCGAACATATTAGATAGATTGTGTAGATGTCGATATGGGTCCATTGATTGCTCTGACATGGTTCATGATCCAATCTGAGTCCTTCTTTGTGATGATGTCAGATTCTGATATGTTGTTGTAGTATGATCTGAGTCTGGGTTTGATATGGGTCCTATTGTTGTCGATATGAATTGCTTTCGATATGGATTGTTGAGTCGATTTGAATCTTGATTTCAATATGGGTCTAATTTTGATTTTGATATGGGTCTTGATTTTGCTTCTCGATATGAATCTGGATTGATTTTTGATATGGGTCTGGATTTTGATATGGATTTGATTATGATTTCAATATGGGTCCTTGAGTCTAATTTCAATATGAGACCTGATTAATTTTTGATATGAGTCCTGATTTATTTTCGATATGGATCATTGATTGATTTTGATATGGGTCTTGATTTTTCTTTCGATATTGTTCTTGATTTCCGATTTCGATATGAGTCCTTGATTTTCGATATGGGTCCTTGATTTGCTTTCGATATGGGTCCTTGATTGATGTTCGATATGGATCCTTGATTTTCTTTTGATATGGATCATTGATTCTTCTTTCGATATAGATCATTGATGTTGCTTTTGATGTGAGTCTGATTTGATTTTTGATATGAATCTAATTTGATTTTTGATATGGATCATTGATGTGTTCTTGAGATGCTTCGCTGTTTCAAGTTGATTTTCTTTGATTTCTAATATATCGGATGGATTTGAGAACTAATGATGGATACTTGTTCATTTGTAGGTAGATCTCGGCATGCTCTAGTCTCAAGAGTGATTTTTGAGGCCATGGACACTAATTCCACGTTTGTCACAGGCTGACAGAGATATTATTGAGAGATGTGGGTTGTCCTCCTTATTAGACATGTCTCGATATATCATTAACCGGGGTTTATTGACAACATTGGTAGAGAGGTGGCATAGTGATACAAACACCTTTCACTTGGCAACTAGTGAGATGATAATCACACCAAAGGACTGTTATCAGATTCTGCGGATTCCTATGGTTGGGGCTCTATTGCCTTACGAGCACACTGAGGAGGGTGGGACAAAGGATCTCCACCATATCTTCTAGGATTATGAGATTAGGGGTTATGAGATCCCATGGCAAGAGTTTTTAGATTTAGGTTACGCTTTGCTACCATTAGTATTAGCAGGTTTCATTGGTGGGTTACTATGTCCCGACTGTAGGTCGAAGGGACTAGCCGTTGGATGGGGATTGGTGTTGGAGGACATGGTGACGTAGGGATGCAAGTTTGCATGGGGGTCCTGTATGTTGGCCCATCTATACAGAAAGCTTCACTAGGTGGTATATCTGGGATATACTAGTTTATCGGTTGGGGTGACATTGTTACAAGTGTGGGCCTAGGAGCATATTCTCGTCTTGAGACCGCTTGCAAATAGGGATAAGCCAGTTGGTTAGGATTATGTTTATGGGTATACAGGTGTAGTTGTCCAGCGTAAGCTGGGAAAACTAGAGCATTGGCAGAGGGCACTGGATGATATTGATACGGTCATTTGGAGACCGTATATGGATTGTGAGGTGTGGGCGAAGGACGGGTTAGAGATTCCCTATGTATATATGTCGAGGTACCTGATTGGGAGGACACCCTTTATTATTGAGCGATTCTTGCAAAGTCGTGCTCAACAACAGTATGGTAGACAATAGGGGATGCCACAGGGAGTCTGTTTATATGCTTGTCGGTGACAGGATATGTCGGAGTGGGGACCTACGCTAGATAGCCTAGTAATGGTTGAGGAGTATATGTCACTGGTAGGATAGATATGGGATTATGGGGCTAGGGTTGTTGATGCTAGAATGACAGAGGAGGTTTTATCCTACTTCATGGCACATGTAGTGGCATGTATATCTTATCCGGCAGAGCTGCTGCTTGCTTTTGATGATGATGAGGAGGAGCAGCCACAGAGGCGAGGGGGAGCCATAGAGAAAGATGAGAAGGGAGAGGAGGTAGGAGAGGGAGGTGGAGGTGGTGAAGGAGGTGGTGGAGGTGGAGGGAGAGGGATTGGAGATAGAGGGAGAGGTGGTGGAGATAGAGGGAGAGGTCTCATGCTTGGTGTTGGCAGGGTTGGTAGGATAGGTGCGGTGCTAGCTGCGGTGGGCAGTATAGAGGATGATAGGTGACCTTCCCAGAGGAGGAGATCTGAAATTCTACCTCCACTGGTGCCTCAGACAGGGAAAGGTGTGGGTGGGACCACAACACAGGTAACCGTTTAGATCAGGGTGCCCACCCATCGACAAGATTCACAAATTAGAGTGCTACAGGTCTTGGTGCAGCAGCTGTAGGCAAAGGTGTTAGTGCAGTAGCGCTAGATTATGCAGGTTATAACATATGAGATGTATGATAATGATAATGATGTGAGATGATATCTAATACAAGAATAACATGATATGCCACTAAAATACAATTTGTATGCTACTTAAATGCAAGGTTTGAAATGATATGCAACTTAATGCAAGATAATGATGTACAACTAAATTATTAATTTAATTATGTCATTGTCATTCTCATTTAGTCACTTGTTTGTGCTCTTTTTGTCATCATTGAGCTTTTGATATGTTGAAATTTTATACAAGCTGTTAGGATAATCGGTGAACAACTGAGAGGGAGGGTGAATCAATTCTTAACAGATTATATCATTTAATCCACTCAATAACCTTAAACCAGATTAAGTACCGATAAAGCAGAAATAGATACCGATAAACAACACAACTTAATAATTAAACAAATAATCAATGCAAAGCAACCATACCACATAACACCATTATTTGTACGTGGAAAACCCAAAACCACAGTAGGAAGCCTACCCACAGTCAGATGATACTTCTATAGAAAGTATGTGATACAATGAGGGGCTTGCACATGCAAGAAGGCACACTACCTAGAGCATACTGCTCATTACAAAAGAGTCTCACTGACTATAGAGAGGCAACAACCATCTCAAGATAAATGGACAACAATCTAATATAGTGAACTGCCAGAGATAGCATCTACCATGCCTGATTACAGTCTCGGTTAAGCTCAATATTGGAGGCCTTTGACCTCTTCCTTAATCCCAATTTGATCATCTATGATCGATCGAATCTCGTTCGCATATGATATTGCATTTCAAGACCATGACACATAATCCCCATGATCTACAATGAGATCTTACATCATTTTATACAAACCCTAAGGCCTAAACCAATTAGGTCATCCAACTAATAGATATTACAATAAGATCATTACATAAATCCATATTACAAAGATATGCCATGTCGGCTTAAGACCAAAACAACAATAACCAATCCATAAATCATCCCAAAATATCCTGGTAGCGTGTAGAGTACACGTTAACATGATACCAGTCCATAACCTAGATAGGCACCAGACCTATTTAGGGTCCACCACGCCAAAGCAATGTCTTCAAGTGGTTGAAGAATGATCAAAGAACATCTTGAGCATCCTGAAATCCATCTAGAAGCTGCACCAACACCAATTATGCATCCTGTCGAGATTCCTCAATGAAATGTCTATCAATAGAGCCTTAAACCAATACCGGTAAGGGTATACTAGAGTGTATGCTAGCATCTGATTACTAAGTCAATACCAACTGACCAGAACATTCTCAAGGAACATGTAACACATAAAATCAAACATACTCCATTGATCCAAACATGTCAGAAGTGTCCAACAGATAGTCTCTTCTGCCGGTAACACTAGATCTTCTACTGGTAACCAAAACCTGTCTGTCGGTAACCAAATCTATAACAGCTAGTGTTGACATCAATGACAAAAAATCAATGCAACACATAATCAATTCATCCATAATGCCAACAATCTCCCCCTTTGGCATTGATGGCAACACTAGATGTGAAAAACATCTAAGTACCAAAAAATGCCAAACAAGTCTCCCCCTATGGAAGACAACCAACAATCTCCTAAATATCTCTCCCCCTGTGAATGATATCTTTGTAAAGTTCTGAAATTATTTTTCACATCACTATCTCTCCCCCTTTGACATCAATGCTAGAAATTTTACATAAATATCAAAGAAAGAATATAAACCTCTATATCTCAAAGCTGACTACTCCCCCTGAGTAGTAGCACCACTCATTAGTGCCAGAATAAATAATATCTCTGATAATGCATACCAGACTGATGGCAAACTGCATCAATCAAGTCTCTGCTGGAGGGGCAGAAACCCCTAACCTATCTCTCAAATACTGAATTGATTCCTTAGACAATGGTTTAGTGAATATATCTGCAATCTGTTCTTTAGTGTTTACATAAACCAATTTGACTTCATTTCCTTCTACCTTGTCCTCCAAAAAGTTATACTTTATTGATATATGCTTAGTCTTAGAGTGAAATACCAGATTCTTAGACATGTCAATAGCTACAGAGTTATCATAGTAGATAACTATCAGTTCACTACAATTTTCCTTGATATCCTTCAACATTTGCTTCATCCACAAGACTTGAGTGCAATTAGTTGTTGCTGCAACATATTTAGCTTCTAAAGTAGATAAAGAAATGCATGACTGTTTTTTGTTGATCCATGAAACCAGTTTCTTTCCAAGAAAGAAAGCTCCACTAGAAGTGCTCTTCCTGACATCAGTATCTCCTACCCAATTTGAGTTAGTATATGCACATAAAGTGAAATCATCATGTTTAGAATACCACAAGCCATATTCTGTTGTTCCTTGCAAATACCAGAATATCCTCTTTATTGTACATTCATGATTTTCTTTAGGATTACTTTGATATCTTGAAATAATACTTACTACATTCATAATATCTAGTCTATTCTGAGTTAGATATAATAGACCACCAATCATAGACTTATACCTTGTCAGATTTATCGATGTAGAAGTATCCTTGATAGATAATTTCTTACTTGTCACCATAGGAGTACTTACCGGTTTTGAATTATCCATACCAAACTTCTTCAACAATTCCCTTAGATACTTAGTTTGACAAATAAAAATGCCTTTGTCAATTTGAGTAATCTGCAAACCTAAGAAAAATCTCATCTCACCAATCATGGACATTTCGAATTCATTCTTGATGTTAGAAAATTCCATGCACAATTTATCTTCTCCTCCAAAAATAATATCATCAACAAATACTTCAATAATCAGAATATCATTATCAATGATCATATAATATAAATTACTATCAACATTGCCTTTAGTAAAACCAAGCTTCAAAAGATATTTATCCAACCTTGCATACCAAGCTCTAGGAGCTTGTTTCAATCCATATAAAGTTTTCTTCAATTTGCAAACCATATCTTTATCATCTATCAGTGAAAATCCATCAAGTTGCTCAATGTATACTTCTTCCTCAGGTTCACCATTAAAAAATGCACATTTAACATCAATTTGATAAACCTTATAGTTCTTATAAGCTGCATAGGCAAGAAATAGTCTAACAACTTCAATTCTAGGTACAGGTGCAAATGTCTCACCATAATCAATTCCTTCCATTTGAGAATATCCTTTACAAACCAATCTATCTTTGTTTCTTACAACTTTACCATCCTCATTCAGTTTATTCCTAAAACAACATTTAGTTCCAATAACATTCTTATTTTTAGGTCAGGGAACTAAAGTCCAAGTCTCATTCTTTTCTATCTAATCGAATTCATCTTCCATGGCCTTTAACCAATGTTTGTCTGTACAAGCTTCAATAACAGATGTCGGTTCAATTTGAGAAATAAGACATACCTCTTCATTTTCCAGTCTTGTTCTTGTCATAACTCCCTTGTTCCTATCTCCAATGATTTGATCTTCAGAATGATTTAATCTTACATACCTTGGTGTCTTCTGAACTTCAGGTTCACTACTCTAATCATCAGTCACAGCTAAATTTTTTGATTGTGCCAGTGTAACTATCTCGGTTTCTTGTACCGGTTGAGGCATTACCGACTCACTTATGATCATTTCCACTATCGGTTCTGTGTCATATGATATAGATTGATTTTTGTATTGCTCATCCACTTTCACATTATCACTCTCCACAATTTTTTGCAATCTTTTGTTATAACATCTATATGCTTTTCTTTGAATTGAATAACCAAGAAATACCCCTTCATCACATCTCGGATCAAACTTTCCAATTGAATCATCTCTTTTGATATAGCATTTACTTTCAAAAATTCTAAAATATTTAACAGTAGGTGTATGTCCAAACCATAATTCATAAGGGGTCTTACTGGTTTCACCTTTGATGTGAACTCTGTTGAATGTGTAGACTGGTGTACTCGCTGCTTCTCTCCAGTAGATGTGAGGCAATTTGGCTTCCATCATCATAGATCTTGCTACATCAAAAATGGTTATGTTCTTTCTTTCCACTACTCCATTATGGTGAGGAGTCCGAGGTGCAGATAACTATCTCCTGATTCCATTTGTCTCACAATAACTGTTAAATTCATGAGATGTGAACTCACCACCTTGATCTGATCTTAGACATTTGATTTTTAATCTAGTTTCTATTTCAAACTTTGCTTTAAAGATCTTGAATTTCTCAAAGGCTTCAGACTTCTCCCTAAGAAAAGTCACCCACATCATCCTAGAATAGTCATCAATAATCAACATGAAATACCTATCAACTTGAAAGCTTCTAGTCCTTGCTGGACCACATAAGTTAGTGTGAACCAAATCAAGTACGTCATTAGATTTATCATGTATGCTCTTAAAAGAAATTATAACTTGCTTTCCCAATTGACATTCCTTACATAACAGATTATGAGGCTTCATAATCTTAGGTATATCTCTAACTACCTTAGTTGAACTAATCTTAACAATACAATCAAAATTAACATGACACAACCTCTTATGCCATAACCAACTCTCATCAATATGAGCAATCAAACATGTCTTACTACTAGTGTTCAAGTAAAAGATATTACCTCCAGTCTGAATACCGGTTGCAATCTCCAAACCAGTCTTGTTAATGATTTTGCATTTTCTATCTTTAAACTGAAGTTGGAAACCCTTGTCCACCAATTGACAAACACTTAAAAGATTAGGCTTTAAACCTTCTACATAATAGACATTATCAGTATTATGCTTACCATCTAGAGAAATAGTACCTCTACCTTTGATCATACATGCTTTGTCATCTCCAAATCTGACTTGACCGCCATTGTATTCTTGCAGGGACATAAATTTTCTTTTATCTCCAGTCATATGATGTGAGCATCCACTATCAATTACCCATTCATCCTTATCTTAAACTTTTACTTCCAGGGCCTTTTCTTCATTCATGTTAGCCAATTCTGGTTCATCTTCCTTTAAAGCATAAAACACCCATTCATTTTCATTGTCGGATCCACTAGCAGAGTCTTTTGTCGGTTCATCCCCAGAGTCATCACTTACTTCTTCCTCATCCGCTATGTACCCTTTTTTTCTTTTCTTGAATCTATATCTATTCTGGTTAGGCTTAAATGATTTCTTAACTCTTTCCTCAAATCTTGCATTTCTTTTAGGACATCTAGATGCAAAATTACCAATTTTATTACATGAAAAACATTTAAAAGGTGCTTTTTCTTCATACTTACTTCTTGTCGGTCCTTTAGGCACTCTTCTAGAAAATAAGGCTTCAAGTTGGTCAAATTCTTCATCTTCTTTCCTCATGTCTTCCAATTCTTTTTCATATAGGACTTTCCAATCACTTTTGCTGGTAGATGATGATGATGATGATGCATGAAAAGTAGGTTCAGACTTTACAGCTCCAGAAGATCCAAATTCTTCAAGTTCAAAAGAAGATAATTTCCCATTCAAAATGTCTCTATTAACTGAAGAGTTAGCCATTGTTCTCAACTCATTAATTGCAATTGCCTTCATCTTGTAAGCCGGTGGAAGGGCTCTCAAGACTTTGGAAACTATTTCATCTTCACTCAGAAATCCTCCACAACATTGAATTCCCATAACAATCTCATTTACTCTTTCCATATACACATCAATTCTTTCATTATCTTCCATCTTTAAGTTTTCATATCTTATGCAGTAACCATCAAGTTTAGCAATTTTGACATTAGGATCACCTTCATTCAGAGTCTACAATTTATCCCACATAACCTTTGCCGATGATTTATTAGTCAATCCCATGATCTGCTGATCAGTAAGTGTATACAAGAGGACTTCTCTAGCTCTGCATTCATTTTCAATATTTTTATCCAAGTTTGCGGGAGCAGGATTGCCAGATGTCGGATCATAAGGTGTGTATCCTTTCTCGATGATCTCCCAAATATCCTTGCCAAGACATCTAAGATGAGTCTCCATTTGAATTTTCCATATCCCATAATTTGTTCGATCAAGCTTAGGGATTTCTCTTCTGAAAATAGTTGCTGATGGATTTGAAGTGTTAGCTTCCATAGGATCTACCTCAAGCGGTTAAGCTTCTGCAAAAGAGGACCAAAGCTCTTATACCAATTGTTAGGATAACTAGTGAACAAATGAGAGGGAGGGTGGATTAGTTGTTAACAAATTATATCATTTAATCCACTTAATAACCTTAAACCAGATTAAGTACCAATAAAGGAAAAACAGATACCGGTAAACAACACAACTTAATAATTAAATAGATAATCAATGCAAAGAAACCATACCACATAACACCATGATTTGTATGTGGAAAACCCATAAATGGAAAAACCACGGTGGGAAGCCTAACCATAGTTAGATGATACTTCTACAAAAAGTATGTGCTACAATGAGGGGCCTGCACATGCAAGAAGGTACACTGCCTAGAGCGTATTGCTAATTATAAAAGAGTCTCACTGACTATAGAGAGGCAACAACCATCTGAAGATAAATGGACAACAATCCAATAGAGTGAACTACTAGAGATAACATCTACAATTCCTGATTACAGTCCCGGTTAAGCTCAATATCGGAGGCCTTTGACCTCTTCCTTAATCCTAATTCGATCACCTATGATCGACAAAATATCCTTCGCATATGATTATGCATTTCAAGACCATGACACATAATCCCCATGATCTACAATGAGATCTTACATCATTTTATACAAACCCTAAGGCCTAAACCAATTACGTCGACCACCTAAAAGCTATTACAATAAGATCATTACATAAATCCATATTACAATGATATTCCATGTCGTCTTAAGACCAAAACAACAATAACCGATCCATAAATCATCCCAAAACATCCTAGTAACATATAGAGTACACATTAACATGATACCAGTCCATAACCTAGATAGGCATCAGACCTATTCTGGGTCCACCACGCCAAAGCAATGTCTTCAAGCGGTTGAAGAATGATCAAAGAACATCTTGAGCATCTTGAAATCCATCTAGAAGCTACACCAACACCAATTATGCATCCTGTCAAGATTCCTCAATGAAATGTCTATTGATAGAGCCTTAAACCAATACCAGTAAGGGTATACCAGAGTGTATGCTAGCATCTGATTACTAAGTCAATACCAACTGACCAGAACATTCTCAAGGAACATGTAACACATAAAATAAAACATACTGCATTGATCCAAACATGCCGGAAGTGTCCAACAAATAGTCTCTTCTGTCGATAACACTAGATCTTCTACTGGTAACCAAAACTTGTCTGTCGGTAACCAAAACCACAACAACTAATGTTGACATCAATGCAACACATAATTAATTCATCCATAATGAAAACACAAGCATCATGATATAATTGAACCATAATGACCTTAGTATAACTTACATGGACGTTTTATATTGCAAGATGGCACACGCATCGAGGTATAATTGAACCAAGACAACCTCAGTGTTGCTTGTGTAAAATAGACAAGAGTTAACTATATGTATGTGCAAAGTGGAAAATGTCTTCAATGATATGTTTCCAATCATGTCTCAAGACAAATTTGCACTGTATGAATGATCGCCTCACAAACAGAAAACCAAAGAAAAATATCAGATTCCTTCGTTGCTTCTCTAGCTCAATGCATCCTTGAGTAGCTCAGGAGATCTAATGATTCAGAAATCAAGATACAAAATAGTCAAAAATTCATGCTAAAATATAAATAAATCATAATTCAAAAAATCATCCATCATGTGTGTGTTAAAGTTGCAATTGTATAATGATCCTATTTTCTAGCTTGATGAGCAATTTTGACATTGGTTCTCTAGTATGTTGTGATCCTCATTTATTGTTGTTGGAATGCTAAAGTGAGAGGAAGGCTTCCCCCAGTCACAGATATTTGTCAATGTGGATATATATGTTGATCACCAAGCCATGGTGGGATATGATATGGATAATTGTTTAGATTATCAAGGACAGTGACTACATTAAGTGTGTCCGAGATAATGTTGTGTGTACAAGTGTTCTAGCGATGGCTATTAGCTGAGACTAGATGGATCAAAGATATGAGTACTGATACATAGAGGAGCCATTTTCTCACAAATAGAGCCTATTGCCAGGTTTTCACCATTTGGTTTTATTGCACTTTTTGATTTGTTTTTTATTTTTTTGTATTTTTCCTGCTTTTTTAATTTTTTTTGCTTTTTCCGTGCATTGGACGAATCAAGTATGATATGAGGCCCTTCAAAGATACTCAGAGAGATAGGATTTTGACCTCAAGAGGTAGAATTGCTTCTAAAACATATGCCAATCAATATGGCATATCCCCTATAGGTGTTCGGATACTAGTCCTATAGGCCCAAAGTGTCGGATTGAGTTGTACATGTCAATCCTTGCCTGCATCATTTACGGTTTTCTTGAGGATTTTCAGGATTGTTTTATTTGATGCCTCTGCTTGACCATTTCCCTATGGGTAGTATGGTGTGTAGAAGTGATGTTGGATTTTGAATCATTTGCATAGCTCTTGCACATCTTGATTCTTGAAAGGACACCTGTTGTCTGTGAATATGGAATTGGGAATGCCATATCTATAAATGAGATAATTGAGGATGAGCGATGAGATTTGTTTTCTAGTTACAGTGGTCATCGAGACTGCTTCAATCCACCTGGTGAAATACACTATTGCAGTGATAATGAACTTATGCCCATTTGAAGAGGAAGGATGAATTTTCCATACCAAATCAAGTCCCCATTGATAGAAAGGCCAAGATGTGGTGAACGACTGCAACTCCTATGCTGGTACATGGATAAGAATTTGACATTTAGGACATTTCTTAGCAAATTGATAGGACTCTCTCTCAATTGTCAGGCAGTAATATACCATTTTTAGAAGTTTCTTGGTGAGAGTAGGACCACTTGAATGTGTGCCACAGATACCCTTGTGAAGCTCGTGTAAGGCAGAGTCAGATTCATTACGATCAAGGCATCGAAGAAGAGTACCATCTAGACCTCAACGGTAAATTGTGTCAGCAGTTAAGGTATAGCAGGTGGCTTGTTGGATGAAGCTTCATTTTTGGTTGCGAGATAGGTCAGGTGGGAGGGTATTGTTTTTGAGATAATCATAAATTGTCCCGTATAGAGGTGAATCCGAACCGGTTAGGGCATAGATGACTTGGGATGCAGAATTGTCATAGGCTGGGGAAAATAATTATTCTACCATGAACTCATAACAACTTTGTTTATCTAGAATTTGCAGCAGTGAAGCGATAGTGGCCATTTCATAGGCAACTCTATTGTCTAATCTTGGGATTTTCTCAAAGGTGATGTGCACAAAGTACTGTTTGAAATCATCCACCATTCTCTTGTAAGGCAATAGCTTATCATCCTTTGTCTGATATTCAACATTGATCTGATTGATAACTAATTGAGAATCCCCATAGACTCTCAATTTTGTGATTCTCCATTCCACAACCATTTTGATTCCTATTACTAGGGCTTCATATTCAGCAATGTTGTTGGTGCATGGAAATATCAGTCTATAAGATCTTGGAATTATGTGACCCTCTAGAGTAACGAATATAATGTTGGTACCAGATCCATGTTATGTATATGATCCATAAAAGTATAGGGTCCATTTCTTGGGTGTGATAGTGAGTACATCCATGTCTGGAAATTCCACCTGTAGTGGTTGTTGGTCTGGTAGTGGTGCTTCTGCTAGTTGATCGGCAATTATGTTAATTCTTGGCAAAGGAAAGTCATCCTTCAGACATGCCTTGTTGACGTCTCTAAAATCTGTGCATATTATGATGCTTCTATCAAGTTTTGAAACTGGTACAATGTTTGAGATCCATTCAACATAGTCTATAGGTCAGATGAATCTGAAATCTAATAACTTGTTTAGCTCTACTTTGACCAATAATGCGACATGCAGATTCATCTTTCTTAATTTCTACTTGACCATCTTAGCTCCTAGAGTGATGGATAAGTGATGCATGATCAAGTTCGGATCTATTCCTAGCATGTCAGCATAAGACCAAGCAAAATTGATTTTCTTTTCCTTGAAGGATTTGACAAAATCTGGTTGTTCTTCTTTAATGAGTGATTCTACCAGATGTATGGTTTTGACTGTTGCTTCAGTACCGATGTTTATTGATTGAGTTGGTTCAATCAATATTGGTGACCTTTCTTGATAATGTTCAGGAAGAGTATCAAGTCTCCCATCTTCAAGTGCCTTAAAAAGGTTTTCTCTCTTAGATGTGTCCTTTATTTTGACTTTTTCGTGATCTAATATTGCCATTGGCTGGTTTTCACCATTAGATCCTTTATTTATTTCATTTTTATGACTGAGAGACTTGGCACTCCCCTAATTGTAGATATCATTATTTTGTTCACTGATAGAGCACATTTGTGGGTTGACTAAACATAGGTATTGGACAATGGATTCATCGTTTGGGAATATTGGTATATCATGATGTTCAGGTTCTTCCCAGTCTATGACATGAGGATATATGAGCGATAAGGAGTCATTTGGTGGGTTAAGATTAGTCGTGGTAAGTGTCATGATATAGTCATTATTATAGTTGTTTGGGATACTGGTGAGGTCTATGATATTGTCAAGGTCTTCGATGGTATTATCTTCGATGTTTCCTTGTTCATATTGTCATTGCTCATCCTCACTAGCCTTGTAGATATGTTGTGGTCCAAAATCAAGTGGTCGAGATTTTGAGCCTTGTCCCTCCTATGAAATGGATGTGTATGAGTGGATGGTATCTACCTCAATGTCCTCAGTAACATCTGAATAGCTACCCCACTCATATTCATTAGAATCGGTTTCAGAATTACTGTCCCAAGTTATCTTGCTGCTTCTGATAGGTATGTTGTATGGTGAGAAAAGATCTCTGACAATTGATACTGGTTTTGTAGCTTTTTCTGATTTGGAATCGGTGCTTTCTTGTACTCTTTGCATTTGTTCATAAATTGTTTCCCTTCGGTGAGTAGTAATTTCTGCAAGTGGTGGCTCCACCTTGGTTTGATCAGGTTCTTTGACACGATGCACTTTCTTATAAGAAGCTTCCTCCCTTTTCTTGATGCTTTTGTTCTTTCCTTTCTGTTTCTACTGCTTGGTGTAGTGCTTCTTGCCATGAGTCTTCATTATATTTTAAATTTTCTCTCCACTGAGGTTTTTGATGGTTATTTTGTTTCTGCATAGGCGACACATGTTGCCCATACCCAAGTCCTATTTTGTCTCTTGAAAATTGTGAAGGAGGTTGCAAGGGTTCTATAATGCCTTCTTGGCACTTGCCAATAGGTCCTTTTCCATTGTATCCCATCCGTTGCATGATCTAGAACTCATTTCCATAATGTTTTGTTGGTACAACCACTTCTATGGTAGAAGCTCTGACCTCTTCTTCATCCTTGTATAGCCAACTAAGGATGTCTTTCACTTCTGATTCATCAGCTAGTGTGCCCAGCTGAATAAATTTACCATCAAATTTGGTGATGGGTTGTGTTTCCTGATGTCTTGATGCAGAAGGTTGTCCATAAGATTTTGGTGGCGTTGGCAATTTTGATAGACATAGGGGTTCAAAAGGGTATTCCTGTTGGCAATTGACACTCATTGGATTCATATGTTGTCATTGATGGCAACAAGATTCTGTAGAAGGCATATACCGATAGATACCGACATTGGAGTAATTAGGGTCATAACCGACACCGACATCCAACACTTCTAATAAATCCGACATCAGTCTGGGATCCGAGAAAGGTATTATTTGTAAAATCATTTTGTCATTATTGTATAGAGCCAACATTGAATATATTTTGTAACGTGTTGTAAGACAACATAAGGCATATTGTTTGTAAAGGGTATATAAGTCAGTTTATTAGGTTATTTTGATATATAACAATGTGTAGAAGAAAAATGATGTGAAGGATATGTATGTAGATTATTTGTATTTGAAAGTAATATCATGCAATGGTCAGTAGATGGTTTGTAAAGAATTCTTAGAGAAAAGGAGATACCGGTAAAAGGGTTTAGGGTTTATGAACCAGTACGTAACATAACTATAACTGAAACTCTTTTTGGCATTGCAGATGCATTTTGTGAGTTCACCATTATTGCTTTATCTCAGCAAAAGCTTGTAGTCAGTGGGACTTTTGTGTTGAACAATGTGCTCTAGGCAGTGTGCCTTCCTACATGTACAGGCCCCCATGCTATGTAATATCTTTCATATGGCCAGTGAATTGATATTGTGGGTCACAAATTCCACTGTGGTTTTTCCTCTTTGAGTTTTTCCATGTATAAAATTTAGTGTGTTATGGTGTTCATTCATGTTGTTGGTTTATTTACTTCATGTTATATGTTTCTTCATTTACCCGTTTATATGTGTAAGTTGTAATAAGGTAAAATCTTATGACACCGGTAGAAGACTGATTCACCCCCCCCCTCTTAGTGTTCTTGGATTCCTTCTATTCCAACAATTGGTATCAAAGCCTGGTGCCTCAGAGGAAGTTTAACAGCTTGAGGAAGATCTTGAAACCAAAATCATTGAATATAGATATGGAGAAGCAACTTGAGATGGCACTTGAGGATTATGATGCTGAAAGGTTGAAGAACTTAAAGTTGCAAGATGAATTGAATTCTTCTAAGGAATTCATTCTTGTTCTGCAAGAAAGGTTATCATCTACTCAAGCTAGGAGGAAGGAACTTTTGCAAAATTGGGATGATGAAGTGAAAAATGCACTTAAGAAACAATGTCGGAAGTTGAGTCAAGAAAAAATGCTCATGAAGAACGAAATACAAGACCTGACTATGAGGATGTCAAAAGAAATTGAGGACAGAAATAAGAAGGAATAAAATCTTATTGTATCTCTGAAGAACAAATTTGAAGAATGTGGGAGATTGGCTCATGAGAATGATATGTTGAGGATTGATTTGGTACAATCCTAGAATAATGAACAAGAGCTTGAAAGAAAAATAATGACTCTAAGAAATTATCTGACTACTGCAAGTGATTATAAAGAAAAATTCATGATTAGTGTTGCACAGATGGATGATTTATTGAAAAGACAAAGGCAAAATGAAGATTCTAGAGGACTTGGATTTGACCAAGGTGAAAGATCTAGTACTGCAAATAAAGATCAGACAACCGGTATGCAAAACTCATCAGATGACCAATACCAGAGGAAACCGGTAAGACAATCTAATTCTTACAAATTCAATGCTAGATGCTTTGTTTGTAATAAATTTGGTCATATGGATAAACAATGTAGAAATAGAGCAAATCAAAACTACAATTTAGTTTATGGTCAATGCACAAATTGCAAGAAATATGGTCATAAGTCATAAGATTGCCGAATGAATGTTAAGTGTCATGCATGTGGAAAGTTTGGACATTTGGCTAACCAATGCAAATCAAGGAATGGCACCGGATATGGCAAAGAAATTCAAAAGAACAATGTTACATTTTATGCATGCAACAAAATAGGTCATATTGCTAAGTACTGTAGAAGAAAGACTAAACCGATTAGCAATGACAGAGAAAATGAGAAAGTAAAGTGAAAGGTAGATGAATTACAACAAGATCACACCACGAGATGGGTTAGAAAATCTGAAGAACCAAGTGGAGATGTAACTACATCGGTAACTACACCAGTAACTCCACCGGTAGAACAAAGCATTATTGCACCAGCAGGAAATTCAACTGGTAACTAAGGTAGATGCCTTAGGGGTTGACAAATTCATTACAAATTTTGCATATTCTCTGAAAGAGATCTGAAAAGAGATCTGGAGAGTTGTATTGATCATTGATGGAGGTTTATCCGACATAAAACTGTGAAACCAGCATCCGATAGGGCATACGAGTAAGCATTTATGAAAATGGAGAATTAGAGTTTACTCGCCGATAAAAAGGGAAAAATCGACTCATTTTCACTCACCTAGCACTCGAACAAACCAGAGCGAAGAAAAGGTGAATCATAGGCGATCAAAAGTGAGCAAAGGCATTCTAAAGAGATTTCCAATAGTTTTTTGAGAAGTAATCAAGATCTTTCAACCGAAGATTGTTATCCAGGTATTTCTTTAAAATGGCATCTGGATCATCCTCTAATCCTACTTTCATTGTGAATCCCACTATAGTTGAGGTTAAGGATAGGCTTAGACCTATTTTCAAAGAAGTTCCTCAAGTAGAAATGAAGGAAGAATCTATTGGCACATTTTTTAGGGTTCCCGATGGTGTAGTATATGTGGAAGATGTCAGGGCTTATATTCACTGCACTTTGGAGGAATTAGGCACTGAGGAAATTAAGGAAATGTATCAATCTATGATACTGGGCAACTCCAAAACAATCAAGCTGGAATACCAAATCATTGAAGACCTACGGTTAACCGGAATCTTGTATATACCAGAATTTGAGGATGAAATGATTAGATATGTTTTGAGTAGGGTCCATAATGAATTCATCTGGCTGGACCGACCTCATATGATTACCAGAGAAGCAATTTAGGCGGTCACCAACTTACCCAAAGTCGAGCAGGAACCCAACAAGAAGATCTCCAACACTGAGGTGGAAAAGTTCACTGGCACAACCCATGATGGAAGGTCAATAAGGATTAGCACCATTAAAGACTTAGATTTGAAATTTTGCCAGCATGATCATCAGTTACAAGGTAACACAATCAAATTGATTAAACTCTGTTGTCAGTTCCTGTATCCATGTTGCATATCAAATGATAAAGAATGATAGAAAATATGATTTGAGTGAATGGTTAAGAAGTGAATTGATGATAAATCTAAGAAAAATCAAAGGTGTTAAGAAAGGGACATTCCAATATGGTAACCTTATTTTCTGTATAATGCTATATTTCATGAATGAGCTATCGGGATTGGGAAAGAAACGATGGGCTTATGACATTCTGGTAGGCAGGCAGATTAGAGATGCAATCACCAGTCTTGGTAGAAATGGGGATGAGAAGTTATGGGGTTTCTTTAAATCTTTCCAAAAGAACATGAGACTGAGGGAGAAAATCTCCAAACACATTGCAGAGAAATACTCCATTGAAATCTGCTTCATGGTGAAAATAGATGAGACTCTCATGGAAGCGGTGGAACCTAGAACAATATGGGTCACTGAATTAGGTTATGAAGTTGATGACAACATTCTAGAACTGTATTAAAAAATGTTGCTTAATACTCCTTTGGGTGATAAGGCTGAACACTTTGGTACTGCAAAGGAGAAGGCACTTGATGTTAAAATTAGTTTCAATAAGAAGAGGAGGGAAAAGAAAATAGAAAAATTATCTGCCTTCGTTAAGAATGTAATTCACAAGATAGATACAGAACTAGTTTCTAAATCTAAACCGATAGATCAACTAGCAATGGCAGTTGCAGCAACTGAAGTGAAAAGTGCTCTAGAGGTAAAGAAGCTAGAAACCTTCATATCTCCTATCACTTTTGACTCTGATACAGAGTATAATCAACCTCTTGCATTTAGAAGGGTACAGAGGAAGAAATTTGACAAGCCTCTGGTAGAAGAGAAGAATATGGAACCAAGGAGGAAGCTAGTAAGAAAGGTGACAATTAAAGAGCCAACAACATTCACACCTCTGGCAAGGAAACATTCCTAGAAGAGGAAGCCAGCTCCATTCGCCCCTACAACCCCCAACAAGAAGAAGAAAAAGAGTGAGATAGATGAAGCAATTGAATCCGATAATGTTACCATCGTCCCCCCAATGACTTGTGCAGAATTAATAGATAAGGTAACTAAAGATGGAATTTTGAAGAATGTGTCAAATTTTTATGAGCATTTAGATGACAATGAACAAAATAAAATAGAAGAAGCAATTTTGTTATATTTAGACATATATAAGAAGGCTTTGGTAGAGATTATGAGGTAAATTCCTTTATCTTTGTATAATAAGTTGGATGCAAGGAGATTATATGCTGTCAAGAGGGATAGAGAGATTAAAGAAGTTGAACTTTTAAGCATTTGTGGTACTATAACTAATGAGGAAATGAAAAGATGTATAGAAGTTGCAAATAGAACAATCTTTAGCAGCAAACCCCAACAAATAAGTTTAAAGATGGGTAGAGTCAATGAAATAATAAATGAGACCAAAGAAGGATGGGCTAAATTTTTCCAAAAGAATCTTGATTTCCTTACTTCCCAAGAAGAATTTGCTAAGGCAACAACTCCTGCTATTTTGAACAGATCCAAAGGAAAAGAAATTTTGGGTAGCTCAAATCAAATTTTGAATGAACTGGTAGATAATTATCAATCAGATAAGAGTGTACAAACTCCACTGGCAGATAAACCTAAAATTAATGAGAGTGTACAGGCTAAACCGATAGGGACAACATATATACAGTTTGAGTAAGGTAATATACATAATGTACAGGATACTGATACTATTAATATTCTAGATTCCAATACAGATAATATTGTGGATAATAATCCACTGACAGTGATAGATACTGCACCAAGTGGCAAAGCCACCGGTGCAAAAGAGGATGAGAAAAGGGATACACCGGGAGAGGATAAGGAAAAGAAAGAAAAGGAAAAGGAGACTGATAAGAGTAAAGCTGCACAAACATCCAGTACCAAACCGACAGATGATTCCTCATCAAAAATTTTGACAATTGACACTTCTCAAGTTGAGAAGAAATCCATCACAGAAATGAGTCCCACAAAGCTAATGATGATGGCTGCTCAAAAACTAATGACGGAGGGGTCTGCTGACAAGGGGATACTAGACCAGTTAATAATAGTTTTGCACATATCGATTCCAGAATGTATGATTGAGAATGAAGTGATCCCTTTTGGCAAGCTTAAGGTATTGACAAAGCACATCTCTAAAAACTTTCAATCATTACAGCAGATCTTCGACTGACAAGCACTTGAAAGATTCACTTTGGCTAAGAAAGCCGCTTTTGATCAAATCATTGAGTCAAAGAAGAGGAAGATTGAAGAGAAACTTATACTTATTGAAAATTCTTTGAAACGGTGTACTAACATTTATAGGGTCTGTTGCAATATAGAGATTCTTACAGTAAATGTAGATAAGAAGATAAAGGAGTTACAAGAAAAGATTGCTAATATTGCTAACTCTTTTGATGGACTAACTTCACTTACAATATCTATTGATGGACAAATTTTGACTTTGCAGAACCAAATTTTTTCTTTTGAAAAGGAAAGAGAAAATATCATTCTAAGAGCCAAAAGTCTTAGAGGTTTGGTGAGTCCAAGATTGGATTCACTTGGTGTACATAAGGGGGAATGCATGGATATGCTTGGGAAGCCCACACTAACAAACGTCACTGAGAAAGAATCACTTGCACATTTACTGAGTGGACTTGTATCCATATCCGACACATTCAAAACCATCTGGGATATTTATATAGATTTACTAGAGAAAGCTTATCCAAAAATATTGAAATTGGTGAAGATCTGGTAAGTAATCTGTAATTATTCATTCTTTTGCACAAATTCCGAACAATTATTTCAATTCTTTCGCCAGTCTTTGGCATTGATGCCAAAGGGGGAGGATATGTATGTGAATAATGAAATGAAAAGGAAAGTATGTAATCCTAGGGGGAGGATATCAGACAGAGAGTATATGAATCAAAGGAGGAGATAAATGCAATCATAGTCGATTAGCACAGGGGGAGTATGTTTCAGTTTCAGTTGAACTGGTAGGGAATCCATTTTTCACATGAGTGTTGGCATCGACACTCATTGGATTCATATGTTGTCATTGATGGCAACAAGATTATGTAGAAGGCATATACCGGTAGATACCGACATTGGAGTAATTAGGGTCATAACCGGAACCAACATCCAACACTTCAGTGAAGCCAACATCAGTCTGGGATCCGGGAAAGGTTTTATTTATAAAATCATTTTGTAATTATTGTATAGAGCTGGCATTGAATATCTTTTGTAATGTTTTGTAAGCCGACATAAGGCATATTGTTTGTAAAGGGTATATAAGTCAGTTTATTAGGTCATTTTGATATATAACAATGTGGAGAAGAAAAATGATGCGAAGGGTATGTATGTAGATCATTTGTATGCAAAAGTAATATCATGCAATGGTCAGTAGATGGTTTGTAAAGAATTATTAGAGCAAAGGAGATACCAGTAAAAGGTTTTAGGGTTTATGAACCGATACAGAACAAAGCTATAACCAGAACTCTTTTTGGCATTGCAGATGCATTTTATGAGTTCACCATTATTGTTTTATCTCAGAAGAAGCTTGTAGTTAGTGAGAATTTTGTGTTGAGCAGTTTGCTCTAGGAAGTGTGCCTTCCTGCATGTGCAGGTCCCCATGCTATATAATATCTTTCATATGGCCAATGAATTGATATTGTGGGTCACAAATCCTGCCATGGTTTTTCCTCCTTGAGGTTTTCCATGTATAAAATTCAGTGTGTTATGGTGTTCATTCATGTGGCAGGTTTATTTACTTCATGTTATATGTTTCTTCATTTACCAGTTTATATGTGTATATTGTAATAAGGTAAAATCTTATTCACTAATTCACCCCCCCCCCTCTCAGTGTTCTTGGATTCCTTCTATTCCAATAATTCCCCCATGCCTTGGTCCTTGATTTTCATTTTTTACTTAAAGTTTATGGATAGAGACTTGAGTTCTTCTTGATGATGATTGGATGTTGAGGAAGCTTGGGTCTCCCTATTGTTTGGAGCCAGGCTATCTTGAGTTACCCCCATAGCATTGCAATACTGAAAAGGGTTATTATCTGTAGATATGGAAATCTCAAGTCCATTGTAAGGGAACTTGATACATTGATGGTACATGGAAGGCACCACTTGCATTTCACGGATCCATCGATGACCCAATAGTATATTGTATGTCAAGTCTATGTCTAAGACTTGGCACATGGTCTCTTTTTGTACATGACCTACCTGAATAGGCAGTATTACCATTCCTTTGGATGACCTCTCTTCATCATCATAGCCTTTGATGGTGATCTTCTTTTTCGGATCAATAGACTGCTCAGAGAATCCCAATGCATAGATAAGCTTTAAAGTACAGTTTTTGAGACCAGCTCCTCCATCTATTAACACTCATTTTACTCGATGTTTATAGACTAAGAGTTTGATATGGAGCGGGGTGTTATGTGAATGATTCAAGGAGACATCATCGGGTTCAAAAAAAGATATGTTATGCGGCCTCATCATATGAGCCACCATGGCTTGGAATTGATCAATGTCCAGATCATTTGGAATGTTTGTTTTGATAAGTGGTTGTTCCAAGATATCTTTGTGTTTTGGCGAGAGTTTGAGTAACTCAAGTATGGATATCTGAGCGGGAGTTCTCCATAGTTGATCAACCAAGTTATATTTAGTCTTGGGCAGAGTTGTGGATGTTGATGTGTTCCCTTTCAAGATATATTTTTGCACTCTGGTTGTTATCGACATATGTTCTTGTTTGTCCTTAATTTTTATGACATTTACTTGATTGTCATATGTCGATATGTGATTTATGGTGTTCTCGTATAGATGATTAATACGAGCTCCTTTGGTATTGATTGATGTGGAATCTCCTCCCTTGTCGTAATTTGGAAGAGGATTTTTTAAGGCTTCATGGTCACCATTTGTTTTGTGACCATCAACTATTAAATCACCTCTATCTATCATGTCTTGAACTATGTTCTTTAGCCTCATGCAATCATTTGTGTTATGCCCTTTGTTTCGATGAAAATCACAATAATGTGAGTCATTCCACCAAGGTGGTTTGACCTGGGGTTCAAAGTTGCTTGTGGCTGGCAATGTGATGATCTTATTCGCCAAGAGTTCTTGAAACGTTGATTCTAAGGTTTGTCCTAATGGTGTGTAGATTCATCGATATGGGAAAGTATTGGTGTTCCCTCTCTAGTTTGTGTTGTTCCCTTGGTTAATGTTGTTTCCTTGGTTAGTGTTGTTGCCTTGGTTAGTGTCGTTTCCTTGGTTATTTTTGTTGGTGTTTGATGTTGAAGCTCCTTGATTGGTATTTCGTAGATAAGTGTTAGTGCCTTGATTATCACTTTTTTTTATCATTATGGGATGGTGGGTTGCCTAATAAAGTCAACACTGGTTATTTAGACTTCACATTGTTGGCATCAACTACACCATCATTAACAATGTTTTTGTTCCTTGTCCAAAATCTGGATTCGTCCAAAGTGTTGTTATTGTTTTGATTGTTAAAGGTGTTAGTATTTGACAAATTAACACCTTCTTTAAAGAACTTCAATGTCCCTTTCTTGATGCACGCTTCCTCTACTTGGATTCTATTTTCTATCAATTTGGCTAAAGATGGTATGCATTGGAGTTTGAGTCGATAACTCATCTCACTATTTATATCATCGATGAAGATTTCCATCTTTTCCTTTTCAGGAATGTCTCGCGGATATCTTGAAACCATGCGTCTCCACCGTTGTAGAAACACCATGAATGTTTCATTGCTCTTTTGTTTTGTGTTACACACATCCAGCATGGTGATTGCGTATTGAATGTTATAGGAGTATTGTGTTATGAATTTGTTTACCAACTCATCAAATGATCTGATGGGAGGTGTAAGTTTAGATAACCACTCCATTGTTTGCCCTAAGTTTAGACAACCACTCCACTGTTTGCCCTTCCAAACTTCTTGGGAACAATCTCATTAAGTATGTGTCATCGTGAGAAAATTCTAAGCTCATGGTATGGAATTCTAGAACATGATCATGGGGATCACTTTTACCATCATATTTTTCGTACTTTGGTATATCTGAATTTGGAGGAAAAGGTACCATGTTCAATCTCCTATCAAAAGGATAAGGACAGATTTCGTCCAAGGAGCATCATACTATAGTTCCTTGTTGCATGTCTTGCATTTGTCTTTGAAGTGTTTGGAGTTGCTGTGCAAGAGAAACCATGGGTGCACTTGTCCTCCATAGGGGAACTTCCCCTTGTTCATTAAGATTGTCCTGATTGTGGGCATGGTCTTTTTCATGGGTGTTGTCTTGTTCATGGGTGCAATCTTGGTTGCATATGTTTTCTCGATCACGTGTCTCTTCTTCTCTTCGTTATTCTTGATAGGCATAGTTTCTTGACCTTGTTCTTGAAATTATCTCATCGATATTCCTCAAGTTCTCTATATCAAAATCTTCAGGAATGTTGACTCCTTTTCTAGTTAGCATGAGTAGATATTTTTCCTTGTCTTCTTCTATAAGTCTTTCTACAAGTTTTTGGAAAGTAGTGTTTTCTTGACATTCTTGGAGAATTTCTTCGGTGATCTCTGTTTCTCCCATATTTTCATACTCATCAAAAGGATTGGACAATCTATGACCCATACTCGATTTTGGTTGCGATTCTTTCTGTTTGTTTCTCTGAGATTGAGTGACAACGGGCATTAATATATCTCTACCGTGATGAATTCTTCTTCTTCTATTGGGGTTCTTGGTGGAGTTGGTGGCTCAGGTCAAGCTTCATTATAAGTGATAAGGAACTTTGGGAACAAAGCGGGGTTAATCCTTCCTCCATGATTTAGGCGTTGGTTGAATGTCTCTTTCTGAATGTAAGCCCTACCTCTCAAAGGCTCTTTGTCAAATTCATTTGTTTTTCCTTTCGATATACAATTGCATTTGACGCAAGAATGCACGATGCGATGCAAAGAGTTGATGATTGATATAGAGAAATTTATTCCTTTTAACAAGTGTCTTAGAACTAGGTTGTCTCTTCTTCAACTTAGTCTTTTGATGAAGACTTGTTCTTCTCAAAATATGAGGAGTGGTCATACACAACTGATCAAAGGTTGATGTTGATGTTTGATGTTGGATACTTTGTTTGAAAACTCAAGTTTACTTTATCAAGTAGAGGTTTAGTTCGATTCACCTCCATGAAAAAGTGTGTCAAATGATATGGATAAAGTCTATCGATATGTAAACTTGATTTGACAACTTAAGGACCAAACTAGGTATTTGTTTTGATAGGATCCGTTGGCTGGTGGAACTTTCATCACTGTTCTGATACTCCTTAATTTTGTTGGATGAAGTCCAATTTCAAGCTAGTTAATGTTTTGAAAAATGCGTTCTAAGAGTGGCTTGTTGGATTTGGAAATTTTCTCATTGATGATCTTTTTCAAAGTTTTGTTGCTAGATTTGTTAAAGGACCCGAAAGGGTATTTGAAACTGTTGATAAAAATTTCCCAAAGTGACTGATTTGATCTTTGTTTTTCCCTAATATTGATCATGCGCTAAGACAGAGACCCGATGCACTAAAGATAGTTCTTGAAGTGCTACATAATGTTCACTATGCGCTATGTTGCCTTTCCCAGACGCTACTTCGGACTGTTTCATAATGAATTGGCTGGATGGGTTATGCACTAATATGTCCTGGTTACGCGCTAATTTTTTATATGAAAGTGCTATAATATGTCTTGAATGCACTAGGCTGATGCTTGAATGCACTATAATGATGTTGATAAACACTGCCTAAATTTTACTAGTAAGATACTGATTATGTGCTAGGTTAAGTAATGAAAGCACCAAGTTTTGATGCAAATGCGTTATTGAATGTTTACGACGTGCTAGGTTGTTGCTCCTATGCGCTAACTATCCTGATTTCTTTGTTTGATGATTTTTTTGTGATGTTGAAAAATAACACTTGTGATTTGATGGATGATTTTCTAAAAATGACTTGAAAACATGACATATAGAAGAGAGAACAATTTTGTCTATGCTAAATAAGTAGTGTATGTTCTTTTGAAGATGTTTTCAAATCCCTGATGTTTTCACTAGTTTGGATTACAAAAAGACAGATCAAGCAGACTCTTTATTCAAAGGTCATCAACAATATAATAGCCCACTAGTCTCGATACTCCGTCAACTCAAACAACCTTGTCACCCCCTAGGGGGCGCCCATTTTTTTTCCTTTTGCCAGAAATTAACTCAAAGTGAATTGTTTCACAGTTGAGTAGTTATCTTGGGATATATATGGTGAGTGATCTCGGGGGCAGATTCTTCCCCACCCTTACACAACGATATTGCCAATGTTTGGAGACTGACTCGGTTCAAAGTTTCTAATGCTAAGGTTTTTAATTAGGCTTTCGTTCGGTCTTCAGTGATAAACTCCCTTGGGAGGCTTCCCAACTTTTAGATCAAAGCCTTTATGTATCTTAAAGATACTGGGGGAAGACTAATCACTGAGCAAAACCATTGAAGGGGACTTTTGTCAGCCTCCACATTTGATTACAGTGGGTTGGAACACTTGGTGATAAAGTCATTTCCCACTTAGGTTGTTCCCCTCTCACCGACCATTAATGGCGCCCTAAGGTAAAATCGAGAGGGCAGGCCTTCTAAAGGATTTATTTTGATTGAAGTAAAATAAAGCATAAGAGTGATTTCGCTTTTTGGTCATCCAATTAAGGGGGGAGCATATACCTTCCACTTTCGAGACAAGGCAAACAATTTTGTTTTTAACTTCCAAGGAAATGATTTGCTAAGATCTATTTGGAGGTGTTTCTCCAACAAGCATGGTGTTCTTTTTATCCTTTCATAGCAAAAATGTGTGTTTCAACACTTTGGAAAATAAACCTAGTCAACAAAACAAAATCGTGTATTGGTCAACAAAATGAAAATTGTGCAACCAATCATCAATGAAGTTCTTTTTATTTTGTACCAAAATGAAAGTGAGATCCTTTTTAACTTTGCAAAAATAAAGTTTTGTTTGTATTTCTTTTTAACCTTTTTGCAAAAATAAAAGTAAGGTCTTGTTTTAAGCACTAAAGAAATGATGAGGTTCTTTTTAACTTTGCACCAAAATGAAAGTGAGATCCTTTTTAACTTTGCAAAAATAAAGGTTTGTTTGTAGTTCTTTTTAACCTTTTTGCAAAAATAAAAGGTAAGGTCTTGTTTTAAGCACTAAAGAAATGATGTGGTTCTTTTTAACCAACGGGAAATGAATTCTTTTTAAACTAACTTGAAAAAGATAGGGAAAAAAACAACAATCAACTTCCTAAATCTAACTCCTCCAATCTGCAATAAATGATTAGTAACCTGCAATAAAAGAAAGTTAGTGAAAAAAATTAAGACCTTAGGCGGGCTTATACAAGCCTAATTTTCTAACTCCATTATAAATTATCCCTTCTCTCTGCCAAAGTTGCGCGTTGAACTTCTGCACAGATGTGCTACAGAAAGGTACAAATGTGCTAAATTATGAATCCTACGTGCCACACTAATTTCCTAATGCGCTATGCTGATACCTCGATGCACAAGAAAGAAACATAAAGTTTTATGCGCTAAAAGTTAGCTCTAGAGTGCTACAAGGAGGCTCCTATGTGCTAAACAGTGTGATGAAGGCGCCACTATTTGCCACAGATACACTAAAGTATACTCCATACGCGCTAAAAGAGTATTCTAGTGTACTTGTAATCCTTGTCCTGCACAAAAAATGATGTTATTTATGGGGATGAGCCCACGATGGGCGCCAGAAATGTATGCGAGAAAATGTGATGACAAAAATGAATAACTCGATTCCAGAATACCCACACACCAATGAGACTCTTGGTGCAAGTATATTAACTAGTTCAATCAATTCAACTTCCCAAGGGGTGTCCCATTGTTCTCTATCTCATTTTCTCTCATATCATTGAGAAAAGTGACTTAGGAATGACAACTCCAAGAACGAGTGATGTTTGATTTATATACATGAATGCATTCTAAGATGTATGATATTAAAACTATGATGATTAAGCTACAATAAAGATGATGATATGATAAAAGATTGGAAAAATATCCGAGAAAATGATATACTATCCTAGCATGAATATTCTATGATATATTAAAATGCTTCTAAATGCTATTATGATTATTTAACAAAGAGAGGCTAAATGTTTAGTAATTTAGGCTATAGTGTATGCATGAAAACTTGGAGATCATGAAATATGAAGAATGAGAGCTCTATTTATAGAGAAAATATGGAAATGGATGGTCAAGATTGAATAATCTTAACAAGGGTAGGATTGAAAGTTAATCAATCCATGTTTACAATTCTCACCAATGAAATTGTGACAATTGTCAACAAGAGGTTGCTTGAGAGGAGCTGCAAGAAGCATTAAATGCTTGAGAAGACATGAAGGTTACCTTACGAGGTAAGGTTATGGTTAGGTTACAGTTATCCAATGGATAAAACTTTTACCCAAGGGGTAAACTCTTGTGCAAGGGTTAATAGGATAACCAAGGTTAAAGACATGAATTCTTGATGAGACCCTTGAGTTAGATGAGGGTTAAGTTAGAGAGAAAGTATCTAACCATGCAAGAAGGTTGAGTTAACCATTAATGGTTAGGAAGAATTTGAGGGTTAACTTGTTGAAGAGATAAAGCCTTTAATGCATTTCAAAGACTTTGGAGGCTTTGAGAAGTGACTTCTCTTTGCTTAGGAATGTGACAATAATTAGGAGATGAATTAGGCTAAATTGGAAGTGATTAGAAGAATCTAGAAGGGGTTTAGGAGGCAAGTGGGAGATGTAGGAAAATGCAAGTGGATGGAGTAAGATTTTAATTAAAATAAAATTACTTTATTTCAACAAAATGGATGCAACTTGCATAAATACAAGTGGGGGGATTTAATAAATAAATTAGATTTATTTATTTGCATGAATATATTTAATTAAAAAGGGAGAAAGGGGATTTAATTAAATAAAGTGATTTATTTAATTAAAGGCTAGAAAAGGCTTAGGTGAATTTAATTAAATAAATTGAGTAATTTATTTAATCAAATAGATGAAAATGAAGAAATTAATTAAATAGAATTTAATTAATAGGAGGAATGGGGTTAAAATAAATATTAAATATTCATTTAGGAAAGTGGTCAAATTTATATGTCTACAGCCAAAAAAGAGCAAGAGAGGAGAGAGAGAAGATCTACAGTGCTAATATTGCTCATCTAGCACGACATCCGCCTCCTGATCTTACTGATTACTATTTCAGGAAGGCAAGAAACACACCAGAGGAGCGACATCGAGCACAGCAGATGGAGCTATCACAATATCCAAACAAGGACTATGCTCATATTGTAAGTCACTTTGTTTGATTCTAGGAGCTAGGATTAGGGTTTGTGAAAATTCAGTTGCTAAATGCTTGTCCACATCAACATATTCATACTCACTATCAAAAGCATTAGGAGTTGTATTGCCATCATGAATAACATTTTCACCCATTTCTTCATCAAAGTTTAGAGAAAGCGGAGAAAGAACACGAATATGAGTAAAACCATCACATGTTTTGTGCAAGTTATGATTTGGAGATGTAGGTTGAACATCTTTAGGAGAAAAGGGAATCATGTCAATTGTCAGAGTATGAGGAAATTGAGTATTTTGAGGGATAGCTTCACAAGCTCGAACACGACGTGTTCGTCAGTGCTCTCTCACATAACAATTCTATCGAGTCTTAGTGGAAGACTGAGAAGGAGGAGGAGCACTTTAAAAAATTGGAGTGTTTCTCTCCTTGATAGTTGAAGGTTTAGGTTGAGGTCTTTTAGGTTGAACAAGAGGAGAAGCAGGCATTTTCTCTCGATAAGAGGAAGGAGGTGGAGCTGCACCATACAAAGGAGGAATATTAGGTGTAGGAAGGAGACCAGATCCATCATGAGGAGGAGGTATAGGTCTAACCTTAGGAAGAATATTGTTGTTCTTCTTAGGAGAAGGTATAGTCACATCCATAGGAATAGGTTGACGATCTTCCTTAGGAAGGAAATTAGTTCTATCCGTGAGGGGAAGAACTTTATCTTCAAGTATGATAGGAATGTTAAGTGTTGGGGATCAAGGTTGACTTAAGGATGAGATCATATCTTTCTTCCATTTTTGATAAGATTGAAAAAGAGCATCGCTCCTTGATGGAAGATATTGAAATTGCTTAGGCCAAAAGAAATCAACAGAAACACTAGGGCTTCTTTCAGATGGACGAAATAAGCTATGGTTCATGGTTATGATTTCTCCATTGTGAGGAAACTTTAGACACTTGTGGATTGGAGAAGAAATAACCTTCATGGAAGATAGCCAAGGATAGCCCAACTTCACATGGAATTTCTTGAAAGAGGGTATGATAACAAAGTCAACATCCATGGATTTAGTATGAACTTCAATATGAAGGGTGATAGCGCCAATGGTAGGAAAAGAGAATCCATCACATAACTACACAACCACATTAGAATCACCATATATTGGTTTATGCAATCGTACAGTAAAAAGATACTCCTCAATGATTACATTAACCATGCAAGAGGGATCAATAAGGGCACCATGTCAAGGGATATCCTTAACCTTCACAACTATGTATAAAGGGCCATGAGGTGCTCTAATCATCTCACTAGGGTCAAATGTAATACAAGGATCCTTGGGCGTATCTTGTTTTTCTACCATATTTACCAAGTTCGGAGCATAGAGGTGAATTCCTCAAAAGAGAAATAAGTAGGCACAATCTCAATAACGTTAGAGGTATGCGAAGGCAAGGGATTAGTGAAAATATTAAGATTTTGATTAGGAGGAGATATTTATTTATTCCCTTTATCATTCACACCTGCCACGGATATAGTATTATTATCAATCAAATCTTGAATCTTATTTTTCAATGCGAAACACTTCTTAGTATCATGACCAGGCTGACGATGAAATTGACAAAATGAATTGTTATCAAAATAAGGGGATGCAAGTTTAGAAGGATCAACTTGTTTTATAGGATGAAGTTTGATAACATTTCTTTGCAACAATTAAGACATAATACTATGTAAAGATTCATTCAAAGGAGTAAATTGTCTTTCTCTATGGAAAAATTTAGAAATAGGAGGCACACCTATTGTAGCATCCACATTCATGTGGTTGTTGATTATATTATTGAACTTGATGAAGCTTTTTATTGGTTTGAACTTCAAAAATGGTTGTTGAACACTCTCCCCCTTATCACTCAGAGCCATAGGAGTGTATTGCTCCATTTGACTCGCAACTAGTTGATAATTATGGAGTGTTGCGCACAACTGCAGAAAGGAAGTAAACTCAGACAAAAGAAGCTTTTCCCTAATATATTTTTGTAAATTAGAAATGAAAATTATTTGAATATCATTATCTAGTACAGGAAAAGAAATTTGAGCACACAAATGCTTATATCTACCAATGAAATCAATCATTTTTTCTTTAACACCTTGTTTACAATGCATTAAATCAGTCAAAGTGATTTTAGGACCAATGTTGTTTTGAAATTGTTGGATGAAAGCATTTTCTAGTTGTTGAAAGGAAGTGATAGAATAAGAAGGCAAAGAGAAATACCATTGTAAAGCATTATCTCTTAGTGTTCTGGTAAACAATTTTGCAAGCAATCTTTGATCATAAGCAAAATCGGTACACAAGGTTTGAAATGTTTTGACATGCGTAAGAGGATCACATTTTTCATTATAGAGTTCTAATTGAGGGACCTCAATATGTTTAGGTGGCACAAATTTAACAATATCAAGAGAAAGTGGGCTCCCAACATCAAAGATGGGCACACTAATCTTGGATTGACTCATAGAAGCAATTTGTTGTTGTAAGGAAGACATAGTTTGAGCAATATTGTTAATTGCCACTTCGGTAGAAGATTGATGTTAGACATAGTTGATTGAGAAGGTGGTGTGATGTTATTGAAAGAAGGCATGGACTGAAAATAAGGTGGTGGGACATTATGATAAGTAGGCATAGGTGATGATTGGGTAGGAAAAGGGACACTGAAAGGAGGAACAAAGTTGTTGAAGGAATTGCCCCCTTGTGTCACATTGATTGGTTGAGGAATAATATGAATACTTATGGAAGACATAGGTAAAGATGGAGAATTAAATGAAGAAGAGGGATTTCCCCCATGACTAATTGTTGTAGGGATGACATTTTGAGTTGATGTAGCCATGATGTTTGAAGTGAAAGTAGGATCACTAGCCATTGAAGTGGTCAAAGGAATAGAAGAATTGATTTGATTTAAAGGTTGTGAATAACCTAAGTTCTCAGCACAACTCTTGATAGGCATGACATTAGAATCAACAATATGTGAAATGCCACAAAATATATTAATTCCATTCTTATCATTTTGAATCATGCATTTAAGGCTTTCAATTAATGGAAAAGCTTCACTACTAGGGTATTCTTGGGACATCCATTGTTGAAAGTTATCAAATTGATTGTCCAATGTGGAAAGTTGATCTATAGAGACCCTAGTTAAAGCTTCTTCTTCATCATAGGATTCATCAATGGGGTGAATAGTCACATGATTAGGATTGGAAGAATTAGCATGATCATCATTAAAGAAGTCACTCAAATTAGGCTCCATCTCCTCAGTAATTAAACCTTGGGAGGCCTTAATTCTAAGGATTCATCTAACGAGGATAGTGTAGGTAGGACTAATAGTGGTAAAACTCATGCACTGGAGGGAAATTTTGAATTTTGAATTTTGGAACAAAGCTTACAAAATTGATTAATGCAAAATGTAAGAAAATATTGATTAAACAATTTGAACTTTGTTGGAAGAAGAGGATGACACAATTTCTGAAAATGAAAGGAAATTGGAATTTTAAAATTAGGGCCAAGGGAATACCACTTAATTTTAAAATTAGAATCTTTAAAATCAGGGCAGAGTATGATTAACCTCTTAATTTTAAAAACTTTCTTAAAATTTGAAATGTTGAATTTTGGAGGTATTTCCAATTCTAGAGGGATCAAAAATCGACAAAATCAGCCAATCTTTTGGATTTAGGCTATTAAATACAGTCATATCAATCTCCCAAAATTTTGGGAAAAAAGCCAAGGACCGTGGCAGGAATGCACATGGTCGGACCAACTTTTTTTAAAAATTTTCAGGGATGAATATTACGATGATTTCAAAGCTAACCCCCCAAAAATGGCGAATTTTATGATTTCTAGATGGGCAAAATTAAGGTTCAAATGTAAAAATAGGGCCCTATTAGGGTTTTGAAGAAAAAGAGGAATTGAATTGTAAATTTGAAAAAGGTCAAACCTAATGGATAGGGACACCTTGGAAAATGTTCAGAAATCTGAATTTGAATGAAATTGATTGAAATTTGCACAAAATCCAATTAAATTTGAAAATTAGGGTTTTATGACCTAACCACTTAATTTTGAAATTTAAATTTTGGGAAAAAAGGAGGAAAATTGAAAAATTTGAATTGTAGGAATTTAAACAAGTCTGAGAACAATCATAAATCTGAAAATTAAATGGAAATCCAATTTTTGCACAAGTTCAAGATGATTTTTGAAAATTAGGGTTTTAACAAGTAACCGCTTAATTTTGTAAATTTGAATTGCAAATTGAACAAGACAATGAGGAAATTGAATTTGACAAACAAAACTATTTTCAGATCTAAGATAACCACAAGAAATTTTTACAAATCACAAGTTCAATTTTAATTTTAAAAACTAGGGTTTTTAATGATTTAACCACTAAGTTTGCAGAAAATTTAAACTTGCAAATGAAAAATATGTAATTTTGTTCAAAGGGAAGCATGCAAGATGTCAGGTTCACCAAAATGTAATGGTGGGTGAAAAATGTGTAAATGAGAGATCAAGAGGAAAGCTACCCTTTCCCTCCAAGGAGAGATGAGAGTTTCACTACGGATTTCCCTTCAAACACTTTTCATGCATTACATTGGAAGAGGGGAGGGAAAATTCACTAGATTCAACCTCCAAAGAAGAAGATAGAATTATGAATGAAATGAGAATGATAAGTTAATCCCCTCTTCTATTTGAAATGCAAAGGAATTGATTGAGTTATGTATAGAAATTAAGTGCAAAAGTGACAAAGAATTGATTATAACTTTAGATCGGAGTATGGCATGAAGCTGTGGACCTGGATCTGGTAGTAATATGTTGAGATGAAGCTGCCTTGCGAATTTGAGGAAAATTTGCCTGGACCGTGGTGGGAATGTACACGGTCCTCCAAAAAATCCGCAAAATGAAAAGGGTTTTTCCACCTTTGCAAAAGGAGTCCAAATCCAAAAGTATAGTTGCGCACCTATAACCTACACATAGAAAAGAGAGGAAAGGGGGTTGGGATCGGGGCCTTCAGGTCAAACCCCAGTTTTGGAATTAACCAAGTAATGAAATAAAGTACTTGAAAGCAAATGTAAATGAAAGACTGAAATGTACACCTCAAGGGAGGTTGTAATAGAAATGTTGATAGAAACGCTTGTGTGGAATTGAATATTGGAATCAATCTCCTCTTCAATGGTTGAATCCTTGACTTGAATGCAACACCTAGCCTTGAAGGGAGACTTGAGAATGCTCAATGCTGGAAAGGAATGCTTGAATGCTCTTGAATGCTTGATCTCATGTAAACTTCCCACTCAACCCTCTTATTCAACTTATGCAAATGAGAGGACAAATGCGACATATATACTTGTCAATTAGGGTTAATGAAACTTTTTCATCACAGACTAACTTCGGGGAATTTTTCCCACTCACTGCACAACCTACAATGCAAGCTCAGGAAAGGGTCCTACCCCAAAATAGGACAGGGATAGGGGCACCACACCCCTGTCCTACCCCTTTCTCCAAGGTAGAGTGCAGACAGGGTGGTGCAGAGGCCAAGGGAGAAGCATATTCTGAGGTTTGAGTAGTCCCCGGTCTTCGATAAGACTAGGGGATTCGATTTTGCATGCGTGAGGACCCTAATGTGGTCAAAAATTGCTAGGGTCACAATTTTATGACACTACAACTACAAACCAAAGTGGGACAATTGGCAGTGACAGAATGGATGTCGATGACACATGTACTACTAGTTTTGAGATGTGGTCAAGCGAAGGTATGCAGAGTGAAGAAAACATAGACAATAATCAAGGAAGCTCCCGATTTGGTGATCATGATGATGAGATGATTTGAAAAAATTAAGAGATTTAGCACTAGTTGTTACTAGGAATTTATCAAACTTTTGGTTGCATATTGCATAATGTATTTCATTTGTCACATTACAAAATCATGATTGTGCTTGATGATATTTTATGTTTCTATCAATGTCATTTAATTTTGATATGCAATTGCATTTTTCATATTTCTATTTACAAGTTAATAAATTAGCGTACTACTAATTTTCAATGTTCAAGAATAAGGTTGCATTAGTAATTAGTTATTTGATAATTTTGATTCAACATTCACGTATCAAAAGATTTTAGTGTTGCGTTAGTAATTACATCATGATCATGGAGACTATTAATTGCATCAGTATCAAAAAATATGATTAATATTTGATATCGACCATAGAATGAGATGAATTTTCCCAATTGCAACTTACTACTTGTTCTCTACATAGAATCCCTTTGAATAGAGTAAGCAATTTTAATCTTCTACTTTAGAAGAAGTTGAAAGTCATTCAAAATCAACAACACAGTTTAGACATATGAACCTCAACCAAAAAATACTCAATTTCAATGATTCATATAAGATTCTAGATAACACCTATGGACTTTTTGTGTATTATTCACCCTTGGTGAATTAGTATATCTGTTTCTATTGGAATTTTGTAGTATATGTATAAGTCGAATAAGGAGAGGGAAAAACAAGGTCTTGATTATCCTCTTATAGAAAAATTGAGGATGGAACAAGCTTCAAGCCTTTTACAATATCAAAATTTTTAAAACTAAAGAAATTTTGCTCCTCTGTAAGTGGTAGTTTTTGAAGATAACCTGAGATGATCTAGAGTCTTCCTTTTCTTCATTTGAAAATTCAAAATTTCAAAACTAGAAGAAACATAGAAAATGGAGGAAAAATGATTAGAAGTCTTCAAATCCATATTATTTGAGGTCATGAAGAGCCCTGAGATGCTGCTGATAGTTGTCATCTTTAATTTATAGCTTGATCACCTCTATTCTGGTCATACCACTATTGAACCTTGAGAGTGCATCCATGTATGATTCTAACTTCTTAATGAGTTGTATATCATCTAAAGTTATATCTGGCAACATCTAATCTTGAATTGTTTTGATATTAACCTTCCAATCTACTTTGGATCTCAAGACCTTTTATCCTTTTGTTCTGCTTCTTTCTCTGTCAAACAGAGTAGGCATGTGGCTAGTGACTAAACACGGAAATCCTTTGAGTTCACTACTATTTTTTTATGTATACATCTTGTGAATAATAAAGAGCTTCTTTAACATCTCAAACCTGGTTTTAAAAAATTTGATCATGTCATGCAAGAAACTTGGGAGAGGCTTAATTAATGAAATCTCCAACACCAGAATTGTCTTGCTCATATGAGATAATGAGCAGGCCATGAAACATTTCCATCTCAAATGCTCTTGAGAAAACCTCAGCAACTCCCTATGCTCATCCCATGCTACATCAGCATGGTTCAAAAGTTCATTCATCTTTGATTCCAACAATGATTTTACCATGTCTATCTTTATTCTCCTCTCCATCTACAAAGAATCCATCTTTATCACATCCCTTTCATTACTCAAACTAACCATCTCCAATCTATCTTGAGCCAGATCATTCCTTAATCCCATATCTTCATCAAATGTATGCTCAATCCTACCTGGAGGTGTGTATGTCGGTCCTTCTCTCAACTATTCTTCTAGAGCACTCACCTTCGCTCTCAAAATTGTGACCTCTTCCTTTGTCTTCAAAGACACCTTATGAGTATATTTTGCCACATTTAGATTGAGGCCTATTGCCTCTATAATGGAACTGTCAACCACTCTTTTGACTAACAGACCCCCAAATAATTGATCAACTTCATAGCTCATACTAGGCCTTTTGTGACTCTATGAAGACACCAAATAACTAGTTGATCAAGATGATCATCAAATAGTGCTCCTAAAAGTACTTCCTCTCTGTACACTAGATCCATTGAGTCTAGATCTATGTCATGTCTCCTTTTCAATTCATCAAAAACAATAGCAAAAGAGATGTCTCGTCCTTCCAAAAGGAGTACCCCGCTCCTCTTTACAATCTTCCTTCCTATCTCTGGGGCCATAGCAGAAAATTGTTCCTTTGCAACTCTTAGGACATCATCCTTCATTCTCAATATTTCTTCATTCCTCAAATTATCAAAGTTAATACCTCTGCTCTTTTCCATTTAATGTGTCAAATTTATTATAAGAAAATGCTTGAATTCTCTGGTATTTTTAAAATCATCGCTCATGAATTATTCACAAGCATTCAATCTCACATCTTCACTAAGATCTTCCCCAAGTTTAAAAGCATCAAGGGCCCACTCCTTAGGAGAATTTTGAATGGTAACCCCTGTCCTTGTATCAAAGCTATGAGGAGGTAAGGGTTCATCCCCTTGGAATTCAAAACCTTGATATGACTGGAAAGGGATTTCTCTTCCTGGAGACAATATATGCAAGGGAGTGACAACCCTAGGGCTCTTCGGGACTTGAAAAATAGAACCACTCAAAGATGGTGTACTCATGGGCCTCTTCATGGTATCTTCTACAAGCAATATTTGTGAGGGGGAAGGGTGTGATGATTCTGGATCAAGAGTAGATGTGGATGGAGGTTCTTGAGGGCTCGAGGAAGGGGAAGCAAGGACAATGGGAGAGCCAATTAACTGAAGGGATTTTGTCCTTTCCTCCTCTACTTCTTGCATTGGGGGTATAACATCCAAGCACGGTCTCTCATGAGGTAGGTGTTGGCAGTGGGCCAGCATCCCTCATGGGGATTCACGACATGGTTTAACAACCTCTTGTGGATTTTATGTCTAGTGATTGTATAGGGAATTGATAGGTCAATCTTTTGGTGCAATGACAACCCTAGCTTGTAACAAGTGGTATCATAGCTTGATCACGGGTTCGAATCATGCAGGCTACAACAAGTGACACTAGGAGGGGGATTGTTGGCAGTGGGCCAATGCCCCTCACGGGGATTCACAACATGGTTTAATGGCCTCCTGTGGATTTTATAAGTTTAGTGGTTGTATTGGGCATTGACAAGTCGATCTTTTGGTGCAATGACAACCCTAGCTTGTAACAGTAGGGGAATTCTATCAACATCTATATAAGCACCAAAAAATTCTCTCATCCTTTCTTCTAGGATTAGTTACATATCCCATGTTGGGGAGTAAGAACTGTCCTCCTTCTTTCTTTTATTTTCCTCATATTGGATTTTATACCACATTTCCTTCCTTTTCAATAATTCCTCATATATTTTTGCATTCCTTATGAGATCTTCATAATATTCCTCATCCCATTGATGCTATGGTGCTTTAGCCTTCCCAAGCTTTTTTACAAACCATTCAGAGTCATAAAACCTATATCTAGCTCAAAGAAGTCTATACTTGTTCAACATAAAATCCAAAATATCATATGCTTTCCTATTTAAAAAGTGATACATCTCAATTACAACTTGTGATGGGATCATTGATCCTTTCTTATGTGACCCTCCCATCAAAGACTTATCAACCAAGCACTTAATTGATGCATGATTTCTAAAAAGGCCACCCTATCTTGAACAGTAATAGGAAAAATCCTACGAGTAACAAGACTACCAAAAACCCTTATGATTGTGTGGTCCTTAAAGTAGAACCAAGATCCCCAATTGTGGGTGATACCTAACTTAAGCTTAAGGGGGTTGGGTCTGAGAAATTCCTTAGCCATTGAGCTTAGAACCCACCTAACTTCCTTCTGCAAAATACTCAAAATCTTTCTCACAAAGAAATTTTCAAAAACCAAATAGTTTGACTCATTCATAAGTGAGTCCCAGATATAGGTCCATTCTTGAACCATAAGCTTCTCTCCTTTAGCCATGGTTACAATATGCATATTAGGATGCCATACCTTAAGAACTTTGTACAAAAGCATATGCACCAGGAGAGAGTAATACTTGCATTTTTTTTTATTTGCCCATTTTGAAATCACACAAGGCATTATGCAAACCTTGAGCTACCACATAAGCATAGTCGAAAGGCCCATTCATATCCCTGCTTTGGATATCCATACAAACCATCAACATCCATTTTGGAATCAAATCCCTTGCATCTACATCATAGAATTGACATAAAGCATAGTATGTATCCAAAAAGTAATTGATAAATAGGCCTATGTTGTAAGGGGAAGTCTTCTTTGATTTTAACTTTCTATTATCTCCCTTTATGTGTGGAGGCCTAAATGATGCCAATCTTCTTCTATACAAGAGATCATTTTTCTTATACTCCATATCTATCTCTTGCATATCAATAACTCAATATGTGTTAGGATTGAGCATGAACACTTTGTTGATAACATCTCTGGTGATCTTTGTTTACCTACCACCTTCACTGGACATAATCTCTCTAGTATCATGCATATAATTTGCAGCAATTGCAACAATCAATTCAAATATTCACATAGACATTTGGGAACACAAGTTTTTCCATATTGCAATTCCATATGTTGGACACTAGAACTCTCTCCTTCTTGTCGTAGCCTCTCCTCCAAAAAATGAAACCTAATGGTGGAATCAATGCATCCATGATTCTAGCAGAGTGATCAATGATGAATTCATCTAGTCGGGACACAAGCTTGGATCTCTTTTGTGTCTCTGATGATCCAGGGAGCTATGCAATTATTTCTTCAAAGAAACTTATCTTTCCCAAATCAGAAGACTGTGCCATTCCTAAGGTTAGGGTTCTACAGACTAACAAAAATGAGAAGCTTATATAATTCAACTCCAATTAAATCCTACGACATTCAGGCAACATTGAACAATATGGAACTATGCAGAGGAGATCTAAACAGGCAAAATGGATTCATTAACTGTGGGCATGTATGCAAGTGTGATGGTAGGAGGTAATAGTTGTAATTCGTATTTGAAGATTGGGGCACGTAGTAGATTTAATATTTTTTATTGCACCATTACCTCATAAGCCTCCTCAGAATTGCGGAGTTAGCTTGGCCATGCACCTTTTCCAAATCATGCTACAATCTCAGTCATAGATCTCCTATGAAAGTGTCTCCCTTTATCACACTTAGAAAACAAGGGCATAGGTCCCAAGCTCTTATTGCATGTCTTAGTTGTCCATATTCTCTTGTCTTATTGGTCAAGACATTTACCGTCACCATTCATGGGTCCTACATGCCACATCTGCAACGGCATTGTGGAATTAGACTTTGGATGCATCTTTGATTAGTTGTGTATTCATGCAATCACTTCTGGTCGTTGATCTTTGCCAAAGTATTCACTTAGTAAACTACAAAGGATGTGACCATGTCGATCCCACCTTTCCACCATGTCAACCTGCCCTCCATGTGACACTTATTGATTGGTCCACATATATGGACAACAAGCTTGAGTGGGTCCCATCTACCACGTAAGCAACGAGGTTGCAGAGTTAACATTTGCCAGCCCATTAATCTAATTGCGCAAATGCATGCAAACACTGGTCGTGGATCTAATCGAAGATGAAGGAAAATTAAACAAAAAAGGAAAGAGGGGAGAACCAGATTTCTAACACAAAGGCCATCATAGGATGACATAATGGGCCTTAATGGATAACTTAAGACACCAAAAATTGGTTGTCGGGGGTCACCACTGAAATAAATCAAAAAGAGAATGAAGTGTGGCCAGGACCTGGGGTTTAGGGTTTTAGGCTTAAATCTTTTAAAACATAGAAGATAAACCCTAAATCATATGGAAAAAAATTTCAAAAATATCCCAACACTAAGGTTTGCCTTCTACTCTAATTTAGATCTAAGGACCTTTCCAGAATTAAAACAAAGATAATTCAAGTCACAACAAAACATTCATAGAATCATAAAACAGAGCTAATTCAAGCCACGACAAATTACAATATTCTTGGAATTACAAACAAAGTAAATCAGGAAGCCTGAATATATTTGGGAATGCAAATTATACAATAAATAATATGAAATCATTGTATGAGCTTTTGTAGCATGATCCACTCTCCATCTAATGGAACTCCAAATTGTTCTAACATATAGTAAGTGACTTGCAAATTTGTTAGTAATTCATAATTGGAAGTGTAAGTTGACATCAATGTTTCATCCAAATCTGCATTCAAGGTTATCAATGGTTTGGCCATGGCCAGAAAGTTAGCCTCATTTGTGTCCTTGGGAAATAGGTCCAAATCAAGCTTCATTTTCTCCTCCATCTTACTTTTGAAAGAAACATATCTAATGTATTGTTGTGTTGTATCAAAACTCATCGACAAACCAAGTTTTGTCAATCTTTGCACCTTTCAATGCAACTTCTTCATCTTTTTTGCATCCTTATCCAAACATTCATGTGATTCTCATAATTTCTTACATTTTTGAATGATAGATGAAGCCTTTACTGAGGCATCAATGTGATTAGGAATTCCCTTGGATGCCAAATATTTGTCATTGGATTTGTAGATTGTGTGCAAAATTTGATTTGTAATTTTCTCTCTTGAATAAATTTTCTATTCTAAGCAATGCATTCAGTTAGCTTCACATAATGTACACTAATATTTCCAATCAGTTCAAACAACTGATACAATTGGTCAGCCTTCTGCATTATTTTCTCCCAAATATTTTATTTTATAAACCTCATTGTTTGTTTCCAAGATCCGCTTAATTTGTCTTTCCTTCTCACCAATTTTCTCTTTCCTTCTCTTTGTTCAATTGGTCTTGTGATTTTTTTGTTGAGGCAGCGACATTCTCTAGATTTTTGTGTAATTGTACTAAAGAGGCTCTTTCACTTTCAAATATTTTGATTCTTTCAGCTAAGATTTTCTTAAGTTCATTCAGTTCCACCTCTAATTGTTCTTTCTCTGCACTTGTAGATGTAGAGACAATTTTTATTATTCTTTTATGTAATTCACTGCTATTGTTCTCTATAGCTTTCTTCCTTGCTTTCTCATTTTCTAGGTCTCTCGGTAACTTTTGTATTTGTCTCTCCAACTTATTTCTCATTGGTCTTTCTTGACACATTAAATTTGTTCACATTCTTAACTCCTGAGAAATCCATTTGGATGGTGCTAACATGAAATTGGGAGGGATCAATCTGATTCTCCAGTTTATTTTGATTTGGAATTGGGGGCATAACAACCATGTACTTCATCATTCCTTTATTTGGGTCATATGTGGGAAATACCCTGTTCATTCCAGGTTGTTCCTCTACAACTGTAGTACTTGCAACCTTCATCATTAGCTTCTTTTTTTCTTTATTTTTTTTCTCTAAATTGATCAACAAATTAATTGTAATTAAAATTTGGGGTTGTTGATGCAATTGAATGTTTGAATGTTGAAATAGCACTTGTAGTGATGTAGGCACCTCCACCTATGCATGTGGCTCTAACCAATACATTGTGAGGTCAAGCAAAAGATGAAAAAACCATTCCTAATCCTATCCCACTCTAACTTACAGTTGGAGTTATCAGACTCGTTTGAGGGCTAGGGGCTTGTTCTAGGGCTGGAAACAACGCCTTCATGGTGGAACTTAATGTAGTTGGAGTTGTATTGATACTTGTCATTGTTGTCATAAGCTTTTTCTTCTTCAATAGGCCTTGATCACTGAGATTCTGCATATTATCTTCTACTATTGTCCTCTTCTGAGTGTCTTTTCGTCCTTGCACTTGTTGACCACAACTAGTACTAGTACCCACACCATCCCCACCAATGGCAGTAGCACTTGATTCTCCACCACGTTCTTGTTGTGATTGAATTTGAGTCTCGGGATTTGAAGCTATAACAAAACTATTGGAAACCAATAACACTGAGAGGGGGGGTGAATCAGTGTTATACCAGAATAGTAGATTTTAGCCTTAACAAAACATTCATACACCAACCGATATATCAGTATAAACATAATTGAAAGAAGTAATGCAACCAATAAGCCAAACACATAAATGAGAATCATAGCACATAGATTTATACATGGAAAACCTCAATGAGGAAAAACCACAGTGGGATTTGTGGCCCACAATATCAATTCACTGACCATATGAAGAGATATTAAAATATATTATGGACCTGCACTTGCAGGAAGGCTTATAGCCTAGAGCACACTGCCCAATCACAATAGGAGCCTCACTGACTATATAACATATCAGACAACAGTCCAGAGAATAGTGAACTGCTAGGATAACATCTCCTATGCCAGAATACAATTACAGTTTAAGCTATGTCTGTTCCAGTTAAATCCCTAAACCTCTATACCGGAATGACCCTTACAATAAATTCCTCACATACATAGTCTCTTTTATATATTTCACATTACATTCGCATATTCCTTCCACATACCTATTACATCAAAATGATCTAATCATTTTTCCCTATATACCATATACAATTTTTATGCCTTATGTCGGCTTACAAGGATATATATATATAATATCAGATTACATGTCGGCCAAATAACATAAATGAATAAACATTTTAAAACAAGTTGCCGATGTCGGATCCAAGATGTGTCAGCCTCCAATATCGATGACCTTTACTATACCATGTCGGCCTCCATTGTCGATGACCAAAGAAATCTTCTATCCTACCAATGTCGGTGTCGGTGTCGGTGTAGAGTCTATGAAGTTCCTGTCGGTACACTATATGAAGTCGAAACCCAAAATCATGTTACCATCAATGACAACATAGTGAAACCAACCAATAGAGTGTCAATTGCCAACAAAAACAAGGTTTATATTTATAATTATCACCTTTCCCTGTTGATTAAACTCCAATGACTCGACGATATACACCTTTTCCTAGTAACTTTACCTCCAGCAGCATCCAAAGGCCTTGTCCTTTGGACCCCAAACCACCACCTTGATAACCCAATTTTTCCATTATGGCTGCCCCTGAAGAATATTTTTCTAACATGGTCTCACTAAAAAATAGATGTTTTTGCAGATTCTATAACACTTGTTGCAGTTTGACCTGAGGGTATCTCATTATCACTATCATGATCTATATCATTATCACTATCATCAAATGCTTCGGAGGGATTCTCTATATTCCATAATTTGTTAAACTCAAAATCCTTTGGGATATCTTCAAAATATGCACTAGCCTTTGATTCACCTAGATTCTTCCTCATAGACCAAAAATCTTTGATTTTGTTTCATGTCCAGTTTTCCTCTAAACAAGTCTTTGATAGAGATTCTAGGATACTATTTCTAGTAGATGGAATATAAACTCTTTTGTAAAAAAATTCGTACCTCCTAGTTTGGATATCTTGCTCTGTTGTTCTCTATGGATGCAATGCCATAATTTGTGCTAACAATTTTTCTAGAGAAATACTTTTCTCAGCAGTAGTTTTCTTCATCACTTTTTTGACCTCATCCCAAGAATCCTTGTTTTTAAACATTTCTAACAAGGGTTTACTTTCATGTTGGATTTTACTTGTAGAGTTCTTATTCACCACAACCATTGCTTTAATGATGTTGCATGGATTATTCTGCCAGTAACTATTAACATGAAAATTAAAAAAAATCAAAGTTTCATATACCACACTAAATGCTTTTCTCTCAAATGTGTGCCCTCCACATGAAAAAGGTAATGAAGGAAATATGATCTTCTTTTGTTGACCATAAAAGTAGATCTTATTTGTACTCTCCATCTGTCGTACATATTCCAATGCAAAAACCCTCTCCATCACATGTATTGGAAGTTTGTAGGGTTCTACTCCCGATCCATAAAACTTTAAAATACTATATTCTTCCATGAGGTGCCAGTCAACCAATTAGATTTCAAGTCCCAGTTGAATGTAATCTCTACAAGAATCGAGAAATCTAGGCATTGGAGTGTTTATAATTGCATGAAACATTGGAGCCAAAAAGAAGTCTACAAAATGGTTGTAGTTCCCCCTCTTATCATGCATCCTGAAACATTGGACCCAAAAAGAAGTATACAAAATGGTTGTAGTTCCCCCTCTTATCATGCATCCTTATCTTACTGGTTCATGCATATATTGGACGCACTATTCTCGCCTGATCATCCTTATACACCTGAATCTGAAGCTTGCTGGACTCGAACGTTCCACTATATTTCAATAGAAGAAGATGACATGCGTAGGTTGTAAACCTAAATTTCTTAGAGGAACCTCTTTTAATCTTTACAAATTGTTCATGCATGGATTGAACAATGTGCTCAACAAAACTATAACTAATAGGTTGATTAACACAATGGATATTAAATACCATTGCAAGAAGGCTTGCACCCACTTCCATATTATTTTCCAATCCCAAGCAAAATTTTAGCATGGCAATAGTATCTTGAACCCATGGCACAAAAATATCTCCTTTATAAGGAGGCTTATGATTTTGATCCAATTGTTTACCATCCATTGTTATCGCTTTGAGATAATTATTTCTCCCCTCTTCATCGATTGCTTCATAATCATAGGCAAGCTTTTCTAGGTCAATATGGGCGTTTGAGTGTCCAAAATCTCATGCTCCAAGCCTTGAGTCCAACAAAATTTTAAATTCTTCCTTGGTAATGGACAAAATTTCCTTTTGAATATTTTTATTAACAATTGCTCATCTATTTTCATCATAATTTTGGGTGCAAACCATGACAATTTTCAGGAAAGAGAAAACCTCAGGTAGCATCATGCGTCCCAATCCAACATCCCATGCTACAGTTTTATTTATGTTTTAGCCTACTATTTTATTATACACAATCGTTCATGCCTTGTCGGGCATGCCCCCAATGGCCTTATTCTCACATGAAAATCTAAGTTGTGTGGTTAGCCTACCATGGATTACAAGATAATAAATATCATGGACTTTATTAGTGAAACCTGGGGTTTTAACCAGTTGGGCATAGTCTATTTTTTGTATCTCTTTCGCTTTCCCCATCACTGATACTGATGGTAGACAAGCTTGAAAATGTAAACCGTCAGTGCCCATCGCTTGGTTCCCTAATTCTACAATCTAAGCTGCAAGGTTGAAAAAATTAAAAATGTGGGATGTAGGTGTTCTATATTTCTCTCAAGAACTTACCCAAAAATTTGAATTTGAAACGATGAAGAAACAGACTGGTGCAGACAGACTTTGTTGCATCCCTATAATCTAGATTCTAATTCTTGAATCTCCCTAGTTAATTGGTTACTCCAAAGTTCAATCTCCCTTAATTTCAAGAGCAACATAGCTTCCTCAAAGGGAAAAACTGTGGTTAAAATTAATTTATTTTTCTTTCTTTCTTTTATTAAAAACATTAAATCATTCATTTATTAAAACCTTTCATTCTTGATAGTGCTCACAAGTGTCTATATTTCGACAACTTTTTGAAGAAACTTGTGTCCTTCACAACTTCGACCCGAAATAGAGCTTATGTCATTGATCTGCGATCATTCAACGGTCATTAATTTGATTCAAATTAATTAAGTATAGACTTAGAGTTAATTAAGTGTACAATTTATAAAAATTAGACAATGCTCACGCATGTCTGTATTCTACGGACTTTTTGAAGAAACCTTTGTTCTTCAGAACTTCGGCTCAAAATTGAACTTATGTTGTTGATCCGTGATCATCCAACAATCATTAGATTGATTCATTAATTAATTATAGACTTATAGTTAACTAGCACCTACACCTTGCCAATAGTAAATTAAAGATAAAATCTAATGTAGTCTATAAACAAGTGAATAAATTAATATAGTATTTAAATCTAAGTAATTAATAAATTTAGAAACAATTAAATATAATAAAAATTAAAAGTAGCAACTTTCATATTTTATCACTTCAATTTATAAATTATAATAAAAACCTTTAACTATATTTGAAAGTTCAAATATGAGCAAGATATCACTAGTTTTATTTGATAAAAATCAAGAATGCATCATTCACGTTGTACAACCAAATTAAATAAATTATTAAAAAAACTGAAATATACCAAAAATTGAAAAAGAAAATTATAAAGATAAAATTTAAATGTAGTTTAATACTATAAAATTATCATATATATCTGAATGAATTAACCTAATATTTAAATTTAAATAATGAATAAATTTATAAATAATTAAATATAATAAAAATTAAATTCATAATTTATTGGTGAATTTAGGATTGGGGATTTTAGGCAACTTGCCTTAGAAGAACTTTAAGATTTTTTAGACACCGAATAAAGCTTTTTTGAGGTATTCATTGCTAGTGCATATTAAGTGCAATGACAGATGAGGTGATGTGATATTTGGTGGCGGGGTATTGAGAGCCTATAATGGCATTTAAGACCATTTTTGCAGTGGATGGATGTTTCTTTTAATGCTATTGCTTGTCCTTCCTCCCTGCGACTTCTTCAATCTGTTTTGCGATGATTAAAAGTTGAGTTTGTGAAGTAGGGAAGTGTCGTGTTGGTGAAGCTTCAAATTGAGGTGTAGGGTGGTGAAACTATGTATGCGGTGATATGATTTAAGATCTAAGATGATTGCTTTTAAGAATGCTTAATGAATACAATAAAGAATTCAAAGCTTAATATATGAATTAACGTAAAAAAAATGCTTTAATGAACATAGCATATTAAAGATGATGAATAGAGAGAGAGAGAGAGAAGATAAAAGATTAAACACATTTGATAACAGAGTTCATCAAATAGCTACATCTTTGGGTCCCTCTCCAACAGAGTGAACGATCCGATTATGCTCCAAAAATCAGAATTACAATTGTGATAAGACCATTCCCTTCAAGCACGATGACATAACATTACTCTGAAGTGCAGAAATGACATCAAAGTCTTCTGAATGTTCTCCCCTTCACATCAATTGGATGAAAAATCAAACACCTACACCCTCCTTTTATACATAAAAATGTGCTATATTGGGTTTAACATCATAATTAATAACATAACCCCCTATTAACAAATTAACCCCTTCATTATTTCGTACAACCCATTTTTTTGTTTGGCATCATTCATTTTTTGGGAATTAGTTTTAACCATAATGGTTAATTTATTATGACTTCGGGTTGACATAGTGTTTAAATAAAACACTCACCGTTAAAAACATTAAAAGATCTTAATAGCGCAACGACAATTTTATATTTTCAACCACCATTCAAAACTATATTTAAAACATTAACATAAGAAAGCAAACTACCGCCCATTCATAATGAAGAGACATTTGTGTGCCTCGACGGTGAGCCTGGTGGTTGTGGAGGAGGTTAGGGGGTCAAATCCCCTAAAATACTTAAACAGTTCACAAAATGGTGTCAGCGAGGTGCCATGTGTCATCACATAATTGGTCCACGTGGTACTCTTTTTTTACACAATCGCAAGCTACATGTCACCGTTGGATGCTAGATTATTGCTATGTCATTGTACAACCTACCACGTGTCAGTATCTGATTGGTCTTGTATGCCATATCATCATGCTAACATCATTATTGCAAGCTTGGTCGACAAAGTCAACTCTCAACTTTGACCAGACATATCTTTGGCGTACGAGCTCCGTTTTCAACGAAATGAATGTCATTGGAATTGTGGCGATGAGATCTTTGTGATGATGCTGACTTTGACCAATTTGGAGGTGATGAAATTTTTGTCTTTTTTGACTGGCCTTTGTGCCCAGTTTGACCAAACTTTGACTGGTCATAACTCAAACGTATGGACTCCTTTTGACCCTGTTCAAGTTGCGTTGAGTTCCATTTTTTTAGCTCTTTTTGATGATGTTGAATTGTGAGGTATTGGAGACACTTCAATTTTTAGTGAAAAAGTATCCCCTTGATAATGCAATGAAGCAATGGAGGCTAATTTTCTCTTGTAGACAAGAAAACAATTGTGTCCTTTCTACGAGAACATAAATAAAAGATGACTAAGGGGACTGTTCCTCTTTAATGATGAATTATTGGTGAAATGTGTGCTCCTCATTCTAGGCAATGCATTTGACTTCGTGAAACATAGATACAAAACAAGAATGGACATTTATTTTTTGATCACGGCATGGGGGTTGGATGTGAGGGTGCTGGAAGATATGGTGAGGCGGGTTATGGAATTGAATGTTCATAAGGATTTATTGGAGGGAATGGATTCCTTCCTCAAATGGGTGGTTCCCAGTGAAGGCTTCAATATTCGAGAAGGCTTGAAAGATGGTGAGCAGGACAAAGGTGGAAATTTAATCTCTTTTGTTCAGTGGCCACAAGGGTTGTGTCAAGTTCATCGCAAAGTCGAAGCCAAGCACGGTTGGGAGGCCTTAAAAATCTTGGTGCAAATTAAGGAATTGGAGGTAGTAATTGAATTGGCAAAGGTTGAAGTAGAAGGGGTGGGGCGTAGGGTGCTACGACTAAGGAAGAGGAAGGTTGTAGAGATGCAAACAGATGGTAGTGAAATGGGCACCTCTCGTGGAAACATATAATTTATGTTATAGACTCAGTTTATTTAGTTTGTTGTTCTATGTGTATGTGGGGTTTATCCTTGTATCTGAAACTTGTCATTTTTTGTATGGTACTAGTCAATGGGTTAGTTTTTATGGGTTAAATCAATGATGATATTGTGAGCAATTTTTTTGCAATAACTCAATAATGGCGGATAGGGTGTTTTCATATGTAGTGGTACTGTGGTTGATGGGTGGATGTTTGGCTTAGTTTTTTGGGTGTTTTTGGGACTTTTTGGGACTCTTCTAGAAAGTTTACTTCTTCTAAGATGTTTTTCTCTTTGAATATGAATAAAATAATATATTATTATAGAGCAAAAAAAAAATATTTCAATTTCTAAAATAAATGTAAGTGAATTTACAATAAAAAATTGATATAACTTGATTGTCCTCAATGGTATTATTTATTTATATTTTATAAGTTTATATTAAAATATAAATAATACTAAATTATAAATATTAGACCACAACACTAGACAAATATTGTTAAAAATTAAATGTTAAATATTATTATGACTAATAAATTAAAAATTATTAATTAAAAATATTAAAAAAATTCAAAAGTAGAAATATTATAAATAGATCACCGCGAGACTACGTAGTTATATCAAGATGCTCATTCACCTTAACTCTGCAACCCTTCCTGCACACATGGCGCATGGGCCTTGCTGACGCTAGTCTCTTATTAAGTGGACCAATAAGATTCTGCATGTTGGAGGTCAATGGACACATTAGAAAGGGTTGGCCCAATCTATCCTCCTCGTAAGCCACAGTATTGAGTTGTCACCTCTTGTTTATCTGACAACCCAAATCATTGAGCAATTAATCAAAGTTGCTCGCCTAAACTAACTCTGCAACTCCGCCCGCATGAGCCCTACCAATAGTAATTACATACACTTAGAACACTAAATGAATGGCATGTAGAAAGCCATGTAACATGGCTATGACATGGGTCCAACATGTTCATCTCCTAAGTGTGATAATGTATGGTTGTCTTTTGTAAGATCAATGACAAGGATCTTCACGCGATTATAGAGTTAGCCATAAGCACTCGAAGAAGCTAACTTCGTAGTGCCAAAGGTTTTGATAAACAATGGCAACTAAAAATAAATAAAACTAAAGATATTAAACTGGTACATGTGCTTGTAATTTGAATTTACCATTGTAAGGGTTTATGCTCTAGGGTTTTCTATGTGGGCTATAGTTGCATTTGTTACATTAATCATTGATTTTTGTCTTTCAATTTCATGAGCCTAATTGATCGTCTACACTAACAAAGTTGCAGAGTAAATCGCTTTTAAGTTTTATTTTGAAACCCTATCTATAACCTATATCGGTTTAACAATGCAGTAGGGCAAAAGCCAATAAAAAAAAAAAATTGAAACCCATCTCATACAAATACAACTTTACCAACTTCCAAAATGAAGCAAACCAGACATCAAAAATTTCTAGAAATGATATTATCATGAAATAACTTGCATATGATAGTTTAATAGTTGGGTAGGGTCAACACCCATTATATTAAGATAACATTAAAAATAAAGATAGTATTTGGCTTGTAGCCAAAAATATATTCTCGGCAATGTTTCCAATGATCACACTACATCGTATGTCTAGTAGTGACAAAAATGATGTCACAAGTACTTAACAAAAAAATTAACAGCCCATAACCCACAATACAAAAGTCAAAACAAAATGAAGCAGCTATACCATACTTCAAGACTAGGAGATATTTTGAGCCTGCATTTCTGCTTCACGTTCCTCCTTCATTTTGTCTTGCCCAACTTTCTTGGCTTGTAAGATGAGAGGGTAGTCTTGTCCACAGTTAGCATGAGCTTCGCCTGCTGCAATTTCCTACACATCACGTTTGTCATCCCATTCCTCTTCGCTCCCCAGTTGCAGTGCCCCTACAATCTCAACCGCACCTGCCTCATCATTTTCAACTTCATCTAGCAACCCTTCAATGATCAGGTAGTCCCAATTCCAATCATCATCCTCAGGTTCCTTGAGTTTGGCTACATACAGGAGGAAATTGACACTACATGGTATATCACTCCTTTGTCCTTGCAGCAACTGGGCATCTTATGTTTGCACAATCGGAAATTTAGAAACCCCCCCAATGTAATATTTTTGTGGGAAGGGAATGAGGAGGTTCTTATCCACATTGTCGATCACCGCATCAATGTTGCACAAATATGCATGCTTGAACAACATCTGGGTGAGTTTTTTTACCCACTCCTTGGAAACCCTCATATATAACACCATGGCAAAAAAAAAGGCTAGAATGTCCGAACTGACCTTATGCCTCTAATATGCCATCAAAAATTCCAACCCTAGTACTGTCTTGACCACATGCATTATGCATGGGTGGTCATTCATTAAGACCCCCCTTATCCATTTATCAATGACTTCACCTACAAACACTATTTATTGTTTTGTTGCCCTAATCATAATTGGTATGTCCATCACTCCCACCTTTGTGTTTCCAACTCAAACATGTAATGTGGAAATACGATAATAACCTAATGCCCAGTTTAAAGGAATTTGATCGACTTCATCATAAATGTCTCATTAAATACACACTTACCATAAGTTGCCTTGTGTGGAATATATTAATAATATGTGTATCTTCTTTTTTTATTTTTCTAATTTTTGATACAAGTTATAGCGACCATGGCATGTTTTCTATATGGGTTATTTTCCAAAAAAATAGTGAATAGCTTCAACAAACCAGTGCTTATGTCTAGGATACAAAGTCAAATTTGAGATCAAGAATGTAAACCTAAGCAGAAGATCATTTCAAATGAGTGAACCACTCGAGCATTAATGTCTAACGTTAACACATTGAAAGGGATCACACGATGATAAGGAAATTGCCAAGACAAAACAAAATATCCTTAATATTATGATTCATCATTCATGTAACATTTGAAAGTACAAATGGAGACAATCTTAGCAACAATACAATAGTCTATTCATTAAGTAATTGAAAAACTATTGAGAGAAAGTGTACACTCTAATTTCTTTCACCATGACACCACCCTACACAAATAGACAAGACAAATCCCTATTTCCACTCTACTCAAAGATAAGAAAAATTTAGAATCCTTCTTTATAGACTTGGTATTCCTTTTATAATTATAAGGAATGCAACAAGCTACCAACCATTTACAAGAATGTATAACATGTATTGCATGTATATGATGTTGTAAAACCACCAGGCCAATATACATGAAAGATTTGGTGTCGAGACATAGAAAGCTTCCATGAATGTGAACTACCTTATGAGCTATGCCACTATCACGCATTTGTGGTTATTGATGCAGAGGATACCAGGAAACAAGATTCTCATTGCATTTCCTGGTAGGGAAGAACTTTGAGAGTTTTGATCAAGCAGGGATGCTTGACTCCAAAACTACATCTCTCGTGTCTTCACCCAACTTTCTCTCTACATTCTACCCATTATAAGGGGAAAATGGCAGTTGGCAGAGAGATCAGAATTATTTGCAACTACAGTCAAAGCTTGTAGTTGCACTCAAGCCTTTTAAAATCCCTCTGGGTACCTTTGGCTATTTTAAAATCTCACTGGCTACAAGGTAAGTCATCAATCTTCTTTACTTCATGGCATCTCTAAACCTTCAGCCATATCTCCTTATGCCAGAATTCAGCTGCACCTTCTATGCACTTCACTTTAAAACCTCTGCAAGCAAGGCAACAACACTTCCTAAAAACTTATCTCTAGAAATATGTCTATCTTCTACATTCTGAAATGCAGCATGTGAATAATATAACTTCTATCTTCTACATTCTAAAATGCTGCATGTGAATAATGACCCTATTTCTCGATTTGTGAAGTGGCGACAACTAATTGTCAGGTCTATACTTTGGATTATTCCACATACTATATTAATATGTGTGATATGTACTTTTCTGTCATTTTTTGATATAAAATATACCACAAGCAAGCTTTCATTCCAATAGTCCCGACACCTATACATGAATCACGGACCTTAACACAGAGTAATATTGGTAGCTTCTCATTGAATATTAAATGTGTGCTATCATCCGTATTTTTCTTCCTTTGTCAGGCACAATGTTTTCTATGCAAAAAGGATAGCAGATAATCTTCGATCAAGATTTCATACGTGCGAAAAAAGCAACTTTCTAAAAGATTTCATATGGATATGCATGACACTTATAGCTAAGATGTGATGTGTTTGCTATATTAGTTTTTTTCTCCAATAAGTAATGGAAGATTTGTCTTAATTATTCTACAATTTTTATGTGATTGAAAAACATTTGCCAATGTAATTATTATTTTTCCCCCAAAATAATGAAAGATTCGCCTTAATTTTTCTACATTTTTCATATAATATGAAAAAAATAACCAATGCAATTAGTATTTTCCCCCAAAAATAATGAAATATTCACCTTAAGTTTTCAAAAAAAATCACGCAATAGAAAAATATCATCCAGTAAAATTATTTTTTTTCCCAAAAAGAATGAAAAATTCACCTTAATTTTCATACAATTCTTACGCAATTGAGAAAAATTCGCTAACAAAATTTAATATTTTTCCTTATTAAAAAAGATCACCAAAAAAAATTATTTTCCCCCAAAATAATGAAAGATTCGCTAGGATTTTACACCTTTTCCTAGGGAGTTTCTTAAAATCATATGAGATTTATTAAATGAAGCCCTTGAGGATTTATGGTTGGGATAATACTTTCTTGCTTCTTATGAGATTTATTAAAATGAAGCCCTTGGGGATTTGATTCTTCTTTTGCAACTCTATGAAGGGTTCCAATGGCGTGAAGCAAGTTGATGAAATCATAGGCTCTTTCTACTAAATAAGTTGTCACATACATCTGACCTAGTCAAGTGCAAAACACATGGCATATGAGAGTATTGATATCGAAACAATCTCAACAACAAAATTACAAAGTGTTAAGAAATTTTGATGTCTTGATATGCCTCTCTGCTGATGAAATTTATGTTGACATTATTATTAGATTCTTTTCGTAGGCAACATAACCATAACGTGAAGAAATGATGAACTCGTGAAGCATTTCGCATTCTTTCCCAAAGAGTCAAACTCTGAGACATGAAAATGTTAATGTGGTCAACAACAATCATTAGATATATCTTTGTACCTAGTGTCCTCTCTACCCTTCCATTGAATGTGCTTCTCATCTCTTTCAAACAACTCTAAACATGCCTCAAAGCAATTCATTGTGCAGAACCCAATTTTGTCGATCTATCCACTCTATATATTCACTTTTAAGCTTGTTATCATCCACTTTAAAAAATTTATAAACCATCATAACATGATTAAAACTTATCAGTTCTTCTCCTAAAATCAAATCTTGTCGACCGCTAAATAAAGGATTCACTAGCTTTTGTTGTTGTGGATGTAGTCCTGGTCATGCACTCTTGTTATGTTGCAACCATTGGACAACCCACTTAGTCTCCACCCTTCCCAAGGAATTTTATATCGAATACCTTTTGCTAAACAATATTCCATCAACATAAGTTGTCTTCTTCTACTATCCACATCTTAGGAATGACCAACAATAGGTCCCAAATTATTTTCCACGTGTTTCTTCCACAAAAATTCTATTCTTTCCCATTGTTGACGAACAAAATTTGCATTGAACCTATTGCATGTTGGATGATAAACCACAACCAAATGAGGAAGTTTTTCATGTAGAGGGTTTGTAATAATAACATGTGCATAGTGGCCAATAACATTGTTCTTAAGAGAATCTATTATGATATCATAGCCTGTAACTTCCTCACCAACTATCACCAAGAAATGTGATTGTCATTGATGTTCTTCTTTATTACCACAAAAACCCACCAATGTATCACTTTTTTCTATCCACCTAACATAATTTCTCATAACAGTTTCATCTTTAGTAAGGTAGATAGGAATTGGACCATCTATACCATGTTTAGTTTTATAATATAAGCATATTTCTTACTACCTCAAAAATGTAGTTGTGCTCCCCCGGGATGTATGCCAATGACTTTCTAACTTGCCTCAAAATTGTAGAAATTGAAGGATTGTACAGATTCAAGCTAATAAAGCTATGTAATCTAGGAACTCCCCATAACTTAATTCTCATAAAGGGATTTAGTGGATGTATGATACCTTCTCCCTACCTTTGGATGCATCAAGTTGTGAAAAATATCCTTGAAAAAATCCCAAACTACATCTTTACCTTGTAATTTTCCTTGTTTACGTGCCTCACTCACATCCTCATAAAACCTGAAGGCATCCTTCCTTTCAATCAATTCAAACAAATTCTCCTTTAGGGATCTCATACTAACAGAGAGTATAGCAACCTTTATCTTTTCACACCAAAGAGATCGCATTGTTGATCTTTGGCTAGCATTTGAAACCCTAGTAGCTATTCTGAGTTCATTTTGATTCAAATAGCCTAGTCTTCTCCCTCTCCCTACATCCCTCCCATTTTTTTAGTGGCATATTTTGATTCACGATATAAATGCATGTTAAACTCATCATGTTCTAGAATCATCTTACAAAAGTTGCATGTCAATTATTCAAATGGGATCCCTGTCTCAAAATCCATCTTGCAATAAATATGCCTATATGTGCCATGAATAAAATATTCATTACCCTCATAACATAGCATCATCTTGGTATGCTTCTCTATGGCCCATAATTTTCCACCCCTTTAATCTTCCATTAGGACATTTGTGTCTAATCTCTCTCCATTTCTATTAATATGGGAATACCAATGCCCCCAACATTACAACATCAATGGTGATGAATGATCTTTAATAAGATGATAAAACAAAAAATGTACAAATTACAATAAGATCATATTCAAAATAAGTTTGAACTTGGGTAGTTAACACACCTAAAGTAGAAGGATTTGTACTTGTAGAGCCCCTATGTAATATAGATGGTGATGATGGAACCAAGAACCTAGTCAAACTTTGTTGGGACTTATCATTGGTAGGCTTCTTGGGTGTCTCATCTATGCCACTCCTTACAACAATTGTATCATGTGAATCCTCATCTATATTAATGGTGTGCTTCTTTGATTTCATGTGTTCATTTAGAGAACTGGCAATATTACCACTTGCTAGCACCAAACAAAACCACTTATTACATCATGTACATTCCACTCTTACTTTTTTCTTATCCTCATAGCTTACAAGTTTTGCTTCCACCACCTTGAACAAATTAGGCTCTTGTATCTTGTTGAAATCATCTAGAAGTTTAATTGCTTGATCAATATCAAATCGCTCTCTAACCACTGTTCCCTGCTTTTCAATGCTACTTGAATGATTTTCACAATTTCCCTCCATTAAAATATGATGTTGATGGGACATTTCTTTTATATGATTGTTTCTAAAGTTATGAATTGTTCATGTTGCCATGGATACTTCCCTTATTCCATAATCTATGCCACAACTTTCAAAATGAATCTTTATTTTAGGTTCTCCCTTTTGTGAATATACTGTAACGTCATAAATTGTACGCACTTGCTAAAGCAGTACAATTTAACACCTAGTTTAGCACCCGCCTTGGCGCAGTTGCATTTTGCATTACATTTCCCCTTTAGCACTTAATTAATCAAATTAATTAGGTCTAAGGTCCTATTTCATCATCCTTCACATCATAAAGTCGGGCCCTTTCATTAAAGTGTGCCCCTTTTCATGTGATTCCTCCAATGCATCATCTAATCGAAAACCCTAATTAAGTCCTATTTTGAACTTGGGGGCTTGATTTCGGGGGTCAAAACATCTCGAAATCACCTATAACTTCGGGATTCTCTCTAAAATCATCATATCTGACGGCCCTGAAAATTTGGTGAAAAGTTGCCGGGACCATGGCGCCTAGAGTGCACACGATCCCGAACATTTTTCCCAAAATTTTAGGAGCACGATCCAATCATAAAATAAAGCTTAACCCCAAGAAATTGGCGGGATATTCAATCTCTAGGTCGGCCAAAAGACGAAATTGCGACCTAGGGTTTCATACATAAGAGCTCTCTTTCTTCATTTGAAGGGATCGGAACTTGGTTTTCAGGAACCTCATATGCAGTGCAAGAGCAGATCTTTGAAGACTTCAACAACTTACAACATCCCTCTATCAAGCATTTATCAATTCCATTCATCCATTTAGGGCTTGGAAGACATTGAAGAACAATAGGAGATTACCGACTGAAGATTGGCTTGTACCCCTCCCTTGAGGGTTGGGTATGATTTCATGTTGTTTTCATGTCTTTGCATAAGCTTCAACATCTCATTTATTCATGCTTTAGATCACTTTGCATCTTGATTTAGAGCATTTACACTATCATTTACAAGCAATTAGGGTTTACTTTCTAGGTTGCTCTAGTTTGCTTACTTGCATTTTAGATCTTGCACACACACAAGGTCTGCACACACATTACTTTTACAATACAACTTGGCTATTCGTGGAGGTGGAAATCACCGAAGCGGGGGTTTGACTAAGGCAAAACCCTATATAGCCACCCAAACACCTTTTTCAGATATAAGTGCAGGTTTCGAGACTCAGACGACGCCACAGGTTGCAGATCCGGAAAAAGTAGGTCGAGACAGCACTCCACACCAAATTGCAAAGCAGAATACCAGGACAGGGGCGTGGGGTGCCCTGGTCTTGTCAGGACAGGGGTGCTAGGTGCCCTGGTCCCTAGGACAGAGGCGCTGGGCGCCCTGGTCCTCCTGATAGACAGGATTTCAGACAGTTTTCCAGAGTGCAAAACAGCAGTTTTTGGTGCAGTTTCAGGTGCAGAATCAGGACAGTGGCGCCCGGGCCCCCGTCCCGAACATTTCCACTCAGATTTTGACTCTGGGTATGCATTTGCATTTTTGTTTTATCTTGGTATTTACAGCTTTCCATTGTTTAAGTTCAATTCTACAATCTTGTTATTAGTTCATACTTACATTCTAGGGTTAGCAATTGGACTTGCATAATCTTACCTTTCAATCGCAACAAAGGAATAGAAACCCTAATAGGTAGCCCGTGGCTCTCTCTTTCACAAAAAGAAGTAGCCAATTGTGCGATACCTCTAGGCTCTTTCGTATTCCGTAATGTGTGACAAGAGGTAGGATTAGGGCATGTTAACCTAGTCTCGCTTTTTCCCCCACACATATACTTTGAGAGTAAGTTTCTCATTGACAAATTCTTCCATTAAACTATTCACTTTCTGATTCCAAGATACCAATACATCAAAATCCACAACTATGGTTTGTTCTATTGACTCGGAGCCATCTCCAACTCTTGGGATATTTATGCACACCTACCTCCTCACTCTATCTATTGTGTTGAGGGTTTGGTGTACTTTCATCTATATTTGATGCAAGCATACCAACATACACTATGTCATGTTTCCTCTTAATTCCTATAAGTGTTTTTGATTAATTAAAAATAGGTTTTAAGGGACCCGAAACCCAAATACATGAGAAAGATATTCAATATAGCAACAAAATACAACAGCAGCAAAATACCAGCAAAAAGACCAGCAACAAAGGAAAGGACAGCAAAATGCCAGGAAGAAATTGGCCTCAAGCCTAGCAAAAGACAACAATTAGAAATTCTTCATGGTTTCTTCTACATCCTGAACCAAAAGCATCATAGCTTTTGCCGCTTCCCTCAAATCAATATTCTCCTGAGCAGTCTGGCTATCTTTCATCTTCATTTCCTATAAGTGTTGTTGTAGCTTTCCTTTTTAGTTCTTGCTTTATATTTAAAGGATGCCCAAGCCCACTGATAAAATCGAAAGGATATTCAATGAGTTCATCATCCACAATTTCATTATGGATGTCAGCAAGTGTACAACCTTTTCGACAACTGACTGTGCCAGCAACAAAATTTTCTTCACCGATAACAATTACATATTCCATATCTACTATTGGATCCATATGCATTATTTTCCATGTGTACCTATCAATTGGTTAAGTAATGGATAAAATTATAATAAAAAATTCAGAAGTCTGGTTATAATATTGCTATGAAATGATATGTATTTTCATCCTAGTGCATCCATAACTAAATGAAAAAAGAAAGACAAATTTACACATGAAGGGGTTAATTTAGAAATAGGAAAACTGAGAGCCAATGAAGGTGTTTGTTTTCCTTGGCAGTTGCCCCAAGGAATTGTTTCTTTTCCTTGTCAATTGGGGTTACCGAGGCATGATTTGTGAGATCTTTTAGTTTCATATAAGTGTAAATCAATATTTGTTACTTGGACAAAATGACATAGCTTCACATGGAATTGGAATTGCATTCTGTAAGATTACAAATCTCTATTTTGGTGGCAGAGTATGCCATCTGTGAGGCCACATAAAGGATAAAACAAAGATTACATTAGAGCTCGATGAGTTGATTTTCTGTCATAACGAAAAAGTAATTGATTGAATTATCCAATCGTATCTATTTTTGCAGTCAAAGGTACAAAATGCAATTTTGAACATAACATGTGGTAGATGGATGAAAGGGTCTTATCCTTTTCAACAAAATGATAATGATTTCAGAAAATTGAAGATTTGGGCAATAATTTTAGAAACAAATCCCAAAAAGATTTGTTTTGAGATTTGTTTCTATCGTTAGGATATGAAGGCTATAAAGCAGTGATTCCTTCATCAAGACTGTGTACAAAAAATGACAAATTCATTTGGTGTTAAGTGTTTGTGTGTATGCACGAACAATCTCAGAGAATCCCCAAAGGAGAAGATTGCCTGCCTATTCGACAAAGGGAACGATGAGGAGAAGATTTTTGTGATAAACATCTTATGGACAAATTTTTGGGCTAATGAGAATGTACATGATGGAATTGTTTATGAAAACTTGTTCTCCCCCATCATCTAGATTTTGGGATATGCCCTTGATTCCTATGGTATTATGCATCACACGGTGAAGGAGGAGAATGCTCAAGGTGTGAAGACTGTGCTAGAGACCCTTGAGATTGTGCCCCAATCAAAGATCATGCTTGGTTTTTTTATTTTAATGCAGAAGACACAAAGACCAAAATGGCAAAAGAATGGAAGTTATTAAAAGTTGGGGTAGGCCAGAAATACAACTTGGATGAGTTTGAGGCCTTTATGAATGCTAATGGCGATTTGTTACCTATAGAGATCATAGAAAGGTTGAAAGTGATTGGAAAGGGGACTGGTTATTTGTATCACTGATCACCCCTATGTCCCCCCTCTTATCAATGATCCCCCTTGTGTTCCTGTGGTGCCCCCCCTCTTAATATCTATGTACTTGTTTTCTGTTTTTGAACATATGGGAGCTGCCCCCTTATGACAGTACTTATGTAAAAAAAAATTATAGTTTTCTAATATATTATGTTGTTGTGATAGTTTCTTTTCCTCTATTTGATATCTCCATACTCACTCATGGGCATTTTTTCTAGTGTTCTTCTATTGGTATTGTTAGATATTGTAAATTGTAATCATTGTTCACTAGCTCTTGGTTACAGATCAAATGATGGTTCTTAATGTGTTCTTCACCCTAGTTTACTAATTATTTTCACAAACGTAATAGTGCTTTCTATGGTCGACATTACTAAGTTAAAATAGAATGAGAATAATAGTTAAATGGAGGGGACAAGAGTTTTTCTAAATACTTGATTAAGTATTGTTCCTCAGTCCTCTTTGACTGTAAATCTTGATAAGGGCTTGAAGTTGCAGGTTTCTGTGAGGTCTACTTCCCGCCTTCTAAATGAACATTGTTTGATTTAAAATGAATATTATCTAAATTCAAATACACATTTACTACATCCAACTTGTCCTTTGTGTCGCCAATTTGTGGCTATGTTCAAATTGTTCTCACTTTTTGCCCCTACTTCTAAGTGAAATATACTCAACAAAATGAAACTTATTGGTGAAATTATGAGTTCTAGCAACACTAATACATTTGGACTAGATTTTTGACTAAGGTTTCCGACGGAGAACGTATATTGTGGCCAAATTTGATTTTTTCTGAAAAAATGCCCGCATTCATCATAATTCCGACGGAAATTTCCCATTTGGTTTCGACGAAGAAGGCATTAGCAATGAGAATTTTCTTTTTTTCAAAAAAGTGCTCGAGTTCATCATAATTCCAATGACAGTGACCATTACAAAATAAAAAAAGAAGCAGGGAATTCATTTGTGAATTGCAATCCTGCATAGGCATCCGTGGTGACTTCAAACCCTCGTCAAAGGCAATCCCGCGCAGGAGGTAGATTCAAATTTCCCTAGTTTTTAATTTCATGTTGCAAAAAATATACATGTGGTGGTTAATTGTCCTAGTTTAATCTTGTAAAACCATAGAACTGTGATTGAGGAGTGAGCGTTCAATTTTGTATCAGCAATCCCTTCCTCTTGTATACGCGCGTGTTGATTGTTCACATGAGATCACATCTCTTTGCGGCATCATATCAAACAATTCACAAGCCTTGTCCATGTTTCCACATTTTGCATTCATGTCAAGCAGGCCATTTGCAAGTACAACACCTAACAAAATTCCTCTATCCGTTATGCTTTGATGGATGTCCATACCCTGTTCCAAAGCTCCCATTTTTGCATAGGCAGGGAGGATGCTAGCAAAGGTTGTGGAATTTGGCTTTATGCCTTCCAATTTCATTTGATTGAAAGTGTCTAAAGCCTTTTCGACAAATCCATTTTGTCCATATCTTGAAATCATTGCAGTCCATGAGACAACATTTCTTTTAGGCATTCTATAAAATAGTTCACGTGCCTTGTCTATGCTTCCACATTTTGCATACATGTCTACCAGGGCAATTACAACTACAACATCTGACAAAAATTTTCTATCCTTTATGCTTCGATGAATGTCCATACCTTGTTCCAAATCTCCCATTTTGGCACAGGTGGGGAGGATAGTAGCAATGGTCATGGAATTTGGTTTTACACCTGCCAATTGCATTTGCTTGAAAGTTTCTAAAGCCTTCGCAACAAATCCATTTTGTGCAGTTGCAACTACATCTAACAAAATTCCTCTATCTTTTATGCTTTGATGGATGTCCATACCCTGTTCCAAAGCCCCCATTTTGGCATAGGCTGGGAGTATGCTGGCAAACGTAACTAAAGAAATGCAATGATCAGCTCCAAAGACATCAAACCACTACTAACAAAACCGAGAGTCTAAAATATGATAGGGAATAGTGTGAGCTGTCCTAAAATAAAATATTTAATTTTCAATTTCAACTAAAACATAATTACTCAGCTATTTAATGTTATTAATAAGTGTTTAATTTATGAAAGAGATAAATGGTTGGCCACAAGTACATGAGTTACTAAATGCACACAAATAAGTGAATTTGATATTCAAAACTATCTACAATGAATTCAATTCTTGTCCATTAGTCATTTATGTTTGCAATAAGCATCTTTCTTTGTTTTTCTTAATCTTTATTCATAGTTATGTGCATGTTTCACATTCTATAATTAGGATATCAATTGCTATGGCTGAACACTAGCAAGATGTTTGTGTTGTGGTATAGATGCGTGGAAACATAATTATGGGATTGTTATATTATAGAGATCATAAATCTAGATATTGCATATTAGTTCTAGCTTTTCTTGGATTGAGTCTAAAGTTGACATACAGTCATAAAGCCATTATTAGCAGATCTATCCATTTCTAGTAAAGACAATTGAGAAAGTCATTTTGATATTGAGAGTTTCTTATCTGTTTACCTATTGATCATTATTAAGCCATAATATTTAGGTCTATTTATCTCTCTTGCAAAACCTCTGTAAGTGTCCTAGATTGTCCCTACTACTCACTCTTCAATGAAATAGTGGAGTTCTAAAGATTTGTTGCACAAGATGGTGTTGAATGTATCAACAAGGCTAGCATGGAAGGCATGTTCAAGCTTCCACTTGTACAACTTACAACAAACGATTTGTTGATAGAAGAAATTCTTGAAATAGGAATACAATCGAAAGACAAGTAAGTACATACAAACCTCCTTAGTTGAAAGTAAAATTTGTGTATAAAAAGAGTACATTGAATCCCAATCCATAAACACAATAGAGATATCGATGGAGACTTAATTGGATGTAGCACGTTGCACCAAAGTTGTTAGAGTATGTTCAGCTAGTACATAATGTTTCCTAAAGCCACATTAGTATTTTACCCAGATCATTATCTACCAAAACTAACTATAGTAATCCTTTTGAGGATTAATTTCATGGTGCTAGATCTTCATTTAGTTCCACTTCTTGTTGGAGAAAAGAACAGTTATTTCTTGAGGTAGATGAATATCACATCAAAAAAGGACAAGACCCTTTCTAGAATATAACAAATTCTACTGCAACAAAAGATCATGAGGGTTTCACTAGAGATATTGAATAAGAGATAGACTTCTACTGCTGCATTAAAAGCATTGGCATGTTCTTCATTTATTGATGTAAACTCTCTGTGATGCCACCACAACCAACAAAGGTGTGAAAAGTTGTTTGCAATGCATGGATTTTTAGGATTGTCCTTTGAGAAAACAAAATTAAAGTATGGAAGCAGGATCTACCAGCTCCTGAGGAAATCTTGATGAAAAATAACTGTAAAATATTTGGGCGATCTTATATGAAAAAATTCATGCTTCCTGATGGGTTTATGTACAGAAATAAGCATGAATTAAGTGGTAAAGGGGCTTCTAGAAACAAGAGGGACAGAGAGGCAGTGGAAGTGAAAACTTCTAGTGTTGTGTCTACTCCATCTCAGAATGGGAATGGCGAAGGTGTTGTAAGAGGAGCTGAGAAGGGTGTTGGAAGAAGTGGGGGTGTTTACATTCCCCCATTTAAGCTAGCTCAAATGATGAAAGATGTGGAAGACAAGAGCAATGTGGAATACCAACACATGACATGGGATGCCCTTCGGAAGAGTATCAATGGGTTAGTAAACAAGGTAAATGCATCTAACATCAAGAACATCATTCCAGAGTTGTTTGCAGAGAATCTCATCCGTGGGAGGGGTCTATTTTGTAGGTCTTGTATGAAATCCCAAATGGCATCCCCTGGATTTACAGATGTTTTTGCTACGGTTGTTGTGGTAAATACAAAATTTCCTAAAGTTGGCAATCTGCTTTTGCGAAGAATTATTTTGCAGCTTAAGAGGGCATACAAACGCAATGACAAGCATATGTTGATAGCAGCAGCCAAATTCATAGCTCATTTAGTGAATCAACAAGTTGCACATGAGATCATTGCCTTGGAACTTCTCACCCTTTTACTAGAGAACCCCACAGATGACAGTGTAGAGGTTGTTGTTGGGTTCATGAAAGAATGTGGTTCTTTGTTGCCAGACCTTTCACCCAAAGGTCTCTATGGGATTTTTGAAAGATTTAGAGTTATTCTCCATGAGGGGGAAATTGACAAACGAGTACAGTTTTTAATTGAAGGCCTTTTTGCAATTCGCAAAGCTAAGTTCGAGGGTCATCCGGCTGTGCGTCCAAATCAGTTAACACATGAAGTTTTCCTAGAAGATGAACTTGATCAAGAAGCTGGTTTGGATGTTTTCAAGCCAGATCCTGATTTCTTAGAGCATGAGGCAACCTATGAAAAACTAAAGAAAGATATCCTTGGAGATGCTTCTTCAGATGAAGCAGAAGGGGAGAATGATTCAGGTGATGATTCAGATGATGATGATGATGATGATGATGATGATGATGATGATGAAGAGGAAGGTGAGGAAGCACTGAGAATATAGGATACAGGATGAGACAAAGACAAACTTGGTCAATTTAAGATGTTCAATTTATTTGACAATCATGTCAAGTGTTGATTTTGAGGAAGCTGGTTATAAGCTACTAAAGATCAAGCTTGAACCTGGTCAAGAGAGAACATACCTTCGTTATTATGGTCTTCTTGGGCAAAGATTTTGTATGATCAATAAAATTTATGAGGAATTTTTTGATAAGTGTTTTGTACAACAGTATTCTATGATACACAGACTGGAAACAAATAAACTATGTAATGTTGCAAATTTTTTGGCCCACTTACTTGGCACAAATGCTCTTCCATGGCATTGTCTTGCTTATATACGTCTAACAGAGGAAGATACTACTTCCTCTTCCCATATTTTTATACCAAGCTTCTCTTGCAGGAGCTGGCAAAGTAGCTTGGTATATTGTTGCGTAATGAAAGGTTGAACGATCCAACAATGCAAGAGTCTTTTGATTCAATTTCTCCAAAGGATAATCCCAAAAATTCATGGTTTTCTATCAATTTCTTTACTTCTATTGGTCTTGGTGGTATCACTGAGAGTTTACGTGAGTATTTGAAGAATATGCCAAGGCTTGTAATGCAGCAGAAAAAGTCTATTCCTGTGTCAGATGAATCTACCTCTAATGATGATTCTTCTAGTTCATCAGGTTCGTCAGATTCTGATACATCAGACTAAGATTTTGAGAGTGAAACTGACAGTGAGAGCAGTAAGGACTCACCAAGAAAGAAAAATAATTCAAAGCATGACTATGAGTATGAAAAAATAAGAAGAAAGAAAAGGTCGAGGGCATCTGACTCGGAGGATGGAAGTGACAGTGAAAAAATCAAAAGGAAAAAGAAAAGGAATTAAAAATCTTTCTAGTCAGTTATTCAAGGCTCTAGTGGACACCGTTTTCCTGGACTGTGACAAACAAAAGAATCACTCCCAAGTGCTTTGGTTTTATAACAGATGATTATAAGACGCTACAATGTTGTCTTATGTATTTTAATAGCCACAGGTTTTAGAGTTCTGTACTTGACAGGTAATGGATAAACAGTGTTAGGAGGAGAAAATATTGAAGGCCAAGTGTAGATTGTGATAATACTAGATCAATGAATCCTATTATTTATTGAGTATTTCTTGTTTTCCATGTTGTGTGATGTACCATAAGCAAACTAGAAATCTAAATTCAATAAGATGCTCTGTTCAATGATGACAATTTCTATTTTCTTGCCTATGAAGAAAGACCATGTCAGACAATATCAATGAACAACAAAATAAGGAGACAATTGCTAGATTGTGGTCTAACTTGAAAAGAAAAGGTGATGGAAAATGTTATTGTCCATGCAAAATTTGTAAGGGGTTAAAGACTAGAAGACTTCTAATCAAAACAATGAAGAAACATTGTAGGCTGCATGGTCACATTGAAGGTGGACATGATTATCATCCACTGGTAATTTTTTCATTATATTGTGGCGACAATTTATTTACATAATAAATTACGTGATGATGAGATCATGATCACGGTTTATTTATGTTTATCAATTTTATATAGGTCGAGCACCCCGGAGCACATGGTATGGATCAACACAACCCTGAGAATATGGTTTTTGAAGTGGACGAACATGGAGGTGTGACTATCGAAGATGAAGATAATGATCCCATAGAAGATGACGATCATGAGCCAGAAAACACAATTGAAGATGATGGTACAAATACATTGATCCATGACTCATTTAGTACTCACCCAGCTGATCATGATGGTGAAGATGATCTTGATGTTGTTCATGATGTCCCTCTACTTGAGAAGGCATCTGAGGCCCTTTACGAAGGCTCACAAGCAACTCTTCTCTCCGTTGTATTGTTGTTGGTGAACTTGAAGGTTATGAATGGTTTATCCAACATAAAAATGTCATGTATGTTAAGGTATGTCATATATGTCATAATAAACTGTGAATCATGTTGTACCATTAATATTCTTTATTATAAAAAATTATATTTTTTCACTGTAGATTGATAGGTGAGTTTTTGTTACCACCATCAAATATTCTACCTCGCTCATACCAAGAATTATCTGTTGTTATGAAAGATATTGGAATGGAGTATCAAGCAATAGATGCTTGTCCCAATGATCATATTATATATCACAAACAACATGAATTTTGAACTGAATGCCCTGAATGTCATATCACTAGATATCGAACAGATCAAATAACAAAAAGGGTTCCTCACAAGGTTCTTCACTATATTCCCATTATTCCACGTATGAAACGATTATTCAAGTGCACTAGCTTGGCACAATTTATGGATTACCATGCATGCAATAGAAGTCAAGATGACATTATTCTAATGTTTGTGGATGGTTTAGCATTTATGGACATAGAGGAAAAATGGCCACACTTTAAAGAAGAACCTCGTAATCTCAGGTTTTCATTGGCAGCGGACGGTGTCAATCCAATTGGAGAGATGAGATTTGTTTACTCAGTGTGGCCTATTTTTGTTATCAACAATAACATTCCTCCATGGATGTCAATAAAGAGGGAGCATATAATGTTGGCAATGATTGTTCCAGGTATTTTATCATTTAAATATAGTTCTAAATTTAATTATAAATATTGCAGTAAAATGGTCATAATAATTGTGTAATGTTTTTGTTCATTCGATTAGGTAAGTACCAAGTTAAAGATATGAATGTATATATCAAGCCTCTTATCGACAAGTTGTTGGAGCTATATAATGGTGTCACTATGTATGATGTCTCTAGACCAATAGGACAAAGACAATTTCAATTCCATGCGATGCTTCTATGGACAATACACGATGCCCCGGGGCTAACACATTTTTGTGGTATGTTATAGTGTTTAAGTTGTGCATGAATATTATAATTCAAAAATTATCATATTTAATCCAATTATACATTATCTTGTAGGTCTTCAAACAAAGGGAAAATTTGCATGTCCTGTTTGTGGTCCAAAGATGAAATCTCGTCATTCAAAAAGTTTAGGAAAGAAGGTGTTTGATGAGTATAGGCACTTTCTCCACAAAAATCATAAGTATCGAAATACTGAAAAACATCTTTCAATGGGAAAGAAGAGAATACATCAAAGCCACGAAGAATGACACCTCACCTGTGGAAGTTGGAATATAATAGAATTAATCGTCAAGGTAATGCCATTCCATCTATTGGTTTGTCATAAAGCATCTTTTCTATTTTGTTTTGTTTACTAATGATGTGATTGATGATCATCAAGGTCATGAAGGCATAAATGACCACCTTCCTAAGGGAATAAAAAGTTATCCCCAACAATTTAGTAGGTTGCCCTACTACGAGCAGTTACAAATTGTTCATTTGTTTGATAGTATGCATATTGGAAAGAATATAATAGAGACAGTATGGAAACTATTGGATGGAAGGCGTGACAAAGAAAAAATTGTCAAAATATGTAGTGACATTCAGGATTCCAATCATGCAATGATAAATGTCATTCAATCAAATAGCCATGGAGACCAAATTAATATAAGTGAGCTTCCTTGGTTATTAACGGACCAGCAAAGCAATGCTATAAAAGAAATCATATGAAAAATTAGATTTCCCATAGGATTTGCTGCAAACATAAACAATCTCATATCAAAGAAAAGTGAATTTGGCCCAGGGATGAAAACGCATGATTGGCATACCTTCATTAAGGTAATTCATGTTCTTGTGTTTTTAGTATGTATTTAAGTACTGCACGTACATGTACTTATCATTATGTTACAAAAAAATGAAAAGATAATTTTATAATTGTTGCAGTACGTTCTACCTTGATCTCTCCCAGACGACTTCGACAATAATGTCAAGCAAGTCATATATGATCTTGGAAAATACATGAGGTAAGTAGTGATATTTGTTTAGTTCATTGTATAGATATTATATTTGCGATTTGTTTTACTTCTTATGTAATATATTTTTTTGCGTCTTGAATACCTTGTAGGTGGTTGTCATGTAAAGAAATCCATAAAGACGATATAAAATATTGGAAGAGAAAAATTCCTCATTTAATGTGTGAAATGCAAAAGTGTCTACCTCCAGCTTTTTTCAATGCACAAGAACACTACCTCATACACCAAGTTGAGGAGATTGACTTGTGTGGACTTGTACACATTAGGTCAATGTGGATGGTTGAGAGGCACTTGAAATTTTTGAAGGCTTTGGTTCGACAAAGAGCACATCCTAAGGGTTCTATGGTGGAGGGATATATGGTATACCAGAATATGGTGTACATTTCTGAATATCTTCCTAAGTTTGCAACAAAGATCCACATGGATCGCATTTGGGATCCCAACACCATTAACAAATTTGAAGGGGAGTACTTGATGGGGAAAGGTAGATTGAGGAAAGTGAGAGGTAATTATAAGATGTTATTGTAGTTAATCAATTCTTAATCTTCAAAATAAATCGATTGTAAGACATCTATTTATTTTTTGTACAGTTGGTCGAGAGTGGGATGCACTACATTTGTATATTGCAAAAAATCTTGATTGGATGATGGTATGGATTGAACGTTGTCAACATTATAGACGCACGTTAACATGGGAAGGTGTGGCTTCATTGGTTAAAGAAGCACATCGTAATGGAGATTCCAATGTTATGCAAAGGGAAATTGATTTAGCATATGGTTTAAGAGATAAACAGGTACGTATAAATTTATTAATCACCCATATGTTTATCAACTCACAATACAATGAATTTTACATGTTTGGCATATCGCAGGTCAAACACCACAATGCTATGTGCTGCAATGGTCATAAATTTCGCATAAAAAAGTTGGATGACACGAAGAAAACTTGTGATTCTGGCATCACTGCAGTCTTTGAGCTGACAAATGTTTCATCGAGAAATGACATTCATCCTCAACAGTCTCAAAATCAATACTATGGCATTTTGGATGATATACTTGAGTGTGACTTTAATTCCTTCAAATTAGTTTTGTTTGTCGTCAAATGGTACAGGCTACGATTGAATAAAAATGATCCTGATAGAACTATTATTGAACATGATAATGGTTTTATAGTGCTAAATACAAGGTCATTTGAACCAGTTGGGGATGAGCCCTATGTTCTTCCAAGCCAATGTGAGCAAGTATTTTACTCAGAGGTTCCACATAAACCGGGTTGGTCATTTGTTGTTAGACATGATCCAAGAGGAAGGTCAATAAAGTATAATGTGATGGAAGTAGAAGATGAAGTGGATGATGATCACGATCAACAGTTTCTCAATGACGATGAAGAAGAAGAAGATGACGATGATGATGATGATGATGATAATGATGATGATGATGATGATGATGATGATGATGATGATGATGATGATGATGATGATGACGGTGAGGGTGATGGTGATGGTGATGGTGATGGTGATGGTGATGGTGATGGTGATGGTGATGGTGATGGTGATGGTGATGTTGATGGTGATGGTGATGGTGGTGATGGTGATGTTGATGGTGATGGTGATGGTGATGATGATGATGATGATGATGATGATGATGATGATGATGATGATGATGATGATGATGATGATTAATTAAATCATTTTCTCAAATATCCTCCAATCATTCTTTTTCATCTTTTTTCTCAATCAGTTAACTCATTTATCTATTCAATCTATTCAGTTCCACCTCCCAATCAACAATCAACTATCAATCAACATGTGAGCTCACTTGAGTTCAACCTCTCATTTAATCCTCTCCAAAAATCTATAAATTCAGCATCAATTCTCTATTTTCAACAATCATGAAAAAATCACGAACTTCGAATCTTTGTGCCATTTGCAGGTTAGCAACACAATATCTGAGAGCCATCATTCATCAAGGAAGAGAAGGACAATGGAATCTATATTGAATGATGGAATAGGGAGTTATGATTGAATATTATACATCTTTGTTCACTAATACATTTGGACTAGATTTTTGACTGAGGTTTCCGATGGAGAAGGTATATTGTGGCCAAATTTGATTTTTTTTTTAAACAATGCCCGCATTCATCATAATTCCGACGGAAATTACCCATTTGGTTTCGACGAAGAAGGAATTAGCAATGAGAATTTTCTTTTTTTCAAAAAAGTGCTCGAGTTTGTCGTAATTCTGACGATAGCGGCTATTACAAAAATAAAAAAGGAGGCGGGGAATTCATTTGTGAATTGCAATCCCGCATAGGCGTCCATGGCGACTTCAACCCCCAAGAACATCAAACCCGCGTCGAAGGCAATCCCACACAGGAGGTAGATTCAAATTGCCCTAGTTTTTAATTTCATGTTGCAAAAAATATACATGTGGTGGTTAATTGTCCTAGTTTAATCTCGTAAAACCATAGAACTATGATTGAGGAGAGAGCATTCAATTTTGTATCAGCAATCCCTTCCTCCCATATACGCGCGTGTTGATTGTTCACATGAGATCACATCTCTTTGCGGCATCGTATCAAACAATTCACGAGCCTTGTCCATGTTTCCACATTTTTCAGTCATGTCAAGCAAGGCATTTGCAAGTAAAACACCTAACAAAGTTCCTCTATCCATTATGCTTTGATGGATGTCCATACCCTATTCCAAAGCTCCCATTTTTGCATAGGCAGGGACGATGCTGGAAAAGGTTGTGGAATTTGGCTTTATGCCTTCCAATTTCATTTGTTTGAAATTGTCTAAAGCCTGTTCGACAAATCCATTTTGTGCATATCTAGCAATTTTTGTAGTCCACGAGACAACATTTCTTTCAGGCTTTCTATCAAATAACTCACGTGTCTTGTCTATGCTTCCACATTTTGCATACATGTCTACCAAGGCAATTACAACTACAACATCAGACAAAATTTCTCTATCCTTTATGCTTCGATGAATGTCCATACCCTGTTCCAAATCTCCCATTTTGGCATAGGTAGGGAGGATAGTAGCAATGGTCATGGAATTTGGCTTTACACCTGCCGATTGCATTTGCTTGAAATTTTCTAAAGCCTTCTCAACAAATCCATTTTGTGCAGTTGCAACTACATCTGACAAAATTCCTCTATCTTTTATGCTTTGATGGATGTCCATACCCTATTCCAAAGCTCCCATTTTGGCACAGGCTGGGAGTAGGCTAGCAAATGTAACTAAAGAAATGCAATGATCAGCTCCAAAGACATCAAACCACTACTAACAAAACCGAGAGTCTAAAACATGATAGGGAATAGTGTGAGCTGTCCTGAAATAAAATATTTTATTTTCAATTTCTACTAAAACATAATTACTTAGCCATTTAATGTTATTAATAAGTGTTTAATTTATGAAAGAGATAAATGGTTGGCCACAAGTACATGAGTTACTAAATGCACACAAATAAGTGAATTTGATATTCAAAACTATCTACAATGAATTCAATTCTTGTCCATTAGTCATTTATGTTTGCAATAAGCATCTTTCTTTGTTTTTCTTAATCTTTATTCATAGTTATGTGCATATTTCACATTCTATAATTAGGATATCAATTGCTATGGCTGAACACTAGCATGATGTTTGTGTTGTGGTATAGATGCGTGGAAACATAACTATTGGATTGTTATATTATAGAGATCATAAATCTAGATATCGCATATTAGTTATAGCTCTTCTTTGATTGAGTCTAAAGTTGACATACAGCCATAAAGCCATTATTAGCAGATCTATCCATTTCTAGTAAAGACAATTGAGAAAGTCATTTTGATATTGAGAGTTTCTTATCTATTTACCTATTGATCATTATTAAGCCATAATATTTAGGTCTATTTATCTCTCTTGCAAAACCTCTGTAAGTGTCCTAGATTGTCCCTACTACTCACTCTTCAATTCGGAAAAATGGAGTTCTAAAGATTTGTTGCACAAGATGGTGTTGAACGTATCAACAAGGCTAGCATGGAAGGCATGTTCAAGCTTCCACTTGTACAACTTACAACAAATGATTTGTTGATAGAAGAAGTTCTTGAAATAGGGATACAATCGAAAGAAAAGTAAGTACATACAAACCTCCTCAGTTGAAAGTAAAATCTGTGTATAAAAAGAGTACATTGAATCCCAATCCATAAACACAATAGAGATACTGATGGAGACTTAATTTGATGTAGCATGTTCCACCAAAGTTGTTAGAGTATGCTAAGCAAGTACATAATGTTTCGTAAAGCCACATTAGTATTTTACCCAAATCATTATCTACCAAAACTAACTATAGTAATCCTTTTGAGGATTAATTTCATGGTGCTAGATCTTCATTTAGTTCCACTTCTTGTTGGAGATAAGAACAGTTATTTCTTTAGGTAGATGAATATCCCGTCAACAAAGGACAAGACCCTTTCTAGAATATAACAAATTCTACTCCAACAAAAGATCATGGGGGTTTCACTAGAGATATTGAATAAGAGATAGACTTCTACTGCTGCATTAAAAGCATTGGCATGTTCTTCATTTATTGATGTAAACTCTTTGTGACGCCACCACAACCAACAAAGGTGTAAAAAGTTGTTTGCAATGCATGGATTTTTAGGATTGTCTTTTGAGAAAATAGAATTAAACTATGGAAGTAGGATCTACTATCTCCTGAGAGAAAGACCATGTCAGACAATAATTTCTATTTTCTTGCCTGTGAAGAAAGACCATGTCAGACAATATCAACGAACAACAAAATAAGGAGACAAATGCTAGATTGTGGTCTAACTTGAAAAGAAAAGGTGATGGAAAATGTTATTGTCCATGCAAAATTTGTAAGGGGTTAAAGACTAGAAGACTTCTAATCAAAATAGCGAAGAAACATTGTAGGTTGCATGGTCACATTGAAGGTGGACATGATTATCATCCATTTGTAAGTTTTTCATTATATCATTTTGACAATTTATATACATAATAAATCACGTGATGATGAGATCGTGATCACGGTTTATTTATGTATATCAATTTTATATAGGTCAAGCACCCCGGAGCACATGGTATGGATCAACACAACCCTGAGAATATGATTTTCGAAGTGGACGAACATGGAGGTGTGAATATCGAAGCTGAAGATAATGATCCCATGGAAGATGACGATCATGAGCCAGAAAACACAATTGAAGATGATGGTACAAATACATTGATCCATGAATCATTTAGTACTCGCGCAGCTGATCACGATTATGAAGTTGACCTTGATGTTGTTCATGATGTCCCTCTACTTGAGAAGGCATCTGAGGCCCTTTATGAAGGCTCGCCGGCAACTCTTCTCTCTGTTGTATTTTTGTTGGTGAACTTGAAGGTTATGAATGGTTTATCCAACATAACAATGTCACGTATATTAAGGCATGTCATATATCTTATAATAAACTATGAATCATGTTGTACCATTAATATTCTTTATTATAACAAATTATATTTTGTTTAGTTCGTTGTATAGATATTATATTTGCGATTTGTTTTACTTCTTATGTAATATATTTTTTTGCATCTTGAATACCTTGTAGGTGGTTGTCGTGTAAAGAAGTCCATAAAGACGATATAAAATATTGGAAGAGAAAAATTCCTCATTTAATGTGTGAAATGCAAAAGTGTCTACCTCCAGCTTTTTTCAATGCACAAGAACACTACCTCATACACCAAGTTGAGGAGATTGAATTGTGTGGACCTGTACATACTAGGTCAATGTGGATGGTTGAGAGGCACTTGAAATTTTTGAAGGCTTTGGTTCGACAAAGAGCACATCCTGAGGGTTCTATGGTGGAGGGATATATGGTATACCAGACTATGGTGTACATTTCTTAATATCTTCCTAAGTTTGCAGCAAAGATCCACATGGATCGCATTTGGGATCCCAACACCATTAACAAATTCGAAGGGGAGTACTTGACGGGGAAAGGTAGATTGAGGAAAGTAAGAGGTAATTATAAGATGTTATTGTAGTTAATTAATTCTTAATCTTCAAAATAAATCGATTGTAAGACGTCTATTTATTTTTTATATAGTTGGTCGAGAGTGGGATGCACTACATTTGTATATTGAAAACAATCTTGATTGGATGATGGTATGGATTGAAAGTTGTCAACATTTTGGACGCACGTTAACATGGGAAGGTGTGGCTTCATTGGTTAAAGAAGCACATCGTAATGGAGATTCCAATGTTACGCAAAGGGAAATTAATTTAGCATATGGTTTAAGAGATAAACAGGTACGTATAAATTTATTAATCACCTATATGTTTATCAACTCACAATGCAATAAATTTTACATGATTGACATATCACAGGTCAAACACCACAATGCTATGTGCTGCAATGGTCATAAATTTCACATAAAAAAGTTGGATGACACAAAGAAAACTTGTGATTCTGGCATCACTGCAGTCTTTGAGGTGACAAATATTTCATCGAGAAATGACATTCATCCTCAACTGTCTCAAAATCGATACTATGGCATTTTGGATGATATACTTGAGTGTGACTTTAATTCCTTCAAATTAGTTTTGTTCGTCATCAAATGGTACAAGCTACGATTGAATAAAAATGATCCTGATAGAACTATTATTGAACATGATAATGGTTTTATAATGCTAAATACAAGGTCTTTTGAACCAGTTGGGGATGAGCCCTATGTTCTTCCAAGCCAATGTGAGAAAGTATTTTAGTCAGAGGTTCCACATAAACCGGGTTGGTCATTTGTTGTTAGACATGATCCAAGAGGAAGGTCGATAAAGTATAATGTGATGGAAGAAGAAGATACTGAAGAAGTAGAAGATGAAGTGGATGATGATCACGATCGACAGTTTCACAATGACGATGAAGAAGAACAAGAAGAAGAACAAGAAGAAGAAGAAGATGATGATGATGATGATGATGATGATGATGATGATGATGATGATGATGATGATGATGATGGTGATGATGATGGTGAAGATGTTGATGATGATGATGACGATGACAATGAAGATGATGATGATGATGATGGTGGTGGTGGTGGTGGTGGTGGTGGTGGTGGTGTTGGCGATGATGACCTTGATGTTCATGATGATGAAGAATGAAATGTATGAGGTATGCGATTAGTATATTATCTATTTAATATTGACTTCTTCATAGAATTTTTTTACATAATTAATTCATTATGTTTTGAATTCTAATGCCATTACATAATTAATTCATGATGCTCAATTGATGGTGTTGATTTTAGGTATAGTCCCTGTGTGATGTTGTCACCCTGTGTGATGATTTTGATGATGACATCTTTTTATTATTTAATACTCTTTTTGTCTACAAAGTTCATGTTGTGTACTATGTAATTTCGCTAACGTTTTTTATAGTTTTTCTTTGTCACAGGCCGACATGGAGCCATCACATATTGCAGATAGAGATGTAGTTTGCGACACTTCTACCAAGCAAGTAAACCTCATTGTAATTGTACAAATTAGATAGAAGCAAACTGTTATGTTATTATGTTCTTTTTTTTAGTGATTTATACTAATTTTGTAATTGTTAATGATATTCTTGACACAGATGGATGTTTGGGGAAAGGGAAAGGGAGTTGCAGTACCTGAGCACCTTTCTATGGATGTGGAATCATTAGGGTTAAGCAATGATGACCCTGAAGATCCCACACACCTTGTGAAATTCTTTAAAATGCCTCTTATAAAAATTAGAAAAGAGATTGTTTCTTTGGCAGCCGTGCATCCTACCACAGATGAGATACGACAGAGGGTAGAATTATTGTATAAGATAATAGAAAACTTGCAAGTAAGTAGTAATGAAAGCTTTAATTATAACAAAAGTTCAATAATGGTTTATATTTTATTCTCTTTTATGTCATTAACTAAAATATGTACGTATTGTTTTTATAGCAATTTATCCGCCCTCATGAAAGACGTTCCCATGATCAGGGTGTTGCAGGATCTTCAGGTGATGACGATTTTCTTGTATTATCACTTGCTTGGCTTATCACTCTGAGTACCCAAAACACATCATACTTGATACTGTCAATTTTTAAAATAAAGGTTCATCCTTGTTTACAATTCTTGCACTTTTCATATATTTAATGTTTGATATATTTAATGTATTATTCTTTAGGTGTTGTCAATGTTACTGTGCAAATGCCACCGCCACCTAATCAAAGGTCACCCTCACCTGTATTGCCGACTGCAATGTTGGCAACACGTAGAATGCACACATCCTCTAGTGCACATCATATTGGCCCACCCACTATTGGTAGATCCCTCTTTTTCTCTATCTTTTGTCATGTGTTTATTTCCCTTCAAGCATTCTTTCTTGAATTCTAATGCCATTTCATAGTGGATTCATTTTTTGCAGGAGGAGATGCACATGAGGATGTGCCAGAGGTGACTACTGCTGATAACATACTATCATTTCCTAGATCTTCTCGTATTACTAGTACGGGAATGTTGCAGGCCACATTGGTGGTGAGCGACAAAGAAATGCTTCCCTTAAAGATACAAAAGGTTCCAAGTACTTTAAAATTATTATTATATATACTCTAATTGTAATTTACTTTATGATCACTCATTTTGGACTAATGATCCCATGAATTTTTTGCAGGAAATGCTATTTTCTATAAACATCTTAGTGACATTGCATTGCAGATATTTGGGCCCACCATACGTAAAAGGTGGTACATCATATGTGAACTAACCCTTATCCACTTTTGATTTCATATCATTGCTAGAATAGTTTACCTTTGATCCATTTCTTGAAGTGTAATAAATGTAGCTTTAGTTCATTTCTGAATCTAACAGGTTTGTTTTTGCTTTAAAAGGTGGAATGACCAAGAAAAAAGGTTAAAAGATGAACTGACAAACCAAATGGTTGAATGGTTTGGAAATGACACCTTTGACAAAACCAAACTCCTTGAAAAAGTTGGCACATATCTAAAGTATGTGAGGGACCAATACAGGAACCATTTGGAGAGGAACCTAAAGTACGAGCATCCCCCCATGATTCCAGAGAGGGAGTGAAGGACCTGATTTTGGATGCCAAGGAGAGAATTGAAAGGAAAAAAGGAAATACACCACTAGACGCCAGAAGAAGGTACGGGATACTATTAAGAATGTAATTATGTACTAATTAATTACTCTTTATATCTATATAATATAACATATTTCACACTTTTTATAGACTGAATGACACGTCAAAGGCAACCAAGGCAAGGCAAGAAAAGCACGGGCAACATAAACTTGGCTCTAGTGGTTACATGAAACTTGTTGCATGAATTGTAAGTATCTCATGTAAACGAAATATTGCATCAAAATATTAATAAATTGCAAACTTTTTTTTATCAAACAATGCAAGCAAAATTCATGGTACCAAGCAAAAATGCAGGGCTCTGAATTCAATAGAGCGCCCACAGAAGATGACAAGAGAATTGCCTACCAGCAAGGCTATTCAGCCATGGCTGATCGGCTACGAGAATTGAGTGGGCATACACAACATTCGAGTGCATCCATCACATAGGTAAATATGGTAAATGGAAGTTGTTTCAAATTGAATACTTTACCAATAATCTAATTGATGTTAAGTTCCAACATAAAGTGACTATATTTGTTTTAAATAAGCAAGCAATGATAACAATATGCATGTCATTGGAATGCAGCCTGCTAATTGTGAAACACCACCTGCACATGAAGGTCCGGATGTGCATCCCAGTAGTGGAGGTATTCATTTGCTATTCAAATTTATTTATTTAGCTATTAATACAATTAAACATCTTAATTTGTAATTAGAGTAGTAATTAATGTAACCTTTTTTGTTAATATTTTAGAGCATGTAGTCGGTGGTGAGCAAGTGGAGCATGATCTTGGTACACAACCTCAAGAACGTGATGTTCCCCACTCAGGTAAAGAGGACCACTGTTATTGCTTTAAACAAATATAATTGCAATTGGTGTTCAGCATTAATGTAACCTTTAGTATTTCAACTCCAACAGATCTAGAGGGTGTTCAGCATGTTGAGGTTGAGGCTACACAAAATGATGTGGCCCCATCAGGTAAAGAGAACAACAATTATGTTCTCTAAATTAATGAAATACTTGTAACAATAATATTTTATTTTTTTAAATTTAACCCATTTCTTTGTTATTGCAGAGGACCCCCCTTCGCTTCAGTGTCCTCGTCCTCAGTATAGGACTAGGCATACATTGAGATCACGAGCAGTTGGCAGAACATCTGTAGAGGGGGAAAATGATGAAGAAACCGATGTTCCACTTAGTCTTTTCATAGCTTCAAAGAAAAAACAAAGAAAGAAATGATTGTAATCTAAATTATTTGATAATGACTGATTTTTATGTGTTAGTGAATGTAATTATGTGCTAATTAATGGTTATGGATGATATATGTTAATTAATATTGATGAATGTTGCATGTTAATTAATGTTAATCAATGTTATGTGTTAATGAACGTTATGTGATATTAATGAATGAATGCTATATTTTATTAATGGGAGAAAGAATTAATGAATGAATGTTATAAGATGTTAACGGGGAATTTAGAGTGATGTTAGGGGGGGGGGAGGGGCCAAATGAGCTTCCACCTTTACATGGTTGGCCCTATTAAGTAGAGAATATTAAACTATTCTCAAAACCAAGTGAAGCTCAACAAGGTAACACACTTTTCAATATTTCATTATGTTGCACAGTTAATCTTATTGAGTAATGTATATTGAATCTTAATTGCAGGGTCCAACAGAGCCAGCACGAACAACAACACCACAAGTTGCTGGGTATAATGAACTCCCATATTGTCTTGTCTGTACACCAACAATATGAGTTGCTTCTAGTATTGATATCCAAGGTAGGACTGCAAAAGTTATGAATATGCCTCATCCTTGTAAGTTTTTTATTACTTGTAAGTAATGAATATGCCTCATCCTTGTAAGTTTTTTTATTACCAAGAGAACGGTAAAAAGTGTGTTTGAGATTGTATCATGGATGCAAAAAATCTCTTCATTAATCCTTGACTCATGATTGCTATAATACTTCTTTAGACTTCTCATGTCATTTGTTGCACTTCTTCACTATTTTGGACTGAGTTTCTACTATGAATTTGCCTTGACTTATGATTGTACCTAGCTTTGTCCTATCTTTGTAAGCTTCCTCTTTGAATTGTGGTTGTAGCTTTGACAATACCTTTTTAATGTTGCACTATTTGTAAGGAGGACAACTCCTAATGCATGTTTCAAAGTGTGTTCTAGTGACTGAGACTAACCTAATGCATCTCAGAATGGCATAAATTGCCAGGATGGAGATATAGCAGATGAGTTCAATATTGTTGTTGTAGAAATTATTCAATTTCTGTGCTTGAAATTTATGTATATACACTATTTATAGTCTACTCTATATTTCCTACTCAGCTACTCCTATTTCTTTAAAATGAAATGTGAACTAATGAATTGTATTATATAGATGACCAGTGCCTTTCTTCATTGTTTAGGCTACAGAGTCTTTATATTTCTTTAGGATTTATTGTGTAAACTTATGAGACAATTTTTAAACCCACCACCTCTCAATGAGTCTGTCAGTTACATTATTACCAAGCGTTGTGGCTTTTCGGCATATAACCGGTAACCAACATTTTTTGTTTAACAATCTGGAAGATAAAAAAATTGAGTATTGTCGTCTCCTCACCGATACCTATCTGGTATCCATCAGTCCCTTTTTATGTCGGAGAAACCCCGAGCTTCAGTGACTCCCTTTAGTTTTCCATTGAAATTCTTTTTCCATCGATATCACTATGCTCCTTCGATGAAAGGGTCTGTTGTCTCACCGAAGCCCCTGTTATCCTCTCTTTGTCATCTTCCACCAATAAAGTTGTATCGATGAAACCATGTGTATCAGAGACATGCCTTTTAGTCTCCTCGAAACTCATATTCTCATCGAAATCTTTTTACTATCCATCGGGTTTCATGTCGAAGAGACTTTGGACTTTGGTGACTTCTTTTGTCCTCCCATCAAAACTCATATCCTTATCGATATCATTCATCGATGTAGTTTTCTTCTATTTTATCGATATCACTTTTTCAATGAGAATGCTTCTTTCGATGAATCTTCTTTATATTTCATCGATGATATTGTTTCTTCGAAAGCCTTTTCACATTGATGGGGGCCACCTCTTCTTTCTTCGATACCTTTTGTTGGTGGGACCATCTCTTTCGGTGAGTCTTTTTGCACCGATAGTGTTATATCCTCGAAGACCTTTTCTTGTCGATGAGAACCATCTCCACTTTCCTCGATACCTTTTATCGATACAGTTACTGTCTTTGATGACTTCCTTTAGTTTTCCATCGAAATGCTTTTTCCATCGATATCACTATGCTCCTTCGATGAATGGGTCTATTGTCTCACTGAAGCCCCTTTTATCCTCTCTTTGTCGTCTTCCACCAATAAAGTTGTATCGATGAAACCATGTGTATCAAAGACGTGCCTTTTAGTCTCTTCAAAACTCATATTCTCATCGAATTCTTTTTGCTGTCCGTCGAGTTTCATGTCGAAGAGACTTTGGACTTCGGTGACTTCTTTTGTCCTCCCATCAAAACTCATATCCTTATCGATATCATTCATCGATGTAGTTTTCTTCTGTTTTATTGATATCACTTTTTCGATGAGAATGCTTCTTTTGGTGAATCTTCTTTATATTGCATCGATGTTATTGTTTCTTCGAAAGCCTTTTGTCATCGGTGGGGGCCACCTCTACTTTCTTCGATACCTTTTTTTGGTGGGACCATCTCTTTTGGTGAGTCTTTTTGCACCGATAGTGTTATATCCTCGAAGACCTTTTCTTGTCGATGAGAACCATCTCCACTTTCCTTGATATCTTTTATCGATGGAGTTACTGTCTTCGATGAGTCCTTTCTGAAGTTGATCGGTGTTTTCTTTCTTCGATGCCCCTTTTATATCGATGAGACATCGCTGGGTCTCATTGATACTATTTGAATCTTAGATACTTCGATAGAATGCTTTTAGACTTGTTCGATAACTTATGGGTTATTACGGTATCAATGAAAATGATGATTTCTTCCAAAGAGTGATGGCTTCTATGATTTAATTTCTCAAATCAAGATATTTTACTTAATTCAGATTTGATGCTCAATAGAATGACTGCACTATCACCAATCTATCTTGAAGATTTGAATACTCTTTAGATTATGATTATGACTGTCATGATATTTCATGAGACTGCTCTATCCCCATATGAAACCCTTTGTTCCCACAAATCAATGCTTTGAACTTGACTGCAACTTTATAGTGATCACTGTCTTTGTATAGTAAGCTTGCTACTTTCTCAACTTTTGATATATTGGAGGCTCCTAGGATGTTTTCTATCTTATAGTCACAATACCTTACTATAATTTGTAGCTATTCTATGTTTATTTGTTTTCTAGTCTTAACTCATAGTTCAACCAAATATGGTTCATCTTGGAATCAATGCACATTGGTTATAATCAGATTATAACCAGTCTCCATGGTTGCAAGACCTGAAGAAGGATTCTTATCATCAATTAGATGCATACTTTTGGGAATATAGAAAGACTAAAAATATATTAGAACCGTATTTTTTGTTGAGTCATAATATGATGTGTTAATTTAGCTAAATAAGGGAACCAATGTTGTATTAGGTTTAATTCCATGATGACAGTTGAAGCTTGTTAGAGATAGGGGATTTGTGGCAGTTGGCTTGTTAGGTTATGTCACAATCCCATGAAGGTCCTTGTAAACCGTTAATGTCAGTAGACATGAGACTGTTATGTAACGAATTGGATCAGCTAAACCTAGAAGTTCTGTAACCAATGAATCAACTGACTCAAGTGTATGTTAATTATCTTATGATGGTCATTTATGACCGTTATTCTTAGTAGACATTAAGTAGTTCGCTAGATAGTGTGTATGGTGAAAATGGATAACAATAATAACAATATTGAAAGCCTAAATGAATTCAACCACCAAACCCTAGCCTAACAATCAACAAAGATCCACCATAACATATGAAGATTACCTAAGACAATGCAAATCACATGAAATCACAAAGATTATATCATCATATGTCCAATAGGGTTTTGATCTCCATTCTTCCTATCTCCATTGGTCTTGCTTGATATATTTTCTCTCAGATTTTATATGCACAAGAGCTCAACAAAGAATGGAATGTGGTTGCAAGTAGGATCGTAGTGTAGCCAAGTCTTCAAGATTAGGTCATTAGGATGATTGATTAGAATGCATAGAATGATTAGGGTTTGATAATGAAGGAAGCATCTCCTTATATAGAAGACACTATATGAAATGGAGGGATAAGATTGAGAGGTGTAAAAGGAGGTCGGCTATGATTAGAGGGTAGGTAAAAGAAATACCAAAATAATGAAAGAGGTAGGTAGTGTATGAATTAAGAGATGAATGACATGTGTCATGTGTAGAAAAAGATAATGAATTGATTAAATAAGTAAATATTTATTTAATTAATAGAAGAAGTAGGATAATTAAATAAATAAAATATTTATTTAATTTAGGAAAGGGATAATTTAAATAAATAAATGTATTTATTTAAATGAGAAATAAGGCTAGAAGAGGATAAATGAATTAATTAAATAAATAAAGATTTATTTAATTAATAGAAGAATTAGGCTTAGATAATTAAATAAATAAAATATTTATTTAATTAGATTGGACAATTTTGGGTGTCTACATTTTGCCCCTCTTTGAAACAATGCGGCTTGTCGCGTTGTTTCAAAGAAGATAAGATGAACTGATATAGAGTTGCCCCAAGATGGGAATAATATGCCCCCTCGAGAGATTGGATGAAAATGTCTGAAAAGATTGTAGACAATCTCTCGATAAGAAAGAAAGGCTAGAATGGATAGACCGGATAAAGTGACAGAGTCACGGGATGAAGAAGACTGACTCGGGAAATGAAGGCGAGGGCCAGGGTAGGCTATAAGATAGACCACGGGCAAAAGACATCCTCATTGTCATCTACACCTTCACGAGATCACAGTGCAGAGCAAGAAAAAGAGCAGCAGTAGTCAACAGCGATGGCTTTCGTACACAGATTCGACCGCGTTCGCCGATTCCAGAGGCCAGCATAGGCAGGAGAGCTAGTAAGTACCACAAAACCTCCTTGTACTTTGACGCATTTATTGTCATTAATGCATGTCGAATAGGGTAATAAATGCGCTTAGACTAGGGTCCAAAAAGTGTCAAAAAATGTCCAGGTGCGTTTGTGTCGGTGCCAGGCGCGTCTGTGTCCAACAGGCGCGTCTGTGTCCAACAGGCGCGTCTGTGTGAGTGCCAGGCACGTCTATGTCTGGAACCGCGTTTGTGCTTGATGCGGGCGCGTCTACATCCTTTAGGTGCGTTTGTGTGCCAAAGTCGCGTTTGTGAATGATTTAGGCACGTTTATGTCAAACAGGCGCGTCTGTGTTGTTTAGGCGCGCTTGTGCAGTCTATAGGCGCGTTTGTGAGGTAGAAACGCGTTTGTGAGTTAAAAGCACGTATATGTCAAAAAATGCACGGTTTTAGTCTTCTAGGTCAAATCGGCAATTTTGTGATGAACATACGCTGTCGATTGGATAAGCTGCTGAGAGGATACACTCAAGCAGGTCCTCGAGGAAGACTAGGATAGATCAAGGCACTTTGTGATGAACAGGAAGCACCAAGATAGAGTACTTTGTGATGAACAGGGAGTACCCAAAGTATGAGCAGCACGTTGTGATGAACAGGGAGTGCAAAATGTGAGTAACACTTTGTGATGAACAGGGAGTGTCACACACGTAGTACTTTGTGATGAACAGGGAGCACTACTAGGATAGAAGCAACACTTTGTGATGAACAGTGAGTGTCACTAGAATAGATAACCATATGCATTTAGATAGCGAGTAGCATTTTGTGATGAACAGTGAATGCCACCCTGACTAACATGATTGATTTGCTTGACTGCAGGAGTATTTGCCTATGTTGGAGTCACGGGAGAGATTCCCGTCCACACAGAGGTTGCGACCAGAGTTGTCGTTTCAGGATAGAGCTGCCATTAAGGAGATGGGATTGAGACACGTGCTGTATGTGCCTGAGTTTCGGGCAAACATGGGTTTGCTGACTGCGCTGGCCGAGAGATGGCATTCAGAGACATGCACATTTCATTTGCCGATGGGTGAGATGACAGTCACCCTTGAGGATGCTTATAGGATTCTGCACATACCGATCGATGGAGAGCTGATTCCATACGATCGCGATGGAGACAGAGAGGCTTTGAGACGGGTGTTTCAGGATCCCAGCCTAGAGATGAGAGCAGGACATGTGGCATGGGACACCATGACCGCGACAGGATTAGCTTTGCCAGCTGTGATCAGAGGAGCTATCAGTGGGTTCCTATGTCCGGACAGGGCGACACGGGGGTTGGCAGTGGGCTGGGGAGGAGCACTGGAGATATTGGTGACTCAACACACCAGATATGCGTGGGGTCCATGTGTGTTGGCCCACCTATATTATGAGCTTCACCAGTTCGTCTACCATGGATCAGTGGGACTGGGCTGTGGAGTGACACTTCTGCAGGTTTGGGCATATGAGTATCTGCCTATCACACGGCCGATACACTTCAGAGGCAGGGGTCACGGATGGAGCTTTGTACATTTATATGACATGATCACTTCGCAGCCTCGGATTGGCAGGTTAGAGCATTGGAGGCGAGTGATAGATGACATTGATGTAGTCATCTGGAGGCCATATCTGGGATGTGAGGAGTGGGAGGATGACGCAGTGGAGCTGCCTTATACCTTCAGGAGCAGATATCTGATTGGGCAGATGCCCTATATATTGGAGAGGCAGCTGGTAGACAGAGTATGCAGGCAGTATGGTAGGATCCAGAGGATGCCACGAGGCTCGGGTATGTATGCCCGTACAGTGAGGGATCAGGCGCAGTTCGGGCCATTGTTTTCATATGATCAGGCAGTTACACAGCTGGCAGAGATGATGCCCCTACCCTGGGATATGTGGCCAGAGATTGAGGATGCAGGCATGGATGCAGAGTATACAGCATATTGGGTAGAGCATCCATTCCCACGACTGACAGATCCAGGGGAGCTACTGGAGGGAGAGGTAGGAGGAGATGGCGATGATGATGGTGGAGGTGATGGGGGCAGAGGCCGACGGAGGCGGAGGGGAGTAGTTGGGGAGAGGAGGGTGGGACCTCGAAGGGAGGGTGGATAGGAGGGACAGGCCCAGGTGGTGAGGGGTCGCGGTGGAGTGCCCCTGCAGGTACCAACAGCACAGGGTCCTAGGGCACAGGGACAGAGACAGGGACAGGTGCAGGGACAGGTGCCAGTACAGGCACAGGGACAGAGACAGGTACAGGGACCTAGACATGTACCGAGACAGGTACAGGGACAGGTACAGGAGCAGGCACCTGCAGAGGGAGAGCCACAGGCAGAGGTAGAGGGTGGGGATCCGGAGGAGGATGAGCTGATTGAGCTCAGGGAGATCTGCCAGGGCCAGGCAGACGAGATCCAGGAGTTGGAGAGGGAGAGGGATCGGCTCAGGACCCGGCTCAGGGCAGAGGGTGGGGATCCAAAGGAGGATGAGCTGATTAAGCTCAGGGAGATCTGCCAGGGCCAGGCAGACGAGATCCAGGAGTTGGAGAGGGAGAGGGATCGGCTCAAGACCTGGCTCAGGGATACTGAGCGGGAGAGGGATCAGGAAATTCAGCGCTACACTGAGGCTGAGACAGCGCTGAGGGCAGGGAGGCAGGCGGCGGAGGACACAGGAGCAGGCTATGCATATGTCCTATGAGCCGGAGAGGAGATTGCCTACTGGAGGGACCTGTATTATGGTGCCGTGCCAGCAGATCAGCGGGCGAGGAGCTTCCATAGACCATCGCGGACAGCGACGGCTACGGGAGGGAGCCGGAGGAGACAGGCATCGAGTGGTGGGGTCATGGGTCCTCCTCCACCACTAGACAGGCAGGGTGATCCTGGAGCGGGTCCTTCTAGAGCTCAGATTCCGTCGAGGCCAGGCGGCTCCGAGGGAGGGAGTTCATCATAGCCATAGAGGGCTCCCTTGTATCAGTATTTGTACCATTTTTTTGTATTGTAGACACCTGCGGGTGATTTTGTAGCCATATGATTCTTTTGACATCATTGTATCATGACACATTTGATTATATATGAGAGATGATTCATTTTTGCGGCAGCTATATGCATGTGTACCTATGTGATGAGATGTTCTTAGAATGTATGCTTATGATATGGATGCAAATATGTATATGATACAATGCAATATTTTTGTTCTTTTATGTTTTATATGTGATGCATGACGCAAATGTGAATGTATGTAATGCAGATGAATATGATAATGCAAATGTAAATTGTGCTAACAAGTGTTGTGTGCAGGATGTGATGTAATTGTGATATCTATATGTATGTGTGAAATGCTTCTATGTGGTAATGCCGGTGCAGCTGCATGAAATGCAAATGTTTTTGGTGTGTCGTTATACTCAGTCATGTGATAGCAGGCTATGCGGACTCAAGAAGGATGATGGAAGTCAATCAAGAAAGGGGGATGGAAGACAGAAGATATGAACGTGAAAGAGCTTCTTGTGCATTATCATCACTGAGCTTTATTATGGCAAGTAGGTTATGACAATCGAGGCATATGTTCGACCCAGAAAGTCATTGTACCTGTTTGCATGGAGATAAGACAGTCACAAACAAGGAATGCCCCAGTTCATACTAGACTCACAGTATCCTCATATCCTTGGACAAGTCATAGCATTACAAAGAGACAATCCATAGACAGCAAAAGAAAATGGGTGACGATACCCCATCCTCACCTTTCTAGTCAAAGACATCTTGGAGATAGAATCTCTAGTCAGAGACATCCCAAAAAAGCTAAAAGACATGTCACCAAAAAAAGATGAAATCAAAAGAAAACCAAGACTCGGTACCAACATCCACTGTAGTCCTCAAGTTTAGTGTCTCTTGTCACTTGTATAAGTCTTATTTGATTGTGGTCACAATGTTCACTTTCACAAAAAGGATAGATAGCACTGAACCATATGTTGTCTGAGTCTGTTGAAAGATTTGATTTTGTTGAAGCCCATTGTTGCTGCTGTGTCTCATCTGAAACTGACTGAATCCATGAAACTAATACTTTATTGCGGAGAAGATGAAACTTTATGACGGATCTGCGATGCAAATGTTGCTTTATTGTGGATTGTGCGCGGATAGACTGAAGAAAGCTGGAAGAAACTGTACTCCTCAGAATGTGTGATGTTCTTAGTTCCACACCCATCACTAGACGTAGGATTTTGCCTTAGCCACAAATCGGATCTGATTTATTATGAATGGAAAGGGAGGCGAAAAGGGAGGTTTATTATGAATGGCTAACCAATCTTGGGTAGATCAATAACAAGCCATGATGGGAATGGGTAAGTTTATTATGAACGAATAGGTTGTGAGTGTGTGCAAAGTGAAATGATGAAGAGACTTCTGAAGGAGGGAGGAGCAATGTCTCTACACATGGCGCTGGTGACCCAGTTTTCACCATGGTACTTGCCCAGGGCGCCACCGAAGTGGTTTTCACCGTTGGACGAAATTATTTCTCTTTACTTTTTTCGATTTTTCAATGTTTTTTGTGTCACAAGGCGCCTGTTTGCCAGGTTTTCACCAAGTAACGATTTTTTATGTTTTATAATTTTTTTTGTATTTTTAAAATTTTTTGATTTTTTTGTATTTTTGAATTAGGATATTCCGAAGAGCTATGTGTAGAACCTGCGAAGATGCATGTTGTTGATAGGATCCTCCAAAGGTTCACCCTCTGTAGTAAGAGTTGATATGCCCCAGATCCATAGACTGCTGTAACGATGTAAGGACCCAGCCAGTTTGGTTCAAACTTGCCCCTCTTCTCTCTGTCTTGTTGATTTTTAGGATTTTCTCTGAGAACCAAATCACCTACCTCAAATGTGCAAGGCTTGACTTTGTGATTGTAGCTGCGACTCATTCATTGTTGGTAAGCCTTGAGATGATTAAAAGCAATTTGTCTCCGTTCATCCAACAGTTCTAGTTCTTGTAAGCGAGAGACCCTGTAATCTTCATCACTGATGGTGTTTTGCAAAGAGACCTGTAAAGAAGGTAACTAGACCTCAATAGGCAAGATGGCTTCAGCGCCGTAGACAAGTGAGTAGGGTGTAGCTCCTGTAGGTGTGCAGACACTTGTGCGGTAGGCCCAAAGTGCAGGATTGAGTTGGATATGCCAGTTACGACCAGCGTCGTCAACTGTCTTTTTGAGGATTTTAAGAATTGTTTTATTAGACGCCTCAGCTTGGCCATTACCTTGGGGGTAATATGGTGTAGAGAAACGATGGGAAATATGGAAGCGGTCACAGAGTTCACGAACATCCTGATTTTTGAAGGGACGCCCGTTATCAATAATAATGGATTTAGGAATACCATATCGGCAAATGATATAGTTAAGGATGAAAGTAGCAATTTGTTTCCCAGTGACTTGTGTGAGAGGCACAGCCTCAATCCACTTTGTGAAATACTCTGTGGCTGTGATAATGAATTTATGACCATTGGAAGAAGGAGGGTGAATCTTGCCTATGAGATCGAGTCCCCACTGACAAAAGGGCCAAGGAGACGCCAGTGGTTGTAGTTCTTGTGCTGGTGCATGTATGAGGTCTCCATGAATTTGACATTGCTTACATTTCTTGACAAACTGATATGAGTCTTTTTCCATATTGGGCCAATAATATCCAGTCCTGATGAGTTTCTTGGCCAAGGTAGGACCACTAGCATGCGGACCACATATCCCTTCATGCACTTCACGTAACGCAATCTGAGCTTCGTCGCTTTCTAAACATCTAAGAAGAGTGCCATCTAGACCTCGTCGGTATAGGATATCAGCTAAAATGACATATCAAGAGGATTGGCGAATGAAAGTGCGGCGTTGGTTGTTTGTTTGATAGATCTGAATGTCTTGGTGAGCTCATAGTCACTGGAGGATTTGTCTGAACCCCATTCCCATTCGTTGGAATCTGTGGAATAGCAATCCTCTTGTTGAATTTTGGCAACTTTGATTTGTGATGCCTCTTCTGTCCTTTTAGTGTGGATCTTGGAAGTCAGAAAACCAAGTCCCTTTGAGCGTTCCCTTTTTACAGTCAATTCCGGTTGTAAGGGCTCCATAGTGCCTTCTTTGCGTAACCCAAGAGGGATTTTTCCATCATACCCGAATTTTTGTAGAATCTTGAAGCCTTTGCCATATTTCTCCCAGGGTATATTGATCTGATCTTGTGTGTCCTCTTCAATGTCTTTATAGAGAATTCTGTATAAATCTTCCTCTTCTAGTTCGCCCCATCTTTGAAAGGTAGTAGGATCCCATTTGAGTATCATGATGGATATTTGCTTGTTAGGATGTGGCCTTCCATATTCTTTTGGAGAGCTCATGACTTGTCGTAAATACATTGTCTGATTTAGAGTGTATTCTCCCATGCCTTTGTCTTTAAATTTGCCTTTAAGTTCACCTTGTTTTGATGTCGAAGGTTTCAATGACTCAGGGTCAATGTATGTCGAAGAAGGAACAGCTTCGCGATTACTGGGAATGATGGTCTCCGTATGTGATCTCAAGCTATTGCAATATATGAACGGATTAGGATCACCGTTAACTGTTACCTCGACTCCATTATGAGGAAACTTAATGCATTGATGGTATGTCGATGGGACTACCCTCATTTCATGAATCCAAGGACGTCCTAGCAATATGTTGTATGTGAGATCCAGATCTAGGACTTGACAAACCACATCCTTTGTAACTGGCCCAATTCTTAGAGGTAAGGTGACCGTGCCCTTGGATGAGCGCTCTTCATCGTCATATGCCTTGATGGTGATTTGATTTTTTGAATTCACAGCTTTATCAGAATATCCCAATTGTTTAATGGTGCTCAATGTACAAATGTTTAGACCTGCTCCTCCATCTATCAGGACTCGCTTTATTCGATGTTTGTGTATGAAGGCTTCAACATGTAAAGGTGCATTATGTGGCTGACATACGGAGGCGTCATCGGCTTCTGTGAATGTAAGGGAATGTGGAATGGAAAGGTATCCCACCATGGCTTGAAACTGGTCCACGTTCAGATCAGTAGGAACAGCAGTATCTCTCAAGATTTTGTCAAGAATGGCTTTATGTGCGGGAGATATGCGTAATAGTTCAAGGATGGAGATGAGCGCGGGTGTCTTCCCTAACTGTTCTACAAGGTCATACTCAGGTTTGGTTGATGAAGAAGCGGCATTTTTAGTGGAAGCACCTGGCAAAGTAATCTTACCTCGACGGGTTGTAACATGACATTCAGGGGTATGTTCGGAAGAAGATCCAACACCTCTTAGGACAATCTTGGGTCTCTGAGGAGGATTCTCAGGATTTTTGTTCTTGATGGTAATAGTAGAGATATGATTGTCTGTCGAGATGTGATTGATAGTTGAGTCATAGTTGTAAGGTGCTCTAGTATAGTTGGCCTAATCATCTGTGACTTTGGCTTTTCCCTTGTCATGCTTTGGGAATGGTTCCTTAAACATCTCATGTTCTTGATTGGATGAGTGTCCCTCAATCTCAATATCACCTCTATCAATGAGATCTTGCACAATGTTCTTCAGTCGATGGCAATTACCTATCTTGTGACCCTTGCTCTTATGAAACTCACAATACTCATCATCATTCCACCAATTTGGTTTGACCTTTGGTTCATATGAAGGAAAATCTGGAACTGTGATCACTTTGTTTGCCACAAGCTTTTTGAATACTGATTCAAGTGGTTCTCCCAATGGGGTGTACTTCCTTCTTGATCTAGAAGCTGTTTGAGTATTCACTTGATTGTTTGTAGAACTTGATCCCAAAAAGATGAACTTGGGTCTCACTGTATTGGCATCAACAACACCATCATTGACTGTGTTCTTGTTTTTATTCCAAAATCTTGGCTTGTCTTTTCCTTTAAAGTCATCTTTGTTTTCCTTGAATATCTTAATGATTCCTTGCTCAATTAAGACCTTTTCTGTTGCTAAGCCCTTTTCAATAACATCCTTGAAGGTGGACAAACAAGCTTTCCTTAGATCATAGCCAATGTCCTTGTTAACGTTTTGAGTGAACATTTCTACCATTTGTTTCTATGGGATTTCGCAAGAGCATCTGCTAGCTAGATTTCTCCATCTTTGTAAAAATGACGCAAAAGATTCTCCCTCCTTTTGCTTAGTATTACACAAAGTAGTGACTAAGATATCTGTTTCTATATTGTAAGAGAAATGCTGAATAAATGCCTCTGCTAAGTCACCCCATGACTTAATACCAGGAGGTAATTGAGAGAACCATTCCATAGCTTGATCGCCTAAGCTTTGCGGGAACAACCTCATCAAATATGTTTCTTCTACCGCTACCTCGATGCAAGCTGTGAAAAATTGTCTTATGTGTGCCTTGGGGTCTCCTTTTCCTCTATACTTGTCAAATTTTGGCGTCACAAAGTGTGCAGGAAATGGAGGCATTGGGATGCTCTTATCAAATGGATAAGGACATATGTCTCTCATAGTGTATGTTGGTTTTGGTGTACTCATGTCCTCCATTTTCTTTTGTAAATCTCTGATTTGTTGCTCCAAATTATTCTTAGGTGGCGATCGATTTCTTGTAGTATACCCCATGTTTGAGACACCAATTTGAGGAGGAGCTTGTTGCATGTATGGATGATATTGATCATAGACATGTTCGTATGGAGGAGGTCTATATTGATGCGGCATATAGGGAGCACTTGGTATAGCTTCATGTTGAGGAACCCCATATCTATTTTGTGCGTGTATACCATATTCTATAGGCATGTCATGTTCTATTGTGTTGCCCCCAAATTTGACATGAGGTTTCCTTGTGTCCAAATTTTGAGCATGCCTTTGAATGTCCACTTGTTTTGATTGATCCATAGCTTGAGCATGTGATTGAGAATATCTATCTGCATAAGACTTCCATAATGGTCTTCGAAGGTAAGTATCATATGTTTGACCGTGTGTATGTGGGATTTCTGGTTTTTGAAGCAAAGCTGATGGTGATTCAGGTACCATATGCGGTCCTCTATTTCCTCCACTATTGGGTCTCCTTTGATCCATGTTGGAGTGAGTTTGTTGCGAGGGTCGGTTTTCCATAAGTTGAGACATGTCAAAGTCATGAGGTATTTTAGCTCCACTTTGTGCCATCATGTGTAAGAAGTATTGTCTATCCCTCTTCATTATCTCTTCAACCAATCTATTGAAATGAGGATTCATTATGGATTCTTCTACATCTACTGATTGTATTGAAAAGTTGTCCACATTGTCATTGTGTGTAGCATTTTTGTTTGTAGTGTCTGTGTTTTCCACATTTGGAGTGTGTCTATAAATATCCATGTCAGGCAATGTAGTGTGCTCAGGATTGAAAAATAAATCATTGTCATACTCATAAGAACTCATGTTTGCGGACTCTTGAGCTTCTTTAGCTTTTCTCCTAGATTTTTGAAGACGGGTTTCAACCATGAACTAGGTGTTTGACCAAGATGTGAGAGACTATATGAAAAATGAAAAGAGTATGGAAGACCAAGAGTTGTATGGAGTGTAAATGAATCTTGAGGTGTACTTGCAATGTCCAAAGTGTAAGACCAAGTATGTATGTAGTAGAGTAGGTGTGACTTCCAAAGAGAGGATAGTTTCTCTTGATGAGGTAAGTTGACCTTGACTCTAAGTAAAACCAAATGAGACCCAAAGGTAAGAAACCTTGATGAGGGACCACTTAGCAAAGTGTAGTTGTATGTAGTATGTTGACAAAGTATGATGAGGACAAGCAAGTGACCTTTTGACTCAAGTTTAGACAAGTATGAATGTAAAATGAGGTGTGAAGCAATGATGGACTGTATGAGACCCAAGGACAGATTGAATGCTAAATGAAACCTAAAGAAACAACCTAGGAAGCTCAAGTATTCTGAAACTGATTTCTTTTGTTTGCTAGACTGTAAAAATTTTCAATTTTGGACATAGATGCTTATGTATACTTCACAGACGCGATTCCCAGACACAGACGTGTCTCTGTTTGACACAGACGTTGTTACAGACACAGACGCTATTATGCCCTTCACAGACGCGTTTAGATGACTCAGACACGGTTAGAACAGACACAGACGTGTTTCTGTAAACTTCGTGCAATTTTTCCAATCTGTGAAGTTGTTTTGTCGTGACCAAATCCGACTGTTTGACTGTTTTTCGTGACAAGAGGACACAATGTTAATGAGGACTCAATGTTTGCAAGTGTTTAGACTCCAAAAGTGTGTTGTTTGATGTAAAGTTGTTTTGCATACACTTGAAGACACAAAAGACACAATGTTTTGTTGTTTGGTCTTGAATGTTTGAATGTTTAACATAAGACAAGCACAATTCTTATGGCTAGCCAAGACAATAGTTGTTGATCCCACATAAGGTTTTACCCCCGAGGCTACGCTATTCAGAGCGGATACTTAGATGCTTGACCTCACTGGCTCCACCCTCGGCACTCACTTCTCGGGTCAGCCAAGCATCAGTCCCCATGAAAACTCCCCATGGCGAACTTTGTATCTCTACTAAGAACCGTATGTGTGTGGGCCGCTACCAGAGGTCTGACCTCCTGCCTCAACAACTAGAAGGATTTGGGCTTCTAAAACAAAAAGGTGCTAGTAAGGGCATCCGCTCGTGTGGCCATACATGTGGCACCTTCAGCTCTGTAAATACAGAAGGCTCCCAGCCGGTAGGGGTTACGCCCTACAAATGATCAAATAAATTTGATCAAACGGGTTTATGGGGAGACATAGTGTCGGTATGAACTAATCAGCACACGTTATTCATAGTTTTCCCCATGAATACATTTGATTATAGTGGTTCGGATGAGGTGGGTTTTCCTCGCTACCACTTGGGTCGTTCTCTTCTCACTAGTAGTCCTAATGACCACACGGGAAGACAAGCCCTCTAAAGATTAAACAAAAAGAGCCTATTGCTCAAGACACAAAAGACAATGATTCAATTTTAGTGCACCAATGGAAGTGTTTGCTAATCTATGAAAACAAGGCACACAACAAAATCTCAAAAACCCTAGCCAAGGACCTGCAACAAAATTTGTTAGTAGTTTGGGTTGTTTCAAATGATCACCCCTTCCTGCAAGCACACAAGTTAGGTAAATTTTAGAAACCCAAAAGACTTTATGAAAAAGGGGCCTTCAACAAAAACTTTTTTTTTTTTTTTTGCTTCCAAGACAAGCTGCACAAACTTGGTTAGCTAAATCTGCAAGGGTTAGTCCAAAAATAAACCAGATCTGAAACCCTAGGTGCGAAATCCGAAAACCGACTCAAAGAAAGTTTGAAATTTTGAAATAGTAAAAACATAGACGTTGTTATACCAGACACAGACGCGTCTGTATGACACAGACGCAGTTCTGTGATGCACAGACGTGGCCAAAACACACAGACGCCCTTCTCGGACACAGACGCGATAAGAAGTAACGCAGACGCGATTATGTAACATAGACGCCCCTGTCTGAGACCTGCAAAACAAAATTTGTTGAAAACACAGACGCGATTCCCGCCTCCGCAGACGCTCCTGAAACTTAGAGACGCGATCCGACCACTCGCAGACGCGGAAATACCTAAAATGTCATCGAAAAATGTCCGATCTGCAACTTCAAAAACGCAAAATATGCAACAAAAGGGTTAAATGCAAAGGGACAAGAGTCCCACCGGGCGTGCCAAAATGTGTATGGTGAAAATGGATAACAATAATAACAATATTGAAAGCCTAAATGAATTCAACCACCAAACCCTAGCCTAACAATCAACAAAGATCCACCATAACATATGAAGATTACCTAAGACAATGCAAATCACATGAAATCACAAAGATTATACCATCATATGTCCAATAGAGTTTTGATCTCCATTCTTCCTATCTCCATTGATCTTGCTTGATATATTTGCTCTCAGATTTTATATGCACAAGAGCTCAACAAAGAACGGAATGTGGTTGCAAGTAGGATCGTAGTGTAGCCAATTATTCAAGATTAGGTCATTAGGATGATTGATTAGAATGCATAGAATGATTAGGGTTTGATAATGAAGGAAGCATCTCCTTATATAGAAGACACTATATGAAATGGAGGGATAAGATTGAGAGGTGTAAAAGGAGGTCGGCTATGATTAGAGGGTAGGTAAAAGAAATACCAAAATAATGAAAGAGGTAGGTAGTGTATGAATTAAGAGATGAATGACATGTGTCATGTGTAGAAAAAGCTAATGAATTGATTAAATAAATAAATATTTATTTAATTAATAGAAGAAGTAGGATAATTAAATAAATAAAATATTTATTTAATTTAGGAAAGGGATAATTTAAATAAATAAATGTATTTATTTAAATGAGAAATAAGGCTAGAAGAGGATAAATGAATTAATTAAATAAATAAAGATTTATTTAATTAATAGAAGAATTAGGCTTAGATAATTAAATAAATAAAATATTTATTTAATTAGATTGGACAATTTTGGGTGTCTACAGATAGTTGGTTAGTAAACCAGTGAGTTATTTGGCTCAAGTGTATGCTATTTATCATATGATGGTCGTTAATAACCATTATTGTTAGTACACATTCAGCAGATGGCTTGTTTAGATGGTTGGTAGCTAGTGAGTTTGTTGAGCTCAAGAATTGGATTTACAAGTCAAGCAAGGGAGGTGAACACTAACAACGCATTGGTGCTTGCAATGTTAAAACCTTGGCCAAGATGGTGATGCTTTATCTAAGTGATGAAACTGGCCATTTGAATTCCTTTCTCATATTGATTAGCTTAATAATATTTGTTCAATTTTTTTTATCATTAAAATATTACCTTCCTTTTAGATAAATTAGTTAGATTCTTATTATGTTGAAGAACATTTAGTTAGTTTTTTCCTTCAACTGAAGTAGTTATGTTTTATTTTGAAATGCTCAATTTTTTATCTTAATATAGATCACAATTTATTTTCTTTAAGTATAGAATTAATGGAATATTACATATGGTATCAGAGCAACCAATTTCGACATTGAACCTTAGGCTTTCCACCTATAAACAAAACTATATACATATGCAAGTGCACCATGGTTGAGATAATATGCAAGCACACTATATACAAAACTATATTCGCAAGTAAATCTTTTATTCAAATCCACAATATGAAACACAGAGTTTTACTGGAAGAATCCAAGTAACCTTATCTCCTTTAGATAATATCACAAGCAACTGCCTACAGAAAGATGCAGTAATCCACAACATATACACAAAGGAAAGATGACTGATTATATTATGTATGTTCGTAAAATGGTACAATAGTAAGCCTGAGGCTATATTCTACTTCTTCTCTAATGATCCTTATTGTTACAAAATTTCCCTCATTTATATGAGGGTATACATTGCCACCAAGCATCATGGCTTTTCAGCACATAACTATTAATTAGTACTTTTGTTAACAAACTGGGAGATAAACAAGTTTAGCATTCCTATGTGTTCAGTGTACTTATCATCTTTATACATTAGAACGTCATTGTTTAGTGTCCTCATGTCACTTTCTATCTGGAAATGATTGGATACAATATGGTTAACACAAAGTGACAATTCTTTGTCCCGATCCAACTCTGGTACTGCTCAATTCTTCTCATCACTGAACTCTTGTTTCCACTATTCCAACGATACTAACTCACCATTACTGTAAAAAGAGGGCACCCTGGAGGTATTCCCATTGTCCAGCCTCTGAAGCTCTTTCCTTAATTGATTTGCCAATTCATCATGGGACTTCAAGTAAGCCTCGGCTTCAATTTTCTCACCTGGATTAATCGGACTATTCTCATTCATCATGTCTTCCAACTGAGACCTGAGCCTTTCATGCTCTTTCAAAGCTCTGACTGTTCCAGTGTATGTTTTCCAATAGATTTCTGCAACTTGCATCATACTTCTGAACCTATGTTCAATGATCTCTAGAATCAACTTATCCATCTTTTGTTGTACCTTTTGTACTTGTCGAGATGTCTTTTTGGCCTGTTCCTCCAATACATAGCATCTGTCAAGGCATCCATGGCATCTTTGTCAACACCGTATGTCATCCCTATTTGACTGGTACCTATATCAATCTGAAGCAATCTTGCTTGCAGCCTCTATTTTTCTTCATCGGTTTTCTCATATAGGCTTTTTTATGTAGAATTTTCTCGAACCAGAAACTCTATCTAATCTTGGTTCAGTTTAGCGACATCCAAATTTAGTTTGGTAGTTGTTCTAGGGTCAGTCTTTCCAACCTACTGCACCATCAAATGTCCAAAAGCTTCTTATGTATCAACCAACATAAGTCTTCTATCTTTGGGATAGATAGCCCACTGTAGAAGAGCCTTCTGATCTGGATCATATCTTGATCCTCTAAAGAGTTTATCAATCTCTTTTGGCATCATTTGCCTACTTGGGTCTTGTTTCTTAAGGAATCCATCAAACAACAAGGCAGAGTTCATGTCCCATCCAGAGTATAATAGCACACCAGCTTCCTTAAGCAACTGTCTTCCCTTCTCAGGTGTCATTTCTCTCATCACAAGATCCATCTCCTCTTGTAACTTTTGAAGCTGCTGCTCTTCTTCACTATTTCTCATGTTATTCCTAATTTGAGATCCTTATGTTGATAGCGGAATGCGGTGAACTCCTTGGAAGCAATGAAGTCACTATCAGCGATGAAATCCTCATGCTCCAGGAATCTGATGTCAGACACTTCTCGGACATTCAGTTGTCCTGTTGCCAAGTCTATCAGTGTATCCTCTTCATAACCAGGGGGTAATCCTCTCGAGGAGTGAATGGAACGATGCTAGATGTGGAAGCAGGAGACATATGAGCCAAAGGCTCTGTATTCCTAATAGTATCAATGTAATCCCTAAAAACATGAGGCAGGACACCCTCAAGTATTTCCAATTCATGCTCCACAAGTTTGTTGGCCAGCTCCAAGGGGTCTTCAATCTTTTGTAGCACGTTCTCATCCATTTTCCTTCTAAAAAGCTTCCATTTATAAGCCCGCATTGCTTTCTCAAACTTTATTCGCTTCACTCTAGCCTCTTCTCTGCCAATGTTCTTAATGAGGTCATCTAGTAGGTAAGATTTATGTTCTCCACCCTTCATCTTTTGTGATGACCGGGCTATCCTTATGTATCCTTCAGGATCAAAATTGGGCCTTGGATCCCCCATAGCCATGCCATAATAATCCAATTTTGTGTGCAGCAGGCCATAACTCTTTGAAATTTTCACAATAAAATTTGAAAATACTAACAACCCAGGCACAATTGATTGTTTCCCATGGCTTGTCAGATGTTCTATACTCACTATTGACAGTTGCCTCACAATTTCCAGACAAGCCACTCTGTTAGGGACTGTAAGTGGTAGTAAGTATGATCTCCCTTCGAACCCATATACCCTGACTTGTGTGCAGTCTGAAAAACAATACCAATTGTGTTCAATTGAGGGATCTTTAGCGAAATCTTTTGGTCTTAGGAATCTTTGAACCTCTGGTGCAAGGGCATGATCGCATGGGCATCCCAATAGTCTATATAATGGCTTGACAAAGAACTCCTCAAAATGCCAATATTGATTATTCACATACCTTTGGTCCCATGGAGAAACCCATAGTTGCACTAGTTTTCTCATCCCAGCATTGTCATATGTCCTGACACATAACTCTTCTAGCCATAACCCTTCATCTTGGCCCACATACAATAGCATATGCATAAGTAAGGAATAATTCTTGAAATGAATATTGATGACATCCCCCTTTAACTTTTCTAACCCATGATTCAAAACCTCAACCAAATAAGCAGAAAAATCAAAGAAGTGGGGGTCCTTAGACTGCAAATCGACACAAATGACCATGGCTACAATATCCATCAAAGGATGGGATTTTATCCCTAGCACTTGGGCAACATAGTAATAGGTATACTTGAAATATGGATGGAAAGAGTTGACATCATAGGGAGCTTTGTCATCTTGACCTAGTGGCACTAAGGACCCTGCATTCCTAGGTCTATGTATAGGGAGTCTCCACGTTTTGTAAATGTGCTCTAGGTTAAAATATTCACTTATTAACTTCTCGAGGTCAATCAATTCTTCAAATCCCCAATCCAACTCGAACACGGTGTTAATAACCTCCTTTCTGATTGCAAGAATTGGCTCACCCATGTAGTTATATATGGTCCTAGTTTTAGGGTCATAATTGTTTGCCAATGCCTTCATGAGCTCCACATTCACGAATACATTAGCCACAACTAACCTTCCTAAGTTCAATTGCCATAAATTGTTGATAGGTTGAGGGGAAACCGTTCTGTTGTACCCATATATGAATAATTCATACCCTCTCAATTTTGTCCATATGTCTCCAAGATCCTCAAACCGGTCCTCCAGGCCTTCCTCATCAACTCTAATCTTCTTGGACCTCAAACTAGATGATGGGCACTGGTCAATCAGGTCCTGGGCCAAAGAACGCCCTTGCCTTTTATGTCTTTTAGGTTTTTCTTCTGCGGCGATAGGTTCTTTTCCCTTTCTGGTCTTATTAGTTTTAGATGATGATTCCATTTGAATTTTAAAAAAGAGGTCTGTGTGCAAACAGCTTACTTGGAATTACTGAGCTTTATCTGTGAATTCGCCCAATTCCTACTTTCAGTTCGTCGCCTATGAATTCCTTAATGTTGTGTCCTTTGATGTTGATCCACTACTTATGGCATATTTAATCAGTTAGTAATGGCCATTTTGGACAACGGTCACTCGGGCACACGTTCGAATTTAATGGCGATGTGACCTTTCGTGGGATTTGTTTCTGATTTTCACGGCAATCAATAATCATTTCGATGAGGATATGTCTTTCGATCATTTGTTTCTTTAGTCCATCGATCTCTTTGTTTCTATCGACAATACTTTTGTTTCGAATATTACTTCGATCAAGTATTTTTTCCCTTCATCGAAATACTATATTTGGGTAGTATGGTTGTCTCCTCATCGAAACATATCTGATATCCATCGGGTCTTATGTCGAAGAAACCTTGGGCTTCGGTGTCCTCCTTTGTTTTTCCATCAAAATACTTCTTTCATCGATATCATTATGCCCCGTCGATGAATGAGTCTATTATCTCACCGATAAAGTTACATCAGCAAAACCACGCATATCAAGAACATGCCTTTTAACCTCCTCGAAACATATATCCTCATCGATATCTTTTATCGATGTATCTTCCTTTTGTCTGATCGATATTATTCTTTCGATGAAAATGCTCCTTTCGGTGGGTCCTTTTTATGTTGCATCAATAGTGTTATTTCCTCGAGAACTTTTCCCGTCGATGAAGACCCTCTCTGATTTCTTCGATATCTTTTGTCGATGAAGTTATTATCTTCGGTGAGTCCTTTCTAGAATTCATCACCGTTTCCTTCCTTCGATGACTCTTTTATATCGATGAGACATCGTTGGGTCTCATCAATCCAAATTCAAAAGGTATCGATGAGACCCAGCAATGTCTCATCAATATAAAAGAGCCATCGAAGGAAGGAAATGCCGACATCGATAATTTTTTTTTTTTTGATAAAAATTATCATCATCGCAATTACGACGACTACCAAGCTTTCGACCAACGATGTAATCGGCGGACATACAACGTCGACAGAGTCCATTGGATTGTCGTATTTCTGACAGGTATGGCATCGTCGACCAATCTGACACCGAGTTTTCGACGGTTGATTTTGTCGGCACTCCGATGAAAAGTCGTCGCAAATCCAACAAACAGCCATCGGAAATTAGCTTCGAATGTACTAGTGCAAAGTTCAAATCTCATCTTGCCAACTTGACAATGTATACGTGGAGGCACACATCAGAAGGGATGACCATGGACAAAATCTTGTTATAGCTAATGCTTTTGAATTTTTGACTCTTATGATCTACCGATGATGACACATGTGGAAGTCCTATGTCCAACCCCTACTTCTAGCAATTGATGAATAAAAAATACCTTCGAATATTCGTATTCAAGATAGCAATAATTTATTAAACCCCTACGTCCTTAATATATTTATAATATATTTCTTTGGATTTTTGGGATATTAAACCCCCCAATATGAACGCACATGATATCATATTGCCTAGTAGGTGAAGCCCCCGTGCATTCTTCCTAACACCCTCATGCAAATTAACTTGTCCAACTCTATAAACAATAGATGTGTGTGTGTTTTATTGTATTATTATTAAAAATAAAATATTTCTAAAATATAAATAAATAATGTGAAAAATCTTAAATAGAAATTATAATAAATAATTAATTCAAAACTATTACTTACTAATTTATTAATAAAATATATTACTTATATATTTTTATTTATTGAAGTACATAAATAATACAATTAATCCATTAATATTAAAATTTAATATTAGGTTTTGACTATATTGAAATTGTTATTGAAAATATATAGACCGATATCTCTATCTCTATGCTAGTCTATTCTTTAAATTTTAAATTATATAAACTTGTAAATTAAAAATTAATTACCTTAAGATACCTTCTATAATTGAACACATATTTAAAAAATAATAGTATAAAATATCTCTTAAACAAATAAAACAAAATTAAACAATTCAAAATTAAGATTTAAAACAAATGTTTAAAATATCTATATTAATTATGAAACAATTATATATTTGTTATAATAACATATACTAGCATATCTTTAGAGGAATATAGGTAAAGTAGATCCAAAGATATCATATGTGTTCATAATTCCAATTAAAAAATTATTTTATTATTATATTGTAATTAATATTAAATAATTATTAAGATATGATTATATGATTATATTTTAATATATTCTTGGTATTATATTTTTATTATTATTAAACTCTTTACAAAAGCAAAAAATTAATATCAAATTATTATTATTATATTTTTGTATTTCTATTCAACTCTTCACAGAGATTTTTTTAATCAAGAATGCATTATTATTATATTTAAAACAATGTGAAAATATTTATTTATTTATATATATTTATTAAGAATATTAACATACTAATCTTGTAATAAAAATAATATTAAATTAAAAAATAATAATAAAATATTTTTTAATTTTCCATGCATCAAATTAAGACAAATGAAAAGGCTTTAGTTTTTATTATAATAATTGAAATCAATATAACTTAATAATATTTAATTAATATAATTAGCCGATAGGCTTTGTTTATTGTGGACTTGTCACACTACTTTTTCCCGAAAAAGTTGTCTCATATCTGAAAAAAATTGTGCCGGAAATAATATGCAAGAAAATAGATAAGCAATGATTTTGCTACATTCAAAAACGATAGAATTAATATTGACCGTCCATTGTTTGTTATTTATTTCGCCCTAATTTAATTGACTGACTCCTACGTTCCCGTTATCTCTGCCCACCGTGAGATCAGGTGGATGTCACTAGATTTCTCCACTCGAAGTTATGGATTCCCACAACTTTTTAAAATGCTTTTAAATTTCTTTCAACTAACATATGATGCATTCCATGGATCCCACGAAATAGCTGGTCTTCTCCTCTTAATTGTACTTGCACACACACGTATGTATGTCTCTATGGCATTCTCTCACCTACTTTGGACCCCTAACTAAATTAAAATACTCCACCTTATAATGCTCTTTCCTCTTATTTAAACACATTTCAATATTCCGCTAAATTTTAGGTAATATTCCGGCAAGTGTTTAGTAAAGAGAATAAGGGAAGAAATGTACCATTAGGAGTACAACACAACTTTTCTCCTAAGTGGGCCCCATGTTTTTTAACTAATTGTTTGCTATTTTTTTCTTTAGTTTTTATATATAAATTAGGAGTGATAAATGAGTTATGTGTCTTTCTTGCGTTCACATTGTGCGTACAGGCTAATATGGTAGTAAATATTGATTAAACATCTTTATCTCATTGTCTCATCCATGATAGCCTTCTATTTGATTATTTTTTATTTTTTTCCAATTTAAGTTATATTTATATTATACTTTTAATAAATAATAATAATTTATAAATTAATATATTAAATAAATTTATGAAATTTTTCAATAATGATTATACTATATTCTAAAAATATATATATATGGTAGGACGGGAGGTTTAGGGCGCTCTGCAACTAGGGCACATTTTTAGAGGGTGTCGCTGGTTGCAGGTCGCCACCGCGTGTGAGGGCTCCTTGGCTTCGCTGGGCAGCCCTCGAGCAATAACTATTGGCCTATCGCAAGTAATGGAGGCTGATAATGATGTCCGAAGCAAGGTTAAACCGCTAGTTCTCCATGCCACCGAGAACGAGCACGTGATACGAAAGACCTTCAACCAGACAGTGGAGGGCAAGCGGATTCTATTCCTTGTTGATGCAAGATTTGAGGTTGTGCCGCATCAAGAAGATGATGCCCATCTCGCGCAAGAAGAAGGTGAGGTTTCCCCCTCCAAGCGCATCATCATTAAACCCAATGGTTCAATGCTTCCTGCTATTTCTTCTAAGATTTCAAGGCTTAGGAACTCGGCTATTTTTTTTGCCACTTTTGATGTAAATAATGTACCATCTCGTCAATACATGAACAAATAGTTGCAAGATGTATGGGTCGATAAGCTAGGGTTTCATTTTTCATTTTGTAGAATGATTCAAAAGGGTTTGTTCTTAATTTTTTTTTATAATAAAGAAAGCCAAAGCAAGATTATCAACAAGCAATTCTGGTCGGTGGGGAATTCGTCTTTCAGGGATGTACGTTGGGACCCTGAGGCTTGTAACGATGAAATTCTTGCCCTTTCTTGTCCAAAATGGATAACCATTAAAAATATTCCCCCTTTTATCTAGTCTTGTATAGATAGAATTGCCGAACCCTTGGAAAAAATTGTAAAAATTGACTCCTCCCCCTCGGTTCTTCCACATCTCGATGCTAGGTTACTCATAGCCCTAAAACTGGGCATTGTATACCCCGCCGAAATTGCTATCTGCCTTGATAATAAAACCTTATGTTGTCCAATTGAGTACATGGGTGGTATAGATGCCTGCCATTATTGTAAAGTAAGTGGTCACTTTAGAAGCAAATGCCCTTTATTGAATAAAAAATCTAGCACGGTTAAAAACCCCTCTTCCGATTGAGCCTCCTCCGAGCCCCGAGCTGCTCCCTCTGAGCCTCCTCTGACTGTCCCTGCTCAAGCTCTTACCCCCACCACCGACTACCCCTCACCCTTCTGCCCACACCCCCCCCCTTCCTCAGCCCCCTCGATGGCTATCTCTATCATGAACTACAATAATGCTATTAATGATGCCCTTTCCGCCGCCCATCCCCCGCCCTTCAACCCCTCTAAATTTGTTGATAACCTCGAATTTCACTCGGGTCCGAGATCCCAGAATGCTCAACAACTTGTGTTGGAAAAATTGAGAAGAGTCGTTGAAGCTAGGAAGGTTCTTGAGCAAGACCTTCATAAGTAGAAGTTGGAAATTGAAGCCTCCTCGTGGCAGATGCCTAGCCTTGAGGACATGGATAGGGGTGCTCCACTTATAATAGATACCATTAGCAGTGCCTCTAATCAGGGCCTTGAATTGTCTGCATGTAGGGGTCCTACTGAAATTAAAACTGATGAGATCTATCATTCTACCCTGGATATGAAAGTTGGGGGACTTAACCCTACTGTGGATGAGATCTTAGTAGATCCTCTAGGTGCATCCAATGGCTCAGAGGCCTCTGGGCAAGACCCTGGTAGTAGTACCTATTGTACTTCTAGCACCCCTATTGATGCCCTAAATGTAGAGCAAACTATTACACAAGACAACGGGATCAGCATGGACCCCTTCACTCCTCAATACACCAATTTTGAACAAGGCTCGGTAGATACACAGGAAGTGTTTACTATGGTCAAACACATGAAGTCTAGAAGGAAGAGATCCCCCAAGAATAGTAAAGACATCGCCTCTAGGAAGGAATCCCTTGGCCCCAAACAGATATCTGAGGCAAGGAAAAAGAGAGGTAGACCCTGCTCCTCTATTGCATTTGATGCTAGCAATATCACAAATAAAGAGGAGTGGCCTAAATGTTTTGAGGGATTTAAATCCCAAACGGACCCTACCCAACAAAGTGAGCCATGCTGAAAACAATCTCTTGGAATGTTAGGGGCCTTGAGGCTCTTGATAGGAAATATATCATCAAAAGATTCCTTAATGGACATAAAGACATGGATTACCTCCTTCTTCAAGAGCTAAAAGTTGTTGGCTTCACCCTGCAAATCGGCCTTAAATGTATTTGGAGGGAGGCTACATCCTTTCATACTAATCATACCAAGGGTAAAGGTGGTACAACCTTATTACTTAGTCCTAGATGGGCTAACAAAGTGATCAACTGGGGGCAATTTCCTTGTGTCAAGGCTATTTGGGCTTCTATTCAATTGGATGACCAAAAGTTTGGAATCTGCTCTGTGTATGCCCCTAATGACTATAGAGAGGGGGGAACTGTGGAACTGGCTAGCAGGATTGGAAGACATCCCTTGGATTGTGGGGGGTGACTTCAATATGATTGAATTTGCCAATGACAAAAAAGGAGGCAACAAGTTTGAATGGAAGGGTATGGAAAGGGTGCAATGGGACATAATGATCAATAAACTATATCTTGTTGACCCTATTTCTGGAAGGAAAAGCCAACTGAACACTGTATGGCTCACCTAGTGTAATTACTAGCAGTTGAATAATAGAATCTATTGCAAGCTGGACAAACTTTACTTCAATAAAAACCACTTTGGTATTGGTAAAGGAGCTAATAGAGATCACTACTCTGTCTCCCCATACACATTGTCCGACCACCACCCCATACTAATGGGAATAGACCTCCCCCCCTCTAGTCACCCCCCCTTTTCAAGACCTCCTTCCTTCAACTTAAACACTAGGCTCTTGGAGGATGAGGATCTCTACTCTACCTTGGCCTTCATCAGACTTTTTAATATGAAAGAGCATAACCAACTCTCTAATATTGATAAATGGAATTTGAACATTAAAAGTTGGACCACCCTCTGCCAAATAGTAGGGAAAAATAAAGCCAAGGATGCCAAGCGGGTTGAAAGGATGCTTCAGGAAGATCTTTGTAACGCAGAGATGAATCTTCAGAACTCACCTAATGATGAAAGCCTTACTAACACCCTAGTGTCAATCAAAAACCACCTTAGGAAGATCCAGAATGAGAAAATTAGAGGGTTGAAAACCAGGACCAAATTAAATTGGTTGGACTCGAGAGACAAGGGCTCAAAAATTTTCTTCCAATTGCTTAAGGTCAAAGAGGCAAAAGAGAACATCAATGCTATCTAGGATAACAATACCCATATTACAGACTCAAAGGAGATCCTAAAGTGATTCACCCAATTCTACCAAAATTTATTCACTGCAGAAGAGTTAAATGATGAACATAGGACTGCCAGGGTGCTCATTAAGGAATTGATCCCACCTAAGCTTAATGTGAAGGATTATGAGTTTGTAGGGAAACCCATCTCAAAAGAGGAAATTGAAAAGGCTATCTCCTCAATGGGCAATGACAGATCCCTTGAACCGAACGACTTTCCGGTGGAATTTTACAAGAAGAACATTAGGTGGATTGTTGGTGACCTCCACAACCTATATCTGGAAGCTATTAATAAAGGAACCCTGGGAAAGAAATCAACCAAGGGGTTATCAAGCTCATCCCTAAGGAGGGGGACAAGACATTGCTAAAGAATTGGAGGCCTATCACGCTATTAAATGTCTCCTATAAGATATTGGCCAAAGTGGTGGCTAATAGGCTGATTAAAATCCTTCCAAAGATAATCAGCCCCACCTAAACAAGATTTGTTAAAGGCAGATATATCGTAGAAAATTTGGTAACCTACTGGGAATCTCTCGAGTGGGCTAAGGACTCAGGATAGAACATGGCCATGTTGTTGACTGACTTTGAAAAGGCATATGATAGGATAGAGTGGAGCTTCATAATTCAAATGTTAGTAAGTTTGGGGTTTCCAGAGACATTTTGTAGGATAGTTCAAACATTACTCTGTGAGGCCAATGTTGTTGTTGATGTAAATGGAAATAGATCTGGTAATATTGTTCTTTCCAGGTCAATAAGACAAGGCTTCCCACTTGCCCTGACCTTATTTGCATTGGTTGTTGATGCTATGCACTATGTTCTTAAGGATTGCAATATAACCCCCAGGGTCAAAGGCATCTCTCTCCCTAATAAAGAGGAAATCATCAATGTTCAGTTTGTTGATGATACAACTATTTTGTTAACCTTGGAAGAGGAGAACTTATCCTCTCTCTTGTACAATATTGAAATCTTTTGTAAGGCCTCAGGCAGCAAAATTGCTCTCCATAAATCTACCTTGCTAGGATGGACCGATTCCCCTCCTAACTAGATGACTAAAATTGACTTGAAATGGGGAGGACCGAACATGATCACTAGATATCTGGGTATCCCTTTCTCTGTCTCCCTGAATCTGAAAGAAATGTGGGAGTGGTTCAAGAATAAGGTGGATTAAAAACTCACCAAATGGAATAGGAACTTCCTCTCCTTGGCAGGTCAGTTTCAGGTATGTCAAAAATTATTGTCGTCATATAACATCTATTGCTCCTCAGCCTGGCTATTCAGTAATTACCAGTTCAATTATATTCAAAAACAAATCAGGAAATTTCTATGGTCGGATGGGAAGGGGAACAGGAAGCAACATGCTGTAAAACTGGAGTGGTGTGTTAGATCTAAGATGCAGGGGGGTATGGACCTCAAAGACCTCAAAATTCAGGGCATTGCCCTGGCTGCGAAGTGGATTTTTAAAGCCCTTGATGGCAATGAACCTTGGAAAGTTCTGATTAGACATAATATACAGTGCTCCACCCCTAAAAAGGAAAAGAATTGGAAGAACTTGCCCATGTGGGACCTGATTGCTGGTAATTTCGAGATCTCTCCTACGAGATCAGAAGTCTTCAAGTCTATATGGAGGGATTGGAACCATGTCATACAATTCATCAGTAACATGGGCATTGTTGATAATAAGGGTTCTCTCAACTTGGGCAGATCTATATGGTGGAATACTTTACATAATGGAAAGCAGCTAGCCTGCCTTCAAGGATGCTCTGCCTTGAAGTGGCACAACTTAGGACTGGTTACTTTTGAACACATCTTGAAAGACGGTTCCCTAATCTCTTGGGATGCCCTTAGCTCAGAATTCAACCTCCCCGTTTCCCAAGCCAGAACCTACAATATCCTCAAGACTGCACTCGAATCCATCCTCTCCTCACTTGCCCCTTCTTCGCTCTCCCCAATCTCCTCCCTTTGTTGGGGCAATGTATCTCCCCTCCCTCTAATGAAGGCCAAACTGATCTACTCTACCCTTGCTGACTCCGAAGATATCCTAACCCATCTCAACAATATCTGGAACCTCACTTGGGATTCTAAAATGTGGTACTCTAATCTCTTGAGATTCTAGTCTGCTCCAACTGAACCAAAAGAGAATTTCTTTGCCTGGAAACTTTTGCTTCTCAAGCTCCCTCTTAAGGACAATAATGGCAACCCCCTATTGTGTAACTTGTGTCATCTCCTTGAATCTGTGCTACATATTTTTTTTGAATGTCATTTCGCCAAAGAGGTGTGGAAATTGTTTGGTTTTTTAGTTGATAATAAATGTCTTTCTATTGATGAGGTGGTACTTGGTTATATTAAAGGTGGCGAGAAATGTGTTAATCTCTTTTGGTATGTTCTCTCTTTGGAAATTCTTTGGATCATTTGGAGATCTAGGAATGATGATGTGTTTATTAGAAAGGGTAGATACCTCACTGAGTCTCTTAAGAGACTCATTCGTTATCTTGTTGCTATGCAGGTCACTGTGGTTCTACGACTTGATGAGGACAAATTTGACAGATGGTTGAATGATGGAACAACACATGTCTTCATCTGAGAACTGTCCCATGGGTTCACTTGGGACCGAATGAGAAGCAACAAGTCACACTTTGAGCAAGCGCTAATGAGATTTATGTAGGAGATGGAGGCAAGACAACAGAGAGAGGATTTCATTCAGATGGAACCAGAAGGACTACCTACCCACCCCTATAGAGACCAGTTCGCCGAAGGAAATGTACTGGTGTGGTGCGAGGGAGAGTTAGGATGGACTGCGTGGCTCCCCCCCCTTGGGAGATAATATTGACCCTGACTCCTCCTTCCTCTTTAGTTAGTCGACAACATGTTTCCTCTATGATATATTTTGTATATGGGACATCCAACTCTGTAATTTTGTGATTCAGTCGCAACTTGTGTATAATGGTCACATGATATGGCCTGTTGGCCTTCCTGCCATGGTTTTTTGTCACTATGAGATCTATCTGCCAACCGTGTGTTTTCCAGCCTGATCTGCTGAATGTTGTAATGATATTTTATGATAATACATATATATATATATATATATATATATATATATATATATATGTGTGTGTGTGTGTGTGTGTGTGTGTGTGTGTAAAATTTAAATATTATGAAATATTAAAATAATTAATAAATGATTGAAATAGAATAATAAAAATATTGTTTTTAGAGAAACTTTATGAATGTTGTATTTTAAAATTATTAATTAAAAAGATAATTATTAATTCAAAATCAAAATTTATTAATTATAAGTTTTAAATTTATAATGTAAGTTAGTTTTAGGTTTTTTATAAGAATTATTCAAAAAATAAGTAAATTTCAATCATGAGTGTCTTTTAATTGACATGGGTAAAATAAATTAACTTTTGCAACTACCCATTTTTTTAATATTAAGATATATTTTATTTAAAATTAATTATATAAAACTAATTTTAATTTTTTTTATTAATTTAATCAAATCATTTTTATATGATATTAGAAAATTGTTATTATGGTTTATTATTCATATATATATAATTATATTTATTATTATTTTATATAATATTTTGTTTAATATAAATTATATTTTTAGTAGCTATTTTTAACAATTACTTTATGTATTTTTTCTTAGATAAAATTAAAGTCAAAATGGCATGACATTTTTCTCAAAAAATTGGCCTTATTTTAATATTTCTTTAACAAGTGGGTATTTTAATAGTCCAAAATCTATCAAAAGTAGTTTTAATTTAAGCTTAATATTTTTTAGGGACAAGTTACCTTTTTTTTATTTGAATCTTAGAATTTAGCTCGTGGAATCTAATTTTTTTTTTTTAAATAATTAAAAAATATATACTATTTTATTCATAAAATTATTATTTTTAAATATAATATATTATTTATTATTATTATATATAATATTTTAATTTAACGTTTTATCAATTATTAATTTTTCTAACTATTATTATATTATAAAATTATATATCTACATTAATTATGTTATATTTTCAATGTTGATGTATATTATCAATTTTTTTGAAAAGAGAAATAATGTTCCATTGAAAAAAATGGCTTACAAATTTAAATCTAGAAGCTATTAAACAATTTCTCACATACTGAAAATTTGATACATTTAACATTTAATTTTTTCTTTTGATATCCTATCGGCTTATCCTTAAACCTCCTCTAGGTACAAAGTGCTAGTATAATTAGACGATAGACTTTGTTATAAGTGGACCGTAAAGTTGTCTCACACCGTTTGTTGTTGTTTTTCGGTAGTCGAGAAATCTCGCCTTTTTTAATCGTCGGTTTTCCCTCTCGCCGTTTTCCCTCGAAATGGATTGCCCTTTTAAGAAATTGTCAATTCGCAATTCTTCAGGTAGCACACGCCTCAACCAATTCCCTTGCTTTCCTTTCAGTCAAATTCTCACCTCATTTCAGAACAACCGTATTGTTGTGGATATCTCTTATTCGAACTGGTTTTATGAAGAAATCAGTGCATAGAGCAGCTTGAACATTGCCTGCCGATAACCATTTCCCTTATCCCCTGTACCGAATATGTTACCATCTCAACTGTGTCTTCTCTGTCTTCATACTAGAATTTTCAATTCAATATCTTCTACAACATCATAAAGTCCAATCGGATGCCATTTCCAACTCTTTAACCACTGCTGCGACAAATTTATCAGCAACCCTTGGAGTGAAACTGTTGTTCGCGGCCAATCTGATAGACGTAAACTGAATAACACTGCTTATTTTCCATAATCATAAAATACCATTTCCATCCATCACACATCTCAGTCTCACAACATTACAGCGTCTCGTGGAATATGATTAATGGGGATTGCAGAAAAAATGGGCATCCTCATGAAGTAGTCCTATTCTTTCACCATATGCAACTAACAGGTCTCCAACCCGATCAATTCGCATTTGCCAGTGTACTCCCAGCCTGTGCCAGCATGGGAGATTTGGAACAGGGTATGGACATCCGTCAAAGAATTGAAGATAGAGGAATTTCTTCAAATGTTGCAGTTGCAACACCCTAGTACACATGTATGCAAAATGTCGAAGCATAGACAAGGCACGTGAACTGTTTGACAAAATGCCTCAAAGAAATGTGGTGTGATGGACTGTGATGATCGCAGGATATGCACCAATTGGATTTGTTGAAAAGGCTTTAGAAACATTCAAGCAAATGCAATTGGCAAGTTTAAAGCCAAATTCCACAACCTTTGTCAGCGTCCTCCCTGCCTGTGCCAAAATGAGAGCGTTGGAACAGGGCATGGACATTCATCAAAGCGTAACGAAATTGAGCAGAGGTCATCATCAAATACATGAATAATCATAGCCTTAGTCTGCAACATTAGAACCAATTCATCTAATTCTTCCCTGAAATGCAGGAAGAAAAGGTATAAGTGGTAAAATGCACATTACTAATAATCATAGGTGAACAGAGTGAAAACTCACTACTTTTATGATATGCTCTTAAATAACTTCATATAATTACAAATTTCACCCTATAAAAACTATGAATACAGAAAAATTAATTATTTCACTTACAAATCATTAATACCGTGAGTAAACTGTGAACATCTTTCACAGAAAGGCTCAAGTCTCCATCTATCGTTTAAGTAAAGCCCCACATAACCATGAATCTACTCTAATCAAATAAATCAATATAAAATCAATCCATTAAATTTGATGTTTCCTCCTCCTTTTAGTACAACAAGTTACATCTGAAGGTAATAACCATACCTCCATTAGACAAAGTTGTTGTACACCTTGTCACAAAATGGCCTTCAACAATGATCTCCTCATAAATATTTCTAGCCCTTTGTTAAAATGTATTCAATCAAAAAATTAAGCTACCATACTTAAACTTCAATTAATATAGTAAACTTGAGTATGATATATTTAAAATATGTGTTGTGCACTTCCCTCGACCAAAAAGTAACCAAATGTAACCTCTATCATACCTCAAGACCAAGAAACAAATGAAATAAGTTGATATCATTCATGTCAAACTCGAAGGCCGACTTCCCCTCACACCATGCAATTAGATCTCATCATTACTTATACCAATACAATCAATAACACGAGACAAGTGTAGACAAATACCACTATCCATGACATGCACTATCAATCAATTCTATCATATTATTCATGTAATGGAATATGGTTATTTATATTCTTCAAGTTTTCATCTCTAACTCTTATTAAAACAAGCAGTGTATATAAAAATTTATTATCAGAAAATGTATAAATTTATATTATCATATAAATGTTGTTGAATTTGAATTAGTTTGATGCTTGTTAGTTGAACTGTATTGTTATATCTAAATCTTCCTTCGTAAAAGGGTTCGGACCTTTTTTATACTATTTATTTGTTTTTTAGCTAATGATTTATAATTGCTATTGTTAAGTCTGATTTAATAGATTGTGATCGTCAGTTGTGTTAGAGTAAAGTAATTAATTAACTTTACTCTCCTCTTAAGATTTCTCTTTATGCATACATTAGTCATTTAATAATTAATATTTAATTATTAAATGCTCACACCTTAGGGTTAGATTTTCCTTTCGGTGTTGATCTCCTTTATAAGGATTGATCTCTTGTATTATTGTCATATATTCTTGATTCATTTTTCTCTGATAATAAATCTTTTCTCTTTGTCAGAGCCAAAACCCTGGTATTCGTTCTCTCTCTTTCTCTGTGACAGGTTTCTTGCATGCAGGTTTCTTTGGGTTCTGTGGATTTGTATTTCTCAAATCCTACATGGTATCAGAGCTGGATCTGCTGCAGCTTGTTCAGACTTTTGAAAGATTTTGAGATCCAGTTTTTGGTTGCATCAGATCTGTGTTTGTCTTCTGTTTTTTTATTTTGGAATAGGGGGGTATTTTTTTTTCGATGCACTTTGAGCCCAAACGGACCTCACCGTTGAGCTCGTAGCGCCCAAAAACCCCTATTTTCATATAAAATTCGTCTGATTTGGACACAGTTGCTCCAGAAGGCAAATTTTTTTATGCCCCAAGGCCGTACGGCCCCAAAGAATGCAGTTCGAGACAGGAAAATCAAAAAAAATATAAAAACCATGGTTTTTTTTTAAAAACCGGGTGCAGCCAGCTTTACCGTTGCGCAGCCCAGCGGTAACCACCGTTACGCCGCCCAGCAACGACCACCGCCCGCGCGCCGCGCGCCGCCCGCACACCGCCCCTGCGCTAGCTCCTGGTCACCCAGCGAACCAGGGGCTTCTTTTTTTTAAGCCCTTGAGGGCTTAAAGGCCCATCTGGGTCCTTTTTTGAAGCAGTTTTACAAAATCGGGCATAACTTGGGCGTCCGATCTCCGTTTTTTGAAAACGAATAGGCGTTGGAAAGCTGACTCTGAGCCCGTTCTAATGGTGTAGGAATTTTTTCAAATTTCTCCATTTTTATTGCATTTTTTCGCAGTCAAAGTCCGAAGAGCCTTTTTGCACTCCGAAGGGCATAACTTGCTCGTTTTTGCTCCGTTTTTCGAAAGCGAATAGGCGTCGGAAAGGTGGTTCTGTGCTCTTTCCAGATCTACAGTCTATTTCATCAGTAAAATCTTCAAGTGCTCCAAATTTTGTCTCAACCCGTTACTGCTTTCTCTCATTTTTTGGCTTTCAGTTTGTACTGGGGATTAGTTTTTTGCATTGTGGGGGGGTGTTTTTCTCTTGCTTTCTGTTATTTACATCAGAAAACCAGAATATACAAACACCAATACAAAACAATCAAACCCCTTCTGCATCTTCTATCTAGTTCTGAAAGACCACTTAATAATAATTAAAAAAATTCAAAGCAGTTGAGGCACAGTTTACAGGATGGCAGACAAACCTATTGACTCTCTCACACTGCATAATTACCACACTTGGAAGGGTCGCATGATGACTCTTCTCCAGTCTCGAGGGTTATGGTCCTGTTTGGATGAGATTCAACCTTAGTTGACACGTCCCTTTGAGGTTATGCAGCACAAGAACAATATGGATCAGGCTATGGGATTGATGGTTTTACACATTTTCGATAGTCTCCAGTTTCATCTTGAGGGTTGTCTCACTTCTCGAGCCATTTGGACCAAGTTTGAAGGACTTTTTGGTACTGTCAACGAGTTCAGAGCTTTGCAGCTTGAGGCAGAGTTAACTTCCTTGGTACCTGATTTGTTTCCCTCTATTGAGGACTTTCTGATGAAGTTCAAACAACAAAGATCTATCTTGCAAGGTTGTGGTAAGACTAAGACTGATACAAAGTGCATTTTCCTGATCCTCTCCAAGCTTCGGGGTCCATTTCAGATCTTCTCTTCGACCTTCTATTCCACCATGGATGCCTTGGGTGCTCGACATGTCATGCCTTCTTTTGAGGTCTTTGTGATCGTCTGACTCGTGAGCAAGCTAAACTTAAGCAGTTGGATTCACTTTCAGGTTCACAGAACCAAGCATTGGTAGCCCAGTCCTCCAAAGGAAAACAGAAGCAGAAACCGAAGCCTAAGAAAGATTCAGAGACTAGTGAGAATCCCTCCAAGCCACCACCTAAGTTTGATTCAAAACCACAGTCCAATTCTAAACAGGGCAAATCTTCAAAGTCTAGTGAGTCTTCCTCCAAGACTAAGAAGAAATCAGGTGATCCTTGCAATTTTTGTGGCAAGGAAGGACATCCTGTTTCCAGGTGTTGGAAATGTTTAGAGGCTTTGGAGGAAGCCATGCAGCAGCATAATATCAGTGCACCACAGCCTCCTTCACAGCCCACAGGGAAAGGTCATGCTCTTTCTGCACGAGCATTGTCCTCTGCATCCACTTGGATTCTAGATTCTGGTACCTCTCACCATATGACACACACAGAGGATTTGGTCACCGCTCTTGCCCCTACCAGCACTAGACATATTGCAGTTGGTGACTCAGCACAACTTTCCGTTCAGGGTTCTAGTATTGTTTCATTGGATGGTGGTTGTCTTCAGGATGTGCTTTTGGTTCCTGACATTTCGACAAACCTTCTATCCGTTTATCAGATTTGCCACTCTGGCTCTAGTAAGACAATTGAGTTCTCACCTCATGATGTGGTTATTCGAGATATTCATGATCCTGACTTGGTTGTGGCTACTGGGAGTGTGGATTCTGCATCTCACTTATATAGTTTTGATGGCTTTGAGAGTTCCAACACTGTTGGTTCCTCTCTTATAGCACATGCAGATTCAGTGAGCAGGCTTTGGCATGAGCGTTTTGGCCATGTCAATTACAGATATCTACAGCAGATGAGTACACAGGCACTTGTGATTGGACTTCCACAGATTTCTTGTACGGATGGTGTATGTCATGGTTGTGTCCTTGGCAAACATCATCGAGATCCTTTTCTTAAGGGTCGAGCCTCTCGTGCTAGGGCAGCCCTAGAGTTGGTACACAATGATCTTATGTCCTTTCCGACTCCTTCCTTTTCCGGGGCCCGTTATGTACTCACTTTTATTGATGACTTCTCCAGACGTACATGGGTGTACTTTCTTAAGTACAAGTCTGATGTCTTTGACTCATTCAGGATTTTTAAGACATTTGTGGAGAAGCAATCTGGACTTTCTATCAGGCGGATACGCACAGATAATGGGGGGGAGTATGTAAATCAGGCTTTCAGAGATTTTTGCACTGAGCATGGTTTACAACATCAGTTTACCATTCCTTACACCCCTCAGCAAAATGGTGTTGCTGAGAGAAAGAACAGAACCTTACGGGAGATGGCAAATTGTATGATACAGTCTCGAGCTATGAGTTCTTCATTTTGGGCTGAGGCAGTCAATTGTGCCAATTATATTCAGAATCGGATGCCTCATAAGGCATTGCGACATATGACTCCTGAGGAGGCTTGGACCCATGTTAAGCCTGATGTTTCTACATTCCGAGTTTTTGGTAGTGAAGCTTGGGCATTTATTCCTGATGCTCAATGAAACGCCATGGAGAGAAAGAGCCGACCACTCATTTTTGTTGGCTACTGCGAGGATGTTAAGGCATACAGGTTGTTTGATCCTGATTCCAGAGAGGTCTTGTTTCGGCGGGATGTCCAGTTTGATGAGTACTATCCTAAGATGGATTCTCCATCACCAGCTTCTCCCTCATTGCCTACTCCTTCCTCTTCATCTCTTGAAGATTACTTATCTCTTGAGGATGATGTAGATGATGATCCACCATCTCCACCACCACCAATTGCTCCATCTTTGTCGAAGTGGGCCCGTGATATTGTTGATGCAGCTGGTTCTTTGGCAGGTGATCCTTTAGATACTCATCGCACTCGTGCTCAGACATCTGGTTCTAGTCTTTTGAGTCATGCCCTTTCAGATGATCCTCAAAAGTTTTCAGAGGCGACAGGACACCTTGAGTGGGATAGGGCCATTGATGAGGAGTATTCTTCTTTGATGAAGAATCATACTTGGGATCTTTGTTATCTTCCTAAGGGAAGAAAGTTGGTTCGGTGCAAGTGGGTGTATCGTACCAAGTATGCTGCAGATGGTTCTATTGATAAGTATAAGGCCCGTCTTGTTGCGAAGGGGTTTTCTCAGGTAGAGGGTATTGACTACTCTGAGACCTTTGCTCCTGTCGCCAAGATGAATTCTATACGCCTGGTACTTTCACTTGCAGCTTCACAGGGATGGACAGTGTTTCAGATGGATGTGAAGAGTGCCTTCTTGCATGGAGACCTACATGAGGAGATCTATATGGAGCAACCTCAGGGATTTGTGCAGGACACTTCTTTGGTTTGCAGACTTCGTCGTTCATTGTATGGTCTCAAACAAGCCCCCAGGGCTTGGTATGAGAAGATGGACTCTTTCCTGCTTTCCTCTCACTTCACACGCTGTCATTCCGATCACACTGTGTATATTCAGCGTCAGGAGGGTGATCTTTTGATTCTTGTGCTATATGTAGATGATCTCATTCTTACAGGTAGCTCATCCTCCATGATTCAGAGTGTTCAGAGAGCTTTGATGGAGCAGTTTGAGATGACAGATCTTGGTCTCTTGCACTTCTTTCTGGGTCTACAGGTTATTCAGTCTTCAGATGGGATTTCCATATTTCAGGAGAAGTATGCTCTTGATATGCTTCAACGATTTGGCATGCTTGATTGCAAGTCTGCCCCCACTCCATTTCAGTCAAGTGTTGTTTTGTCTTCCACTTGCTCTACTCCTTCAGTAGACCCCACTTTATACAGGCAGTTGGTTGGCAGTTTGTTGTACCTGACACATTCTCGTCCTGATCTTTCCTTTGCGGTTGGCCTTGTCTCTTGGTTCTCCCATGATCCTCATGAGAGCCATTGGCAAGTAGCCAAACGTATTTTGAGGTACATTCGGGGCACCACACATTATGACATTCACTACACTTCAGGATCCCCTCACATCATTGGCTTCACTGACTCTGATTGGGTGGTGATGTCAATGATCAAAAGTCTACTTCTGGCTTCATTTTTTGCCTTGGTTCTAGTCCTATTACATGGTCTTGCAAGAAGCAGTCTGCTATTGCATTATCATCTACCGAGGCTAAGTACCGTGCAGCAGTGTTAGCCAGTCAGGAGGTTTTATGGCTTCGACAGTCGATGACAGAGTTTGGGTTTCCTCCAGATTGTCCCACTACTCTTTGGTGTAACAATCAAAGTGCCATTCACATTTCTCACAACCCAGTGGAGCATCAGTGGACAAAGCATATTGAAATCCACATGCACTCCATTAGACAGTTGATTCAGGATGGTTCTCTCATCTTGGAGTATATTCCTACAGAGGAGCAGGTTGCAGACATCTTCACTAAACCTTTGGCATCTCCGCGCTATCTTCAGTTGCGCTCCATGCTTAGGGTGAAGGAAGTTGTCCTTGGGGGGTCTCAGTGAGGCCTTCCTTCCTTCATGTTTTCTTTTCAGCATGTTTCTGTATCTCTTTTTGGAGAGGAGTTTTTTCCCACAGGGTTTTCTCCTTTACTCCGCTTTATAGAGATTTTCTTGTATTAGGGTACCTGATCAGGCCTTGTTGCCGGGACCCTCTTTTGCATTGTAGTTCCTTTGTTTTCTTCTGCATTGTTTGTAGCTGCATTGTAGCTCATCTTAAGGGGGGGTGTTAGAGTAAAGTAATTAATTAACTTTACTCTCCTCTTAAGATTTCTCTTTATGCATACATTAGTCATTTAATAATTAATATTTAATTATTAAATGCTCACACCTTAGGGTTAGGTTTTCCTTTCGGTGTTGATCTCCTTTATAAGGATTGATCTCTTGTATTATTGTCATATATTCTTGATTCATTTTTCTCTGATAATAAATCTTTTCTCTTTGTCAGAGCCAAAACCCTGGTATTCGTTCTCTCTCTTTCTCTGTGACAGGTTTCTTGCATGCAGGTTTCTTTGGGTTCTGTGGATTTGTATTTCTCAAATCCTACAAGTTGAACTCTATTGTTAAATTTTTTTTTTTTTCTTTTCAAAAACCCATCTTTATTTCTTGTAAAAAAATACCATTTTTTTTAACGGATACTGCTTAAAATCAAATGGTTGGTAGAAGGTAGTATAACAAAATAATTCAGCTGATCAGCGCCTCTGCAAAGTGTCGAATGGAGAAGTTTAAGAGAAAATGGACTCTTCAAGGTTACTCCTCAAGACCTCAGGATTTCTCCTTAAGAGCTCAGAGAACCCAGAGAAATCAGAGCTTTCAGAAACCCGTGCGGTTCCAAAATCAATACTTTAACCAGGGCTCCCTTAGGAGGCAGTACACCCGAACGAGCTTCTAGAAATCCTCGAGCTACCAGAAGAACCACAAAGTCCAAGGGCTTCATAAGAACCAGAACTTTCAAAGTCATTCCTGGTTAGGTCTTCAGGCATGCCTTCCACAAGAAAGATCAGTCTTTCCTCGTCGGTCTGTCATTTCTTAGCAAGCTAATAAACAAAAACATATGTTTAATGATGCTTCAAAGCACTAAATCTTAGAATCTTGTGCTAAGAAAGTAGCAACAGGCCCAAATAGTATCCCTATTTCATCCAGGGATCAGAGATTTGTTCCTCCCAAGCAAGCCTCATCATATCATCAGCACCCTCAACACCAAAATTTGCAAGCTCACCCTATAGTCGCATCCACATTTCCCTACAGGGGTCAGAGGGCCTCGGGTTTCAAAAAACCTTTTCCCTCATGGCAAACACCTAACTTTGATCACAAGGTTCAAAAATGAAACAGGAAGTCCATGGGAAGCAAATTGTTTGTTTTACCTTCAGACGCTTTGAATCCTACAATTGTTCGACTCAAAGAAAATGCTTTCTTTGCGCAATGGTGCGGTAGCGGTGGGAATAGCAAAGAAATAATTGCCTGGTGGATGTCTTCCTTTCTAGGTTTGATTTCAGCCAAACAACTACAAAATGATTTTTTCTTCCTAGAATGCGTGGACTCGACACTAAAGAAAACAATCATGAAAGGCAGCCCATTGTTTTTAAAAAGGCTCGACCTTTCACTTTCTAGACTGGAAACTAGGCTTTGATCCGATGAATCATAGGTTTTAGAAAACTCCAGTGTGGCTTTCCTTAGTGGGCCTCCCATCTGAGTTTTGGTGTTCGAAGGCTCTGTTGAAGATCGGTGACGCATTAGGATCCTTAGTGGAGATTGAGGCGGATTTCCTAAATGGCCTCAAAGAGGATGTAGCTAATATATATGTTGAGATTGACCTTAAGAAAGGCTTTTATAGAGAAATAGAAATCATTTCAGAAATGGGTAGATGGAAATAGAAAGTGTTGAGATTAGGAAAGGAAATCCTTGGCAAATGTATTGGCAGCTTCTATGGGAGCTCTGAACCTACCACAGTCGCCTTCAGAGCCAAGCACTGCTGGTCAAGATTTTTAGAAGGGGGTCAAGGGAATGGAAAACCTATCGGACCCACCTATATTAGATGCTGCCCAAGCAAGCAAGTATGCTACTCTGCAGTCTCAAGATAGATCCCTAGCTCCTCTACCTATTTCTCCTGCTCCTATAGACTCACAACACCTTCATACTCCTAGAATAAATCGGCTTTCAAGAGAGAAGCTAGGTAAGGTGATTTAATCTAATCTAGGTCAAGTATCTCAGACTTCTCTGCCACCTCCTTTAAGTTTTCCTCCTCTCATTTTATCCCCGATTGTCAAGATCCAACCACAAAAGGCTGCTAGGAGTTTGTTTGGTCAAAAGAAAACTCCCTCTCTAAGAAGAGGTGCATTCAATATATTCTCCCAACCTCTTGCTAAGGTTTCAAAAAGGAAGAATAGTCTAAGATGAAAGAGACCAAGGGGAGTTCATCCACTAATAAAATCTAGTAAAAGTAAACCTATGCATCTTGCTAAAATCTTACAGGAAGAGGATGTTATTGAAAAGGACCTTAAAGCTGATCTGGAGGAGGAATATGAGCCACACTTATCTGAAGGAGAGATCTCCCCTTCTCCAGAACCATTTCCAAAAAACCAACATTTTAATCTTTTGGCGGAAATTCCTTACCCACTTCTGTTATCACCGCCATTAGTGCCTCAAGGTCTGGATTTGTCTATGGATCAGAATGCCCAGAAATTTCTTTAGGAATTTATGATAGAGGATGAAGATTTGTACTCAGTCTTAGATACTCCTCTAGCATTACTGTATTCATAGATTAAGGAGAAAAGGAAACTAGGGTTGCATCAGATTCAAGAGGGATTGGAGAAACTGGACTTTGGATCTTCCCCTCCTAAGAACAGTCGCAAATCCCTCATTGAAGCTAGAGCCCAAGATGGGGCTGCAAAGAATCAATCAAAATTACCAGATCTTTGGACAATAGGGAAGGGAAATCCCCTTCCTGAACAACAATGAAAATCCTATCATGGAATGTTAGGGGACTCATTTCCCTTAACAAACAGAGGGTGATCAAAAGAAGGATTCTTTTAGTCAATGCAGACATCATCCTCCTGCAAGAAACTAAGTTGGAGTGTAAGAAAGAAGTCTCATTTGGTAGTGGAATTAGTCCCTTGTTTCAGGCATCTTTGCAATTGACAATGGCATCAGAAGGGGCCTCTGGAGGCTTAATGATAATCTGGAAGTCTTCCCAAGTCAAAGTTGAGGGCATCGCTTCTAGCAGAAATTGGCTCCTAGCCAAAATTACTCACCTTTAGTCAAACTCTTCCTTTTTTGTTATAAACACTTATGGCCTAGTGTCCCCACTCAAAAAGTGACTCTTATGGATTTCTTTAGATGGATTCATATCCCTTTTGGCCGAGGAACAACTCATCATAGGAGGAGACTTCAATGCCATTAGGAATGCTTCTGACAAAAGGGGAGGCATCACCCAATTAGGTGGATCTCAACAGGATTTCAACGATTGGATTGATAGGAATAGATTATTAGAAATAGATTCAGGGGACTCCTTCACATGGACAAACAGAAGGAAAGGCTTTAGCAATATTGTAGAAAAAATAGATAGATTCTTCTGGCAGGGTGACTTTAGGTCCTTTCCCTTTACTCTCACCTGTGTCGTTCTCCCATGCTCAGGATTAGGTCACTATCCCATTCTGCTTTCACTTCAAGGTAACCAAGAAATTTCCAGAGCTCCATTTAGGTTCGAGAATATGTGGATGAAAGATCCAAACTTTCTAACTTTGATTGAAAATTGGTGGAAGGAAGAATTATTTGAAGGATCAAAACTCTTTTGCTTTATTGCAAAGTTAAAATTAGTAAAGCAGAAATTGCTTCAATGGAATTCTCAGCATTTTAAAAACATTTTCTCAACCAAAATTCTTTAGAAGAGAGATTGGCAGCTCTAAATGACAAGATCATTTCGGTGGGAATGGATCAAGAATCCTTTCAACAAGAAACAAACCTCCTTTTGGAGTATGAGGATATCCTTTCAAAAGAAGAAATCTTTTGGAAACAAAAGTCTAGAGAGAACTAGCTCAGAATGGGGGATAAATATACCAAGTTTTTCCATAATGTTACAAAGCTTAGAAGGAGCAAGAATTGGATCTCAAAATTGGAGACAAAGAAAAACCAAATCTCAGATGACCTTGAAGAGATAAAGAAAGAGATCACCACTTTTTATTTCAATCTCTTAGATAACACAGAAGGATCCCTAAGATCATAACAGATGAGCAGAACTAGAAACTAAATGAGAAAATCAATTTGGAGGAAGTATTTCAAGCCCTTAATCAGCTTCCCTCTGGAAAGGCTCTTGGCCCAGATGGCTTCCTTGCAGATTTTTTCAAGAAGTGTTGGCATATATTGGGTCAAGAGCTTACAGAAGCTCTAGAATATTCAATAAGATCAGGAAAAATTCTTAAAGAAGTCAATAATACGTTTATTGCTCTCTTTCCAAAGAAGGAGAAAGCAACAAATCTAGGTGATTTTAGACCCATTTCCCTATGCAACACAGTTTACAAAATCCTCTCAAAAGTCATGACAAACAGAATGAAGCCTCTCATGGAAAGCATTATATCATAAGAATAGACAGGGTTTGTCCCGGGCCACTCAATTCTTGATGGGTTTATTGTGGTGCAAGAAGCAATCCACACTCTTCAAAGCACTAACAGACCAAGGATGATAATAAAATTAGACATATCAAAAGGTTATGATAATGTAGATTGGTGTTTTCTCTGCAAAATCATGCAAGCCTTTGGCTTTGCCAAATAGTGGATCAACTGGGTCTATGAATGCATCTCAACACCTAAATTTTCAATTCTGATAAATGGAAAGCCAACAAGCTTCTTTTCCTCCTCTAGGGGCATCAGACAAGGAGATCCTATATCTCCTTTCCTCTATATTATAATGGGGGAAGCTTTAGGAAGGGCAATCAAAACAAGACATACTAATAATCTACTAGAAGGAATTAAAGTAATCAAAAATTTTACAGTTACCCATTAGCAGTTTGTAGATGATAATCTCCTCTTGGGGGCAACAAAAGTTAAGGAAGCAACTCACCTAAACTAGCTATTAGAATCTTATGGAAAAGCCTCAGGCCAAATAAGAAACAAAGATAAAACCAAAGTTTGCTTTTTCTCCACCCTAAATCTCCTACAGGCCAAGATTCTAAGAATCCTAGATTGCAAAGTAGGAACTCTCCCATGTATACATTTGGGCATCCCAATAAACTGAGGTCTAAGGAATACTAAGTTCTAGGATCCTCTAAATTTAAAAGTGGAACAGAACTCAAACTCTTGGAAGGGGAAGTGGCTCTCTTGGGTTGGAAGGCTAGTGATGATATAAGCAGTGGTTTTAGCTCTACCTATTTACTTATTATCTGGATCTTATCCCTAACAACTAGTGCAAACTCATTTATAATTAAGAAGATGAGAAATTTATTTTGGCAAAACACTGAGGAAAAGCACAAAATTGCCTTAATTGCTTGGGATAAAATAATCAAACCTAAGACAATGGGGGGTTTAGGTATCAAAGATCTAAAATTGCAAAACAAAGCCCTAGGGGCCAAACTAGTCTGGAAGTTTATAAAAAATCCTAACACCACATGGGTCAAAATGCTAGCAAATAAATACTTATCAGATCAAGATCCTCTTAACCTACTAAGAACAAGCAATCATCTCAAGGGATCTAGAACTTGGAACTTCATCATCTCCTGTAGAAAATTGGTTTCAAAATCAATCACATGGGATATTCACGATGGTTCATCTAGTCTTTTTTGGGATGACTCTTGGGGTGGTTATCCCTCTGTTGCAAAATCCCTAAACATTCCAATAATAGAGCACTAGTTTAAACAACATTGGGGTGTTCGAGTCAGAGACTATATGGTAGAGGATAGCATTTCGAATATACAAAGTTAGAGGTGGAAACCAATGGTAGGACTGCCAATCCCAGGGGAAGATCTAGAACAACTCTTAGACCAACTAAAAGCAAGAACCATCAATCCTAGAAGAGGAAAAGACACCTTAATTTGGGCATCCTCCAAAATAGGGTAGTATAATTCTAAAGATGGCTACAAAGTTCTAGTCAGTAATTCAAATCAAGAAAAGCAGGACATACCAATTAAGCTATTTTGGAGCACTAAGATCATTCCAAAAGCAGGGATTTTCGCATGGCTAGCCTTTCAAAAAAAAATCCTAATTGTAGAAAAGTTCACTAAAATGGGGTATGAAGGACCATCTAGGTGCATTATGTGTAAAGCACAGGCAAAGACAGTGGATCACCTCCTTCTGAATTGTCCCTACGCTTCTAAATGTTGGTGTTGGTTCTGCGCTAAACTGGGGTGGATCACAACCCTACCGAATGACATTAATTCCCTATTTCAATACTGGTCTCTCCTAGTTAAGGAAAGCACCATGAGTCAAATCATGGAAGTGTCCCTATCATGTCTAGTTTGGGAAATTTGGAAAGAAAGGAACCACAAACTATTTGAAGACAAAGCCAGAAGGCTTGAATCAATCCTAAATTCAATTGAAACAACAATTGTGGACACAGTAAACTGCAAAATAGATTTCTCATTGGAACCGCCCAAAATTTTCTCTTCATGGGATGAAAGCATTAGAAAAAATTGGCAAGGAATTGGGATCCCTTCATCTTTTGGGCAAAAAACCAACTCTAGAAAGGATGCTACCTGGACCCCTCCAAAGCCTGACTGGCTAAAATTAAATTTTGATGGTGCCTCTAAAGGCAACCCAGGCCCCTCAGGCATAGGATATGTAATCAGAGATCACTCAGGATCAATCATAGGGAAAATGGCAAAGCTGATTCCACTTGACACTAATAATATAACAGAATTCAAAGCTTTACAGCTATGACTGATGGATTGCATCAAGCATGGTTTAAGAAACATCACAGTGGAGGGAGACTCAAAGATAGCAATAAATGCAATCAAGAGGAAAAAAACCCCAAATTGGAGGCTACAGACAATTCTAAATAATATAACAGAAAATTTGGCGAGATTAGAGCATTATAAGCAAAACATATCTATAGAGAAGCAAATTTAGTGGCAGACGCCCTCTCTAAATTAGCAGCCCAGGGAACCTTTATTCATTGGTGGGATCAGGGAGCTCGGTAGCTTGGTCTAGTAGAATAGGTCAAATTAGTAGGAATGTGCCCCTTGGGTCTATTGAGTGCGAGAGAGGGATTCAATAGAAGTGTGAAAAACCAGTAAAAGATCTCTTCCTAAATTAAAGCAAATGTCTAATGTCTATCTTAGGCGTTCAAGTGGGGAAACAACTACTCTTTATTTGAATTCAAATCTTCACATAATTTCGGCAAAACAGCAGGACTGGACCCAATGACGTCATCTTAATGCACTCTCAAATTAAGCCTTTCCTTTTTTTTGTTTCTCGAAATCCAGTTGGTGAGAGCCGTCATTTCGGACTCAAGGAATGCGTTGTCCATAGGACAGTTATCTTATCTGAGCCGGGGAGATTTGGCTTGTCTGGGACAAATATACTTCGCCACCTTTGTAGGCGAATTTAATGCAAAGCAAATCCTCATAATTAGGCATTAAAGAGTGTGCCCGCCAAGCTATACTTAGCATATCCTGCAAGCCGTTATCATTTCTAATCCTGCCAAAAATTATTCCAAAGATTAATCTGCTTCAATCCTTCTCCTGTCTGAATCCTCTACAATTGCCAACCATGTCTGGTGAGGAACTGTATGGGTTTATTATGAGTGTTTATCCAAGGCCCACTTCTTGCCTTGGAGCAAACACTCCCATTTCTCTCTCGGCCTCGATGCGTCAAGTATCGTTCAGAAGAATAACAGACTTGAAACTGAAGCGACTCCTACTCCACATAGAGCCTTCGATTATCTTGGTGGTTAAAATGATACTGGGTAATGGGCATTTGAACAGGGAGGAGTTTCCTCGAGATAATACAAGTATATCATCCAGGTTCGTTGCTTCCTTGATGGACTTAAAACTAGCTAAGCAAGCCGTATGGAGCCTTACCAAGAAGCTATTCTTAGAAGAAATCCTTCAAGAACTCCAAGAAATTATTAATAAGGCGCTTCATGAATCTGGAGCCCCTCGGCCAAGCGAAAGGATTATGTTCAATGTTCATGGGGAGCTCATAAAGTATTACCCCTTCCTGCTAGACCTGAAAGGTAAGGACCTGGACAAACATAGGGTATTTGCTGGAGTTGGGCTCAGATATCTCAAGTGGCGATTAATGGGGGAAAATCTGGAAGACCAGGGTAAAGAGGAAGAAATCATTCAATTTGCAAGATAAAATGAAATCCTGCCTCCTAAAGCTGAAGAAGAGGATCTCCAGGCCGAACAGGGTTGTCGGGGTGGTGCCAGAAGGGTACATCGTGGGTCTGGTCGCGGCTGAGGTCGTCCTCCAGGTAGAGGTCGAGGAAGAGGGAGAACTTCTACTTCTCCAACCGAGCCATTGGATGAAATTCAAAGCTAGGTTTTTTAATTTGGTTCTTTTTTTAAAGACATTTCGATGCTTATAGCTGGACACTGGTTTTAGTTAAAATTTTGGCTATATAATCATGGTTAAAATCTCTATTAATCTGGCAAGTTGAGAATCTGTTACTCAAACTTTTTATAGTTTATATGATGTTCGATGTTATAAACCTGGTAGGTTTTGGAATGATAGATGATGATGCATATGGTTTACTGTTTGCCTTGAAACCTTTTTTCTCGAAAGTGCTGAGAATGGTTTCAGTAGCATACAATAAGTTTTTTGATTCTTTATTATTCATCTATGTTTATACTGTAATTAACCATAATCAATATAAAAACTCGACTCTGCCTTTACTGATAAAAATAAAAATAAAATTATCATATAAATAATTATACTGATAAAAATAAAAATAAAATTATCATATAAATAATTATATAACATTAAAATATATTAAAATTTATCTTTAATTTCCTATCGACGTTTCCCATGAATCGCCTATAGGTACATATGCTAGTTTAAATATAGTTTAAGTAACATATTATTATTGATAATATAATACAAATCATGCTTAGAATTAATTAAAATATGTTCTTACTGGAATATTGTCCTCTAGTGACCTTTTTTTTCACTCACATCGTAGTGTTTGTTTCCCTTTTAAATATTGATGGTACACAACCTTCAACATTGACCAATTTTAGCATCAAATTTCACATTCGTTTATCTAAAGTAAAGATACAAAATGTAATCTACTGCAAAAGTCTACAGGAGATCTGCAGCATGTAAAGGGAGATCATAATCTCTCCAACTTACCGATGAAGCTACCACCAAAAATTGCACCACAATCTCAGATATAACTGCTCTGGTCTAGCTTGCACTTTGCAGTGTTTTTGTCAAGCAATTGACTAAATTTACCTGAAGGCCATACTCCATGGTTGATCCAGTCAAGCAATTTTGTTAAGAAAAATTAACAGTAAAACTTATAAAGGATATTTTCTGCTGCTTCTCTTACTCAACCACATTTTTTCCCTTTCAATATTCATGGTACATAACCTTCAAATTTGATAGGGAACATCAGCAGGATGGAAAATGACATCATAATGATTATTTTTTAAGCTGTAACTTGCAGAAAACTGTGTAGACAATACGTACAGTCATACGATGTAGCATCAAATTGTCATGCCATCTGTAATATACTAGCCGTGCTGCTTTGCTCATTGCTGGCAAGCGGCAACGTCTAGGTATCTGCTTCTAATAAAAGCCTTTGATATTTCCAGTGCATGATAAGGCTGCTGGACTCTCCTGCACAATTAACATCCGCGTCGCTTCTGAAAAGTCTGACATATCAAGATGCATATATAAAGAGGCAAGACAGACAGAATATGAAGTCGGAATATCTGGACTTATTTTTAATATCCCCTCTAGCTAATAAATTGGACGATTGGTACAACTAAATCTGGCAAGTACTCTAAAATGTTCGTGGAGAGAATAGGTAAAATTTTCCACTCAATCACATCGATTATAATTCCTTTTAATTTAATTTTTTTTCAAATTGTACAAGATTTGAACTCACCATATTTAAACCAAATGCCCTAGTCAAATTCCCATCTTGACTTTGAAAAATTCCAAAAAAAAATAGTTGGGATTATCTTGCTTGCAATTACTGATAAACATTTGAGTGTACGTTTGACCAAGAGTTGCATATATAATTTCAGCGAAGCATCTAAATCTTGAATAGTGGAAACAGAGTTGTTAGTAAACAACATTTCCAGTCAACCCCCTCGCCATTCACTTGAGGAGATGAACTGTATTTGCTAGGTCCAACCTAATGGTCAGGAAATTTTCCGCTCTAGTGCAGCAGGTATTTCTATGAAAGTAAATGGGTGGGAACTCTACCCAACAACGTCTCGCACTGCATTTTTTGTACCATCTTTAGTTCAGAAAGGTTCTTTTCAGGTTTACAATTGTTTGGAGGCATTTTCTCAAACGAGAGCATCGGGTGCACTCTTCAGTGGTCAGATTTTGCTGCCCACAAAATCTTTTGCCTTTTCAAACAAAGAAAGTTGCCCGGCTTATCAATTTGTAAGTAGGATTTTTTATGTTCTTATGAGATTGCTGTCTGTTTTAATAAAGCTCTATAATTAGTCATAGCATTTTCCTCCTCTTCGAAGTTGGTAATAATATTAAACCTTAGTTAATGATGTTTGGTAAGATGGGTTTAACTTGATGCTAAGTGACATGGAGTGATATTCATGCAGTAGTTTGGCCATTTACTGCCCATACTGATTTAATATATCTGTGACACTTAAATTTTTCATACATCAATTAGGAGTCCAAACTAGGATCTCCTGCCGGTACTCTACCACTAAGCTATTGACCCTCTTGGTGACCAGCCCATCTACAGTTCAGATGCGGCTCATGTTTCAACACCTCCCTTGAGCCATACTGCAGGTGCATATCGTGGACCAGCTAGGAGATGAATCGAGGACCTCCCATTGCTGGGGGTGCCTATCACTGGCCTACTGACCTTTTTATTGATCGATCCATCTTTGGTTCCAACATACACAACTGCAGATTCATTTGGCTTTGCCTTAAATATATACTTTTTTCATATTAGTGTTTTGGAAAAGAGGGTCGAATTCCAAAACTGCCAAGTTGAATTTTGGTGCTATAAGTTCTCCCTTAGGTCTTCAACACTGCAACTTTTTCCTTTTGGCTCATGTTCTCCCTTTCAACATTAACATATAGATTAAATTGGCTGCAGAGAAATCTAAATGGCAAATGTAGTGCTGGAAGGGAGTTTGACTGACACCCAAGGCTGCAGCAGCAAAAGAAAATTAGATGAATGGGTACTACAAGTGGAGCAGGAGCTGATGAATGATGAAGAGATAATTGATCGAAAGTTAGCTACCATCTTCCACGTGCCAAAGCCACTGCGAGACTCCAACAAACATTATTATACTCCAAGTCTTGTTTCTATCGGGCCTTATCATTTTGGGAAGCCAGAGCTGAGTAGCATGGAAAACCATAAATCTGAAGCAGTGCGCAGAGTGCAATTGAGAGTTCAGAAGAAATTCCCAGAACTTACTATCAAGTCTATAGTTGAGTCAGACATAATGAAAATGGACAAGAAAACGAGGGCGTGTTACGATGAAGAAATTCCCTGTAGTCCCATAGCATTATCTTGGATGGTCACCAGAGATGCCTGTTTCATTCTTGAATTTCTCCTCAATTATATAAGTGGTTTTGTGGAATACAAGGAGGAAAAAGTTGTTTCCATAAAGTACAATTCAATTTTTGATGGGTGTGTTAAGAACCCTACATGGGAAAGAATTATAGATGATCTTTTACTACTTGAAAATCAAATACCTCTTTTCATTATGAAACACCTCCTTGAAATGGAGATGGGTTCTAATGTTGCAGCCGACGAAAAACTTAATGATATGATGCAGAAACTGCTTTCCGTTAACTTACATGTAATTTTTTCATGGGATGCCGAGCAATTCAATGGGAAATCTTGTCATCTTCTTGAAGTACTCTACCTTTCGATGGTGGGCTCGAAGCTTGAATCTTATTACCAAGAAGCTGCGTCACTTGAGAAATCACAGTTGTTTTCTTTTTATTGCAGTTCCATTTCCCCTGCCTTTTTGAAAAATCATGCTGATTTTATTAAGACTGTTTTTGAATCCATATTGATCTATTGTTGTAAGCCGTGTTCACATTTGATGAAGAGGGACTTGGATTTGTCCCTACCAACTGCTAGCCGTGTTTTTGAAGATAAGGTAGTTCCACAAAGACGAAGACCAAAGCTACCCTCTGCAGTGGAACTAAAAAATGCAGGAGTGAAGCTTCAGCCAGTGATCCTTACAAATGCAATTGCCTTAGGGGAATCAGTTGCACCAATCAGATGGATACGATTTGATGAGAACACAGCAACACTCTATTTACCTGAAATTTTCATAAAGCAGAATTCACATTCACTCATCAGAAACTTGATTGCGATGGAAGTTTCCACTGACAAGTATGATCCGAGCCCAATTACTCAGTTTGCTAAATTTATGGATGAGCTCGTTGACAGCCAGGATGATGTTGCCGCGCTGAAGAAAAAAGGAATAATTAACAATTTCCTGGGAAGTAATGAAGAAGTGACACAACTCTTCAATTCCTTAACCTCTGGGATTGTCTCTCAATATTGGTGCAAACCTATTGACGACGCAAGAATAGGACTTGCCAAGTACCAAGAAAAGAAACACAAAATCCTTTGGAGTGAATTTGTGGCTGCTTATTTTTCAAAGCCATGGCTGGTTGCTGGTTCCCTAGGAGCCATTTTCCTCCTCCTCATGACAGTCTTGCAAGTTTTCTGTTTATTTTACTCATGCAATAAGTCTTTTTAAAATGTCATGTGTTCTCTTTAGATGTGCAAACTCTTAAATGAACATACTTGAGGGAATTGAATTTGTTTTTCTTTGTTTTACTCAAAGCTTCTCATTAGTAAATGTATGGAAGTAAAAGTATAGTATATTATCCACAATAAGGCTGAATTTTACAGAAATAAATAGCAGATTTAGTCCCTACCAAAGAGCATGGATTATTTGATTTTCAGAAGACCATTATACTCTCAAAATCCACCTTTTCAATAACAGCAGTAGTGAAAAATTATCAACCTACAATAGAGTTAAGAATATTTTGTTCAATTGTGCAATCCACGTAATATCCTCTGCAAATGATTTCGGAGATGGAATTCGAAATTCTTTTAAATTTCTCTATTAAGTTACCAAACACTGGTTGTCATGAGTATGACCTTACAAAAATATTCCTCGGGAATCCAGAGTAATCACTTCTCTGAAATCCACCCTTTGTTCTAGTACATTAATGGAAAGGAAACATTCAGAGTGCGCCTTCCATTCCAGCACTTTTGATGTTGCTTAGACTTTACCTTTAGAGTGAAAAATTAGGTAGGTCTCCCATATCCAGTTCCAAAGAGCTTGGAAGTGCCACATTGCAAAACAATAATTATTTAAGTAAGATAGACATGTAAGAAACTGAAGCATAGAGATAGACCTACTAGCAGTAGAAAATATCACCAAACAAAACCAATAAAATTAACATTTTGGACAATGAGCTGAAGCAATCAATAATGAAATTACACATAACAGCTCTTAATATCATATCAGGTATTAATTTCATTTCACATTAAGATCACCAGGTTCTCACAGTTGATGATATTTCAGAATAAAGTTTTTAGACAAACTTGATTTACATGTTTAGACTGTGAAGATCTGCTTAACTTTTTACCTAGCTCCCAAAGTCATGTTACAGTTAGTTCTGTAAAGCGATGCCTGTAGTATATGATATATGCATCAGGATTTTATTTGTAATAACTTTTGACACGATGGTATTACTTTTATGCAACTATACAATATGGGCTTCAAGTTTTGGTATAATCGAGATTTTACCTATAAATCTCTTAAATCAATAGCAGAAATTCAGTAGAAATGTTTTGCAAAATCAACGCAACATCTTAAAAGCTTTTGCAACTAGGCCTTTTAGGAAGACTTGGAAGCAGCTTGAGGTGATATCTTCTGCAGGTTAAACGATTGAGTCTGCTCGTTTAAAAATCTTAATATCATGAAGCTAGCTCCGCCATTAACATTTGACATCAGCTTTACCACATTAAGATACAAGGAGATTGATATAGTAGATCCACATCATGTCTCCTTCTCAGACCACATTGGTGCCACAATCAGAGATGTGTTTATCATCTGCAGCCTTCTATTCTCTGCTTCTCTAATATTATAATTTTCTTCTTGGAGTGCATTATTTGTGTCAGTGAACCGCTCTGTGATTTAAACTTTAGAATGTACAGATAAATGCAAGAGCAATTGCTGTGACTACAGGCATTGCTCATGCCGACAATCTCTGTTGCTGCAAATTTTGATACTCTGTTCTAACTGTTAATGGCTCAAAACACAATCTACAGGTGAAAGAAGGAATCAACAGACATACAGTACAGCAACTGAATAATAGTCTTTGAAATGAAACACAGCAGACATTACAGAGAGGAACAATCTCTATAAACTGTAACAGATATACAGAAAATGTCTTTTATTTACCTTTAAATAAGAAGCTTTTTACAAAGTCTCTATTCTATCTCCTCTAATCTCCTAAAACTAACGACAAAACTGACAAAGATGTATTTATCTCTATAGCCTAACAACATCACAAAGAGAACCCTGTTTTAACTTTCTAATCCAAAAATAGCAATTAGTTGATGGTTGTTCCTTTATCCCTCAACAAAATCGATCCAGTCAAAAGAATTGCTAAGTTCAGAAAAGCAAATCCTAAAATAACTGAGCAGAAACTGAGAAAAGTGAATCAATGGAATTGGAAGATGTCTTTATTGAAGGCACTCCACATCATTCTCCTCATCTTTTAGCAATTCTGAACCTCTTGGTTCACGGTCATATGATGGAGTTGTTTGGCTGTGCTTAAGCAAGTCACCCTCCACAATCCATGTTAAAAAAGGGTCGCAGCCAAATTAGTTTCCAACACTTGTTCACTCTGTTCTCCTTCCTTCTTCAGTTGATCCACTTGTTGTTTTCCTTCTCAGGCTGTTCATCATTCATTTGATCGTAATTTGTCCCAATTGAGTGAGAGTGAAGGCCAGTGACGTCAAAAATAGGACTGATGTCCAAGTACTCAATAAGATTAATCACATAAGCTTTATCATTTATCCTCTTCAGAATTTGACAAAGCCCAGTTTTCATAGGCTTCAATTTTTGTAGACATCTTGAGGATTCCTCTCTTTGCACAAATGTAACATGACCATTTCTCCTTCCTATGCAAGTCAGCATTTTTTAATAATACTCATTCGTTGCCAACAATTTGGGCCTAACCTATTGACGTAACTCTCTAAAACTCGTAAAAATTCTATAGCACCTTGGCTGATTTGTGGGTTTACACTTTACAGGCAGACCGCAGATCATTAAGTTTACAGTTCCTTTAGGATTTGTACCATACACAATCTGAAATGTAAGCTTACCTGTAGACCTGTTTATACTATAATTGTAAGCAAATTCAGTGTGGGATGGTACCAAATCCCAATGCCACAGACTGTCATCAACTAAGCACCTCAAAAGATTGCCCAAGCTCCTATTCAGTTAGATCATCAATTTGATAATGATATGCTGAACTGTAGTGCAACCTGTATTCCTTCTCATGTTGTCCATCATTCATCTGATCATCGTTTATCCCAGTTGAGTGTGAGTGAAGGATGCTGAGATTAAAAATAGGGCTGATGACCAAGTCTTCAAGAACATCAATCACAGAAGCGATTATCATTTATATTTTGTCTCCTATGCAAATCAGCATTATTTTTATACTGTTCTTTCATTGCCTACAATTTGTGCCTAACCTATTGATGCACTTCTTGAAGTTTTGTAGCATCTTGGCTGATTTGTGGGTTTACAAGCAAAGCATTTAAGTTTGCAATTCCTGTGGGATCTGTACCATACACAATTTGAAATGTAGATTTATCTGTAGACTTGTGTATACTTGAATTATAGACAAATTCAACTTGGAATATTACCAAATTCCACTACCATGGATTGTCACCAATGAAGCACCTCGATAGATTGTCTAAGCTCCTATTGACCACCTTAGTTTGACAATTTGTTTTTGGGGTGATATGCTGAACTATATTGCAGCCTGTTGTTCATCTTTTCTACAAGGTCCTCCAAAAGTGGCTTAGAACTCAACATCCATGTCACTACTTAGGGTTTTTGGGATACCATGCAACCACACTACTTCCATAAAGAACAAATGTGCAACTTCACTCACATCACTTGTCTTCTTATAGGGTATGAAGTGGGTTGTTTTAGAAAAGTAGTACACTACTACAAGCACTGAATTTTGTGCTCTCTAGGTTCATGTCAGCCCCAAGAAAAAATCTATCAAATATTAGTCCATGATTCCTTTGGCACAGGTATAGGCGTTTATAGGCTTATATTTTGTTGTCCTCCTTTTGCAATTTGGCACACCCTACAAGCAGTACCAAACCGATTCATGTGTATTCTCATATTTGGGAAAAAGAAACTCTCTCACAAATCCAAAGTCTTCTATTTGAAAGTGTTTTCTTTTAGCTCTCTTGAGTGCACCTCTCTCACTAGTTTTTCTCTCCTTGATCTAGGAGAAATGCAAGGCGGAGATCCCTTAAACAAAAAAAAAATCTATAAATAAATGCATAGTTGTATGGTCTTGATTACTTAGAGCTACATAAAATTCTTCCAAAAAAATAATTCATTTGCATATTTACCCCTTATTTCCTCAAAGCTAACCAGCTCATTGCTCATTACAGCTAGCAAATGATGCCATCTATTCAAAGCATCAGCCACCACATTGGTTTTCGCACTCGTAATTTTTTTTCCTTTGCACTAGTTCATCTAGACTTCTTGCAGGCAATGAGTATATGCTTGCAAAATGAAGCCCATTTAGCTTATTTGTGGGACTACTTATCCTAGGAATATATGTACTTCAAGGCTTGATTATTAGTTATCAAAATTTACTCCCCATGTAGAAGATAATGTCTCCATTATTTCAATGTTTATACCACAACATAGAATCCCTTATCATAAGTGGTATACTTCTTTTTAGCGTCATTTAATTTCTTAATAAAAAAGGCCACATGTTTACCTTCTTGGTGTAATACTCCTTCAATAGCTACCCCTGAAGCACCACATTCAATTGCAAAACATTTCTCAAAGTTTTCTATTGCAAGAATTGTAGCTTCAATAACCTTTCCTTTGAGCTGTAAAGCTCAGTTTAGGTGTCTTTGTCCAAGTAAAGACTTTCCCTCATGTGCAATTAATCAAGGAAGCACTTTACTGCTGAAATTCCTAATGAACCTCTTATTAAAATTCTACATCCCATGGATTAAGCTCCTTTTTGTGATACTTTGAGGTGTACACCACTCAATAATAGCCTTGACAGTTTTTGGATACACTCAATCCATCAACTTTTTTGGATATGTGCTCAATCCATCAACTGAAATAACTACCCAAGAATACCAACTTATCCTTGCAAAACTCATTCTTTTCAAGATCGATTAACAACCTTTCAGCTCTAAGTATGTCAAATATAGCTCTCAAACGGTCTACACCCTCCCCCATATTTCTACTAATAATCAAGATATCATCAAAATAGATTATGACAAATTTTCCAATGTGTAATCTAAATACTTGATTCATTGTCTGCATGAAGATAGCCAAAGCATTGGACAATCCCAGTGGTATCACCATCCACTCAAATAAACCAGCATTGGTTTTGAAGGTGGTCTTCCACTCATCACCTTCACTATTCCAAATTTGATGACATCCACTTTTGATGTCAATCTTAGAAAAGATATTGACAACCAACAAGCAATCTAGTAAGTCATCCATTTTTGGCAACAAATGTTGGTACTTCACAATGATTTTGTTAATGGCTCTATAATTCACACAATCTCCATTTTCCTTCTTTCTTGACGGAGAGTAGAGTAGGTTAGCACATGGGCCCATGCTTTCTCTTGCAAATCCTTTTTCCAATAATTCAGTCATTTATCTCCTCATTTCCTCATTTTCTAGAGGAGTCAACCTGTAAGCAGCCTGATTTAGAAGTTTGGCATTGGAATTAGATCAATTTGATGATAATGCCTCTTAAAGGAGGCAAACCAACTGCCTGGTCGGATGTTATCAAATCTGAATATTGATATGGTAATTTCTGCACCTCCAATGGTATTGCTTGCTGATTTGGTTTCTCCTTTCCTTAGGTGTATGGTAGATAACAATCTTACCATTGCCCTTTTTGAAAAACTTGTCCAACTCACTATAAACAAAGATAAAGTTGCTATTTCCATTGTTCCTTCTCCTTTAAATGGATTCAAGATGTGGAATTTACCTTCATGTTGTATCTCATAAGTGTTTTCTCTGCCATGGTGAACTACATTGTTATCATATTGCCAATATCTACCTTATAGAAAATGATATACATCCATCAGCACCACATCACACAACGATATGTAATATGTAATATGAAGCGAGTATTAGGCTGAAGGAACCTGTGCATGGCTGTGCAACCCAAGTTCAGCAACTACAGAAGCAAATCGCGGAGCTGAAGTCCCAGTTGGCAGCCACACAAGCAGAAGTAGTAAAGACAAGCTTGGAGAGGGATGAGCTTCTAGCCCTCCTCATAGGTGGGTATCAAAATGATGGTGAACATGTTTACTGTGAGGTGCAAACAAGTGACAATTTGACAGTGGATGATGTGGAGCAGCTATGGAAACCACTTTGGGAGGCATAAATGTAACCACTAGCAGGAATTAATAGAAAATATTTCTGTTTTGTATTGATCAGAGAGAGATTGTCTTCTATAGAGTACTTAGATTAGAAAAATAATTCCCGGTAATGATTCGTCAATATCTGATTTTGTCACGCCTCTAAAATATTCTCTGTTGCTTGTACTCCCAATTTAGACCTTTAGAAAAAGCTTGCCATTCACATGTGCTGGTTCCTAATTTTCTCGTGGCTATTGTGCCAATCACAATGATATGTAATATGTTCCTAATTTGTCCCGTCAAACAACGGAGCCTTGTTGGAAGAGAATCCTTCTTGTTCACCCATGTGTGCTCTTAAGATATACCTTCTAGCTTGTTATACTAATTTTAAGAAACTGACTCTAATATCATTTGATGAGCACACGGTTATATTGAGAGGGGGCGTGTGAATCAATATTATTTTACCTTTTTATAACTTATTTAATCACTAAGGTTTATATGTGAATCAACTAATGAATAACACAACAAAAACACAATTTATATGGAAACCTTTGCAGAAGAAAACTATGGCAAAACTATTGCTTTTATTAATCTTCTTTCTACAAATTTTGTATACACCAACCTACTAGAGGCAACAACCCCTAAGAAACTCCAATTTCTCTAATTTGTAGGCACCAACCCCTACAATATGAGGCATGAAGCTCACCAATATGAGGCACCAACCTCAGTATCATTTTCTCCTCCATTTTTTTTTTATGATTTTAGTCACCAATCTACTATAATGCTGATTACAAATCTGCTACAACATTATTCATAAATATGCTATAAACACTAGTACATTCATGGCTAATTTCCGACGGTCTATCGTTGGAATTCCGACCACTTTTCGTCGGACTACCGACAAATGAAGTCGTTGAAAACTCATTGTTGGACTTCCCGATGATGCCATTGAAGGTCGGCATTACAACGACACTGTGAACTCTTTCGATAGCGGCCATGATCGCTCCTGCAAGAAAAAATATCGTCAAATGGACGTCGAAATGCCGACGCGCCCCCACTAACATGCATCGACGAGCGTCTGACAAGGAAGTGTCGTCGAACATACAACATCCTCATCGGATGTTTATTTAGTTGGCGTCGGACACCCGACGGATACCAGAAACTTTGCACCGATGAGAATGTTGTTGGTCCGACGGTTTGGCTGTTGGTGCAAAGTTTAGTAGTTGTCGGAATTCCGACGACTACTTATTTTGTTAAAATAAATAAATTTGATTATTCCGTATTGTGACTGGTTCTCCTTATCTAGATGTAAAGCACACCTCATTGATATGTATAGCGAATGGTATTCTATCCCCATCAGCTACCAATAGGGGGCATAGGTTTCAAGCTAATATGAGGGGGACTGGTTTCAAGCTAATATGAGGCGCACCATGGTTGAGATGGTCCAACTCCTAAGAGGGCTATATGAACCACTGAGTATTGGTAAACCTATTAAAAATGGGATCAAAGGGAGCAGCTCTGGTGCTGATAGGGAATTAGCTAACCCAAATACAAGAGCCTTTAAAGCCAATTGTTTGGAAAAGGAAGGGACAACACCAATGGAAGAAGAGCAACCCAATCAGGGAGATGAAATGACTTTATCTACTTTATCTAAGTTAGTTGTTCTTGTTCTTTTTGTTATTTTCATAAGTTAGTTGTATGAGTCACATTTGATTTGCAATGACTTCATCTACTTGAAACCTACTTTGGATGTTTTTCTTAAGCTTGTAGCCTTTGACTCCCTTGCATGTTTTCAACATTGCCCCCCATCAGGTTTCCATTTTAGGTTATCAACCTAATGGGAATGGTACAACTCTATCTTAGTAGAAAAATCCATTTGCCTTCAACATATTCTCCCTAAGTTTGGTATCTAGCTCGAATGACCATTTATCATATTCTATAAAAACTCTAGTACCATAAATTTTTCATAGCACCAGTCACATAGAGGTTCACATTGACTAGAATCAAGAGCTTATTCAAAGACCAATTGTACATATCCAACACCTCCTAAATTCCAAATAGATGTCAACACCTTCATAAAACACTTTACAATAAGTTTAAGGTATACTTAGCCCTTCATTTCTCTCTACTTGGGTGGTTTTTTTCCCCATTAGTTATGGGTTGGGTTTTATCTCTCTTTTTGAAGGGGTTTCTTCTCTTGAAGCATTTCTATGCTAAGCTCACTCTCTCTTTCTCACATTGTATTTGTGGTGAAGGATTGAGGGTCTGATATCTCCATGTATCAAACATTTAAGGACAACGAGATTGAATAAACACCATGTTCAATGAATAGAGATTAATTCACCTTGTGTTTGGTGATAGAGATATGTGTGGGGGCCTTGTGCATCCGATCAACAAGGTTGGAGATCATGTTGTAAAGGAAGAACACAAGCACTATTGACTGTCCTAGAAGGACAGATTGTGACAAATTGAAATTACTAGTGTCATTGCTACAAAACAAAGTCTTATTGTAGGGTTTGGGAGGTTGGAAGTCCAAGAGACTGGTCCTAGTTCTTGTGTAGGTTCTGCAAGTCAGTTTCAAGGGTTTTTTTTAAAGGCATAGATGTGTTGATTTGTCCTTTGGCCATCAATGTTGACAGTCCTAATTGTAAAGGACTAGTAACCATCAATGATAGTATGTGTGGCATTGTTGAGATCCACTAATTCACACTTGTTATGATGTCACAAGCCCAAGACTAGTTTACCATGATGTTTATATTGCCTTGTAATGTTGGATCAAGCCTTGAAAGGGTGATCAAATTCTAGTGGCCAATAGGTGTGTCCAGGGGTACCCATAAAGGATGGGATATGAAACCATTGTCATTGTGAATTGAAACACTTGTGAATTTTTAATTTGTGAATTCTTATGTTATGGATTTGTTGATTATTGTTATCCAGTGAATGACCTTTTGGCCATTTCCTTATATTAAGTTCATTTCTATACCTTCTTAAGCATATTTGTTTATTTTGCTTCTCCCTGGAAAAGTGAATGCAAAGAACCTATTGAAGATCTTATACTTAGTTCTCATAATCACAAGATGATTGTGCTTGATCAAGTATTAGAGTGCGACATATCTACACACCAACAATACTATAGGTAGGCTAAAATTAAATAACAATTAACAACATAGTGGAAGAACGTTAAATTTATAAAGAATTACTATCATACTTACAAACTTACAATAATGTCTTGAAAGTTATTTTCTTTGTCTATCATGTCTCTCAACTATCTTCAATTTCTATTTGTTAGCTCTATTAGTTTATCTCAATTTATATATATCGGTGAGCATGCTAACATGAGTACAAGGATCATGTGACAAACACGATCGCTTGCCAATTCTAGGGTTTCTACATATAATCAATCTATGCAGAATGAATTGGTCCCTAAGGAACCCTTGAAAGGGCTTTCTATCAATGGGTAGACAAAAGTGACGAAGTTTTCCCGAGGAGTTGTTGCATATCCTTCCTCAATTGTGTAAACTACTTTATGTAAAACTCCATTGGATTTATCTTAAGATTGAAATCTAAACTTAATTATTATTATAATGACATCAAGCAAACAATAAGGTAAAGAAAAATCGAAGCCAAGCAAAACCTTAGACAAAAGGATATGCAACAACTCCTTTAATAAAAGCATCCATTAAAACTCATAGTTGTTGTCACCTCATGAAATGTTACGATTGCAAGATAAGCATAGGATGGGTTTGTTAAAAAGGATTTAGAATCTTTCAAGAAAATGTGATTGGCATGGTGAAACCCTTGTGAGAAAAAAACCACACCAAAGAGAACAATGCTTGTGTTATTCCTTCAAATGGGTTACAAGAGTACTTCTCTCTAAATCCCTCTAGCACTTTATTATTGCTACAACCTACAAAACAACTTGTCTAACCTCCTAGACCAAGCCCCAATTCACAAAATAAATAAAGGTGAAAACATGAGATGGTTTTGCAAAATATTTTACAAGCCCAATTTCACATCTCACCAATGCAAAAGGTATGCATTTGATTTCACAGTATCGAATGATTTCTCAACTTGTCTATTATGTTTGTCACTCGAGGATAGGCCAATGGGGAGATTGTTAAATTTATTTGTTGAAGGGTTTGGGGGAACTCTATGAATCACTGAACACTTTCTTATCAATAATGAGATTTGTGGTATTTTTTTCTTTATTGAGAGGTAGAAATCTTTATAGCTTCTCTCATTAAAACTTCCAAAACACATTTGTTTTTGCTAATTCACATGGTTTGATGGTGCAGGAGCACCCTAGGGACCTAGGTTTGGCCAAAACGGTCAAAATTTGAGATTTTAGTTTTTTTTGTGTTATTTCATGTAAATAAGGCCATTTGAGGCCATTATGATGTCGTTGGACCTAATTGGGAAATTTTGAGGTCCATTGGGCAAAAATTGTAAAAATTGTAAAAAGTTGTCATTATTGTCATGACAACTTTTTAAAATTTGGTTGGGAGGTTGGTTTTTGGCGGTTTGAGATTGTAACCCACTTGGATGGGCATAAATAGGCCTTTGTCACACCACCCAAGTTTGTCTTGTTGAATTTTGAAAGTTTTACTAAATGAGTTGGAGATTTTTGTTCATACAAAAACGTTTCAGTCTGATTCTCATTATGGAATGTTGGAAGAGATGTGTGGGACCCCTGCACACCCCATAGAAGAATTTATAAGCCATAAAAAAGTGCCATAGACCAAATATTAATGATTGTCCTAAGGATACCAATTGTGACAATCACAATTTTACTAGTGATATTGCCTACTCAAACAAGTTGTGTTTGGAAACCCCAGGTGTGGATATGTAATGGTAATGAAATGTCCTAAGAGTAGCCCTTACATCAGTATGCACAAACCTTGGTGTCACAATTAGGACAATGGTGGTTGACTATTACAATTAGGACAATGATCTCAAACACAATTTACAGTGTTTATAACTCTAATGTCCCAATCTACTTGTATATATTTTCACAAAACAATGAACAACCCAACCATAGCTATTAATAAGATTTCCCCATAAAATGCATACAAAACATATCATCATTGATAGGATAACTGACTTGCATTTAGTAAGAGACCTCAATGAGTGGAGTTTCATGCTGGAAAGAGTACTTGCAATAAAGATATTGAAATCAACAAGACATTATGCATTCAAAAATCCACAAGGAAGATCTAATATTTATGAATGAAATTGCAAATCAATCTAAGTTACATGTTTGATTATATCTTACTTATATCATGGCAACATAAAATGTATATATGCACTCAACATACCTCTTTGCTTGTTTATTTGAGAATGTTGCTAGGAATTAATAGGTGAATGATACATTGATCTACACATGAATCACTTGTACTTTCCCGATACTTTCATCCCTTGGTCAAGGCCACATACCCCCTAACACTTGAAGATTGTTTCCACACTCTTGATTACTTGAAGTCCATGCTCAAATCACACTAAATCACAATAGTTAGTATAAAATAGGGACCATAGCCAAGGAAGCCCAAATTTACTCATACTCAACATAATAAGAATAACTAAATCATCGGGACCATTATTCATAATATAACCTCTTTTCACATCATGGAAGGCCAAAATTACAAGGATCACGCTTCTTCGAAGGAGCCATTGTTCAAGGCCACCAAACTATCAACAAGAGTAGAAGCTATTAGGCTCATACAATTTTAGGACATAAAGAGTCACCTTAAAAAACCCACACTAATTGCAAAAGATCAAAAGCTTTCCTAGAACAAAAGTACAATATAACATAAGGATGGTGATAGACTATCAAATAGAAGAATGATCTCCTTATCCTTAACTACTCCCAAAATATTAATTATCATATAGAAAATATATATTAAAAAATATTTAACATCTAAAATATAATGTTGATATTCTTTTCCTCTGTCAATTTTGTTCCATCAAATATTTTATCTAATACTCTTTTAAAAGTAGTGAACCTTACCAACATTAGAAATGAGGCAGATGTTGATTTTAAATTTTAAAATAAAAAGTGGTGAGTATGATCAATGATGCTAAGGTTCTATTCATATTGTGTAACAAGGCACAATAGGCTAGGGATAGGAAAGATTGACTTGCTACTCTTCAATTTCATATGGTAATTTAATATATATTGTGGACTTTTTTAGGTTGTATGCCTTAATATATATTGTATTAAATGTCTCTTTGTGGGACTACGTGCCCACCATCCATCCTCTCTTTTATACATGACAATACATTTATTTTCATTGACCAAAGATGGACAAAAATATTTCACCGAAAGGATATCTTAACCGATTCTCGTTGAATCAGAAGCGAGAAAAAAAAATGAAAAATTGTTGAAATATAATCTTCACAATTCTATCATCACGAGTGCAAACAATCTAGTGAGGAGGACAAAGCTAAATAATGTGATGAGGATCAGAGCCATCCAATCTAGGATGCATATTATGAGACTCTTTTTGAACCAATGCTAAGGGCTATTATGATTTGAAGCTTCTCTTAAATCCTCACATTTTGTTACCACATAATGAGGTAGAAGAGGTAGACTCAAAGTCTTAGAATGAGGTCGATATATATATGGATGGCAATATATTTGAAAGGATATATGAAAGATATATGAAGGCCATGGTAGAAGAGAATATTTACTTCACACTAAGTGAAGTTATGGAGGTAGTTGCCATGGATGTAAAGTGGGGAGTGTAAAGGATTCTTTGGATTCATGAAGAACATTAAGGAGAAAGGTTAGTTATATCAAGGAAAAATAAAGAAAAAGGGAAGTGATAAAGAAGGGAAGAAGAAAATAGGGAAGAAAGTGAGGAAATAAAGAGAGAGATCTAATTTATTTTGGTATGTATCCTCTACTACTCTTTTTCTTGTTCAATGATTTTGCAATATTTTGAGAAGACTGCAAGGCATGAAGTAATGCTCATAAGGCATGAAGGAGCTATGTAAATCACAAACCATACATATGAATACATGAAAGGCACGAATCATACATGTAAACCATGAAGTAATACATAAATACACATAAGGTACAAGCATATATGAGAAAGGTTCTCATGGAGTGGACATGTTGAAGACACATCGATCATGAAGCATACAAGAGAGAGGTATTCATGGAATAGACATCTAAAAACATCTCATTCATGAAGTAGCAAAATGCTAAAGAAAATGACAAGTAATAAAAAAACTTACAAGGATGAGGCATATTCATAACTTTTGTAGTCCCGCCATGGATATCAACACTAGAAGCAACTCATACTGTTAGTGTACATACAAGACAATATGGGGGTTCATTATACCCAGCAACTTGTGGTGTTGTTGTTCGTGTTGGCTCTGTTGGACCCTGCAATTAAGATTCAATATACATTATTCAATAAGATTAACTGTGCAACATAATGAAATATTGAAAAGTATGTTATCTTATTGAGCTTCGCTTGGTTTCAAGAATAGTTTAATATTCTCTACTTAATAGGGCCAACCATGTGAAGGTGGAAGCTCATTTGGCCCCTCCCCCCCCTAACATCACTCTAAATTCCCCGTTAACATCTTATAACATTCATTAATTCTTTCTTTCTACCATTAATAAAATATAACATTCATTCATTAATATCACATAACGTTCATTAACACATAACATTGATTAACATTAATTAACACGCAACAGTCATCGATATTAATTAACACATATAATTCATAACCATTCATTAGCACATAATTTCATTCCTTAACACATAAAAATTAGTCATTATCAAATAAGGTAGATTACAATCATTTTTATTTATTTTTTGTTTGAAGCTATGAAAAGACTAAGTGGAACATCAGTTTCTTCATCATTTCCCCCCTTTGTAGTTGTTCTGCCCTCTGCTCGTGGTCTCAATGTATGCCTAGTCCTATACTGAGGACAAGGACACTGAAGCGAAGGGGGGTCCTCTGCAATAACAAAGAAATGGGTTAAATTCAAAACATTTTATATTATTGTTACAAGTATTTCATTAATTTAGAGAACATAACTGTTGCGCTCTTTACCTGATGGGGCCACATCATTTTGTCTAGCCTCAAGCTCAACATGTTGAACACCCTCTAGATCATCTGGAGTTGAAATACTAAAAGGTTACATTAATGTTGAACACCAATTGCAATTATATTTGTTTAAAGGAATAACAGTGGTCCTCTTTACCTGATTGGGGAACATCACGTTCCTGATGTTGTGTACCTAGATCATGCTCCACTTGGTCACCACCGACTACATGCTCTAAAATATTAACAAAAAAGGTTACATCAATTACTACTCTAATTACAAATTAAGATGTTTAATTGTGTTAATAATTACATAAATAAATTTGAATAGCAAATGAATACCTCCACTACTGGGATGCACATCTAAACCTTCATGTGCAGGTGGTGTTTCATGATTAGCAGGCTGCATTCCAATGTCATGCACATTGTTATCATTGCTTGGTTATTTAAAACAAATATGGTCACTTTATGTTGGAACTCAACATCAATTAGATTATTGGTAAAGTATTCAATTTGAAACAATTTCCATTTAGCATATTTACCTATGTGATGGATGCACCAAAATATTGTGTATGCCCACTCAATTCTCATAGCCGATTAGCCACGACTGTATAGCCTTGCTGGTAGGCAATTATCTTGTCATCTTCTGTAGGTGCTCTATTGAATTTAGAGCCCTGCAATTTTGCTTGGTATCATGCTTTTCTTGTCTTGCCTTGGTTGCCTTTGACATGTCACTCAGTCTATAATTACATCTTATAATTAACTACAATAACATCTTATAATTACATCTCACTTTCTTCAATCTACCTATCCCCGCCAAGTACTCCCCTTCGAATTTGTTAATGGGGTTGGGATCCCAAATGCGATCCAAGTGGATCTTTGCTGCAAACTTAGGAAGATATTCAAAAATGTATACCATATATCCCTCCACAATAGAACCCTCAGGATGTGCTCTTTGTCGAACCAAAGCCTTCAAAAATTTCAAGTGCCTCTCAACCATCCACATTGACCTAGTGTGTACAAGACCACACAATTCAATCTCCTCAACTTGGTGTATGAGGTAGTGTTCTTGTGCATTGAAAAAAGATGAAGGTAGACACTTTTGCATTTCACACATTAGATGAGGAATTTTTCTCTTCCAATATTTTATATCTTCTTTATGGATTTATCTACATGACAACCACCTACAAGATATTCAAGATGCAAAAAAATATATTACATAACAAGCAAAACAAATTGCAAATATAATATCTATACAACGAACAAAACAAATATCACTACTTACCTCATGTATTTTCCAAGATCATGTATGACTTGCTTGACATTATTGTCGAAGTCGTCTAGGAGAGATAGAGGTAGAACATACTGCAACAATTATAAAATTATCTTTTCATTTTTTTCTAACATAATACAATGAAAAGTACATGCACAGTATACAAATATATAGTAAAAACACAAGATCATGAATTACCTTAATGAAGTATGCCAATCATGCGTTTTCATCCCTGGCCCAAATTCACTTTTCTTTGATATGAGTTTGTTTATGTTTGTAGCAAATCCTGTGGGAAATCAAATTTTTCGTATGACTTCTTTTATAGCATTGCTTTGCTGGTCCATTAATAACCAAGGAAGCTCACTTATATTAATATGGTCTCCATGGCTATTTGATTGAATGATATTTTTCATTACATGATTGGAATCCTAAATGTCACTACAAATTTTGACAATTTTTTCTTTGTCACGCCTTCCATCCAATATTTTCCATAATGTCTCTGTTATATTCTTTTCAATATGCATAGTATCAAACAAATGCACAATTTATAACTGCTCGTAGTAGGGCAACCTACTAAATTGTTAGGGATAACTGTTTAGTCCCTTAGGAAGGTGGTGATTTATGCCTTGACGACCTTCACGATCATCAATCATATCCTCGGTAAACAAAACACAATAGAAAAGATGTTTTATGACATAAATCATTAGATGGAATGGCATTACCTTGACAATTAATTATATTATATTCCAACTTCCACAGGTGAGGTGTCATTCTTTGTGGCTTTGATGTATTCTCTTCTTTCCCATTGAAAATATGTTTTTTAGTATTTCGATACTTATGTTTTTTGTGGAGAGAGTGTCTATACTCATCAAACACCTGTTTTCCTAAACTTTTTGAATGACGAGATTTCATCTTTGGACCACAAACTGGACATGCAAATTTTCCCTTTGTTTGAAGACCTACAAGATAATGTATAATTGGATTAAATATGTTAATTTTTTGAATTATAATTATCATGCGCAACTTGAACACTATAACATACCACAAAAATGTGTTAGCCCTGGGGCATCACGTATTGTCCATACAAGCATCACATAGAATTGAAATTGTCTTTGTCTTATTGGTCTAGAGACGTCATACATAGTGACACCATTCCATAACTCCAACAACTCGTTGATAAGAGGCTCGATATATACATTCATATCTTTAACTTGGTACTTACCTAATCGAATGAACAAAAACATTACACAATTATTATGACCATTTTACTACAATATTTATAATTAAATGTAGACGACTATATTTAAATGATAAAATACTTGAAACAATCATTGCCAACATTATGTGCTCTCTCTTTATTGACATCCATGGAGGAATGTTTTGTTGATAACAAAAACAAGCCACACTAGGTAAACAGATCTCAGCTCTCCAAATGGATTGGCACCGTCCGCTGCCAATGAAAGCCTGAGATTATGAGGTTCTTCTTTAAAGTGTGGCCACTTTTCTTCTATGTCCATAAATGTTGAACCATCTATAGGCATTCAAATAATGTCATCTCGACTTCTATTACGTGCATGGAAATTCATAAATTGTGCCAAGCTAGTGCACTTTAATAATCATTGCATACGTGGAATAATGAGAATATAGCGAAGAACCTTGCGAGGAACCCTTTTTGTTATTTGATTTGTTCGATATCTACTGATATGATATTCTAGACATTCGGTTTGAAATTCATGTTGTTTGTGATATATAATATGATCATTGGGACAAGCATCTATTGATTGATACTCCATTCCAATATCTTTCATAATGGTAGATAATTCTTGGTATGAGCAAGGTAGAATATTTGATGGTGGTAACAAAAACTCACCTATCAATCTACAACAAAAAAATATAATTTGTTAATATAAATAATATTAATGGTACAACATGATTCACCATTTATTATGACATATATGACATACCTTAACATATGTGAGATTTTTATGTTGGATAAACCATTCATAACCTTCAAGTTCACCAACAATAATACAATGGAGAGAAGAGTTGTCTAGGAGCCTTCGTAAAGGGCCTTAGATGCCTTCTCAAGTAGAGGGACATCATGAACAACATCAAGGTCATCTTCATCATCATGATCAGCTGCACTAGTACTAAATGTGTCATGGATCAATGTATTTGTACCATCATCTTCAATTGTGTTTTGTAGCTCATGATCGTCATCTTCCATGGGATCATTATCTTCAGCTTCGATATTCACACCTCCATGTTCCTCCACTTCGAAAACCATATTCTTCGGGTTGTGTTGATCCATATCATGTGCTCTGGGGTGCTCGACCTATATAAAATTGATAAACTTAAATAAACCATGATCATGATCTCATCATTAAGTGATTTCTTATGTATATAAATTGTTAAAACGATATAATGAAAAACTTACCAATGGATGATAATCATGTCCACCTTCAATGTGACCATACAATCTACAATGTTTCTTAGTTGTTTTGATTAGAAGTCTTCTAGTCTTTAACCCCTTACAAATTTTCCAAGGACAATAACATTTTCCATCACCTTTTCTTTTCAAGTTAGACGACAATCTAGCAATTGTCTCCTTATTTTGTTGTTCGTTGATATTGTCTGACATGGTCTTTCTTCACAAGCAAAAAAATCAGGCTATAGAACTAGATATATAGAAGTTGAAATCACATTTCACTATAATATACCAAATTAAATTACTTGAACATTTTAATTATGAAAATTGAACCAAAACCAATTAACACTCATTCATGGCCACAAGGCCAAATCAATGTATCTACGCTTCAAACTCCTTACTCTATGCTTGGAGGACCCTACAACAGGTCTATTAATTTTACCATTATAATTATTTTTTAATGGATGAGGATCTATATTATCATTTTCAAAATAGTGTTATGAATATTCACAAAAAGAAAGGTAAGTGGAAAGAGTGACATCCTGTTGTGATGTATTCACACATCGCCCCATTGCAAATGGGGACCCCAACTTTTTTGCTTTCTAGTTTAGTTGTCTTAGCTTAGTTGGTTGTTGTTGAGTCTTTGTTGTTAAGATTTTGTTCATAGTTGCTCAGGAGATGGCCAAATATTTTTCTTTGAAATGAAGTGAGGTTTAACATTCCCTTTGCCTAGCCAAGGCATAATCCCTTCCACTTCTGTCGATCTTGTCAGTGGGTGCCCAAACCCAATCTCCCATTTCCATTTCCTCCCATTTCCACCTCCCCTAACACTCTTCACTTCCATTTACCATACCTTCTAACTCACCTACCTTCCTATCCTCTATCCTTTATCCACCTTTCATACCCCATGCCTTAACCTCCTTCACATCTTAACTTAAACCTACCCTTCCATCTTACACCCTCACCTCCCTCCACTAACTTCATTTCCACCTTACCCCCACCCCTATTCTATCCTAGCATCTCCCTTCCCCTCATACCTTATATCTCAAACTCCCCTCCACAATACCTACGCCTTTATTCCCCTAAAATCACCTATTCTAACCCACATCCCATAAGTCTTACTTCCTTTATTTCCCTAAGCTTACCTCTACCACACACCTATTAACCTTCCCTTTCCATCTTATCACCTACCCCCATCCTAGCCTACCCATATCCTATCGCTATCCTAACCCACCATCCTACCCCCTTACCCTTTTTCCTTACCCCTTATAACTCCCATTATAATCTACATCCCCTTTACCCTTTCATTACCCCCTTATACCTCCCACTCCACTTTATTCCACAACATATCCTAACTCCAACCCCTTCTACCTCCCACATCCTAAACCTCTTCCCCCCCATGTATCTCCTTCTTACATCATTTATATCCCTTATGTCCCCCTTTCCCCACACATCCCATTCCCTCCTCTTTCTCCGCGTAGCAACTACCCTTAACATTTCCTACCACTCCCCCCTCATATTTCTCTCCACCGTATCATATCATCCTTTTGGGCAAGAGCACCTAGCACAAGATGGCCACCATGAAGCCAATTTAGTAATAGGTCAAGGGTTTTGAGTTTGGTTATGAATAAGGTCTTAGAAGACCACATTTCATGTAATAAATTTCATTAAGACCATTAGATGGCGTATTGATTCCTAGTGGGGGTCATGATGATCAATACTGTCAAAATTGTCACTATGTTGCAAATAAGTCTCAATGGGTCAAATGTGATGTTTAATGATATGTAAAGGTCTTATAGACCTATTTGAACCTATTTCTATAATATTTGAGTCATAGTGGTCTTGGGTTGAGTATAGGAACAATTTTTGACAAAGTTGCTAATATTTTCAACATTGTTAAAGCAACATTTTGTGCATTTTATGAGCAATTAGGTGTTAGTTTGTTGAGACAAGTTTAAATCTGGTATTTTGGAGTTTGGCATTCCTTTTCATGTTATTTTTCTTTAAAAATCTCTTGAATGTGTTATAGGGGTCAATCCTCTTCAATCTCCCTTTGGTTTCATCTTGTTTCGTTTAGTATTGCAAAAGTTATAGCCAAATTGGTGAAAATTGTCAAAAACCTAGTCTAGGGTAACCTGAGGCAAACTAAAATGCATTAGGGGTCATTTCCATGTTGATAAATCCATTTCAAGGCATGGGATGACCCATAAAATCATGTATTTTGTTTTCTTAATCATTGCAGGGTCTCATGAGCATTTTGGCACGTGCAAATATGTGGAAGGTGTTGATTTTTGTGTCTTTATTTGAGAACACAGTGAATGCATGGAGTTTGGATGGTGTAATTGAATCAAGGGTACTTGAATGGTCTTGTTAAGGGATTGGAGAATTTGTGAGGGATTTATAAACATAATTCAAGTGTTTGGTGACCAAAAAAGCCGATCAATCTGTGAGGGTGTATGACTGTCCTAAACCTTGCATTGACTATCACAATTCGACAGTGAGTTGAGTTAGTCCATTAGTGAGATTGGGAAGGAGTTTGGTATTGATTTTGGTGTTGGTGGAAGGTTTAAGGAGGTACACTATCATCACAATTAATGTTAGAGAGTGTTGTGAAGAATAATGGCCATGAAAGGAGTGACTATTCTAAGTGCTTGAGATTGTCACAAAAAGTGAGTGTTGCAGTAGTGAATCTTCCTTTGACCTTTGGGTGGTTGGGAGGGTAAAGACCCATGGTGGTATATGTTCAGTGGTCCTTGTAAGAGTGTCTGAAAGTACTTTGGTTTTTGGATATCTAATACATTTTGTGAGTTGATTACAGGGGGATTAGAAGACCTAGTTGAAGGAGGATTTGTGTGAATAAGGGTTGAGGGTGTTGGTGGTGATTGAATGTTGGAGAGTTGGATTGTGAATTAGACATGTTTATTTGTCCTATTTGAGTGTGATTCAATGGTTGGGTGAGGGTTGGTGAATATGGGTGTGTTTTGGGGTATTGAATCCTTTTGAGTAACTTGTGGCCTTGTGAGGGGTCTTGTGAGTAAGTGAAGGGTTGACACCTAATTGAATAGGTGAGTTAGGAGAAATATCTCCCTAGTTGGTTGAGTTTATTGGATTCTCTGCATCACCATGCCTTTTCGCTATCAATCCATTCAAACTTCCACCCAAAGATTCAATCTTGTCAAAGTTCAAAATAAATTTCCTTGTTGTCCTTACTATCTTGCATCAACTTTCATATCATTAGGTAGTCTTTTGCTTAGAACTATCATATTTCATGGTAGGATACCATCTTAGTCCCTTGAGTTAAGTTAGCTTACCTTTAGAATTTATCATTTCCTAATCAAGTTGTTCAAGGGGAAAATGTCACTGATCAAGTTGAAATGTCAATTTCTCAATCTGCCTAAGCTAAAAGGTTAAAATAAATTGCAAAAGATAGAACAAGGCTACAAAAGAATGAATCATCAGTATTACCTAAACCCACATTATCAACAAAATCTAGAAATAACCTTTTATGTAAATAATTTATCATGCCAAAATTGCCAATTCTAACATGAAAATGAGACCAAGGAAAGCTCTAGAACAATTACTACTATTCATTCACATGTTCCTTATTAACCTCAATCACCACGAAAGATGCACAAATTGATTATAACAAAGAAGATGTTTCATAAATGTAAATATTAATTCAGGACTAAGGAAAATGAAAGAAATAGAAGAATACCAAGCAATAAAAAAAAACTACCAATACCGTTGCAAACTATGAACTTCGTTTCCATTAATTCTTCAAAATATACCAATGAAGCATAAGTATTCAATCTACAGCCTATTGCTAAATGCCTTTTGAAAGAAAACAAACTAAGTAGTGTTACTAAACTTGGACCTTAAATAATCAATTCTTAGACCCTCAAAATGAATTTTGAAATTACATTTACAGGGAAACTTTTTCCTCAAAATTAGAGATTAAAATCCACCCAAAACCTTATCAAACTAAGAGGTACAATCAACACACAAGATACTAGCCTATAACTGAATTAATACCTATAAGTTGACTCATGAAAATGAAATATAAGTTGGAAGGAACTTAGAATATGGAGTCAAAGAAGCATGGAGAACAAGAAAAAGAGGATCTATTTGGGCCCCCACCCCCAAGATGACTCCTCCAAAATTTTAAACATAGGTGCACAAGCAACAAGATGAAGAACAAAGGCCAAAGTAGGTTGTAACTACCATGAACCCATCCATCCAAAGTGATGAGAATCTAGATGTTCCTAAGTGGCTACAATTCAACTTTGAAAGGATAAAGAAGAGAGTATTGAAGAAAGTAAGTTTGCAAAAGATGATCGTTGAGGTTGAGACCGCAAGGAAGCCAAAGAAGGCAATGACTTTGTATGCCACCTAAAACTATGCAAAAGGAGAGATGGTTGCCAATACCCTAAACTAGAGAAGATTTAGTAAAAACTACCGATACCCTAAACTAGGGTAACCCGAGACAATAAGAAAATGGTTTGGGGGTCATATAGACTAGCTTTATGATGTATGCTAATTACAAAGTGATAAGTTATGTGGTTGGATATTTTCAGTCCACCCCTTCTAGGTTGGGATTGTGTTGAACCGAACACAATTGTATCTCCCTATGGCTTCTGGGTCAGGTGTGTTAGGCTGGCTGGAAAGAGAAAGAAAGGCTTGCCCAGACAACACTGAATGAAGGTTGCAATTGAATAATATTCATTCCTGTTGTTTGCTTGTTTGTTGGTTTGATCTCCATCGATTCAGCAGCCAGAGGCAAACACCACCCTATATATTATCTCGTACAATAATGATCAATCAACACATATACGAGAGGAAGGGATTGCTCCGACAAACTTGAACGCTCACTCCTCAATCAAAGTTCTATGGTTTTACGAGGAGTGGATTCATATAGGGATTACGCATTCAAGGAACCACACCTTTAACCAGGAGCCATCCGGCCTGAGATTGGATAATCAATTTGAATATATACGAGATTGACCAATTTGCATCCAAAACTTGCACAATTAACCACCACATGTATCATTTCCTAACATCTTTTGCATAAAAAAGGAATCTCTCATACTCCAAGAGTTGCTTCCACAATCGGTCAATATCCCACAAGAATGCAGGCATAGCTAGCATGTATAAAAGAAAAAGTTGTAGAATCTCTTGAAAGGAATATCTTGAATGGTGTATTTTTTTGCAACATGAAATTAAGATGAAGAATCTACCTCCTGCATGGGATTGCAATGCACAAATTCCTTCGACGCGGGTTTGATCTTTTTGGGGGTTGAAGTCGACATGGACGCCTACACGGGATTCCAATGCCACAAATGACTTCCCTCTTTTCTTTTTTTTTAAAGTAATGCCCGTTGTCGTCAGAATTCCGACAAACGTGAGCACTTTTTTGAAAAAAAAACAAATTTCATTGCTAATGCCTTCTTCATCGAAACCAAATGTCAAATTACCATCGGTATTCCGACAAATTCGGGCATTTTTTCAAAAAAAAAAATCAAATTTGGTCACAATATACCTTCTTCGTTGGAAATCTAGACCAAATGTATTAGTGAAAATTTGTCTTTAAAGTATAACTTATTCTCCCCAATTATTTCATAAAATTTGCAATTTAATTCCTCGTTTTCTTCTCTTATAATTCTTTAATTCTCATAAATTCTTCATATATTTGTGTGATGTATTCGATGAGATTTTGCTAAGATCTAGAGGCAATGAAAAGCACAAATAAGAGAGAAAAAAATAGATGATAGGAATAAACTGTATTCTATCAAGATGAAAATACTGATCAACTGGATCATCAATCATTCAATGATTGTCGTATGTTTGCAATGTAGATGAGCCTACTTATATAGGCAAGGCTAATGGAAATGTGAGCACACAAACATGACATCTGGCTCAATAAGAAACAAGGGTAGGTAGGAAATAGGTGTGGGTAGGTAGGATAAATAATATAATATTCCACATGAGGTGGAATGTAACAAGAAGATAAGATCAACACCATAAAAGGTGGAAATTCTCCTACACACACTATCCCAATGTGGCACAAACACCCAAGTGTCTCATACCCAAACTACTATGATATGCATGTACCTAAGTAAACTTAAGTATAATGTAATAATATCCATGATGAATAATTATTTACACCAACCTATTCCTTTGGTTCTATACTCACTCCCTTCTTTACATTAACTTGTTGGTGTGTGTCTGATGTAAATTTATTCATCCTTGCACCCACATCTTCACAATAACTCACAAAATTATTTTATATCTTCCCAAGAGGGACAATTCCCTTAGGGACATGTTATTTCATTAATAAACATAACCCAAAATAGGTCAGACCCTTTGTAAATATGAATAATTTTTGGCTTTACTTTAATCGTTGCTTTTCACTTTTGTCAAATTCGTCTTTGTCCTATATGTTTTTGTCTTATGTTGTCTTTGTCTTTATGTTTGTAATTTCCTAGCATTGCATATAAACTTCTTTATCGCTACTTAAAAAAATTAACTTTAGACAATCTTTTTCATATTGAATCAATTCCTTCTCATATAAAATTATTTAACAAGCAAATATACTTTAATAAATAAATCTATTGTCTAACATAGAAGCATTGCCATATTGAATATCATAGTTGCCACCTTCTTAATAAATCATTCCTTAGAAATATTAGTTGTTGCTCCTCATTATTTAATTGTTGCATATATAAAACATTATTGTTGTTGGCCCAGTTTGTCGTTGCGTCAAAAGACTGATCTGTCAACACCCGATACAAATTGTAGAGATATGGATCGCACAGGAGGCGGTCAGTCCCTTGTCACAAATCTCGAGGGGAGCGCTGACCATTTTGCCAACAATCTCCCCCTTGGCATTACCTGAGGGGATTCGAAACCGTGACCCAATGCTTTGTTACCACTTGTTGGCTCAATTTGTCATTGTGTCAAAAGACTAATATGTCAACACTTGATACAAACTGTAGAGATATAGATTGCACGAGAGGCAGATAGTCCCTTGTCACAAATCTCGAGGGGAGCGTTGATCATTTTGCTAACAATTGTTGCTTCTTAACAACATTTGTTGCTCTTCATTAGTTTGTTGTCTTTGATAGATGCAATATTAATGTTGCATAAAGTCGACCATTCTTGGATATGTATAATACTTTGATTTCCTTGTTGCCCATATTTGACATCAATGACAATTTTTCCAACACACACACACACACACACATACATATGTATGTACATATATGTATACACACATACACATACACATACATGCACACACATACACATATGTACATATACATACACATATATACATGTATATGCGTGTATATATATGTATATGTATATGTATATGTGTGTGTGTGCATATATATTTATGTATATGTATGTATATATATATATATGTATATATGCATGTATATGTATGTATGTATATATGTATATGTATACGTATGTGTATATATATGCATATGTATATACATTCATATGTGTGTATGTATGTATGTATGTATATACATACATGTATATGCATGTATATACATATCAATATATATACATACATACATGTACATATATATGTATGTATGTATGTAAATACATGGATATATACATACATATAATACACACACATATACATATACATATACATATACATATACATATACATATACATATACATATACATATACATATACATATACATATACATATACATATACATATATGTATATGTATATGTATATGTATATGTATATGTGTGTATTATATGTATGTATATATCCATGTATTTACATACATACATACATACATATAGATGGAGACAATGACAACATCCTTGAATATTGAAGAGAAACAACCTTTTCCAACAAGTTGCCCTCTCACCTTAATTGTCATGCAATGAGCTAAGGAAGAAAAGTCATGGGTTCCAATTCTATGTCCACAGATAGTTTTAGGTGGTCCAAAATCAACAAAATCAGTTTCAAAAGCAAGAGTAGCACCACCTTGAAGCATGAGGGTGGGTATATGTATGTATGTATGTATGTACGCACACACACACATGTATGCATATATATGTGAGTGTGTGTGTGTCTAATATGTGTGTGTGTGTGTGTGTGCATGTATATATAGATATGTATGTATATATGTATCCATGCAGACACACACACACACATATGACCTCACCTTGGTGTTCTATCTTTCAATGTCCAATGTCTACTTTGATTCTTCTCACACCTCCCACAAACATGCATTTTCAATTTCTCTTTTGTCTCTTCCCCAGAGCCGAGTCATAATTCCTGGCGCCTTGGTCCTCTTAATCTAGACCCAAATTTGGTCCTCACAATGGTCACATTAAGTGAGTCAAAATTTAGGTCTTGTGTCAGCCTACTCCAAAAGTTCAAATAATTTCTGGATGATTAAGTATAAAAGGAGGCCCAACCCTATCATTTGAAAACCTAATCCATCTAAAATCTCAGTTGCACTTTAACAAATTTCATTCAAGTGAGAAAGAAATCAAGCATTCATCAAGCATTGAAGGAGAAATTTAGTCAAGTTCAAGCATTCAAGATGGCATCCATGATCAAATTTATATGAAGATATTCTACATGACATCCTAAAACCCTTGTGTGAGGATTCAAGAGAGCTTCATCAAGGTATACACTTGAATTACAAGCATTAATTTTAGATCTAGCCTTTCCCTCAAAAGGAAAGCATCTTGATGCAATTTAATTCTATTTCCTTTACATTTATTATTCCAATTTCAAGGTTAATTCCTAAACTAGGGTTTAACCCAAGGAAAAACCCTATCCACTTGATCCCTTTTCCTCTCTTTCTATGTGTAGGAAATTGATTCAAGAACTCCGAATGAATATTTTGACAAAATTGATGACAATGAACAAGTTCACATTTCGAAGGAGCAAAAAGCAGAGGACTAGGGCGACCTACCACCACAGTCCCTATAATTTTATCTAATCTTCTGATAGTGAATCTAGTGCCTCTCCCTTATCCAAAAAAGATCCCACTTGCTCGTCAGAGAGTTACAAGACTAGGACAACCTACCACCACAGTCCCAACAATTCAAACCAAATTTCTAGCAATGGGTTTTGATCCTCTTCTTCTGCTCAGATTCTTGTCTGTTGCTCAGTCTGATGTTTGTAGCATTCTGATTTTATTGTTTCACTTCAATTATCCATTGATTTGCCCTAATCTTTACAATTCAAATCAAATTTCAACTCAAAAGGAGGTGGCGAACAAACACGTAAATCTAATCTGTATCTTAGCCCTTTTCCTAATTGAATTGTGGCTAGATCTATCAGATTTGCTCCTCTTTTAATGCTTTTGTTAAGTAAATGAGATTAGTAATTTTATTATCTTAAGTAGTGAAACCCTAATTTTCCTTCACCAAATTTTTTTGGTGAACCCGACTTCTTTCAGGCTTATTTTTTATTTATTGTCTCAAATTTGATTTTTATGCACTTAAACATTAATATTTTCTCATAAATCATATATGCAGTTGAATTACATAAATTTAGAGGTTAAATTCATAAAAACCCTAATTTATTCTTCTGAAATTGACTAGTGGGTTGCATAATTTTTTAATTGAATTTTACCCATAGAAACGAGACTAGCCCAGACTCGCCTAAACTCGGCAAGTCCGAGTTCGAGTCATGCTCGCCGAGTCTCTGGGACTCGCCAAGTTAGCGAGTTTGGCTTAAACTCGCTAAACTCGGCGAGTCCCGAGCCCCAAACTCGGCTACTGGTTGGGTTAGTAAAATGACAAAAAAAAGAAAAAAATTTAAAAAGTTTTTTTTTAAATGAATGGTATCGTTTTTGTTCACTATAACCTTCGCCTGAGAATGAGAAAAATTAGGGTTACAACATGTCAGCCAATAGAAAAATAACACCCGACACCTTTATTAAATAATAAGTTTTTTTAGCCTTGCGGGGCATTGCCCCTCGACCCCGCCCTGTATCGTGACAGGGAGCGCGCAAGGGGCGATGCCCCTTAACCCCACCTTGGGGGCGCTGCCCCCAAACCCCCGTCAAAAAATATGGGGGGAAATTGCGTCGATAGAAGTAGGGAAAATTTAAAATCCGATTTTGACACTGATTGGATCGACCAGGTAGATATAGAGGCTGAGACTGTAGCCATGGCAGAGGAGGAGCGGAGAGCATGAGCACAGATAGGAGATTTAGAGGCAGATAGTGACATGGATGTTCTTGATGTTGGTGAGCATGGCATGGTGTCACGGGGAGTGGCTATGATTGTCAAATCATCTAGGACCTACCTTAGATGCCTTTACAGGGGGCTGGGGCCGGAGGGTGCAGGCTCCTCTGAGCCATAGGCTTGTAGTTGTATTTACCTTTGGTATTTGTATGAAACATTTGATGATCATCATATGATGACATGGATTTTTTATTCCATGAGTTTTGTAATATTGTATACATTTGACAATATTTATATATCTATGTTTGTTATTTCCTTCAACTACAATTTGCATTTATGCTTATGTGATTGATGTATACTTGTGTATGTAATCAGATGAGCCGAGTTTGATGATGTTATTGTGACTTTAAGGTGTATTCAATAAAGGGTTCCTGAAACAAGTTTTAAATCTTTAAAAATCTCTAAATTTCTTGAGTTTTTCACTTTCCTGAGTCCACCCGAGTCTGGAGCCGAGTCTGACGCCGAGTCCGAGTCCGAGTCGGCCTTGCCGAGTCTGAGCTGAGTCCGAGTCCCGTTTCTTTGGTTTTACCACACCCAAGAAGAGCAATTTGAAAGAAATTAAAAGTTCTCGTGGTGAGGAGGAGCTTACCCAATCATTTCAAGCAAGAGTGCAAGTGAAAGATAAAAATTTGAATGCTTTATTTTACTCATATTCTAAATCCAAACTCGTTAAATTTGGATATTGTGAAAGGCCCAACTCTATAGTGTTGGTGGGGTTGCTAATGTTGTGTACACAAAGGAAAGTTAGTAAGCAATCCAAAATGACATTTACCCTACACTCAAAGTATGAGGATACAATTTGGTTTAAAATGTCATGTTGTTATAATTGTGTAATCTAATTTTGGGTGTTCCTTGTAATTGAGGATACTATTTATTTTAGGCACAATAATCAATATAGAATCTGGTTGAAGGATAAGACCTTCATTGGTAATTCATATATTGGTAGCACCTCAAATTCAAAGAGGTTGATTAGTGATTCTGGAAGTTTGATGGATTCCCCATTGGATGATAAGTTGCATGCATATCGAGGGACAATAAATAGGGCTATTATAAAGATTTAAAATAATGTATACCAACAAGATATCACATAATGACAATTATGTATGAGTTGAGAAAGAAAGGGAATCAAGAAGGTAATTGCAAAATTGGTCAAACATTTTTGTTTTGATTTCTCTAATTTGTTGAGGTATCAGCCATGTTCAAGTTTGTTTCCATTATTGGTTACATGCACTTCAAGAATGAAGTAGGTTATAGGGTTTCAAGATACCAAAAAAAAGAATTATTGAAAATACATGTGTGGGTGATTGGGAGTTCTTCATTTGGTTCTACATTGGAAGATTTTGGTGACCAAAGTCATCTTGTTTGGGGAGATTATTATCCATAAACTTGAATGAGTTAAACATTTGAACCATAAATGTGTTGCCATTCTAGCTTGTGGAGTGTCAAGAAGCATAATCGATGAATTCATAACCAAACTTGTGTAACAAGAATGTTTCTTATGAGTGGTGTTTTTCTTTGATGCATATGATGGTTTGAAGATGTTATGGAAGATCTTGAAACATTCATTGGAAAATAAGACATCTTTCAAGTTGATTTCACTCACGAGGATCATAAATACAATTTTTTACAAGGAAAAAATTATTGCGAAGATGAAATAAAAATTTGAGTATGATTGCATATTTATATTCCTCTTAATAAGTAGTGTAATTTCAAAAAATGGCAATTTGTTCCAAGTTTGTATGTAAATGTTATGGCTTTTAGAAAGAGGAGGTCAGAAGGGATACAAACATGGTGAACTTGCATTCACTCCAATGTCAAACATATGGTCACTTTGAAAAACTTGTCATGAGAAGTGGTGACAAATTTGTTCAAAATCATCAAACTTTTTAGTAGTGAAGTAGCGAACTCATCATTATATGGTTTAAGAGTTAGAAATTGGAACACAAAATGTTTTGTCTTTCATTTTATGAGGTTAATATTCCATCTTAAATGTTTGGAAAGTAAGAGAAAGTTGCTATGAATATGTTCTATGGTTGGTGGTGTTAGAGCCATTTCTTTTAAGACAACTTCTATATCAAAGTTTGTGATTAGTAGAGTGCTTGTGGAGGTAGTTTAGAGCTCTTTTATATATAGTTAAATCCTATTGAGACCTAATTGGCTATTTTAACCTCTATACTTCCTTTTTCTGTAGTGGAAGAAGAATTATTTGCTTCTCAAATTAGAGTTTTTGGCTCAAAGTGGGTTTTCTCTAGAGTAAATGTGTTGTGTTTTTAGATTTTGAGCATGTTATGCTATTTCTGTATTATATTGATGTTTATATCTCGATTATGTGATGCATTATTTTGAGCATGTTCAAGTCTTTATAGTAAACCATTGTGGAAGGTATTAGTAATTGTTAAAGTGTATTAAGTGGTCCTAGCATTTTGTATCCATTCATTATTGACTATGTGTAGTATAGCAACCCTAGTTTTTGAATCAATTGGGTTGCCAAACAATGTCTTCACTAGAGTTTACACACCCACCACAAGGTGTTAGCATAGTTGACATCACCCAACAATGTGTTGTTTATATAGTTTCATTTCCAAGACTATTACGTTGCACTCCATTTATGTTGTTTGTAATTGTTATATTGTTACCATGAAAACTCTAGGGTTCACAAAAATTGTCATAGGCTATCATAGAGGAATCAATTGCACAAATGTGGCAACAAATAATAAGTTTTTGGTGCCTCCATTCATGTTGACTTTCCTTCCAGATTTGACATTTTTTCCATCTTAGGTCTCTTAAGATATTTTTTTCAACTAATGTAGCCCAATGTCATAAAATTGGCATGAGTAGTAGAAGAAAAGATATATTGGGATTCACCTTTTCACCAAAACATGTTAGTGAAATCAATTTCTACTACAACACACCATTCACAAAAAAATTCTCCCTTGAAACCCTAACACTACATTATATTGATGCTTTTTGCAACATTGATAACTTCTTCCACAAGAAAATTATCTAGAGTTTGCAAAACAATATAGGATATAGTAGAGAAATCAATTGTGCAAATGTAATAAAATACAAGAGGTTCTTACATGCCTTAATTTGTGTACATCATCCAACAAAAGTTTTTTTTTTAAATCATCTCAAGTCTCATAAGAAATTCCATCCAACTAATGTAGCCCCATGTAGTTTGGGAGGCATGATTGGAAGATTGAAAGCTCAACTAGCCTTATCCTTTCCACCATGACATCATTGAAGGTTTTCTCCTATCTTTATGTTGCTTATTGCCTCCCATAATTATAAAAATGTGTTATTAATGTGAAATGAAGTTGAATTTGATGTCAATGACAAAAAAAGATACAATCTTTTTTTGAACAAAGAACATGGGGTTGAAATTCCATTCAATAGTTAACTTTATATGAGATGGAAACAAATATCTATTTAAGATAAAGAGCACACGATTATACTGGGAGCGAGGGGGTGAATCAATATAATTATGAACTTTAACAATTTAAACTTTATTGATCATAATAGCAATATTCCCTATCTTTTAACAATCATGCACATAGTAAGAACACAATAACACAATGTTTTACGTGGAAACCCAAATGGGAGAAAACCACGAAAAATTAATGCTTTTATATATTTTTTCTTTTACAATGTCTGCAGGCACCAACCCCTAAGTTTGTTTGTGAGCTTGTGAGCACCAACCCACTAGAAGCACCAACTCCCACAACTAAGCACCAACTTGGCAAGAGACACCAAGCTCTTTTCTATGAGGCACCAACCTTCAAATCAAAACTAGGTTCCACCTTGATTGTTGCTTCTTCAACGGATGATGGACAATTTAACCTTTTCCTCCACAAACTCTCATTCACTGTTTTTCTATAATGACGTTCCTTACACCACCTTCAAATCTGCTATAAGCTTGATCGCAAATCTTAAATTTTAAAGAGATCATTATCTCTTCTTTTTAATCTGCACATCAATTTCACATACACTTCCGAATTGATCCTCTATATACTAAACTCTCTTTGGTGTATGTACATAGTCTATCTCCTTTCAATACTCCACACACAATATGAATTTCCTCCTTCCAAATTATGCTCATATCTTCTTCATGTAAACTTCACTTAATTGTGCAATCCCATTACAACTAATCGTAACCGGGGGTGAAGCAACTATCCAGCCAAACAATACCAACTTCATTAAACTACATGAACCTAGCCTAAATGAATATACTGATTTAACCTTCCTTCTTTCTCGTTAACTTGTTACTACCTTCCTTTCTAGCAACTACTAGAAGAGCCATACTTCCTCTAGACACATATTTCCTTCTAACATAAATATAGACTTTCTTCTAAAATAAATCTGAATTACACTTCATATTTCTACCTTTTTTCCTCTTTTTTCCCTTGAAGTCTGCTCAAAACTCAGAAAAATAAACCATTACACTGCTAACCTTCCTTGATATATCTTTTATTTCAGTCACATATGCTTCTCTTTTATTTAATCTGCTATCATCCTTTACTTCAATTCCTATATGCCCTTTTATCTTTTTATTCTCTCACCACATACAATACACTTCAGCACTCCTATCTTCCATCTCCATTTATTCCTGCCAAGATATACGTTTCATTTCAAAAGTCACACCTCTTCATAATTGAAGAGTTTTCTCCAAGAGAGATGTCTTGAAAGAACCGCCTTTTATTTACTAAACAAGTCGCATTCCTTGCTAATATAAATACTTAAGCAAACGCTGCCTTTTGTTTATCAAACAAATCTGTATCATTGACTTTATAACAAATAGCAACCTTTAGACTAATATTTATTTATTCTTTTTTTTAAACAAATCGCTGACTTATAAAACAATTCCTTAACTCGTTCCTTCCTATAAGGTTTGCTTTTATAAATTGCATCTTTATTATATTACTCCACATTCAACACTCCATATACATTTGCGTTCAATAGATTGAAGAGTAGCGGCTACTAATAGACGACAAACATCATAACATCTTGCAGAAATAAGAACCCATGACTTTCATTTGCTAAGATAGTTTCTCAAGTTTGCGTAGATCTCTTGTGTCTATGAATGTGATCTGTCACCTTACTAAGTCTGTGTCCCTTGATTTTTCTCACAAGGTCGCTGCGCTTATATAAATCTCTCGTATGTTTATTTACATTGCTGTCTTTATACTTATTCAATGGTCTTCATAACACAATTATTTGATTGCTGAATGTCTTAATGAAAGAAACTTGTCAATAAGGAAGTCACCTTGCTTTATAAAGTATCTTGCCAATGATTTGGCTTGTTTTCATTTAGAGGAGTCGATCATCATTTGTTTTGGACATCAAATTCGATGATATATGTAAATCAAAGCACAACAATGATAATCTTGTTTTTTTTGGCATTTGATATCAATGATAATGAAATCAATAATTTTTTCGAATGTTTTTGACATCAATGACAACATTTCTAACAATCTCCTCCTTTATCATTGATGACAACATAAATCTTCTAACTCTCCTCCATTCTATTTCTCTTCCCTTTTGACATCAATGGCAAAGAGATATCTATTAAAACTTTTGTCCATGAATGTATCATTAGAAACATTTGATTGCAAACTCACATTGAATGCATAAGATATACTTCTCCCCCTATCAGAGAGTCTCTATTACTCCCCCAATCAAGGATTCTTTAATTCTCCCCCTTTCTCTAATGTTCATTTTCCTTTGTATTCTGATTTGCATGAGTAAAATATTTTCTTATGTGTTTTCTTCTTTCTCTATCCATGTCTACTAGACGAAGAGTATCTTTTCATTTCTCTATGAGAGTCTTCTATCTTCAAGATTTCTGTTTGCCATAGCTAAAAGGTTGCCTTTCTGCTCTTAAATGATAACTCCTTACTCTTCAAAGTCTTCAATTCATTGCATGGGTTAAGAACATGCAAAATTTTCATCATCTAGGATCTTGAATATGCATGTACTAATTCATTACTTTCCCTTGTTGTTAGCACAAGTAGATTTTTTTCTTTATGCTTTAGAGTTCTATTTGAAGATTCCTTTCAAGGTCTTTGACATCAATGCAATCATTACTTCTTTGTTATAACTTTCCAAACTCTTCAATCATGAGATTGTGACTGCCTACTTCATGTGCATGGATAAATATATGCAACCTCTTATCTTGAATACTTCCAACCAAATATGTAAATACCAAAAAATTAGATTTTGACCAAAGGTTTATCAATTCAAGAAGTTTCAAACTGATTTGTACTTTTGACTAGAAGTTTGACTAAAAAGCTTAAAATTTGGCAAGTTAAAAGATGGTGACTTTATGAAGAATAATAATTAAAAAGTTGCGATGGCAACAATTCATATTAAAGTGGTGCTCATTAACATTTATTAAGTAACTAACAAAAAGCAAACAACAATTTAAGGGTGCAATTTTTATGCATAAATAATATTGGTTGTGAAGAGGTGTAATTTATTCTTAAGGTGGTGACTATTTATGAAAGGATTTTGCATCTCTTGTGGAGGGGCATAGGAAAGATGTTGAAACATGATAGCTTCGTTAAGATAAATGATTGAATGAGAGATAAATGAAGTCTCTCATTCAATCATCTATCTCATCGATGAATAATGATAGACTTCATTTATATATATCCTTTGTAATCTTCATTCAAATTTCTTGTAATTGCAAATACATTTCATGATCGGTCTGCATATACCGATATGTATTTTCTTGAATGATCGAGTACATGATCATATTGATATACTTCTGCTTAATTACCATTCACGATCATGAAGATATTGTATTAGACTTGATTGGGTTATCGTGTATAATAACCATGCAACAATGTCAATACTCCTAACATCCCGATTGGTATTGGGTTGGACAACAAAAGGTATTTAAGCACCGATTTGTATTGAGCATTATCTGTATTAAACCGATTGGTATTTGTTATGCGCTAACACCGATTCATATCGATATGATCATATTTGTTATCAAGAGGCACGATCAAGTGTTACCTTGATCGACCATGTCTAAAACACATGCCCGATCAAGTTAACACTTGATCAAACAATGTCATCATATATATGCCAATCAATGGATGAGTGATAAGACATCGAAATTTATTAATGTTCTATCACAGCCACCTGCACAAAAGAAAGTATAATCAGCAATATTCATTGAAGGAATATATATAC